>NC_060140.1:359844990-360452424 GCF_021461385.2 Schistocerca piceifrons | reverse complement strand
CTCAAAATATTTAATTCACATTAGAGGTGCTCGTTATGGGCACTGTTTGTGACATTGTGAACGTCAGTACGTACGTGCGAAATTAGCTCACTGGATTTCGTGTCTCCAGCCGTGAACTAATTCGATACGACAATACAGAGCGGTTGATTCATGTACTGAGGCGCCGCCCCCTGCTGATACTACCAGACAGCACGTATTGCGAATTGAAATCTGGAGATATGCCCTATCGATTGGTATGTGTCGCTTTTCTGTGCGTCTCGTGAAACCCCGGAGGTACTCATGTGTAATCCAGTATAATAGCAACTGCTTGCCAACTGATGTTGACAAAGAAAGCCGATGAGTGTTGTGTATCACGTACTAACATGATTATTCCTCATTCAGATAGGTTGCCACTAAGGTCATTCCTTCTGCGGATGACCTTAAGATATGGGTGTTAGGCAATTTAAGATATGAAAGTGAAAGGACAAATTAAGTCAAAGTAAAACACTCACACTTAGTTGCTACTAACATCAAGAGACGAGAGATGGGATTATTAGTACATAGCAGAGGGGAAGCTAACTGAAAAGAATGCTTCTGAAGCACCAGTTGACAGCTAAATGCTTGGAATTCGGGGCCCATGAAAAATTCGTCTTAGAATCCTTCGATGACATAGAAGAAACTGGACGCAAGAAGTCTTACGTTCCTATAGAAGGTAAAACAGACTTCCAGCTGTCTTTTACACAATACATCACTACGTCTGATAATGTCAGATGTTTGCAAAATTGGTTATTCTGGGTTTTCAGTTGTTCAGTTCGAGCTTACGTTTCAGCTAATGGAGCCTAATGTCTTTGGACGTTAAAAAAGGGGGGGAGAGGGAGTAAATTTATCGCTACCAGACGTCGCTTTTTGACCGACGACATAATGATATTATGAGGTGAGACGTAACGATATTGTGGTATGTGGTGCGTGCGTGCGTAAATAGAGGTAGAATAGTAAAATTGTCTGGGGTTACTTGGCTCGCTTATTCACAGTATGAAAACTCTCCTACCATCTTCTGTTCAGGTGTTGGTGTCTCTTAGTTACGATATTCACAAGCCACAAAAAACAAAAACATTTTTTGATATCTTACAGTTACACCAGAATATTATGAAATCCAAAACACTCTTTTACTAGTATGTGTATGCTCACGGTGACCGTACATTGCGGGTCACGTGTGTTTGTCACAGTACTATCGTGTTTCTTGTGTCTGTGACGTTTCTACAACTTTTATTTGCGTTGTTTATCAGTTTAAGGAGATGATGACCTAACTGATAGAAGATGGTCATTAAATAAAGTAAAAATTTGTGGTCAAAGACTATTGGGTTCCACTAGTTTTGAACCATTGGATTCGCTGTATTCTTCAATGTGATCAGATAGCGCCTCATAAAGAACAGAATATTGACAGTTTTTGTTTTGCTTGTATAGTATTTTTTGTGTCATACGTTATGGTGACAGACTGATTTGTAGTGGAACCTGAGGTTTAGGTTAGACTGGGGGAAGACTGAATTAATGAAGAAAGCAAATGTGAATACAAAATCTCATTTGTGGCGACATTTTGATATAGAGCATAGCCCGAGATCGAGGATATGTTGCAAAATTAGAGTTCGATTCTTAGTTGGCCTAGCCAAGAGCATGATATCGTTAGAATAATTAGGAGACTTATTGTAACGTCTATTTTACACATAATTGATTTCCGTCACTGGATTATGTCTGACAATTTGATGTCTTGATGGATCGAAGTAGACGGGTGATACTGGCAGCTTCAACATTTCCATGCTTTTCAAGCATGACCGTTGGCTCAACACAAAATCCATGTAAATAATGTTCATAGTTGTAATAAGTAATGTCCTTCAAATTAAAACGCTACGGCTTCTATGGTAAAAGTTCTCGGAAAGCTAGTCGACAGAGCGGCAGTGCAACTACGTTTGCCGTAACGTAATATGGCCACTGAAAGCCTGCCCGTAACAGACTCGCGAACGTGGCGCCCCTGTCACGCAATAATGCACTTACTGTGCAGCGTACAGCAAGAGTATCGTACAGAGTAGCACAGTATTTCTAAAATAGTTTCACAAAGCAAGCTAAAGACAAAGAATGGGATACTAGCTGCCGGCGTTGTCGTTGCCCTGGCTAGTAGATAAATATTTTAAGGTTAACTAACACGATAAAGCTAATGCAATATCTAAAAATTGTAATTCTGTCAGAAACGGTTAAAGCTTGTGCACTACCAAATTCTTCTTTGAGAAAACTTCAGGCAGTGGTAGAACATATAAAGGTATTCCAGAAGGAGTGGTGAATATTCATGTATATGACAGGAATAATCATTCGAAGAAGTCTAGTAAACATGGCCTCTGTCATGCATACCTTAACAGCTATGGGCACTTGTTCATGTTCCATACTGTGAAACAGATGTCGTCTAATGAAAGCTCTTTGCTTTCCATATTTCCGAAGGGAGTAGTATGGACCAAGGTCATAAAAATTTGTCGAGTAATCATGGGCTCTAAAGTGCATACCGTATGAGTTATGTGCACTTTTTTCATTAGAACATGTATTTCACAGAACCGAAGATGAACAAGTCCTCACAGCTCTTACAGTATGCACTATAGAGACCATATTTACTGGTCATTTTTCCCCTTGGTCCACACTACTACCTCTCAAAACATGGAACGCAAGGACCTTGCTGTAGAACAGAGTTGTTTTAAACTCTCGAAGAAATGTTCATAGGTTTTAAGGTATGCATTTTAGAACCTCTGTTAACTAGAATGATCGTTCCTGTCATTTCCCTGAATATTGACCATTCCTGTGCGACACCCAGTAATGTGCGTAGAAATTCCCGCTTAAGAGACTTGCGATGCACATCGAATGAGTACCACTTTCCTCACGGAACTGCGGAGAATTTCCCTTCTTATCTGTCCCCTCAATGTTTTGCAGTACCAGTGGTTTCAGTAGCCACCCACGTAGTCCCTTCCACCTCTCGGACGCTACCAATACTCAAACTTAAGCTTCCTTCCAAAGCTGCCAGCTGTTTCCCTGTGGGGCTTCTTTATCAGTATAACGTTGTGGCTCCTAACGACCAGGTTTCACACCCTTTGTGCTACCTAGGACTTATGCAGGAAGACTTCGCACAAACCCAGTATAGGAGGCCTCTAGTGTTGGCTCTGATGTACTTTCAGCGACAAGCGGCATCCCATGTATGTTGATAAGGCCGTAGAGTAAAGGCGTGCAACGAGGAGATTTGTGGAACCACCGTTCTAGGCCACTCGCTGTCGCTTTAGCTCTCTTCGCTAGGTAAACCGCATTGGAAAGAGTGCCGAGATCATGTTTTGCAGAGGATGTTGACGCCCTTAGGTCGCTATCGCACAGGCAGCCATCTCAGTAGCGTCGATCGTGACCAACGCAGCTTCCAGGTGTTGCCAGAACGTGAGCAATTCAGCTTGAAACTGTGCACAATAATAACATTGTCTATCTGTGTCCCGCCACTAAGAGACCTGAGAGATATGAGAGAAGGTCCAAACCAAAGCAATCGACAATGAGGGGATTGCTAAAAGAGGTAACACTGCCCGACTGGATCGCTACGGTCACTGTAAAACAACCCTACTGATATTATGAACTGTAAATAATGAGAATAAGGAAGTAAAGATTACGTCTCTTAGACGGCAACAACACTACAACCTTCCGTAAGAACGCAAGCTGCTCGACAGCCGGACGCACTAAGCAGTTTCTCAATGCACGAAGTGTGAACAAAGGCGTTCAACTTTATAACGTTCACAGTAGAAGTCCGTACCGCTACAGGAAACGCGTATCTAAGTTAGTAAAACAACGAATAAGAACTCAGAAAATGAAAAAGACCTCTGTTAGAGGAAAGAATAAGAATTCACCAAAGCTCTCAAGCAATCGTACAAGTGGTTCAAAACCGTCGGAAGAACTAAATACAAACACGGAAAACATTTTTGGTTGTTAACAGGTAGTCCGCAGAGGTTCAAAAGATGTAAGAAAACATAGTTAGTAGGACAGTACTACCAACACTACAGCCACAATAGACTTTAGGGTTGCTTCAAAACTAGGAAGTTGCAATAAAACGCAGATACGAGTAATAGCATTAGCAAATGTGTTACATATCGCAAAAAAAAAAAAAAAATTGAGGAGGGATAGCAAAGCAAGAAAGTAACGAGGAAGAGAGGAATTAACATAACCAGATGGTGTGTTAATCGGTATTTCATGCAAGAAGAAGGGCTACATTTCCATAACCAAATAGAAGAACGGTATATACATTTTACAAATATATAAACACAGTTTTGAACCGGGAGACTGATCACAAATTTATCAAATACAAGACAGATTTCCATCAACAAAACTTATGGAACACACTTTCTACTCCCAAACTGGTTAGTTATTTAAATAATATCTACGAAATCATGTACATGACAGTGATTAGTCTACACCCAGTTCTTCCAGCTAACGAAAGAAAACATCTACATTCGTAGGAACGACCTCGTAAGATACAAAATAAATCATAAAAAATACGCTTAAAACATGGTCCTTTTACCCTTATGTGTACAGAGTTGTAAGTGTTGAATGTAACAAGTTTCATACAGGATTAACGGGCAGGAGCTTTGAGATACAATTTTAAGAGAACACTTATATGAGTGACAACAAAACGGCTTTTGGTGTGCACCTATATTCCGTTCGTAGCATTAATCAATGCATGCATGTTCTATGTTGTTGTCTTATATCGAAGACTTCTTTTACTCAGTTCTTCATGCTAGTCTGCTCTGTGCGAGCCCATCATCTCTGCACATCTACTGGAAGCTCGATCTACTTGAAACTACTTTGCTTACCTTGACCTCCCACACTTCTGTCCATTATCAAACTGACGAATCCCTGCTGTGTCAGTATTTGCGTTATCAACAGATCCCTTGTTTTAGTCAAGCTGTGTGATGAATTTCTTTTCTTCCCAATTCCATTCAAAACTGTCTCATGTACAGGAAATGAATTCGTCAGCTATATATTGGGATGACGACAGTGAAAGGACTCGAACTCGGATTTCTAGCTTTAAGCGAGTGGTCGCCTTAATCGCTTCGGTTATCCGTGCACGAATCATGGTCAGACTCAAACTTCTATATGTCGTCGTCCGTGTGCCACATCCTGCACTCCTACGTTACGTATACGCGTTTTCCCGTCCACAAACGACGTCTTTACTAAGGGTTGTGGGCCTGGCATTGAATAAATACGAAACAGCAGTGCCTGTACTTTTAAAAAGTACGATAGAATGCTGCTGAAGACATGCATGCACTGCTATTTCTTCAATATCAAGCCCACAATTCTTAAGAAATATATCCAAAGGAATATTGCAACAGCACATTTCAAAAGTTTCAAAAATGGTTCAAATGGCTCTGAGCACTATGGCACTTAAACTCTCAGGTCATCAGTCCCCTAGAACTTAGAACTACTTAAACCTAACTAACCTAAGGACATCACACACATCCATGCCCGAGGAGGCAGGATTCGAACCCGCGACCGTAGCGGTCGCGCGGTTCCAGACTGAAGCACCCAGAACCGCTAGGCCGCCATCGGCCGGCCTCAAAAGTTTCTATTCTTCTGTTGTCTGAGCTCGTTTATCGTCCAGTTTCACTTCTGTACAACGCTATACTGCAGCAAATGCTTTCTAGGATAATATAGTAACATTTTAATTTATTTCAATGTTAAAAATTTTCCCTTTTTCAAAAATGCTTATGTTGCTATTGCCAAAGTTCATTTTATATCCTCTCTACTTCTGATATCGTCAATTAGTCTGCTACCCATTTAACTGAACTCATCCCGTATATCTAGTGTCTCATTTCCTAACCAAATACCGGCAGAAACACCTAATTTAATTTATTCCATTATCCACATTCTATGTTCATTGATGTAAACCTTATAAACATTTCTGAAGGCTCTTCCCATTCCGTTCCATTTCTATTCATAGTTGTCTGATGCCTGTGGCGGAATTGCAATATCATTGGCAGTCTTTACAGATCCTTCTCTTCTCTCTGCACTACAATTCCATTTCCAGATGTCTCTTTGACTTTCTTCACCACAGATTGAATGACATGGGGGATAGACTACAACTGTGTCTTACTCCCTTGTCAACTACTGCCTCCCTGTACTTCAACTCGTTACTGTAGGACCCTCAAAGGTTTCCGAGAAATGCAGTTTTAATGTTTTGCATACATGTTGAACAACACACGAGAGTGACAGACATGGGCCACTGATATTCAATCAAAACCACTGAAGTTAGGCGGTTCCAGCCCACTCTGCATTGTGCCAGATCGTTTCTCATCCTGTCACATAGGATAATATTAGGCCATTCTGAATCATGCTGCTGGTCCAGCGGCCTCTGAGGCAGATCCCTCCCTCCCATCCCTTAACCTTTCTGCCCTTCCCCTATGTAAAAGGCCACTGGGTGAGTTACAAACGACGGAAACTGAAAATGAGGGATAGGTAATTGTCCTTTTGGCTCAGACATAGGACACCCTGCATGGCTGGTAAGATAAGATTGCCACAACTGAAGATTTATTTCAAGCAAGTAGCCCACTGTCTCCACTAGCCCCACTGACCCTTTCGAACCCACAGCCAACCCCTTGAGAAGGCCACACACTCGAACCACTTACTGAGTCCAGGAGTATGCCATGCTCTGGCCACCATGGGCAATACCACACATCTGCCATGTGCTATTGTCATGTGTACACATGAGATCCTCTAACAAGATGCTTCACACCGTATTTTACAGCATTATATCAACCAGCTCTGCCCTCTGCTCCCGACCACCATCCTGACACACATCAGGCTAATTTTTTTTCCTCCATAGAAGAGATGCCTTAGAGGCCGCTGGACCAGCAGCATGATTCAGAATCGTCTAATATTATCCCATGTGTTACTGTTCCGAAAAATTCAATTTTATGAGTCGTCCAGTAGCAGGGTGGCAATGCTTTAAATAATGGAGTGAAGATGACCTACTTTGATTTTTGTAAGGTAAAGGCATTTTACATTTTTGGGGCACTAGGCTTTTGTTCGTTTAATTTCCATAATGCTACCATTATTATAGCGGTCAGAGAGACAGGATATCCCCCACAAGAGTTGTCCGGTGCAATTTCTCTTGTGTTTTGGTAGATATATGCAATTTTGTTGTTGCAATATGTAGTTGGATTCGACCTCAACAAACTGTTTTATGGATGTTGCTAGCAACGAAGCATGAGAACTAAGCAGGTCCTCGAATTCGAGCATCTTCACTATGCTTATTCTCTTAGTTTCTTTCAAATGCTCCGCTTTTTGCTTGTAATACAACTCTACTGAGTGTGTGCTTTTGACATGGTCCGTATTTGGCCTGTCCAGATCATCTTCATCTTGCACGTCTAAATCAGCAACTGCTATCCTCATAACCAAACGTACTACATTGAAGTAAAAATTAGCTACATTGACAATAACTACTTTCACACCATCTATATTGTGTAAACATTTCGTTCTTCTCTAGTGGTCCTACCACACACAAAGTGTCAACAGGCAGTTCTCATACGCACCCAAAGTAATATCCTGATGCACTGCAGCACTTTATTATGTCAATCGAGCTTTAGTCATTTTGCTAGCAGTTTAACTAATTTGTCCTCCACGAAAGATGAACCTTGTGACAGTACATCACTGGTGACAGTTTCCCCCAACTGGAACAATCGTCCCCAGATTTCTACTCTGTGATGCTAAAGGTCAATTCTAGTAGGAAATTATACGGAAAATCCCCTCCTTGTATTGTGGAATACCCCTCTTCTACTTGGGACACAACTACCATATTCTCTTGGAGCCATTCCATTTCAATCTAGATACTCCATAACGCTGAACCTAGTGAATCCACATCACTGCCCCTAACCGGTGTAAACTATAACGTGGAGGATCCAACTGATTTTTTACCCAAGGCATACAGACTCGCCACTGACACAAGTGCCTCTTCGTCCAGTAAAAATGTATGCTTCATACCATTTGCAAAACCTACCAAACAACATTCGGAGGAACAGTACCACTCTCAAGGAGGAAACCATATATACTGTAATCGTGGCTGCGTGGTACAGCGCATATCACACCGCAGTCTCTGTAACAAAGTATGACTGAATAAATGGTCCCTAGCATGGAAAGCATGCACCTTTTTTGTTCTGAATCGTCTCATCCATCAGTTCCTAGAATTTGTGCACGCTGGAAAAAATCGCCCTGTATAGACGAAGAGAAAGCAGAGGAGTTTTCATTAATTCCGAATTTCGTATTTATTTTATTTTTTGGACATGAAAGAAAGCATTACACAATTCCTACACCAAAGTAACTTTCTAGGTGGCAAATTGATAATAAAGGAAGAGATGAACTTTTTGATATTACATTTACATACATAGCAGGAGACGTTCGTGAAATATTTCAATTTTCTCTCAAATCACCATTTCTCAAGTTTTTGCAAAACTATGGTGGTCGATTTAATACACCCACTCTTCGTTTTGCTATGAAAATTCGGAGATAATTTTCCTTCAAATTATTAATTAAGTTTTTCCTAGTTGTCGTAATTACTTTCAATTTTTTTTTTCAAAAACTGCACCTCATGATGGTCAATTTCATACCCTCTCTATGTTTGACTATGAAAATTGAGAGAAATATCCACTGCGTAATTTGCAGGAGTCTTGCTTTCGCTACAGTTAAATATTTGATCAATAAACTACATGGGAAAACAGAGATTGGACGACATTCATCAAATAATTGTGAACGCTGCATTCAAGAATTACTCTAAAAATGAAGATGTGGACACAAAATAGGAAGCTGTGGCGTGCCACATCAAACCACTCAGAATAACGATCACAAAAAAGAGGAATCGTGCTGGAATGAGCATTAATAAATTGACACGCCCCCCATGAACCATGGACCTTGCCGTTGGTGGGGAGGCTTGCGTGTCTCAGCGATACAGATAGCCGTACCGTAGGTGCAACCACAACGGAGGGGTATCTGTTGAGAGGCCAGACAAACGCGTGGTCCCTGAAGAGGGGTAGCAGCCTTTCCAGTAGTTGCAGGGGCAACAGTCTGGATGATTGACTGATCTGGCCTTGTAACACTAACCAAAACGGCCTTGCTGTGCTGGTACTGCGAACGGTTGAAAGCAAGGGAAACTACAGCCGTAATTTTTCCCGAGGGCATGCAGCTTTACTGTATGGTTGATGATGACGGCGTCCTCTTCGGTAAAATACTCCGGAGGTACAATAGTCCCCCCCCCCCCTCCCCATTCGGATCTCCGGGCGGGGACTACTCAGGAGGACGTTGTTATCAGGAGAAAGAAAACTGGCGTTCTACGGATCGGAGCGTGGAATGTCAGATCCCTTAATCGGGCAGGTAGGTTAGAAAATTTAAAAAGAGAAATGGACAAGTTAAAGTTAGATATAGTGGGAATTAGTGAAGTTCTGTGGCAGGAGGAACAAGAATTTTGGTCAGGCGAATATAGGGTTATAAATACAAAGTCAAATAGGGGTAACGCAGGAGTAGGTTTAATAATGAATAAAACAATAGGAATGCGGGTAAGCTACTACAAACAGCATAGTGAACGCATTATTGTGGTCAAGATAGACGCGAAGCCCACGCCTACCACAGTAGTACAAGTTTATATGCCAAGTAGCATTGCAGATGACGAAGAAATTGAACAAATGTATGATGAAATAAAAGAAATTATTCAGATAGTGAAGGGAGACGAAAACCTAATAGTCATGGGTGACAGGAATTCGGTAGTAGGAAAAGGGAGAGAAGGAAACGTAGTGGGTGAATATGGATTGGAGTAAGAAATGAAAGAGGAAGCCGCCTGGTAGAATTTTGCACAGAGCACAACTTAATCATAGCTAACACTTGGTTCAAGAATCATAAAAGAAGGTTGTATACATGGAAGAAGCCTGGAGATACTGACAGATTTCAGATAGATTATATAGTGGTAAGACAGAGATTTAGGAACCAGGTTTTAAATTGTAAGACATTTCCAGGGGCAGATGTGGACTCTGACCACAATCTATTGGTTATGACCTGCAGATTAAAACTGAAGAAACTGCAAAAAGGTGGGAATTTAAGGAGATGGGACCTGGATAAACTGACTAAACCAGAGGTTGTACAGAGTTTCAGGGAGAGCGTAAGGGAACAAATGGCAGGAATGGGGGAAAGAAATACAGTAGAAGAAAAATGGGTAGCTTTGAGAGATGAAGTAGTGAAGGCAGCAGAGGATCAAGTAGGTAAAAAGACGAGGGCTAGTAGAAATCCTTGGGTAACAGAAGAAATATTGAATTTAATTGATCAAAGGAGAAAATGTAAAAATGCAGTAAATTAAGCAGGCAAAAAGGAATACAAACGTCTCAAAAATGAGATCGACAGGAAGTGCAAAATGGCTAAGCAGGGATGGCTAGAGGATAAATGTAAAGATGTAGAGGCTTATCTCACTAGATAGATACTGCCTACAGGAAAATTAAAGAGACCTTTGGAGAAACGAGAACCACTTGTATGAATATCGAGAGCTCAGATGGAAACCCAGTTCTAAGCAAAGAACGGAAAGCAGAAAGGTGGAAGGAGTATATAGAGGGTCTATACAAGGGCGATGTACTTGAGGACAATATTGTGGAAATGGAAGAGGATGTAGATGAAGATGAAATGGGAGATATGATACTGCGTGAAGAGTTCGACAGAACACTGAAAGACCTGAGTCGAAACAAGGCCCCGGGAGTAGACAACCTTCCATTAGAACTACTGACGGCCTTGGGAGAGCCAGTCCTGACAAAACTCTACCATGTGGTGAGCAAGTTGTATGAGACGGGCGAGATACCCACAGACTTCAAGAAGAATATAATAATCCCAATCCCAAAGAAAGCAGGTGTTGACAAATGTGAAAATTACCGAACTATCAGTTTAATAAGTCACGGCTGCAAAATACTAACGCGAATTCTTTACAGACGAATGGGAAAACTAGTAGAAGCCGACGTTGGGGAAGATCAGTTTGGATTCCGTAGAAATGTTGGAACACGTGAGGCAATACTGACCCTACGGCTTATCTTAGAAGCTAGATTAAGGAAAGGCAAACCTACGTTTCTAGAATTTGCAGACTTAGAGAAAGATTTGACAATGTTGACTGGAATACTCTCTTTTAAATTCTGAAGGTGGCAAGGATAAAATATAGGGAGCGAAAGGCTATTTACAATTTGTATAGAAACCAAATGGCAGTTATAAGAGTCGAGGGGCATGAAAGGGAAGCAGTGGTTGGGAAGGGAGTGAGACATGGTTGTAGCCTCTCCCCGATGTTATTCAATCTGTATACCGAGCAAGCAGTGAAGGGAACAAAAGAAAAATTCGGAGTAGGTATTAAAATCCATGGAGAAGAAATAAAAACATTGAGGTTCGCCGATGACATTGTAATTCTGTCACAGACAGCAAAGGACTTGGGAGAGCAGTTGAACGGAATGGATAGTGTCTTGAAAGGAGGATATAAGATGAACATCAACAAAAGCAAAACGAGGATAATGGAATGTAGTCGAATTAAGTCGGGTGATGTTGAGGGTATTTGTTTAGGAAATGAGACACTTAAAGTTGTAAAGGAGTTTTGCTATTTGGGGAGCAAAATAACTGATGATGATCGAAGTAGAGAGGATATAAAATGTAGACTGGCAATGCCAAGGAAAGCGTTTCTCAAGAAGAGAAATTTGTTAACATCGAGTATTGATTTAAGTGTTAGGAAGTTGTTTCTGAAAGTATTTGTATGGAGTGTAGCCATGTATGGAAGTGAAACATGGACGATAAATAGTTTAGACAAGAAGAGAATAGAAGCTTTTGAAATGTGGTGCTGTAGAAGAATGCTGGAGATTAGATGGGTAGACCACATAACTAATGAGGAAGTATTGAATAGGATTGGGGAGAAGAGAAGTTTGTGGCACAACGTGACTAGAAGAAGGGATCGGTTGGTAGGACATGTTCTGAGGCTTCAAGGGATCGCAAATTTGGTATTGGAGGGCAGCGTGAAGGGTACAAATCGTAGAGGTAGACCAAGAGATGAATACATCAAGCAGATTCAGAAGGATGTAGGTTTTAGTAGGTACTGGGAGGTAAAGAAGCTTGCACAGGATAGAGTAGCATGGAGAGCTGCATCAAACCAGTCTCAGGACTGAAGACCACAACAACAACAACAACAACAAATTGACACGATCATGACCAGCTATAACTGCTTTGCATAATGTAAACTGTATGTGCGATTCGAGCATGAATGCAGCGAAAAATAGATTAAGTGAATTTTAGTGTGGTGCTTGGCAGAACGTTGTTATAACATTAAATAGGAAACACCTTCCAACGTTCTACGAAATTATAATTATTCGGTTGCAAACTAGCTTTTAGCTTCTTATGCCATCTTCAAGTGACATCTGAATTTCGCAAACGAAGATGAGGTAACTTGCAACTTACACAGAAATTATTTACACATAAGATACAAAAGACACAAAAATTATGACTTCTAGAATGTTTACATGTCAAATTTTACATTTTTTGTCAGGTGCATTTACCAAACAGAGGGAAACACTTTTTTTGCGTGGAGATAAATTTGACAACTGATGAAAAGTAAAGTTGAATTTACAATTTCAGATCATTATTTGTAACTAAAACTTAATTTAATAAGGAGGAAAAGGTAACTGAGTTTGTCATTTACACGAAGATTCAATTGTAGGTTTCAATGAACAAGTACAAACCACCATCAAATTGTAGAAAAATGTTATATCTGAACCACGTTAATATGAATCAAGCTGCACCTAGATTATATAGCATACCAAAATTAAGTAAACGTGATATTCCACTACGCCCAGTAGTTTCATCTTTTGCTGCTCCTCGTTGCTTACTAACGAAAGAGCTAGAGTACAAATTTAAAAAGAAAACCAGTTTTTAACCTAAGTTTGGAGTAAAAAGTTTCATTGCTCTTGTTGATAAAACTGAAGATTACTAATCTCACCAAGTTATAAACAGTTATCATTTAACGTCACTAGCTTATTTACAAATGTTTTTACTGATGATTGTATAAACACATCAACAGAACTTATGCATAATTTCAAAGTAAATCCGGTAAAATTGCTTGACATAGTCGTTGTTACTAAATTGTGTGTGAGGCAGAATTATTTCCACTTTCAGAACACGAGTATATCAAGTCTGATGGCCTAGCTGTGGCTTCTCCTCCCTGTCTTATACTATCTAAAATTTGCATGTACGATTTCGAGAAGATTTATTCCAAAAAGTGTAATGCAGAGAGAGCCAGTGAATACCAAAATTAAGTAGTGGTTCAGGTGGGTGTATAATAACTTCTCAGTTGGAAAACACATCAACAAGTAAACACTTGAACCCTGATCTAAGACATAAAGCAAACATCACAATTAAAATTTCAGTTTCACAGAATAAATGCATGATGCGAGAACACAGAAATGTACACACGCAACCCTACAATATTCTTACAAGAGATAAAAATAATCTTCCTTGCACATACACATTTGTCACCTAACCTAATAGAATAACATCAAATAGGAATCTCAGCATAAAAAAGTGAAAAGGCTAAAGCTAAATCAGAAAAAGCAGTGTGATACTTGTTTCAAAAACTTGAAAAATTAAGAAAAAATATTTTACCAGCAATAGCATTAATCCATCACAAATACTTCCTAAAACACAAGTTGCAACGACACTGCGCAATGAAGACAAAGTCCCTTTGGGCAAGCGATAGTGCCTGTACAACAAAGTGCGAGTAATTAGCCTGCAATAAACTGCACAGTCTGAGAAGAACAACCAGTAAATACCTAAGCGACATCACAGTTCTACGGCAAGGAAAGCATAACTGGAATTGTTAATTGTACCCTACAAGACATGAGACCTTCCTTGAGCACGTAGTGCACAGCACTAGGCGCCGTCATGTCCGTGCACTCCAGGTACAGTCTCTCCAGGCACAGCACTGAGCCACCCATTCTGCCAGCACTTCGTACTGTTCTCAGTCGCGTCGTCACCTGGCAGCTGCCACTCGATTCACAGGTGCACACTTCAAGTCCAGAATATTTCACTGCTTCTCAAAAGGCCCAGGGAACGAACACAACACCAAATGACACGTCATCTATGCACTTGGCCCAGCTACGTTTATGTTTTCAGTCAACAGCTGCCCACCATCTGCCCAGTCGTTGGCTTCAATCTTCGACCAGTCTGCTGCCTGACGCAATACTTGGGAACCAACCACTCAGGAAACCAGAAAACATTGGACGGTGCTCCTCCTAAAATTCGACGCCGTCCTGAATGTGCCGTTAGCCATCAGTAACCCATCGTCTTCTCCGGCGATAGCTCTATGTTCGGGCTCCTTCGCTGGCGCAAGCAAGATTCCTTAATCACTGACACTACAGAACACTAAATTATTATCAGTGCAAGACACATGTTACGATACGGAAAGAGAAATCAACGGTAGCAGTCCTAGTGGCCTGACAGTGAACTTCGAACTCTGGAAAATATGGTGCGAAAATCCTTATTCTTACTTTGCGAAATATGAGTGTTACATGATAATATTTTTCATTTATATCTTATGAGTAGGCCTGATAATCTGGTGGTATAATGTGTACCTGGAGACGTTGTTATCTTGAGAAGTAACATATTCAAAAAATCCCAATCGAAACCTAAGATTTAGCTTCTCATAACAAATGTGCACAGTGAAGTAATATTTTGTGAAAGACACCGTGGTCACCTTTTGACTGTAAGATAATTTATTTGCGAAACCTAATATTGCATTTCCGTCAGTGTGGTCATTATCAAGTGGAAGTAATTGCGTTTTATCATACATCAAAACATAGAAAGCGTCTGACATGACATCACACACACAACCTGGTTTCATCGAATTGCCTTCCTGTTTACGACCTTCTTATCTGTATTGCAATCTTTGAAGTGCATTGAATATGTTGCTCGCATTCTACTTATTTGTTGCTGAAGTGCGTAATACTGCATGGGGTTGATGATCTCATGTTTGTTTTTGTGCCATATAATACAGAAGCTGGTTTCGTTTCATGTTGTTCAGGGCACTTATGTTTATTTGTTACTGCTTACGAACCTGTGTATCAATTGCTCGATTTAAATGCATTGTAAGAATATTGCTTGTAGTATACGTTATTTTTGTTGGCATCCGTTTGTCGTAATATCTCGCATTTAATGGAGGCCTCCGAAATTTTCGTTGGAGAGAAAAACAGGCCTTCTGGTTCACTGATTCCTGCTAAAATCTATGGGTTGTAGTACATGTTAATAATGTTTGAGTACATTTGCGTAACTACTTTTGCATTTTTAGCATTTGCATGGAAGAATGCCCCAGTCACTAGGACAGCAAAGTACACTCATCTACACCTACACCCATAACAAACTCATGCGAAATACATTGACTCGGAGGCAAGATGCAACACGATTCAAAGCGGACTTACTTACTCGTTCCGTCACAAGATGTGATAAAACTGAATACCAGTTCGTCTTGTTAACATGGAGTTCTCCATTAAAAGAGAGATAGTAAAGAAAACGGATGCTAGCTTGAATGAAGTGCTATAAAAGCAATGTACTTATAACGCAATAAAATCGAGCTGTTCACATACGAAGTCGTAAGGTGTAACAAATACACGCAAATCCACAGAATACCACGTGACGAAACCAGCATGACATTGAAACAATTACACAGTCGTTTACTGTGCCCAGTGTTATGAACTCGAGCAGAACTCAAGCAGAATACAAGCAAGGCATTTACAAAGCAGTTCACAGAGTGCATTACATGCAAGAAGTCGTAATCATAAATACAGTGCAATGAAACCAGCTTCTGTTTACTACAGAACAAAAACAAATATGGAAAACTTTAAACCACGCAATAAGGAAACGAAATGATGGACTGATAAACTTTCAGCATTCGAAGTGGCTTGGGACCAAACCAAAGTCGTGCTGCTGTAAGTTCTTATTTGAGTTTCAGCCCTCTGACTGCCACGGTGACTCTCTTGTCGGCTCCAGTGATACTGCCGGCAGCTGCTTGGAAGATTTATAAAAATTACTAGACCCACTGAGGATCTTTAGGCACAGGGGACTTTGAACCTTCGGGTGTATGCTATGCTACAGAAGTGGTAAGAGTCTGAGTGCATTGTGGCTTGTAAGGAATCGGAGTGAACATTATATATTTATCCGTGTATACATACAGAAAATGATAGTTGTGACTATAGCATCTGCTTATTCGAGTGCACGCCAAGAAAACTGGTGAAGAGCTGTGTAGCGTTTAATCTCACGAATAAGTCTGGGAAAGGAACCACTATTGACATTCAAGAGCATGAGGATATGTTTAGATGTTTTATGTTAGGGATTTTCGGAAGGGATACATAATTGATTTTACATTCTTTTTTTAACAGTAGAGTGCCAGCTCTCATAGCAGCAGCAGCGTATCAGAATACTGTGAGTTGATACAATTTCTCACAATAAGCGACTTATTTTAAATTGCTTCACTGCTCTTTAGCTTCAACTTCTGTATTTCATACGTGTCTACATATTTATCAAACTGTTTTTAGTATGGATTGAAACTGTGATTACTGTGATCGGATGTGAACCAGGTTAGTGACTCTTCACACACAGCTCCATATGATGTTGGCATCAGTCACCCAGCTTGAGGCTACTGCCAATGGGCATCATTGTGGGAGCCCGGACGGGGTGATTTGAGGGACATCCAGCACAACCCACGTGTCCTCTGATTCGTCCACTACTATACCTGCCCCTGGTACTGCCTATACTGAGCTTGTTCCCTCTCCCATGGCCCAGTGGGAGGTAGCTCGCAACGGTCGCAGGTTCGAATCCTGCCTCGGGCAGGTTTAAGTAGTTCTGAGTCTCGGGGACTGACGACTTCAGATGTTAAGTCTCGTTCCAAGGTGTGTCTGGCAGTGGAGGTCTTTCCAGGAGACTCTTAAGGGAGCCTCCCTGGTTCGTCTGATGAACAGGTGCTGTCTGTGGCTGATCAAGTCACTGAGCCAGGTGAAGTCTCTCGCCCTGTCCCAGAGGAAGCCTCACAGTCTCAAGGTCTGGGCATTCACAATGGTTGTGATTCCTGGTAGGTGCGAAATCTAACGTTAGACGCGTAATGGTGCCCACTGGGGATATGGCTGCGAAGGAGGGGAAGAAATCCATTGTGCACTCTGTGTACATACTAGTAAAACTGATTTAAGATGTAGAACAGGTGCTCCCAAATACAATGAAGAGCACAGGTTGCTACCAACTGCAGGTGGTGGCTCATGTTGGCACCAATGATGTCTGTCAATTTGGATGAGAAAAGATTCTCTGTAGTTTCGGCAGCTCGATGAAGATGAAGGCAAAAGCGAGATGAAGATGAAGCTTACTATCTGTAGCATCATTGACAGAGTCGGCTGTGGTCCTGTGGAACAGTGACGAGTAGAGGGTCTGAATATGAGGCTCTTGCAGCCGTGTAGATTCGGATTCCTCGACTTGCGCCAAAGGGTCGCAGACTGCCGCGTTGTGCTGAATAGGTCAGGGGTCCGCTACATATGGAAGCAACTATACGGACAGAAAGGGCAATGTGTAGAGAACTCAGAGGTTTGTTTCTCGTTGGAGAGTCTCGGGAAACAACAGAAAGAGTTACAGTTTGAAAGGCTGCAGAACGAACACAGGAAGAAGGTAGACATAGCAACAATCAATACTTCTGTTGTAAACTGTCGTAGATATGTTGGGAAAGAACCAGAGCTCCAAGCGCTAATAGAAACACTAAATCTCAAACAGTTACAGGTACAGAAAGCTGACTGGAGACAGAAGTAGGCTCGAACGAAATTTTTAAAGGACCTGGCCGAGTTCAGAAAGTATAGATAAAGTAGGGTAGTTGGTGGAGTGTTTATTGCTGTCAGAAGTAGTTTATCTTGTAGTGAAACTGAAGTATGTACTTCCCCTGAAATAGTATGGGTAGAGGTTATAGTTGACAACCGGACTAAATTAATAATTGGTTCCTTTTACCCTGCCCCCAACTCAAATCATACAGCTGACAAACAATTCAATTAGGCATCCCACTCATACAGTTATATAGTTCGTGGGGACTTCAATCTAACCTCAATATGTGGCCGACAATACACGTTTAATGTCGGTGGTAGGCATAAAACGTCATCCGAGATCGTACTGAATACTTTTTCAGACAATTATTTTGGACAATTAGTTCAGAAGCCCACTGGAAGAGTATAGTGTTGCAGAAACATATTTAATCCCTTAGTAACAAATAATCCTGACCAGACAGGGAGCACCATTACAGACAAAGGAATCAGTGACTACAAAGTATTTTAGCTATACTGAATACCGTAACATCCAAACCCACCAAAAGTAATGATCTCCCTTCTTAAGAGACCGGTCAGAACACTGTCGCAGAAGCAACGAAAAAAGCACGCCAAATTTAAAAGGCTGTGATAGACCCAAGATGGATGAAGTTTTACAGAAGCCCAGCATTTAGAGCGAACTTCAATGCAAGATGCTTTTAGTAGTTTCCACCACGAAACTCTGTCTCAAAATCTGGCAGAAGACCCAAATAGATTCTGGTCGTATACGTAAAGTACACCAGCGGCAAGACGCAGTCAATACCTGAACTGCGCGATAACAATGGTGATGTTATAGATTACAGTGCCACTAAAGCAGAGTTACTAAACACATACTTTTCCGAAAGTATTTGTATATTGGTCTGAGGCTCTTTCGAGCAATGCTTTAAAGCTTTTGCGAAAATTGGATAGACGCTCGTGTTTTATAAACATCTTCTAACGTAGTTAAACACGAGTTAGAACTGACTGGACGTTACTTTTACTTGAATTGCCATTTATGGTCAATAATTGTACACTTCTAATGATTAGCAATTTCTTGCATTCATAATCATCTTCTAGGTTCATGGATCTTTATACACTGTCGGAAAAAATCCCACCACCAGTAAATCCTTAATGTAGGTAACGAAATTTTGGCAGTACATTTGTCTAGGTAACATATTCACATGATTAACGTTGCAAGATAACGAATTAATTACAGCGCAAGAAAAGCCACTCCAAATGCGAAGTACGGGTACAGTAATAACCGATGTAGCCGCCAGAATGTTGAATGCAGGAGTACAGACGTTCATGCATTGTGTAATACAGGTGCCGGAAGACAGTTTGTGGAATCATGCCTGTTGCTCTTGTTCGGTCAATACAGGGTCGGTTAATGATGGTTGCGGATGACGCTGGAGTTGTCGTCCGATGCTGTCCCATACGTGCTCTACTGGAGACAGATATGGTGATCGAGCAGGCCAAGGTAAAATGTTGACACTCGGTAGCATGATGAGTTGTAAGAGTTGTATGTGGGAGAGCTTTATCCTTCTGGAAAATACTCCCAGGAATGCTGTTCATGAATGGCAGCGAAACAGGTCGAATCAGCAGCCTGACGTACAGGATGACAGGGTGCTTAGGATAACCACGAACGTGGTCCCGCTTCGCACCCCGGTGTAGATCTAGTGTGTCTATGCCGCAGACGAATTGGTTGCAGATGCTCACCTGTCCTACTTCTAACCAACATGAGGCCATCACTGGCGCCGAGGCAGAACCGGCTTTCATCTGAAAACACAACATACCACCACCCGCCCTCCAACGAGCTTACCCTTGACACCACTGGGGTCGCAGATGCCGTGGTTGAATGTAACCTACAGGGCTTCTGACTCGGAACTGTCCTTCAAGTAACCGTTTTTTAACAAGTCATTGTGTCACTATGGTGCCATCTGTTGCTCGAATTGCTTCTGCAGACGCAGTACGATGCGCCACAAGCATATGCCTTACACGACGGTATTACCTCTCAGTTGTGCCACATGGTCGTACGGAACCCGGTCTTTATGCGACCGTATCTTCCCGTGACCCCTGTTGCATCCAGTTGTGTAGAGTGGCTGGATTGCTGCCCAATCGTCAGCACTATTGTGGAAGGAACATCCAGCTTCTCGTAGCCTTATTACACGACCTCGGTCAAACTCAATAAGCTGTTGATAATGGTGCCTTCGTCGTCTTAATGGTGTTCTTGACCAAAATGAACTCACTACGTCCAATCTGAAAAGTAAGTATAACCGTTATCTTTCACGTGAAGAAACATGCGTACCAACTTCCCTTTAGCTCGCATAACTCCTTCTTGGTCTAGCAATTTTTTTTTCAGCAGTGTATGTTACTCGCTGTTTATACGTATACTGATCCAGGTACACCACTAATATAAATCTCAGTCATTTCCCTTAGTCTAGAAAGCTACTCTCCCAGCGAGCGCTTCGCAAGTTTTCACAGTGACGCCGAACATCCAGCCTGACGGTATCACCTCTGCCGAGGAGACGCAGTTGCCAGAAAAATTACATTTTCTACAGCCGTTCCATTAAGATAAAGCTGGGAAAACTCAGCGCAGAGTTATACGCAGACCTCCCGTGACCACCGTCCCAATAAAAATTATCATAAGCAGTACTTTAAAACGGCGCTTCTTTTCCGTCCGCCCGGCCGGCGCTTTAGAAGGAAATCACGCGGAAGATACCATCTCGCTTGTTTCCTTTTCTTTCTCGTCCTGCTTTTCGTTTTTATAGGCGGAGGCAGCCGCTCTGGGCCCCCGTTATGCGCGATGCTGTTTCTCGGAAGTTGCACCAGCAACTGCTTACCGGCGTCTGCCCCGAGTTCCGGCAACTGCGAGCGCTTGTTTCTTTCCACTGCAGCACAGAATTGTCCCCGCGAGACAGGCTAGAAGCCCAGATCGCTAATTAACTTGGTATGGTACTAATTGCGCCACCTATCGATGAAACAATATGTTATTTTTATTTTTATTTGGTAAGTCGGTCTGGGAGACATTTCTTATTAATTGTATTAAATAATTCGATTTGTAACAGATAAGAGATCCAGTATTACGGTTAGAATTAGACGGAGTTTTCACACATTTGCCATCCAATAAGGCGGGAGGACAAATAACATTCCTTCAGAATTTGTAAAATCATTGGGGACATGAAATAATTGGGTAAAATTGCAACCGAACGATTGCTCAAGTTTGTGTGTAATATCTATAAGACTGGAGACTTTCGAAAAATTATCACGCGCACAATCACGAGAATATCAAAGGCAGATAAGTGTGAAAACACTCGAATAATCAATTTTTCAGCTCGTACATCAAAGTTTCCAGGTCGTATAAGTTTAACAGCTCATACATCAGTTCCTAACTAGAATAATATACAGAACAAAGGAAAAGATAATTGACGACCTTTTAGATGACGATCAGTTAGGCCTTCGGGTATGTAAGAAAATGGTTCAAATGGCTCTAAGCACTATGGGACTTAACATCTGAGGTCATCAGTCCCCTAGACTTAGAACTACTTAGACCTAACGAACCTAAGGACATGACACACATCCATGCCCGAGGCAGGATTCGAACCTGCGACCGTAGTAGCAGCGCGGTTCCGGACTGAAGCGCCTAGAACCGCTCGGCCACAGCGGCCGGCGTAATGTAAGAGCACTAGAAAGGCAGTCCTGACTGTTGTCATTAATAATGGAAGAAAGACTTACGGAAAATCAAGGCTCCTTCATGGGCTTCATCCACCTAGAAAAAGCGTTCGGCGATGTATTAGTTTGGTGTATAAGTTCGTAGCGGTTTTATTTTCCGTGGTAGTATTCCACCAGCTGTTGTTTTATTTATGAATTGTCATTTTTATTTGAAGTTCACTGTTGCTTTTTGAGTTTACATACTGTCATTTTGTAATTTGGAGATTGCGAGTGAAGCGGCAAACTCTAGGAACTGGAGTGCCAAATGGAGATATCGGAATATTGCCTGCATACGTATTCTACTGTCTGAGTTCAGTAGAGAAGTGACAGAGGCGGAGGCAGCCAGGAACATGTGTGACTTGTATGAGGACAATGCCATCGGACAGAGCACGCCAAGAAAATCGTTTTCTCTTTTAAGGAGGATCGTTTTGACATTAATGACTCTCCAAGTTCAGAAAGACTTTTATTTTAATAGCAGTGTAGCGTACAGTACGGCCGTTGTTATCGACCATCGTATCGTATAGGCTTTTGTTTGTTTTGGTTAGTGCAGCTCAGTGTCGGTTAGACCGTCAGTGAGAGAGCACTTCGAATTCCTGTTGATAATGTTGGGGGTTCGTTCTGTTACAATTCTTAAATTAATTGGGTGAAGTATGTACTTCTGAAATTTTCATCCGAATTCTTCTCATACGATGTAACGAGTAACTGTTATTATACGAAAATATTTCACATTTTTATTGGTATTATTATTACTGAAATCGTAGGCATCTTCGCACGTTAAACGCGTAACGGCGAATTATATTTATGTTTGCAGTGGAGTGTATAGTAGGGAACATCATTCGTCAACCTGCTCGGTCGTCTGCGTTGTTAATTGGCGAGAGACGTAGTGCCCGGAAAACGCTGTTTCAAATAAGTGCTGCCTGTCGAAGCTGTGCTCATTTCTGTAGAAATGCGCTGAACGCAACTTGTGGCCGTACGGGTCAGCCACCTCGTTCAGCCGCCACCACCGCGGACAGTTGGCTGACGCTAGACAATCTGCGACGGCACACAAGTTAGCGTAACTGTGTGAAGGAAAAGTTACCGGCAGGCTGCAGTGGGCTATGGCCCGCGAAGGGCGGCCTGCAAGTTTTTCTCCGCTTTTCCTGGCCGTCCTGAGCGGCAGGGCGTGCCCACGTCACGTGTGTGCCGGGGGCCGCTTCGGCGTCGTAAAAAGAGCGACGCCTGCCGAGGGGAGCCGTGCCGGTCTCTTTACGCCTGTGAAGCACGCGCTCCTCCGCCGCCGTAGGCAGGCCTGCTGCGCTGCCGTGCCCGCATTTTCACTGCTGTCACTAGATGCCCGTTCAGTGATGTCACTCTCCAAAAGAACTAGCAAGGATATTAAATACACTACTGGCCATTAAAATTGCTACACCACGAATACGACGTGCTACACACGCGAAATTTAACTGACAGGAAGATGTGCAAATGATTAGCCTTTCGGAGCATTCGCACAAGGTTGGCGCCGGTGGCGACACCTACAACGTGCTGAAATGAGGAAAGTTTCCAATCGATGTCTCATACACAAACAGCAGTTGACCGGCTTTGCCTGGTGAAACGTTGTTGTGATGCCTCGTGTAAGGAGGAGAAATGCGTACCATAACGTTTCCGACTTTGATAAAAGTCGGACTGTAGCCTATCGCGATTGCGGTTTATCGTATCGCGACATTGCTGCTCGCGTTGGTCGAGATCCAATGACTCTTAGCAGAATATTGAATTGGTGGGCTCAGGAGGGTAACACGGAACGCCGTGCTGGATCCCAACGGCTTCGTATCACTAGCAGTCGAGATGACAGGCATCTTATCAGCATGGCTGTAACGGATCGTGCAGTCACCTCTAGAACCCTGAATCAACAGATGGGGACGTTTGCAAGACAACAACCATCTGCACGAACAGTTTGACGACGTTTGCAGCAGCATGGACTATCACCTCGGAGACCGTGGCTGCAGTTACCCTTGACAGTGCATCACAGACAGGAGCGCCTGTGATGGGGTACTCAACGACGAAACTGGGTGCGCGAATGGCAATACGTCATTTTTTCGGATGAATCCAGGTTCTGTTTACAGCATCATGATGGTCGCATCCGTGCTTGGCGACATCGCGGTGAACGCACATTGAAAGCGTGTATTCGTCAACGCCATACTGGCGTATCACCCGGTGTAATGGTATGGGGTGCCATTGGTTACACGTCTCGGTCACCTCTTGTTCGCATTGACGGCACTTTGAACAGTGGACGTTACATTTCGGATATTTTACGACCCGTGGCTCTACCCTGCACTCGATCCCTGCGAAACCCTAAGTTTGAGCAGGATAATGCACGACCGCATGTTGCAGGTCCTGTACGGGCCCTTACGGATACAGAAAATGTTCGACTGCTGACCGGCCAGCACATTCTCCAGATCTCTCACCAATTGAAAACGTCTGGTCAATGGTTTCCGAGAAACTGGCTCGTCACAATACGCCAGTCACTACTCTTCGTGAACTCTGGTATCGTGTTGAAGCTGCATGGGCAGCTGTACCTGTACACGCCATACAAGCTCTGTTTGTCTCAATGCCCAGGCGTATCAAGGCCGTTATTACGGCGAGACATGGTTGTTCTGGGTACTGATTTCTCAGGATCTATGCACCCAAATTGCGTGAAAATGTAATCACATGTCAGTTTAAGTATAATATATACCCGTTTATCATCTGAATTTCTTCTTGGTGTAGCAATTTTAATGGCCAGTAGTGTAATTTTTTCGTGTGGATGTAAAGTATTTTCAACCTCGTGGCCATGTTAAAGGAAACCTTAAAATACTCAGCAATCTGTCATCCTTGTACTGATGTACGAAAATGGAATGCGTTACACCACGAACAGCGTCTCCAAACGCTACCAAACTGATACTTTAGTATTTCCGTCCCAGAGAGCAGCAGCGGTTGATAATATTTTTCCATACAAGCGTTATGCGGTTTGATGTCTCCCATACCTCCCCTTGGGATTGTGGGAAAGATCATATCTTTTGGCATGATATTCACATACCTCACAACCGGTAGTTTGTATTGAAACCATTGCAGATCGAATGCCTAGAAGTTGGGCACATGAAAACAGTTTGCTTAGAACTGTAAGGTAAAGGGGGATAGGTGACGCAGGGGGACTGACCCCGCACTTCCATGAAATTCCTTAGTATACGTTGTTGTACGAGAGACGCCCATCGTTGTAACCGCTTGTGAGATCAGTTTACTCCCAAATCTTTGTGCTTCAGGACTGGAAAATAGGGAAGAAATTGAAGAAATTAGAATTTCGAGACCGAGTAAGTCAAGGAATTTTTTCACGATTCCTTTTTAATAGCAGGCACTAGTAGATACATGCCTGGTAGCTTATAACTCTTATTTAGATCGTGCAAAAGAAACATTGTAGGGTCGAGCAATTGGGAAAATTGGCGTGCGGCATTTGTCCCTATCGGAACGGACAGATGACACAACCTTACTATGGGACAAACGCAGCAATGCTTTCAACGCTAACAGGAATCCATACGATTTTGTTTTTTCAGAAAAATGCTGAGAAAACGGATTAGGAACACAGACGAGGGAAATACACTGCAGAAGAGACCGTGAGACAAGTCGAAGAGAAAGGTAATCCTAATAGGATAGCAGCTCCAATGAAAAAAATACCAGAGCGAATGTTAAGGAGAACACTTGCCACGCGCAATTTCAAGAAAACAGGGATCATTATCGTAGTTTGTGAAGACACTTTTCTCCCTAATCCTCAGACTTCAGGCAAATAACTGTCAATTTAGCTGATCAACTGGGATTGAAAAAAAATTCATTAAAGGAAAGAAAGTGCCGGGAAAGATTGGTTTCTCTCATTTTTAGAACGCAGTGCAGACTTAAGTATCGGAAAAGCGCAATTACTTTCTGTTACTCGAGCGACTGAAATGAACAGAGACGAAGTCAGTTCTCACTTTGATCTATTGACAAAAACGTTCTCAGGATACGGGCTTTTGGACAAACTAGATAGTATCTGCAAAGTAGATGAAACTGGCTTACAGTTAAAACGATGAGCATGGGAAGGTTGTGGCAGCAACATGGAGCAGAGATGTCAGTGTTGTTACAGGCTGACACTTGCTGAACTATACGAAATAAAATCGTCACAACTTCTGAACGGTTTGCTTTAGGACGTTAAAAGTGCACGGTTAGCTGTGGGGCATGAGGGGAACTAGTGCGCGCATGCATTGTTTGGTTTAGCGACGAAGCCCACTTTCATTTGGCTCGGTTCGTCAATAAGCAAAACTGGTGCTTTTAGGGGACTGAGAATCAGCATTTCGCGTTCGAGAAGTCTCTTCACCTTCAACGGGTGACTCTGTGCTGTGCAATGTCCAGTCACGGAATAATCAGTGCGATATTTCTTGATGGCACGGTGGCTACTAAACGGTACATGAAGGTTTTGCAAGCTGATTTCATCCCCATTATTCAAACTGATCCTGATCTCTACAAGATGTGGTTCACGCAAGACGGAGCTCAACACCATCGAAGCAGCAGAGTGTTTGATGTCCTGGAGGAGGGGACAGTATTCTGGCTCTGGGGTACCCAGAAGCCATTGGCACGGGCCTCGATTGGCCGCCATATCCTCCGGATTTCAATACATGCGACTCCGTTTTGTGGGGCTATATTAAAGACAAAGTCTACAGCAATAACCCAAAAACCACTGCTGAGCTGAAAAAACCCATTCAGGAGGTCATCGACAGCATCGATGTTCCGACACTCAGTGGGTCATGCAGAGTTTCGCTAGTTGCCTGCGCCACATCGTCGCCAACAATGGCAGGCATATCGAATATCTGTAGTGATGTTTACATGTTGAATAAACTAATTGCACGCCATAGTTTGTAATAAATTAACGTTTTCTTCATATAATTCAATAATTGTCACCCTGTACTTCTGTAATGGTGAGAGAAATTTCTTTGCACCTTATATTCTAAAGAGCTAAATAAGAAACAAGACGCTGAAGACAACATGCCTCTAGGATCATAAGAGAATCCGCTTATGTCAACAGTGATAATTTCATTGACTGATTCAAAAACCATTTCCTTCCCAGAAAGGCACCTGGCCTTGCTTTTCTTTTGCTATACTGTGCACTAACTTACTCTAAGGACGACACACACACACACCAGTGCCCGAGGGAGGACTCGAACCTCCGACGGGGTGAGCCGCGCGGACTGTGACAAGACGACTAAGACCGCGCAGCTACCACAAGCGGCATATACGCTACTCTTCTTACAGCCACTAGACCCATCATTTTTCAAGCCGCAAAAATCTTACTTTAAAGAGGCTTCTTATTCATGGGCTGTAGCTAATGCAAGCAAAGACAGACTAATTTACAGGTAGCAATTTGGAGAACTGCTCTTCAAAGCATGGACTCGTACTGCAACTGTCCAAATTGGCGTATCCGGATTTAGAGCTACTGGAATTGTCTCGTTTGATAAGCAGTAATTCATAACCATACCTTTGTTTAAGGCATTAGTAATAATGAGACTGAAGATGTCTCTAATTATTTGGATCCTGATCAGCCTGCAGCTACAACGTCTGAAACAAATTTGTTAAGGGCAGCCTTCTACTTGCAAACATTGCACAAATTTGCCTACTGTTCGACCAACTACACAAGGAAATTTCGTTGTAAATGACAACTCAGTGACTCCTCAGGTAGAAACTCCATCAAAATTGCTATAACAGATTTCACCTGTTCTGTCCTACCGCAGAGAAGTAAATCGAAAAGAATACAGTTAGCAATCCTTGGCTAATAGAAGGGATACTGAATGAAATTGACGAAACGAAAGAATACAAAGGTGCAGCAAATGAAGTAGCAAAATAGAATATATCCGTATAACAAATGAGACTTACAGGGAGTGAAAAATGGCCTAGCACGAATGGCTCGATACTAAATGCAAGCTTGTAGAAGTATTCTTGAGCAGGGGAAAGATAGATACTACCTGTAGGAAATTTGAAGAAGACAGGAGGCAAATGCATGAACGTTAAGAGCTCAGATGTCTTGACAGTTCTAGGCAAGTAAGGGAAGGCTAAAAGGTGAGGCGAATACTCGATTTATTTACAAAAGAATATAAAAATTTGTGTATCGGACTTCTCGGTTAAGACTATGTCTTGATGTACAAAATTTATTATTCTGTCTAATACAGACTACACTTTAGTTCCCTTGTCTGAATACATTTGTTTAAATCAAAGTACTCAATAACGAACGATGTTTTTAAGAATTTGAATGTAATTAACTTTTTGCAGGTGAAGTTACACTGACAATACACACTTTCACACTTCTTGCAGATTAGTGAGACACAATAATATTTACAGTTCCGACAATTGTATATTACTGCAAAACCGTTTTTCAGTTATCATCGACAAATTAGTTTCCCATTAACGGCATGCAGTGGTGCCTGTGGTTTACATACGTACATAGTCAATTTTCTCGTCGGATTTTTACATACATTATGGTTTCTTAACTGCAGCTATTAGGTGCAATTGTGCCTAGGTCAGTCACATTTTCTTTGTAAGTATTCTTCCCCCTCGAAGTACAATGACCGGCTTGCCATCTCCACATCTCTCAAAATAATGTTACACAGAAGAGTTAGGTTATAGACATGACAATTAATGTGCGATAGATATTTTACAAGTTCTGTGACATTACGTACTCTAAGCCTCATCTTACATGAATACGTAGTAGTTGGTATGGATAGCACAGTTAGGACTGGGGCTCTAGTCCTGACAACCACCAGGGTTCCTGTCATTTTAAACTTAGAAGAGTGAATTTCTGGCCATTTTAAACTCTGGATCAGTATTCCGTTTTGAATTCTTTCGTCATTTAAAACTTAGGTGAACTGAGCTCTTGAGTTTCAGCTTAAGGTAACTGGCGAGGGTTAAATAGTTTAAATTGTGATGTCAGAAGCACAATTGTATAAGCTTTGGACACTGATCTAGCAATATTTTACACCTAGTACAAGTGAATTTTAATGCTAACTGGTGCCCTCGTGAAACCCTCACCCCTCCCCTATAACTTCCCTGCAGTTGTTTAAGCACATCTCCAGTAGATTTACAACAAGTCAAATCATAAATTAGGGTGACAGTTGCTTAACATATAAAATCAGAGGAGAGAGTGTCTAAACATAGCACTAATTCAGTTTAGGATGTCCTTCATTGTTTCTTCAGATCTGTGTGTGTGAAATCTTATGGGACTTAACTGCTGAGGTCATCAGTCCCTAAGCTTACACACTACTTAACCTAAATTAGCCTAAAGGCAAACACACACACCCATGCCCGAGGGAGGACTCGAACCTCCGCCGGGACCAGCCGCACAGTCCATGACTGCAGCATCTGAGACCGCTCTCCTAATCCCGAGCGGCGTTTCTTCAGATCTCCTCTGCAAATTCTCATCATACTCCGCGGAGCATCAACAAGCTATTTCCTTCTTGTTAGCGTGAATTGCTTGCAGTCTGTTAGAAAACTTTACACTGAAGTGACAACAGTCATGGGATAGTGATACGCACATATACAGATGGCAGTAGCATCACGTACACAAGGTATAAAGGGGCAGTGCATTGGTGGAGCTATCATTTGTATTCTTATGATTCGTGTGAAAAGATTTCCAACGCGGTTATGGCCGCAAGACGGAAATCAACAGACTGTGAACGCGGAATGGTAGTTGGAGCTAGGCGCATAGCACTTTCCATTTCGGAAGTCGTTGGTTTATTCCATATCCCGATTACCAACATCGTTAGATGTGTGCTGAGAATATTAAATTTCAGGCTTTACCTCTCACCATGGATAGCGCAGTGGCCTACAGCCTTCACTTAACAACCGGGAGCGTTTTCGTAAAGTTGTCAATGATAATAGACAGGCAACACTTCGTGAAACAATCGCAGAAGTAAATGTAGAACGTACGACGAACGTATTCGTTACGATAGTGTGGCGAAATCTGGCATTAGCGGGCTATGGCAGCAGACGATCAAAGCTAGTGCCTTCGCTAACAGCGCGATATAGCCTGCAGCCCCCTCCTGGGCTCGTGACCATGACGGTTGGGCTCTAGACAACTGGAATACCTTGGCCTGACCACATGAGTCCCAATTTCAGTTGGCAAGAGCTGATGGTAAAGTTGAGGTGTGGCTCAGACCCGCACGAAACCTTGGACCCAAGTTGTCAACAAGGCACTCTGTATACTGGGGATCGCTCCATTAAGGTGTGTACTGCGTTTACATGGAATTGACGGGGTGCTCTGGTCCAACTGAAACGATTATTGACTGGAAATGGTTATGTTCGTCTGCTTGAAGACAATTTGTAGACATTCCCGCTCTTCATGTTCCCAAAAAACGATGCAGCTTTTTTGGATGCCTAGGCGCCATATCACCAGATCACAATTGTTCGCAGATGGTTTGAAGAACATCATGGACAATTCAAGCGAATGATATGGCCAACCACTGTACATTTATGGGACACAATCGAGAGGTCAGTTGGCGCATAAGATCCTGCACTGGCAACATTTTCGCAATTACGGTCGGTTACAGAGCCAGCATGGTTCAATATTTCTGCAAGCTACTTCGAACGACTTATTGAGTCGATGCCATGTCGAGTTGTTGCGCTCTTCCGTGCATAAGGAGGCCGACATGCCATTAGGAGAGCCCTGTGACTTTTGTCAGGCAGTGTACACTGTCTGCTCTTATCTTACCTTCTTCTTCTCTCGCAGTTTTCAGTGCCTCATTCATGCCAGCCCAAGTGATATCAAATATCCCCCCCCCCCTGTGTACTGATCACATCATTATCCTTATTCACTAACAGAAAACAAACGACAAGGTCTATTAAGACTGCTGCTATTCCAACGCTTCTAACTACTCTACTTGCTTACATACCGAGCCAATTCTTTGCTCTACACCACTGCCCATTCTAAACTGCGTGAACTAGCACACATATCCTGTAATTCTCCGACTGTAGCGTCCTGAAACGCCTGTTCACAACAGAACAGCAAAATAATATCAGACCTTGAGAAGGACACTTAATTTTAAGGCACTCATAATACTCCGCTGAGTAGGTGGGCATAATTACCACTTTAAACACTGGAAACAATGAATACTCTTTGACAACACAAGTCCCACCTACTAAATTGCAACACATGGTTAACACCCTAGATACTCCTAGAACATATAGTGCATATTACCATGACAACATATAGTGAAAAGTAATATTCTCCTTTACACACCCACAGGAGACTGTCTGCGACTACCAAACACACACCGAAATTATGAATACAATTACACATTTAGCAAAAGACTCCTTGACTTTCCATGTCACTCGTAGTCATACAGAAACATAAGCAAAAAGATTGCACTGACCACACTGCATGTTGACGAAACTGCAACTCTGCATAGTCGAGTTACCTTCTTCGCCCATGGATGGTGGTTGTAAATATTGCCGATCCCACTTCTGACGCCAGCTGACAGGGACCCGAGATGAAAGATCACTCCCGTACATCGTTCGCTTGCAGCGGTGGGCCCTGACAAGGATGCAAGCTGGCGGCAACTCTGATAAACAGCAACAAAAATCTCTTATTTTATTGAATCCCAGAAGTCTACACTCAGAATCGTGGGACGGTGGCTACGACCCCTCTCAGCGCGCGGTGAAAGCTGTGGATGGTGCATGGCCAGCTATCGGGCAATAGGCCTTGACATCAGCGCCTAGGAATGCTAAAGCCAGGAGCTCGCTGATTGGTGAGTCCCAGTTAGACGCTGCATGGGCGCTCGCGAGATGCGCGCAATACTTGCAGGGAATGGTGATGGATCTTGCTTGAGACATGGAGTGTGGGGTCAGGGTGCCTTTACCAGTGTAAAAGAGTGAGAAACTGAACAGTCCCTGTCTCGATCTGCTGTTCTCCAGGACAGGACTGTGGCTACTGCTGGAGTCAGCCTCGTGATGCCCCACCAATAGAGAGGCATCAGTTCCATAAAGAGGGACTTCAAGATACGTGGTGCGCCGGTCGAGACCCGAACTCGCCACGTCTGTAACAATATATCCCCGGCGTGGTGATGCCGAAACTCCGTCTGTCTGATAAGAGACCCGTCTTACTGCTGCGTTGGCAGGACTGCGGTGCTTGGCCTGACCCACCTCACAATGCGTAAACATTCAGTCACTGGAAGCAGCATACCAGCACCTTGGCACCTAACGGCTACTTATGCCTCTTTCAACTGCTGTGGGTAAACTGTAATATTACATAGTAACGCCCAGTAAATAGTGGCAGGGGCCCTCTAGAAACACCAACTGACCGACCGACAAATTGAACATGTGTAGACGTTTCTGCCAGCCGACCGAACGACTTTTCTTGTCGAACTGTCGGCTCGGTATGACCACGCCACATCCGACGTCACCACCATCTCACCTGATAAATAGTGCGGCGTCTAGCGCTGTCGTGCCAACAGCGTGGTAAAAATTCTTCTTTTGTAACTGCGTGCGGGATTAAATGCTATTCTAATATACGTAACAGGGTGCGCGGCAAGGAAACCTTGAATGACAGTTTCGGGAGAAATTTAAGGACTACAGATATTTGTGAGGCACGTTCAAAAATGTTCAAATGTGTGTGAAGTCCTATGGGACCAAACTGCTGAGGTCATCGATCCCTAAGCTTACAAACTAATTCATCTATCTTGAACTAACTTACGCTAAGGACAACACACACACCCATACCCGAGGGAGAACTCGAACCTCCGACGCGGAGAGCCTCGCGGACCGTGATCAAACGCCCAAGACCGTGCGGCTACACCGCGCGGCTGTGAGACACGTCCTGTCAAGAATATAGTAATATAGATGCAAGAAATGAAGGAGTGGTTAAATTTTTTAACGAATCAATCAATTACGAAAATTATCATCTTTCAGAACCCTAAGTAACAGAGGGTGGATAAATTTCTTTGGGTTGGCTTCATTTTCCAACGTCCTTGTCGCAGTGGATACACCGGTTTCCGTCAGATCACCGAAGTTAAGCGATGTCGGGAGTGGCTGGCACTTGGATGGGTGACCATCCGTGCCGCCATGCGCTGTTGCCATTTTTGTGGGTGCGCTCAGCCATTTAATGTCAATTGAGGAACTACTCGACCGAATAGTAGCGGCTCCGGTCAAAGAAAACCATCATAACGACCGGGAGAGCGGTGTGCTGACCACACGCCCCTCCTATCCGCATCCTCAGCTGAGGATGACACGGCGGTCGGATGGTCCCGGTGGGCCACTTGTGACCTGACGACGGAGCGCTTTTGGCTTTATTTTCTCTAAGACAGCCAAAGAAAATCACCGTTTTTGTTTCTGTGTAAAACCTAGCAGTATCTCGTAGAACATGATCCCATGAATTTACTATAAACAATTCGCTACCAGCGACAGGGACAAGGTAGCATTATAACCGTTGAGTGTAGTCATTCAGGACCTGTATAGATTGACTCGAAATATACCGGTCGATCGGTCGACCGAAAATTTGGTGTTTGTATAGGGGCTGTAAGAACTATTTGAAGATTGTGATTGATTTTGCAAGACATTCTAAAGAAGATGAACGTACTGAAGGTGAACTGACACATGAAGTAGAAGATGAAGCACAATATTGGCGGGAGGTTGTCAGGAGATTTATAAGCTTGATACTTCTTGTTTTTGAAAGAGGTCTAAAATGCATTTAGACGTAAAGAAACAGGCCATTGGTCACCTAGGTATGGTAACTACCTGGGGCTAATACACCTCACAGCAGAGTATAGTGATCTTTTAACCAGCAAAATAACAAACCAAGTAAATCGTAGAAGTGGCAGCTCGAATTACGTTTCATCGACGATTTGGGAGGAAATTGTGCGGCTAATTGACAAACAAGTTTTCGTTCAAGACGAAGGTCACATAGGTATGTTCACTTTAAGTTTCAGGTTTTTCAGAGAACCACATTGCTACTGATAGATTTCTAGCATTAAAGCATAACCAGCGCCACGAAGATAAAGATATATTTCAAGGCATGAGCAAGTTTCTGAAAGGTAATTACACCCACATTAAGAACTGACTTGGTCACATTACGGTAGGTCCAATGGTCTTCAAGCGTCGGAACAGGTAGAACAAATTTAGAATTGATGGAAGGTTTTGCGCCAAGTGTAGCAGAATTTGTAAAAGGAGATTTGAGTCTGACGGCCATATTGTTGATTGACAAAAATTCCTTAACATCCGGACCTAGAACTGATCCGTGGCGACATCAAAGTGAAATTTACTACGCCCACCATATCTGCTTTTTTCTGTTCAGTGCACCACGCAGCTCCGGAAAATTTTAAGTTTGTGAATGAGAAACATGTAGTGAGTAATTTTTCTCAAGACGGTTTAAATGGTGTCATATCACTTTTAAAGTCTCTGTCAAAGACGTCATTTATACGACTGTAGACGCTTGGGACCATGTTACGGAGCCAACAATCACGAAGTCCTGGAAAAATTTATTACCAGACATTTTTGAGTCAACTAACGCAGTTTATAAATTGCACAAAGAGGCTGGGAACCACGCCAGTCCACGTTGCTCAGACATAGGTGTTAATTACTGGGTATAAAATGATAATGACGCTGGCTGCAGTATGATTTTTGATGAGGAAATTTTCGCCATTTTTTCGTCTGCTTACGTTGACTATGATAATAATGGAATAACTGACGAAGTTGGTTGTGAGTCTTAAGATGAGTGGAGGCAAAAACGTAGTTCCATATGTTAACGGTTTATTTGAAACGCTAGGTAGAAATAACTACATAGATGACATACGAATGTGGCTCACTATCCAAAACTTGTAAGTTCTGTTTTCTGTGTTAAGAAATAAGCTGCTGTCATGAGTAGTTCGCTAAAGCCCTGATCTATTAGGGTATGCTGTGATACAAATTTACGATCTATTAACGGCCGGCCGGAGTGGCCGCTACCTTTCTGTAACCGCGCGACAGTTACGGTCGCAGGTTCGAATCCTGCCTCGGGCATGGATGTGTGTGATGTCCTTAGGTTAGTTAGGTTTAAGGAGTTTATGTTCTAGGGAACTGATGAACTCAGAAGTTAAGTCCCATAGTGTTCAGAGCCATTTGAACAATTTTGAAGCTATTAACGAATTTGTAGACGCATTCTTATCACCAACAATTAAAGAAATTACAACAGGACACAAACGCTTACTTCAGTATGCTTATGTATTTACATGAATTTTCATATCTGTGTGCTTGAGCTCCAAACAGAATGTAATCACTCATCAAATCGTATCCAGAACTCTGCTATGTGTATACTTATAGTTTATAGAATGTTTCATTAGATATGTAATTACTGTGTCTAGATTTGGAAAGAAATATTACTGAGCTGCTACCTCAAATCGGTAAGAACATATAATTCAAAAGCAAAATCTGCACACAATATGGAATGTCAAGCTGCCATATATTCCAGGAAATATATCACCATTATACAGGGTGGTTATAACCAACTTTTCGCTACTTCAGCCAATGTAGAGGGTTCAAATGGCTCTGAGCACTATGGGACTTAACATCTATGGTCATCAGTCCCCTAGAACTTAGCACTATTTAAACCAACTAACCTAAAGACATCACACACATCCATGCCCGAAGCAGGATTCGACCATGCGACCGTAGCAGCAGCGTGGTACCAGACTGTAGCGCCTAGAACCGCTCGGCCACCCCGGCAATGGTGATGCCAATGCACAACGGCAAGTGTTTACTACAGAGACTGACAGTGTGCCGTCCAGGATTGACATAGACTTATTGACATCGTATTCAGTAACGCATGCCTTGACAGGTCGCTGCTAAGTTGTATCTGTCCGCAGGCACATCCAACAAGTGAACAGCTTAAGTCATTTGTTTGTACTGTCACAGTTCTCCCATCCATCTCAGAGCACCTATACGTAATGTCTATGCTAACCATTCTACCCAGACGACCCGTACATATCATAAACAAGTAAATACTTGTATTTACGCATTTACCACGTGTAATTCAGTTTTTTTATTTTTATTTTTATTTATTTATTTTTTTTTTTTTTTTTTGGCGGGGGTCTCCATATCAGCAAGCTTTTACAATAATCCGGATAAATGAGTGTCCTACCTAGTACTAATTAATGAGGTTTCTGCTATACTCCTGCAGGCCATCGTGTTGTAGTGCGTGGTGCAACCGCATGCACAGCGCGCGCCCGACGTCACGTGTTGTGCAGATGGCCCCGCCCGCTTGCGGCCAACTGGACGCCGGGAGCTGCAGCGGCGGCGGTGGCCGCTGAAGACGCCCTCAAGGCTGGTTGCGGCCGGTCCCGCGGGGCGCCGCTGTCCTCCGCTGCAAGATTAATGCCGGCTGTTCCGCTGAGTCGGTCGTAAACCGGCGCGCCGCCAGCCCTAGGACCGCAGCCTCCGCCTGGTTTGCTGGACACCGCCTGGCAGTCGCAGGCCTAAATGACTGCCTCGCTACGCATCCATCAGCACCTGCCACCGCGCAGGTCAATATTTATCCAGGCAAATTCAGACATAGCCCTCGACATGCGGCAACATATTTGGATTAATAACACCATGAAAGGAAGAAAGACAGTTGTTCTTCGTTTTCTTCTCTTTAGGTCCCGCATTGGCGCACAGTCGGTAGCGTTACGAGTGGATTTGTCACGGTTAATGTACACTGGGTGACAAAAGTCACGGTATACCTCCCACTAGCGTGTCGGACCTCTCTTTTCACGGCGTAGGGCAGAAACTTAACGTGGCATGGAGTCAACAAGTCGATGGAACTCTCCTGCAGAAATACTATGCCATTCCTCCTGTATAGATGTTCATAACTGCGAAAGTGTTGCCAATGCAGGATATTCTGCACGAACTGACCTCTGACCTCTCCATTAGGTCCCATAAATTTTCGATGTGATTAATGTAGGGTTATCTGGGTGGCCAAATCATTCTCTCGAATTGTTCAGAATGTCCTTCAAACCAATAGAAAAAAATTGTGGCCCGGTGACATCGTTGTTTCGGAACATGAAGTCCATGATTGGCTGCAAATGATTCCAAATAGACGAAGATATTCATTTCAGTCGATGATGTGTTCCGTTGGACCAGAGAACCCAGTCCATTCCATGTAAACACAGCCCACACCATTATGGAGCCACCACCAGGTCGCACATTGCCTCGATGACATCTTGGATCTATGGCTCTGTGCCACAAACGATCCCTACCATCGGCTGATAACAGCAGAAATCGGGACTCATCTGATAAGACCACGATTTTCGGGAGTCCGTCACACGCATGATGTGGCTTACACGGGTAGCAGGGTTCAAAAATGGTTCAAATGGCTCTGAGCACTATGGGACTTAACATCTGAGGTCATCAGTGGTGGTGGTGGTGGTTAGTGTTTAACGTCCCGTCGACAACGAGGTCATTAGAGACGGAGCGCAAGGTCGGGTTAGGGAAGGATTGGGAAGGAAATCGGCCGTGCCCTTTCAAAGGAACCATCCCGGCATTTGCCTGAAACGATTTAGGGAAATCACGGAAAACCTAAATCAGGATGGCCGGAGACGGGATTGAACCGTCGTCCTCCCGAATGCGAGTCCAGTGTGGGTCATCAGTCCCCCAGAACTACTAAAACCTAACTAACTTAAGGACATCACACGCATCCATGCCCGACGCAGGATTCGTACCTGCGACCGTAGCAGTCGCGCGGTTCCAGACTGAAGACATGTCTAGAACCGCTCGGCCAACGCGGCCGGCGGTTTACCAGTCGTCTAGGATCCAACCGATACGGCCACGAGCCCAGGAGAGAGGCTGAAGGCGACGCCGTGTTCTTAGCGAAGGCACTCGCGTCGGTCGTCTGCTGTCATAGCCCATCAACGCCAAATTTCATCACACTGTCCTAACGGATACGTTCGTCGTACGTCCCACATTGATTTCTGCGGTTATGCCACGCAGTGTTGCTTGTCTGTTAGCACTGACAACTCAACGCAAACGTTATTGTCTTCAGTCATTAAGTGAAGGTAAGAGATAATACCTGCAATTTGGTATTCTATCCACACTCTTGCAACTGTCGACATCGGAATAATGAATTCCTTAACGATTTCCGAAATGAAATGTCTTATGCTTCTAGCTGCAACTACCATTCCGCGTTCAGAGTCTGTTAATTCTCGTCGTGTGGCCATAATCAGGTCGAAAACCTTTTCACGTGAGTCACCTGAGTACAAATGACAGGTCCCCAACCCACTGTCCCTTTTCCCTCTTGGTACGCGATAATGCTGCCTAATTTGCATGTGCATATCGCTGTCCCATGACTTTTGTCACCTCAGAGCAAGGCAGAGTAGGCCAAGACATGCCATACTTGAGGCGGGCTGGCTTTGTGGGCGGCGGGCGGCCCGAGTTTCGGTCTGTCTCAACACTGCTCGACCCTTCCCAGAAGTACCCAGTGCAGTACGACATTTAATTTGCTATTGGTGTGTGTGGCACTTTTTGGTTGCCACAGTTTTCTTCAATTCGTCAGAATCGTGGTATCAGCGCTGCTTAGCCTTTAATATTACTTCAGAAGGTCACCTATAAAGTTGCTGTTTTTTTTCGAAAAAAGAGGCGGTCTAGCTGTCTATTTTCCCAAGCCTTTTGAAATAAATGTTAATGACTGAAGAGAGGGATGATAATTCTTAATATCTATTATGCAGTCGCATAAATGACTAGTGCTAAAATTTTCTATGAAAGAACTGGTGGTAGGAATAGTAAAATTTGCGAAGTCGCACGCATTATTCCACTGCCAGTTTCAACAGTTTTCGATGGAAATGAACGGACAGTTTAGAGACTTTATGTATTACTGCAAAGTACGTTCGTTAATGCAAGGGGCATGCCTGGAACGATGCTTTGATTTAAAACTCGCTATTGTAGAATGTATGAAAGAAAAAAGAGTGAAATTGGAAGATCCAAAATGGGGGGCAGATCTCTTTAAGTAGACTTGACAGCACACTGTATGTGGTAAGATATAGCAAGGTAACAAACAACTTCTTTCTGATTTTATGTGAATGCATTTAAAAAGAAAATTGCATTATAGAAGGAAGTCATTCTGACAAACAAAGTCCAGTTCCCTAAGCTAATTGGCGTTAAAGAAAACGTTGGCTCTGAAGAATTCATTGTGGCCTTGAAAGAATTAAAGGACAGTTTCCTAATGGTTTTAGGACTCCCCCATCCTTACTTCTGTTTGCCGTTTCAGTTGAGAGTGCCCCTGTGCATATGCAGAGCTAACTGATTGACATGGAAGGTAATTCCCGTTTTAATGGCAAATCCTTCTAGGAAGACAGGTCTAGAACACCTACGTTGCTTTCCTCAAGTAGAAATTCCACGTCACCTTAATGTGGTTGCAAAATTGCTACAATATTTCGATCGATATATTTGTGCGAAAGACGTTTTTCGATTATGAAACTAGATAAGTCACGATTACATGGCAGTGTGAGTACAAAAATTCGTGAAACTGTTTGACACTGTCTGTGTGACATCAGTTTGTGTGACATGTAAACTATACTGTGTCTTTAACACAGCAAAAATAATTAAACAACACTGAAAATTTGTATTGTATTGTTTGTGATCAGTTGTTGCAAAATATTAAATATAAAATCAAGTCACATGCAGTGCAATTGCACTGACATTTAAATGTGGCACATTTGCAGTTTCACCCTCCTCCTCCTCAGACAGCATGCCATGGCGACAGGGGAAATGAACAGCAAAGCTGGTACTGAGCACTATGACACCTGTGACTGGGCATGGCCCACAAGCCGAATTCTTGGGCCCCTCTGATTTAAGGGGTGGGCGGAAGTAGTGGGGCTAGGAGAGTGTCAGCACATTTTGTTAGTGTGGGTTGCCTACACCAGGGGCAGGTATGCACTCTGGGGCAAACCTATTGTTTTCCTTTGATTGAAAGGTACACAACCTATTACTCTCCTTTGATTGTCCTGTTAAGTACGCAGTAGATGGTGATATACTGCTGGGTTGGAGATCAGTTTCATGCTCTAATATTCAGACTCCTGTCCTCAGTGGGAGAGCAGTGTAATTGAGTAAGTGTTTTTTCTATATTTGACAGTATGTAGGGCACTCTGTGAGGTTTAGTTGTCGGTGCAATATGGCAATCAGTGTAAAATATTTCTTTTTTTTTCTTTGCCACTGTAAGTCTTGACTGCAGAAAGAAAAAAGAAAGGTGGACGGTGCTTCCACACCAGCGGCATCAGTAATTCGGCAGGTAAATTCGATAAGAGCAAATCATAATCCCCCATTCATTCACAAAACATCCTTTTTGCTGGGATATAGGAGGCTTTACATAGCGGTGAGAACTTTAATGTATGTAGAAAGCTGGAAGGGTAACACATGATGGATGGGGTGCCACTTTAGGACCATGAGGAAAAATGAATTCGCATTTTCCTTGTTGTTCTATCGATAGTGATGATGATTACAGTACACCAACCTGCATCAGTGATGTTTTTCCAAGCATTATGTCTGTGGGTGCAGTATTTATTATCACACATAGTGCCGGATGCCTGCCCTTGATAACACTTGTTTGAGAGAATCTTGGCAGGATGTAGCACCTTCCAGAAGCGCTGTTTCGATGACTTTGTCAGATAATTTATTAGGACTGAAGAGAACAGTCACATATAGCCTGTGTGAGTGTAGTTACATCGTAATTTTTTCGGTCACTGTACAGATATAAAAGACAACTGCACTGTTTCTGTAAAATGTGTTTATATTGCAGTGTAAAGTTACTGTGGCTTATGTTGTGGCATGACCAGAGAAGATGAGTGTGTGTCCTTTCGTGAGATATAGATTCAGTGCATCGATAACCACAAGGGTATGAGAGAAATTTTTTATGTGGAAAATTATGTGCACTATATGTACTGAGATTCGTTCCAGAACCGCATCCGTCAAGAGGTGACATTACCTGTACATCGATTGGTGTCAGACTGCAGCAGCAATCATAATATTTAATTGTAGTTCGACCGGTAAATATGTTCCTGACTTCCAATATTCTTATGAGTCTTGTATGTATTTGATGATCTGTAGACAACTTTTGTGGGGTTTAACTATCAGTGCAATGTAGTGATTGTGCAAAATAATTTTGCTGCTGAAAGTCTCATCTGCAGAAAACAATGGTGGATGGTGCTCCCACTCTGGCAACATCAGCAGTTTGACAGGTAATTTCAGTTGTGGATTGGTTGCCCCTTTAGGAATGGACCCTGTGCTATTCTGGGAAGTATTGCAACATCTCTCTTGGTGCTGGACCCATACTGCAGCTATGCATCATCACGCCAGCTATGCATCACCTAGGTGAACATGTGTTTTGACAGGAATTTGTCAGATGTCAAGTATGGAAGGGATGTCACCACCCCATCCTTGTGGGACCCAAATGTGTGCATCTTAGTTTCGCAGAGAGCATCAGTGCTCCCATCAGCATTGTTTAAACCTTATTCCATCTACATATGCGTCTACATATATACTCCAATAGCCACCAATCGGTTTGTGGTTGAGGGCACTATTTGCACCAAACTCTACTGTTCGACTTGCGGACTGTGCGAGGGAAAAACGACTGTCTGAGCGCCTCCGTATAAGCTATAATTTCCCTTCTCTTTGAATGGTGATCATTGTGTGATATGAAAGTTGGTGGTAATAATATATGCTCTACATCCCTGGGGAAGATAGGATTTGGAATTTAGTGAACAGTCCCTTCCATTCAGCAAATCATCTATCTGCAAGTGTGTCCCACTTCAAACTTTCAGTGAGATTTGTAATGCTCTTGTGATAGCTAAATGTACCAGTCACAAATCTTGTCGTTCTTCTTTGAACCTTCTCAATCTCTTGAATCAGACTCGACTGGTAAGGGCCCCATACAGACGAACAATACTCTAAGACAAATAGGATGCAGCAAATTAAAAAAACTACCCCACACATGTGAAGAATGTCGATTTAATTAATTTGCATTTTTTTCTTATATCAATGTGGTGTTGGCGGTACAATAGTTAAGGGGGGGGGGGGGTGAGTGGGTGACATGGAGCAGAACAGCGGGTTAAGTGCAGAACACTAAGATAATTTGAATAATTTTTATGTAAAATGCAGTTCAATAGTTTAAGGGGGGTTGGTGACAGACAAAGATGCGCCAGAAATGGTGTTCAAAAGCATGTGATATTCGAAAAATGTACCACAAAATCGTGGGAGGGCATAACTGATTACTTAATTTGGCACCAAAAGCGGTACAATATTTTAAGGAAATTTGGGTTACATGGAAAACCACTTAACAGAACTATAGGTTAAGTGCCGACAAAGGTCCTAGCATTATGTTAACACACCCAGAGTACAGTGGCAAACATTATGTTACACAACATGTTTGCCCCATGTAATTGCTTCTTGCAAGACCTAGATGTTTCCAAACAGCAGAGAACGATGAGCAAGAGACATCCAACCCTCCACAAACTGATTTTTTTATAAATAAACAATATATCCTACCAATATATTTCATACACTGCCTTGAACCCTCTAAATTGTTGAAATAAAGAATATTCCATGCACAGCAATCGATTTCCCTCCAAACGACCGATCAACTGAGTATTTTTCCCACCATTTTCCAGGAGGGAGTGAGGGTGGGTGGGGAGGGGGTTTACCAGAGGGGGAGATGTTAATTATGTAGTCAATGAAATTGATAGTAGTGACAAGGGCTATTTCAATAACTCAGACCTGAAAGTCTACCTCTAGCAGCGAGGGGGAGGTTTTCTGAGGGGGGGTGAGAGGAATGGGAGAACAATAGGTTAAGAGTGGTGACATGGAAAACTACTTAACAGGACAATAAGTTAAGTACCTGGCAACCAAAGGAGAACAATAGGAACAATAGGTTTGTCCCTGAGTGCATACTTGCCCCTGATGTTGGCAACCTGCACTAACCAAAATGTGTTGATGCTCTGCTGGCCCCACTACTGGCGGATTCCTTTCTGTTGCCAACCCGCTACCCCCTGGCCAGAATACATGCGCTCTAGCTGTTTGCGTGTGCATGCCCCATTGTTTATGTAAAAGTGAGAGTAACTTTTCTAAATGTTTATGAACTGTATAAACGAGGTGTAACCTAGTACCATCCTGGTATTCACCTAGTGAGATGTGGGAAAAAATCTAAAACCCACATACAGACTGGTCAGCACACAGAACGTCGCCATTAATCAGCCAGGAGGATTCGATCCCGGGCCGGCATACCTCACTGTGCAGGAAGCGGCGTTCAAACACATACAACTGCCCGGGCGGGTTCAGGAAAACAAGACACCCTAATGGCAGTTAAAACTACCTCACCAGGTCGGATTCCAAATAATGATATTTTAATTTTTATGCTTATTCAGTACAGCAGCAGGAATTCGGTGTCACCGTGCTGACAGTCGATGTTACTCCAAATGCTGTCGCCCTGTCCGTGGACATGCATGTCTTGCTGCTAACAGCCTATCTCCTGACGATGCTCTAGGGTCGTGGACGACTGGGCGACAGCATGACTTTCATCTCAAGTGCTAGTCCCCTGTAATCGCTGAGACCCTGGAAGGTACTGAGTGTGGCCCTTCTGAACCTGTCCATTGCGTACTGCATCACAGTCGTTTTATCACAAGTGACATGAGCAGCAGTATCGCTGAACGATAACCCTCAGTCTCTATAGGCCATGATACTACTGCTCTAATTCTGCCACATGACGATTTCTCCATCATACACGAGCTTCAACATGGCCTTCACGAGCTGCAACACGATCTTCTCAGAAACAACCAACATTCATCTGCTGCTGCTAAATGAGAATCCCACTGCGTTTTCTTCCCTTACGTACAGAATGTAGACATGAAAACTCCTACTTACTTTGTGCAATTGCACTGGAAAGGTAATTATTTGCATATCCAAGCACGTAGTACACTTCGTTCCCATTTGATGATAGTTGCCTGACGCCTCTGTCGGGTTGCAGTTTTAATAGTCAGGAGTGTAAAATACACTCCTGGAAATGGAAAAAAGAACACATTGACACCGGTGTGTCAGACCCACCATACTTGCTCCGGACACTGCGAGAGGGCTGTACAAGCAATGATCACACGCACGGCACAGCGGACACACCAGGAACCGCGGTGTTGGCCGTCGAATGGTGCTAGCTGCGCAGCATTTGTGCACCGCCGCCGTCAGTGTCAGCCAGTTTGCCGTGGCATACGGAGCTCCATCGCAGTCTTTAACACTGGTAGCATGCCGCGACAGCGTGGACGTGAACCGTATGTGCAGTTGACGGACTTTGAGCGAGGGCGTATAGTGGGCATGCGGGAGGCCGGGTGGACGTACCGCCGAATTGCTCAACACGTGGGGCGTGAGGTCTTCACAGTACATCGATGTTGTCGCCAGTGGTCGGCGGAAGGTGCACGTGCCCGTCGACCTGGGACCGGACCGCAGCGACGCACGGATGCACGCCAAGACCGTAGGATCCTACGCAGTGCCGTAGGGGACCGCACCGCCACTTCCCAGCAAATTAGGGACACTGTTGCTCCTGGGGTATCGGCGAGGACCATTCGCAACCGTCTCCATGAAGCTGGGCTACGGTCCCGCACACCGTTAGGCCGTCTTCCGCTCACGCCCCAACATCGTGCAGCCCGCCTCCAGTGGTGTCGCGATAGGTGTGAATGGAGGGACGAATGGAGACGTGTCGTCTTCAGCGATGAGAGTCGCTTCTGCCTTGGTGCCAATGATGGTCGTATGCGTGTTTGGCGCCGTGCAGGTGAGCGCCACAATCAGGACTGCATACGACCGAGGCACACAAGGCCAACACCCGGCATCATGGTGTGGGGAGCGATCTCCTACACTGGCCGTACACCACTGGTGATCATGGAGGGGACACTGAATAGTGCACGGTACATCCAAACCGTCATCGAACCCGTCGTTCTACCATTCCTAGACCGGCAAGGGAACTTGCTGTTCCAACAGGACAATGCACGTCCGCATGTATCCCGTGCCACCCAACGTGCTCTAGAAGGTGTAAGTCAACTACCCTGGCCAGCAAGATCTCCGGATCTGTCCCCCATTGAGCATGTTTGGGACTGGATGAAGCGTCGTCTCACGCGGTCTGCACGTCCAACACGAACGCTGGTCCAACTGAGGCGCCAGGTGGAAATGGCATGGCAAGCCGTTCCACAGGACTACATCCAGCATCTCTACGATCGTCTCCATGGGAGAATAGCAGCCTGCATTGCTGCGAAAGGTGGATATACACTGTACTAGTGCCGACATTGTGCATGCTCTGTTGCCTGTGTCTATGTGCCTGTGGTTCTGTCATTGTGATCATGTGATGTATCTGACCCCAGGAATGTGTCAATAAAGTTTCCCCTTCCTGGGACAATGAATTCACGGTGTTCTTATTTCAATTTCCAGGAGTGTAGATTGAAGGTAAAAAATCTTCAATACTATGGCCATCCTCACTCTGAGATACGGGAAAGGAAGTCTGTTACGCAGTTTCAGACCTGTTCGCGTGGATGTAATCTCCCATGCAATTAAGTGGAACGCTAGAAGCGGAGCTACTGGTTAAAACACATAAGTAAACCTATTTGTAATCAGTATGAGGTGAGTCAATGTGCCTATTTCCAGCGACAGTATATGCACAATTTCGAGATGTACAGGTCCTTCTGGGATGTGGGTGAATAACTTGTCAATTTTTCCCCCAACATCATGTTTTTCCCTTGCTTGTAGCGGCAGGCAAGAACGGACACAGTCAGCTTCAGGCAGGACGGAGACAATGAGGACAGGGGTAGAATCCCGAAGCCTGGTCACGATGCCTGCCTCTCGCCCGTCACTGTGGTAGTGCCACACATGGTACCGTTTTTTGTTTAAATCTTACAACTGGTTACACAAAAAAGAAAGAAACAAATCATAGTTAAGCCTACATTTTTTTCCCCACTAAATAAACTAAGAACAATCATTTCCAGTCGTGGCGCGCAACAACTTTTCGATATTTTTTATTAATTAAACAAAAAAAAGACAATCAGGACCACAGAAACGACAGAAACTGTATAACAGTACACCTAAAAACGGACCATGACGAAAATACCAAGAGGACCGGTTAACTGAACACCTTTTCCTAGCCAGGTTTGTCAAAGGCATGGTAACAGGAATGAAACATTCAAACATACCAACCAGCTTCCTGAAGATTAAATACCAGATAAGAACATTCGCAAGAAGCTCACGACAGCGTAGTGTCCTTCGCCATGTCCAATGGTCCGTAACCACAAACTGGTAAAGGGCACAACAGTCCGGATCATACTCATTCCCCATCATGTGATGAATATAATACCCGACAAGCCACATAAGTGTATGGTTCTTCGTTCTGGGAAGGAAGATTCAATCGCGACGCAGAAGAATCTCAGAGGAGACTGGCGCTTCCGTCGTCTTGGAAAGAAAGGCCATTTATCGGCAGAGCCAGTTCCAATATCTTTGTCCACAGGCGGCCAAGTGACTACATAATATATCCGTTTCATGGCAACGACTGCATCGGTCTGTCTCACTAGAGCCTGTGCGAAACAGTCAATTCTAGGCGCGCAGTCCGGAACCGTGCGACTGCTACAGTCGCAGGTTCGAATCCTGCCTCGGGCATGGGTGTGTGTGATGTCCTTAGGTTAGTTAGGTTTAAGTAGTTTTAAGTTCTAGGGGACTGATGACCACAGCAGTTGAGTCCCATTGTGCTCAGAGCCATTTGAACCATTTTTGAAACAGTCAAATGTTGATGGGGAGAAGTCTGTGAACGACTTGGTAACACGTGGACGCCACATCCATCGGAAAAATAGGTAGGCTTGTAACACCATATCTTAGACACTACATACCTTTTGTTGATTCATTTAGCTTTCTGTTTTGTTCAACATCCCATTGTTGAACTTCTGTAATTAGTGTATGGTTCATTCGATACTGTAATGGAGTGTAATCTCTGTAATATGCACATTATGACCAAATGATATGTTTTGTCTTTCTCACATAATCTCTTTGGTTGTCTTTAATATTGAATAATTTTATTTAAATGATTTTGTGTAGAATTACCAATATGTGCAAGTTATAATGTTTTGTTTAAAGTGATTGTTTGCTGTTATGTAAACTGCTGACCTTCACTTAGGGTTCTTAGTTATGTTGTATGTGAAAGGTGTTGTGGTTCCTCTCAGGAACGGAAGCATGTAGCGCGCGAAAAATGTGGTGAGCATGGATAGAAAGGTGGAACAAAGAGTCAGTCGGGGATGAGCTACTGAACCACCAACAGCTCACGAAAAGGTTCTGAACTGTGCTGGTGGCGAGAGGGGCTTTTTGTGCCGTTTTTCAATGTGCCAAAGCCTAGTATGGATGCAGTAACTAGCTAGAATTATGTTGGAGTTTATATCTATCATCGCCATCAAGAAACGACAGAGTCCAGAAATTCTACCTGCAAATCCACATACCAACATGCACTCGCTACCACATTGCGCAATCACTGTAATGGAACAGAAGAACTAGAGTAATGTGCAGTGAAGGATCAGCTCACTGGATCCTATAGTGTACTCAAATATAATGTTACTTATAACTGAATTTATGTACGTACCTTGATTTTTTCCTTATCACAACACCTCTCAGGTTATTATTACAAATTATTATTATTATAATATTACTTTATTTTACTTTTATTTGTTAAACAGGCGACTGCGTGCCAGGACTCATTATTGTATCTGTACTACAACTAATTGTTCTTTTTCATGTACATCCTCACTGGCAACAACCTATGTGACGAGAATATTGAAGAAAACGAATAAAATCTGGAGACAATTTGGATTGGAAATGCAATCTTCGCTCAAGACGACATGTACGGTAGACGCAGCATTCGCGCATCCACAATTGATTCCAAGCACATTTTTCATTCAAAATTATTTTTCTCAGCATTAAATACAATATTCAGTTTCCATTCAGCAATTTTGGAAAGCATATCCAATATTAAGCAAGATGTAGCAACCAATCAAAGACAAAATTACGAAAAATTCGCACAGTTAATGACAGACAATACAGCTTTCAGAAATGAGATAAAATCGGACTTCGCCACACTGACTCAAAAGGTAGATGAAATTAATAAACGTCGTTCCAAACAGATCGACGATCTTGCGGAAAAATTTGAAAATTTAGAGTTACGACAAAGCTACAATGCCAATCACATCCATGAATTGCCAAAAACCTGTGGAACTATTAATAGCAAATTATAATCAAACACGTACGCATGTGACGAAATTAATTTAAAGGGGAATACAATTGAAACAAATGTAGCTGACATTCACAAACAGATTCACACAACAATACAGAGAGAGGCTGAACCCCATTTCTCTCGCATTAATTGACAATTTAAGGAGTGGACAGCACACAAAACCAAATTTTTGAAGAATGTATACGAAACAAATTGTCACATATTGTGCACGTTTCTCTAGTGGAATACATGAACAACAACAGACAAGTAATCGATAACGATATGCAAACAAAGACGACTCAATTCCAAGCACAACAGAATAGTACACCCACTACACATTTTAACACACACAGAAGAAAATCTCGATTCGGAAATGAACACATGTACACAGACGAATTTCAACACTCAAATACACAATACACTGACACGCATAGCAACAGATACTCATCACCTGAAATACAATACAATTATCATTTTGATGAAGAGCCATGTATACACAGGGAAGAATTCAAAGATAACACGAAGAGAAACAGACGAACACGTAACAAAGAAGAAGAAAGTCTATTCAAGCACCGTAAAGTCCAACCATTTATACCAGGAAAAAACAATGTTCACCCCGTCATCTTATTAAAAGCTTTTAGGAACGCATTCCCACGTTCATGGAGCGACCACAAACGCATTGCACACGTTGTGGATTACATTCAAGGAGACGCTGCTGTCTAGGCTTACCATAAAAGCGACAGATGTGTAACATACGAGCAGTTTGAACGCGCCTTCTTGAATAAGTTTTGGTCACCCATTGTGCAGAAACGTATACGCAAACAAGTCACTGAACACGAACACTTCAGTCCTAAAAACGGCAATCTGCGCCGATATTTCAAGAGGTACCTAAACATGATACACTTCCTTAATGAACCAGTGAAACCAAAAGATGTGATCCGATCACTGAAAGCAAGACTTCCTTTTAATATTAAAGAGAAATTACTGTACTTACCGGACGACGATCCTGAATATTTTTTGGAAAAGTTAGATGCTGTTGATTTACTGTGTGAAGAACAAGAATCAGCACACAACTTACACAATGGGAATTGACGTGTCTACATTACCACTTTACCAAACATGCAGCAAAATTCACAACACACCGTAAACATGCAGAACAATCACCAAAACTCACAGCTGCACACAAACAACAACTGTAACTATACCCAGGGAGATAACCCGTACAAAAAACGAAGAAACGACAATTTTAACTCAAGAAGGAATAACGGAAACAACAACGGATACAAAGCCAAACAGAAAAACTGGCAAGGAAACAACAAAACAGATTACACAGGAAATGGAACACCTACACCGCACTTTAACTGGAACAACAACCAGTATTATGCGAGACAGTGACCAACCCAGCAACCACCACCACAAAATCATATACAGATGCCACAAGGGAATTTTGCACAAACAAGCAACACAAACCAACAAATGACATCAGCCATCCGAAAACAGACAGGCGATTGGTAAAGACAATATCCTAATGTAAATATTATTGAGGTAGCTAATGAAACTACAACTACACTTACCAACGACCAGACAAACCAGGTAAAACTGTGAAACAAGAAAAATTAACATTTACACAACAAGAGTTGTCTATACTATTCTTAAGATATAATGAAAGTGGAAACTTAGCTGATGATCTGGTAAATGAAAACACACAATGCCATAATGTAAAGAAAAGATTTGTACTGTCTTCCATCTCAGGTATTGTAGGAGGTATACCTACTAACACAATTATTGATACAGGAGCTGCTGTCAGTGTGATTTCTCACAATTTTTATACTATGATGAAGGAAACTTCTAAGATACCAGAGTTCCCAGTTCAAAAATGTTTTATATTAACTGCATTAGGTAATAAGTCAAGTAGGGTTAATAAGCAGGTATTTGTGACTGTTAATGTGGGAAATGGAATCGTACAATAGCCTTTCCTAGTTGTCCAAAACCTTGCTGCCAATTGTATATTGGGCATCGATTTTCTGTGCGAAATGGACTGCACAATAGACTTCTCCAAAGGCATTTCTTATTTTAAGTATGAAGGCAGAGACATAGTTTTGAACTTGGACACTCGACTAGTAGACCATAACAAGCACTGTTCTGGCTACAAGATACAGATTATACATGAGACTGACGTAGATTCCACACAACGACTTGTATCACACACTGAGGTAGTGAATGATGCACTTACACAAATTAATTCTAAGTTACCAGCATGTGATGCTATTAATGAAGAGGAGAGATTCCAGCTTAAACATATTTTACTTAAGGATAAGGATGTTTTCACTAGTAAGCCAGGTAGGATCAACACTTATATGTATACGATTTAAGTCAAGCCTCACCAAATCTATTACCACAAGTCATACAATGTACCTCTAGCTCTGCGACCTGCGGTTTGGGAAGAACTAAAGAAAATGATTACACGGAATATTATAGAACCTTCAACATCTCCATATTTGCATGTAGTGAAAAGACACAATGGAAGTATCAGGTTAGCATTAGGTGCAAGAGATATCAACCAAATTATCTTACCTGTGAGGCCACTACCAGACAATCTTGATGAACAACTTCAGAAATTCTTGCATGCAAAATATTTCTCTACAGTAGACCTTAAAAATTCGTTTTGGCAGGTTCCAATAAGCAAATAATCTAGAAAATATACAGCCTTAATGTTTGGTGATAGTATAACACTCCTGTTCGCTACTGCTATACCATAACCTTAAAGTTGGAGGCAGGTCGTGAAATAAAACTATCTTGTTGAAGCAATTATGATATAAAGCAACAGAGCATTGTTACCCTCTGAGAGGAATTTTGCTAGGTTGACCATGTTGTACCTAACCGAGATGGCTTATCGGAAATGAAAGTCAGAATTACATAAATATTCAGACATTAACAAACAATATTTTTGCCCAGCTATACTGTTTAAAGAATAAGGAAAACGGTCGTCAGCCTAATTAGGCAAGAGAAAGATTAACGTTCTCGTTTAAGAAAATAGGTATGAGTAACTTCAACGGACAAACACAACCTAGACTTCGCCACACGCGAGTGCAATGAATTCTGACGCATACATATGTTTATGGTGAGATTGAAGCTAACAACTAGAGCAGCACAAACTATTTGCAAAAATATAACAGATCCGAAACACACTATTACTTTCAAGGCTTGTTCAAACTGAATGGTCTTTATAACATTACTATTAACATTCACTGCAGGATCGTAAATTGGACATAGGTTAAGTCTCTCTCAATTAAATACTTTAGTATTTAAAATGAGAGTTAATTGGAATCCACTAACAGGTTGCTTCTCACTATCTTTTGAATAAAGAAATTATGGTTTTCATAAATAGTGGTCTTCCCATTACTTGTTACCTAGCATTAGCATAATAGACAAACTGTGGATCCTGTTATACTATTAATATGCACTTCCAATACACAAGAGAGACAAACACTTAGCAAACATGAACATATAACTTTCCACAACTGCAGTTTTCCACTTTTACTACAGTGAGACACAAAATTAACATATTTGTAAGATACTGACTCGCCTTCTGCGATTTACAACAGGCAGCAATGTGATCATTTACTAAGCAAAACTTTATAAGCCTCAGTCTTAAGAACTTTTAATTTTGAAGTTGGCAACCACACTTTAATAAGCAATTTTAATAGGAAAATTGTTTTTAGTAAGCATCATTTACGTTAACTCACTCTCTTGCCACATTAACTTTAACTTTCTTTTTACGACGTTAAAGAGGCATTAATTAGCAAAACACTGGTCTTTAATGTTCTTTCAGTAGGGACACTCGGTAATCACTTTACTTCCAACGGAGAGGAACCTGAGAGGTGTTCTGATAAGGAAAAATTCAAGGTAGGTACATAAATTCAGTTATAGGTTACCTTATATTTGTGCACACTAACACATCCCACAAGCTGATCCTTCACTGTACATTATTATAGTATTCCGTTACAGTGATTGCACAATGTGGTGGCAACTGTATGTTAATAGGTGGATTTACAGGCAGAATTGCTGGACTCTGTCCCTTCTTGGTGGCGATGATGGATACCAATTCCAGAATCGTTCCAGCTATTTATCCATCCATCCGAGGCATTGGAAAGTGGCACAAAAAGCCTCTCTCGTAACCAGCACACTATACAAATTTTACATGGCAGTGCACAGTTTGGTAGCCCGTCCCCAACTGACTCTTGTTCCACCTTGTCTACCTAGGCCAACCACAATTTGCACGCACTACACAGTTCCGTTCCCGGGGGGAACCACAAGACGTTTTACATACAAAATGACTAAGAACCCTAAGTGAGGATCAGCAGTTTACATAACAGCAAACAAACATATTATATAAAACAGAACATTTGCACATATGGACATTTCTACAAAAAATTATTCACACAGAAATTACAATTATATACAGTAAGTTTTGATCCCTCCAAATGGGACAAAGAATTTAAATGACAGATATACTACATTGCATAGAATCCAGCCACGACATCAAAGCTTCAAACAAAGAAAAGAGTATACAATTTTGTGTTATCTATTCAATCAAACACATTTACAGAAGCTTAAATATGTAATATTAAATGAAACAAAAGCAAAATAAATCAGTATGGTGTTACAGTAGTACTTATCAATTTTGTGTATTATCATTTAGCCTAAATGTAAGCTCAGGAGTTTTCATTACCGCACTAAACTCTGTACTCGGTGATGATTTACTAGAAACGGTTACACACTATGTAGATGACATACTGATTGCCTTAAAAACATGGAAGGAACACACTGATACCCTGAACACTTTACTATGCAGATTCACACAAGCTGGTATCGCTGACAATATTTGTAAATCTAAATTTGCTTGTTCTGAGATCAAATACCTAGGACACATCATCAACACATAAGGCATTAAACCTGACCCTTCAAAATTAGGTGCTATCAGATATTTCCCCAGTCCCACTACAAAGAAACAGTTAAAATCATTTCTCAGTCTATGCCCATTTTTCAGACGATTCATACCTAAACAGTTACTCAATAGCAGATACTTATTAAACATATTAAAGAAGAACCAGATACGGATTTGGAACCAAGACTGTGAAAATGACTTTACTAAAATCAAAGAAGCCTTAGTAAATTCTAATATGCTGGAACATCCAGACTTCAATTTGAACTTTTGTATTGCTTGTGATGCATCAAACATTGGTTTGGGATCTTGTTTATTTCAAGTTGTTAACACAGAAACCTCAGTACATATTAAGATCATTGGTTTTGGCAGTAGGATTTTAACGGAATGTGAAAGAGCTTACTCCACCACAGAATTGGAAACATTGTCTATTGTATGGGCATTTAAAAAGTTTAATTATTATCTGTATGGAAGACACACCATTATATACACTGACCATCAAGCGCTTACCTTCCTTTTGTCATGTAAACTCATTCATCCTAGACTTACACGATGGGCACTTACATTGCAGAATTGCTCTTTTGAAATCAAGCACATCAAGGGAAAAGACAACATAATAGCTGACACACTTTCAAGACTACCACAAGGATTACACCATAACAATACAGACTTTGAGAATACACATGATTACAGAATACTACTCATGCAAGACAAACAGTTTACACAATACTACAAAGACCTATGCAAGAACATGGCAACACTACAAGATTCAGATCCACACTGGTACAAAATAAAACAAATCATAGTACAACACAACAACACTTTACAAGACAGACACATGTTACACAACAACATACTTTTCTACAAAAGACACACAAATGCTACTGACTGGTGCGTTTGCATACCACAAGATTCTGTATACAATCTCATTGGACACACTCCAACAATTTGGGGACACTACGGAACAAAGAAATGTCTAAACAAGTTACATACATATTGCTATTTTCCAAACATGAGAAGAAAAATACATGATGTTATCAGCAAATGTCTCATATGTCAAAAATCCAAGCCACAAAATCAATCCACCAAAACAGATTCGCACTCTATCTTACCCACTGGACCTAGAGAGATACTTTGTAAAGATGTTAGCGGACCTCATACAACTAGCATCAGTGGTTGTAAATACATTCTAGCATTTTATGACAGATTTTCTAAGCACATCAAACTTTTTGCCACAGAGTCACCCACAGCAAACACCATCATCAGAGGGTTCACAAATGATTACATGCCATACTGTGGAAAACCTAAAGCCATTCTATCAGATAACGCCACATATTATGCAGGATTCACCCGGAGAAAATTTCTAAAGGCTAATAACATTAAGAGCATCTTTATTTTAAAATTTCATGCATAAGCCAACCCTTGTGAGAGAAGTTTTAGAGAATTCAACAGATTTATGAGAACTTACACCTCAACACAGCACACAAACTGGATGTAATACCTAGCACTTTTTGAGGAAATACACAACAATTTAAATACATACAACACACCCTATACTCTCAGAGAAATCATGTTTGACACAAAGGAAACTAATGAATGGAGCAACCCACTACCAAAATTTTCTGACACCAAACCTTCCTACAAGGGAAAGGTAAGGGAAGTACTCATTGCAATTACTGAACAAATTGACATTAGAAATAAGAACTATGGTGATAATCTTAATAGAAGGCAAAACTTCACAACAGGCATGCAAATTTTACTTAAGACCCACTACAAATCGTCATAATCTCTAAAACGTAATGTTAAGTGGCGTCCATTATATGAAGGTCCTTACACAATCATTGATATACCACACCCTGGAGCATATCTTTTACAAATCCCCAAGAATAACAGAATTTTAGGTTTGTACCCACACAGAGATTTGAAAACTTTTAGCCCTTAACAGAGTATGCTGATAAAACAACAAGGTAAGTCACATCTGGTACTCCAAACTGGAAGAAGAAGATATAAGCTATAATCTTAAGTATCTTCATTTTACAACAACAGCAGCAGCAAGAAAATAAGACACAGGAAGAACTAACAATTTTCATGCAAAGCACAGCTACTGATTATATTTATTAACCCCTGCAGACAAGCTGACAGACTAAACGACCGTAGACAATTTCTGCCCTGAACCTGATATATTAATTGGCATGGTAGACACTTGATTTGCTATTCACACTCACATCACAAAACACATGAACACAACATGCACAAAGAACACTCTACAGGAAATGACAAATGAGATTAATTGAGCAAGGCTGTATACTTTATTTTATTTGTAAATGATACTTTGTGCATGTGCTAATTTGGAATTGATTGTGGATGTGACGTGTTATGCCTTGTTGTAATCATGACTTTTCAGGACAGATCGTCCCCAAGATGTTTTCTAACCTACTATAAAAGTTTATGTTGCAGGAAACGTTTAATGAGGAAGAGCACTTATTGTGTAGTACTGATGTAAAGGAAAATATACTTAAAAGGAAAACTTTACTAAAAAAGGGAAGAGCCCTATAAAAGGAAATGGAATTTCTGAGTGTATCACAATACACTAATGATAATTTTTTCTACGTCTGATCCATATGTATTTGTAAATATCTAGTTTAATGCAATTAAAAATGTAAAATATGTATATGTATTACCAAACAATGTAATGTGAATGTATAGGTACATGTTTCACATAAATTTTTTTATATCTATGTAAATATGTAATAGAAAACTGTACTCAATGTGAATTGATATTTGTTATGTTATGTGCTCTCTGTTGAGAACGAACATTTTGCTTTCAACGAACAATGTATAAACAAGTTGTGTGGAAATTATTAAAAAATTGTTCACTGCGCTCATGATGTGACGCTACAGGTGACGTGAGTGGCAAAACACGGATTGGTCAGTATGGAACCACTGACACCATGTATTCCTACCAAGACGAAACCACATTTTAACAACGTCTTCCAAAGCACACTTAATTGCGGGCTTGCTGTTCTCCAAGTTATTTCTTCAAGAACTTTCGTCTCAACGTAAACTAAACGTGTGACACATGATATTTATTTTAAAATGCAAAGACTTCAACACAGTATAAACCATTGCTAACAAGTGACGTTCTACAGAGAACACGTTCACATATCTCTGAATGTGCACGAAAACATTAACTAATTTTATTTATTGAATGAACATGTGTAATAAAATTTTGAAGTGAAAGAGAACAATGGACTATATACCCAACAATCTTTTACAAAGTGACTAAGCACAAGTGAATACGAACTGTGAAATGAATGTTACAGTCTATGTATACGAGTTATCGAGAGACTTACGAAGGCAAGCATCAAAAGACTCATTCTTTGAATGCTATAATTTATGACTGCAAATAGCTGTCACCTTATTTATGTCATTTCATTGTAGCCATTTTTGTTACTGTTTTTGTGGAATTATAAAAAACAGCTACGTCCTAGCGCACAGGATTCGGAAACCAAAGTTCGCGAGTTTAGTTCCGCGTGGAATCAATTTTTTTTATTTTGTCTTTTCACTTTCATTTAACGTTTATGTAAATATTATTTATGTATTTGTATAGATTTGTAATATTTTATGGATGTTGAATCTGTGAAACATGATACGTAATAACTTACGATTCATGACATGACAAATATAGAGAATATGTCAACAAATTGCTCAGCTGCAGGTAGTACACCTTGTTGTTGTTGTTGTGGTCTTCAGTCCTGAGACTGGTTTGATGCAGCTCTCCACGCTGTTCTATCCTGTGCAAGCTGCTTCATCTCCCAGTACGTACTGCAGCCTCCATCCTTCTGAATCTGCTTAGTGTATTCATCTCTAGGTCTCCCTCTATGATTTTTACCCTCCACGCTGCCCTCCAATACTAAATTTGTGATCCCTTGATGCCTCAGAACATGTCCTACCAACCGATCCCTTCTGCTAGTAAAGTTATGCCACAAATTCCTCCCCAATTCTATTCAATACCTCCTCATTAGTTATGTGATCTACCTACCTAATCTTCAACATTCTTCTGTAGCATCACATTTAGAATGCTTCTATTCTCTTCTTGTCCAAACTGTTTATTGTCCATGTTTCACTTCCCTACATGGCTACACTCCATACAAATACTTTCAGAAACGACTTCCTGACATTTAAATCTATACTCGATGTTAACAAATTTCTCTTCTTCAGAAACGCTTTCCTCGCCTTTGCCAGTCTACATTTTATACCCTCTCTACTTCCATCATCATCAGTTATTTTGCTCTGCAAATAGCAAAACTCATTTACTACTTCAAGTGTCTCATTACCTAATCTAATTCCCTCAGCATCACCCGACTTAATTCGACTACATTCCATTATCCTCGTTTTGCTTTTGTTGATGTTCATCTTATATCCTCCTTTCAAGACACTGTCCATTCCATTCAACTGCTCTTCCAAGTCCTTTGCTGTCTCTGACAGAATTACAATGTCATTACACCTATGCCTTCTCAATTTGGGGGGCAGTTTAAGAAACCATTTCCACTCGAGCACAGACAATATTTAATTTACTGAATTTAGATTATATGTATCGATTTTTTAAGACAAGGCCGGCCGCGGTGGTCTAGTGGTTCTAGGCGCGCAGTCCGGAACCGCGGGGCTGCTACGGTCGCAGGTTCGAATCCTGCCTCGGGCATGGATGTGTGTGATGTCCTTAGGTTAGTTAGGTTTAATTAGTTCTAAGTTCTAGGCGACTTATGACCACAGCAGTTGAGTCCCATAGTGCTCAGAGCCATTTGCACCATTTTTTTAAGACAAGAGCAAGCAAAACAAGGGAATTAAAACCGTTCTCTTCTACCAGCCAGTAGGCATCAGCACTCTTACGTCATTCGTTGTCCTAGAAGGACGTATTATTTTGTGTGGCTCCACAGGTAGCCATATTAATACTTATTTGCAGAAAAGAGGCGCAGAATTAATAAGTCGCTCTCATTTGTGAATTATCTGCAATTATTTACCTAGAATTTTACGTAAGTGTCATTCATATCGTAATGTATATGTTGAAATGAATAAATGTTTTATTTAATCGTATGCTTTTCTCTGTTTTAGTAGTTTTAGTCACCCCATTGTCATGACTGAAGCTGACGTCAGATATCAGACTTTGTCTACAAAAAATATATAATGAGCCCTGGCTACGTTCCGTACATCTTCGAACGTGCGAATTTCGATAAATTCACGGTGTAAATTGCATTTACTTTATTGTGTGACCTCATGAGCAATGCTACGTAAGATTTTATAAAACATTAAGAAATTCAGTTCCAATATTAAAGACTAAACAAACTTTAATCTCTCAATTATTTATCCAAACAATAATTATTATTATTACAATTTATTATTATTATATTATTTTACTTTCATTTGTTAAAAGGGTTAAGCTTGTAGGTCAGAGAAAGGAAAAACAGCGAGCTGTAAGTCACGGGGACGCGAAGACATGGCAAAACAGTGCGTCGAAGCAATAAAGCACAAACCTTGGCCCGAACATCAGCGAGAAACAAACCTCCCATCAGCAGGGGTTTCGCCACAACCTCATAGCGCGCACGAGAAACAGATTGTCGCCACACAAACTTGCCCGATACTCGTTGTAACTTTCAGGACATCATCGCAGGAAAAGAAAAAAAATTGGCCAAGGAAACAAGCTTTATTCAAGACTTAGGCCTAAGTTTCCCACGTCCGAACCTCACGAAGTAACGAGACGCAGCGACGCGCAGTACAAGGATCGCTTCTTGAATCCTGTCCGTGACTAACTTCTATTTTAACGCAACCATCTTCATACATAATCAATAATGAAAACCAAATATCGATGGCGGACGATCGACGCAACTCATGGAATCTCAACCGCGCCAATACCTGCGAAGTAACCGACACTTCCGGTCGTTAATCTGTGATCATCTAAGGGGATAAAATGCGTTGTAAATGTTCTTGAACACCTGTATGTTGTCATGAGTACGAATAAGTATCATAACGTCATCGTCATACTTGTGAACGATAAACTTATCTCCCATTAACGAACAGCCACCAAATCGAGCAGTTTTGGACCGCAGTAAGGGATCCAGAAATGGCACAAATAACGTCGTAGGTAAAAGATCCCCGTGTAGGATACCTCGACACACTTCTATGGGGGAAGTAAGAGAACACTGAATACCAGTAATTATAGAGGTGAACGTTCGTCGTGCAGCATCATTAAAACCAACAGCCGTCAACTCGCGAAGGAAATCGTGACTTACTCAATCAAGCGCCTGGTTAAACTCAATAAAAAGTAAAGCTCCCGACACAGGAACAGTGGAAGCAATCGCGATGAGATCACGACACTCAGCAATGAGAGTCGGGAGAGTACGACACGGGAGACAATTTCATCAACGCGCCACAATGTCTGCAAGCGCAAAACCAGCAAACAGATATTTATCGTCCGCCCGACGATTTTATAATCAAAATTTAGTAGCGTTATCGGTGGGACCTGATCCACTGACAGACGACCCATCTTTCTGGGAATTAAAACAATTTTTAACGATCTCACGGGATGGCGGGACGTGTACCCATACACCATTTCATTCGCCACAGACGTTGCGGTATCTCCTATCAGAGGCTAAAATCAAACGCACAATTCCTTGGGAACTCCATCGAAACCCGGCATTCTGCGGAAGGGTGAGAGAACTATAGTGTCAGATACCTCATCACGATAAAAAGCGCCAAAAACTAGTCATGGTGATCTGGCCTCACAACTCTATCAAGGAGGGAAGTAAAATCAGCAGAAGGTACACCGCCTCAGTCCATTCCAATGTAAAGATCGGCAAATACTGGGAAACCTCACGCCTTCAATCAGGTTGGGATGACCACTCATGTCCATCTATAGAGCGAACGGTAGTGACACACGTCTTTTGAGATCGCGTTCGCTGCCGAATTAGATGATACCGAGACGCCAACTCATTATGAAGAATCGAACGTGGCTGGCATCGCAAACGAACACCATCTACTTGAAAGACATCATGTTTACGCCAGTGACTATTAAACTTTTTATTTCCACTCTTGCAATTTCGGCCTTAGGCCATTATCAAGTGCAGAAGTTTTGGCTTTAAGCCATGTCTACTTTATACAAGCTGATACATTTATATGTCGTTGTCATTTACTGTTATCAAATGGTTCAAATGGCTCTAAGCACTATGGGACTTAACATCTGAGGTTATCGGTTCCCTAGACTTAGGACTACTTAAACCTAACTAACCTAAGGACATCACACACATCCATGCCGGAGGCAGGATTCGAACCTGTGACCGTAGCAGCCGTGTGATTCCCGACTGAATCGCCTAGAACCGCTGGGCCACAGCGGCCGGCCATTTGCTGTTATATACATTCGTAACGCTGCTATGTAAGGAACACCATCTAACTGTAGTCTTTCGACTTGCAAGAATTTTGCCTTCACGCAGTTAACAACCATAACTTTCAAAGGGAGTTCTTGAGCACAATCATAAAGATAACGAAGGACAGCATAATAAAATCCCGAGTCCTCCTCATTTCAGCCGCTTTACCAGCACTAAAACGTATGAGTGCAATACGAAGCCGAGGTTTGCCAATGGCAACCGACTGTTCCATAATGGAGGGATAACGCACTTGGGAACGGCTTGCCCGCCCACACACGGCAGCGATTATATCATCCAGAGAGGGGTCTGCCAGATATAAAGTATTTAGCTTCCAAATTGGGCGATAAATATGTACCTGTTACGGGACGTGGTTAAGAGTCATTGAAATAGCACAGTGGTCAGCGAAGCTGGCAGGAATTACATCAACCGACAAAAGTCAACTGCATAAGGAGGCGCACAAACAGAAACTGTCCAGACTACTAAAAGTAACTGTAAAACACTGTATCCCGTAGAGTCAACGACTACTCAACCTTATCGTTAAGTTCACGACAAAAGCTATCATTGAAGTCTGATCCCCAGGACGTAAGACGTAGCTGAAATCTCCGCCACGAAAATTTTTTGCGGATTTTGACAAAGTAAATAAATGGCCCCTTCCTCATAAAACCGCGAGCCATCATATGTATGACCATATTCAGAAGGAACATAAAGAAAAATTAAAGCGAGATCATAAACGCTACACCCTATACCGCTGCCGTCCTCCGTCGTTTCCAAGTCCGTCAACGGATTACCGTTCCTTTAAAACACGGCCGTGCCAGTAGAACGTACGGCGCAACATTAAATACACAGGGAAACAAAACACATCAAATAAGTCTCCTTGCAAACACACATCAACATGGGAATCATAAATAAACTGTCGATAAACTGTCTTAACGTAGCAAGCCGTAACGGAGAGCTTATCCTATTAACATTTAGGGTAAGAAACCTATACGCCCGCATTAGTTAGAAGTAGAAAAGAATTTCCACATCACGTCCGTCTCCCCACAACACCAGCAGACGGTGGAGACGAAAGTACAAGATTTGAATCCTCTCCACTGGAAGGTGCTGATTCCTCGCTTTGATTTCTTCGGCGTGACGTTGCACGCTCAGGCTTCAAATATTGTTTCACTCCACTCGGTGACAACATAACTTCTTGACACAGAAGGGTATGGTGCTCATCAAGGTCTGCTCCACTAAACAGAATGAAACACAACCGAGAACGATGAAGATCATCATCAGATAAACAGAGTAAGGCAATGGAATGTCTGAAGCTGTCTGGATTATGGGACTTGGAAGTGAATCCGTAGTAAGCCGCTGCTTCATCGTATCAGAATGAGGAAGGGATAGCATTGCACTGTAACACTGTACAGGCAGAACAGCAAGCAGTGTATCCGTTAAAACTTCGGAACCAACGGGAACAGACATTCCTACATGTGAATGAGAGGACGCAGATGCTATATTCATTTCAACATCAACTGAACCAACCACGCCATCCCTAGCGAAACGAGAATCGCAGTTAATGTTAGTATTCAAAAGATCACCGCTGGAAGGAGCACCCTCCACTACTACAACCTTCTCGGAGGAGTGAAGTTGGGGAGGGTTACTTCACAGTCCTCATCATCCTGAGTCCGCTGCCTTTAAACTGTGTTACCGGTGTTGGCACATTGACGGCAGAAGGGGCCGCACCTGGACGTGCCTATAACGAAATGTTCAAATGTGTGTGAAATCTTATGGGACTTAACTGCTAAGGTCATCAGTCCTTAAGCTTACACACTACTTAACCTAAATTATCCTAAGGACAAACACACACACCCATGCCCGAGGGAGGACTCGAACATCCGCTGGGATCAGCCGCACAGTCCATGACTGCAGCGCCTTTGACCGCTCGGCTAATCGGGCGCGGCGTGCCTGTAACGGTTGAACGTCGTGCGGGGGGGGGGGGGGGGGGCTATGTCCCCCAAACGTCCTTTAACACTGATGAAAAAGCATGACAGCAGATTACGAACGACGTTTTTTATAGGACTACTTTAAAACCGGAACACGACGTGGACAATTGTATCTGAGATGGCTACTTTCTGAATACGTAAAATGAATCGTAACCAGCAACATTCAGCTGTGAAGGAATTTTCTTTTGAACACACATTTCTACGGATCGGATACCACTGTAACACTGCAAGCGATGTTCAGCAGGCTAGAGTTCCCGGTGGATACACCGATCGACTCCAAAAGGAAACAACGCCGTCATAAGAAATGAATCGTCCACTCCCGGTTGAAGATTGTAAACTCTAACCGGAATACATTCGATCGCAGCATTTGCAAATAGAACTGGTCTAACGTATCATCCCAATGCGTAAACATCACTTGAGAACCAACTAAAGAGACAAGCCGTTCTACTTGCAAATGATCTCGAAATTTCGCACAAAAAGCCTACAAATCAGAATCAAAATAAGCAGTATCTATCTGATCAGATGTAAGTCGAATAGTATCATCTAGCCAGTCGTAAAATTCTAGAGAGCCTGGTTGAAAATGACGTGCACTCTTGTCAAAACTGGAACGCACGGTACGTATCGTCGACAATGAATATTCTTGAGAAACTGGAAAGACATCATGGCGCGGGCAGAGAACGTCGCCGTCAGAGATCGAACGAACAACAAACTCTGCTACTCAAGAGCAGTGTTCGATCACACCGTGCTACTGTACAGGCGAAAGTAGGAATAAGCTACTCGCTCGACGCGAAAGGTGGAACTGTTTACATTCATGTTAACGTCGGGGATACAACAAACAGGTGTCAGGAGTATGTCGATTGACTGTAAAACGGGGAGAAACTATGTCATACTTTGGAAGGAGGAAGCTCTGTCTACGTGTACATCTACATACACATCTACGAAAATGGTTCAAATGGCTCTGAGCACTATGGGACTTAACTGCTGAGGTCACCAGTCCCCTAGAACTTAGAAATACGTAAACCTACCTAACCTAAGGACATCACACACATCCATGCCCGAGGCAGGATTCGAACCTGCGATCGTAGCGGTAGCGCGGTTCCAGACTGTAGTGCCTACAACCGCATATACATCTACAGCTATACTCCGTACGACAGAGGGTACATTCAACTGTAGCAGTTTTTAGTGTTGTACCCCGTTCCATTCACGTATGCACGTATGGAGCGCGGGAAGAATGATTGTTTTAATGTCTCTGTGCGTGCTGTGATGTCCTCATGATACCTGCGAGAACGTTACGTAGGGGGTTGCAGTGAATTCCTAGAGACGTCAGTTCTTGTGAAACTTCATCAGCAGTTTACATCTATCTGCAATAGTCGGCCAGTTCAGCTTCTTCAGCGTCTCTGCGACACACTCTCCCATAGATCAGACAAGCCTTTGACCCTTCTCTGTATAGCCGATTATCACCTGCTAGTCCTATTTGGTAAAGGTCTCATCCACATGCGCAGTATTCTAGAAAGATTCGCACTAGTGATTTGCAAACAGCCCCCTTTGTAGACTGAAGGCATTTCCCGAGTATGCTACCAAAAAACGGAAGTCTACCAGCTGCTTTACCCACGACTGAACCTATGTGATAATTCCGTTTCATACACCTACAACGTGTTAGACCAAAGTATTTGTATGAGTTAAATTGATTCCACCTATGTCTGAATGCTACTACAGTCGTAGGACCCGACATTTTTTCGTTTGTGAAACGCACAATTTTACATTTCTGTACAATTAAAGGTAGTTGTTAATCTTTTCATCACTTTGAAATGTTTTCGAGATATGGGTAAATATTTATCGAGCATTTTTCAGAGAGTACTTCATTACAGATGAAAAACGTATGAGGTCACTATTAATGTCGCGGTACAGAGCTGATTTGTGTCGGGAGCAGTGTGGTGCTGGACAAAAACAAAAACAATAACAAATATCAAATTTTGACAACCACAACTTATTTATTAAAACAACTACGCAATTTATAACTGCACAGTGCCGGTGGATGTCAGCCAAGTACAAATTTAAGTAAGCAGTGAAGGTCAAAATCCAGTTCACTAAAGAGAAACAAGATAAAGTATCTTAAGAAAAAATAAGAAGCTCAGTTCCAAGGACACCCACAACGCTCAGTTTCTAAGTCGAAGCCCGTATCAAAGCAACACAGTGGCTTGGCTAAATTATAAAGATTATGCAAAATAATTCCTGCCGTTGAAACAATCTCCCTTCCAGATTAATGAAGATTTTACAACGTGTCATCAAATAAATAATCTGAATTTTCTTCATTGCACAAGACAAGCGTTTACAAGAGACAGACACACACAAAATAAGTCAGTTTACCTAGGACTAGTGGACTTTAAATGTAACTCGCTCAGTGTCTTCAAAAGTGGTTGAACAACAGTGCTAAAGCATACATCCTCTTATATTCCCACTGAAGTAGGCAAGAAACATCAAAATAAATCCTCTTTGGCAGAACAGTTAGTGAATTATTCTTCCATGTAGCAAACTCCACAGAGTTGACCAAGTACAAACACAGTGTCACCACAACTTAAAGAAATAAAAACGCAAAATATTATTACTCACGATGGAAGAGACAAGTAAACATCATATCAGACAACGTTCGGAGCTGCATCCCCTCTAGAATAATTTTGTTTACACGTTACTCTGCGCCAACTAGTCTAGCAAGTCAAAGAACATGAAATAAGGTGACCTCGTTTAATTTGTGTCAGTAAATAAAGTAATCACATTAGATGTGTACCTTTTACCAGAAGGAACTTCAGTCAAGCCGGTCACATGTGGCCATATAATTTGATATGAACCGCTTCCTTTTCTGTGCAACTACTAATTACAAGGAAAGCAGTATTTAACTTAACCAAATAGCTGCTCTAACTAGATCTACACACATCAAAAAATGTTTTGCATCAGTTCGGTTCCCCGAGTTCCGTAACCTGTATAGAAAATTGGAACAGAGATCAGCATAAACATCATTTCCGCCCTTTTTATTGCTCGTCAAAATCACACATTGCATGTTGTACCACCATACAGCGAGACATTCAGAGGTGGTAGTCCAGATTGCTGTACACTCCGGTACCTCAAATACCCAGTAGCACGTCCTCTTGCATTGATGCATGCCCGTATTCTTCGTGGCATACTATCCACAAGTTCACCAAGGCACTGTTGGTCCAGATTGTCCTGCTCCTCAACCGCGATTCGGCGTAGATCCCTCAGAGTGGTTGGTGAGTCACGTCGTCTTTTAACAGCTCTTTTCAATCTATACCAGGCATGTTCGATAGGGTCCACGTCTGGAGAACATGCTGGCAACTCCAGTCGATCGATGTCGTTATCCTGAAGGTAGTCATTCACAAGATGTGCACGACGGGGGCGCGAATTATCGTCCATGGAGACGAATGCCTCGCCAATATACTACCAACATGGTTGCACTATCGGTCAAAGGATGGCATTCATGTATAGTACAGCCGTTACGGCGTCTTTCACGACCACCAGAGGCCCGTTATGCCACCCCAAAACAGCAGGGAACGTCCACCTTGCTGCACTCGATGTTCAGTGTGTCTAAGGCGTTCAGTCTGACCGGGTTGCCTACAAACACGTCTCCGACGATTGTCTGGTTGAAGGAATATGCGACACTCATCGGTGAAGAGAACGTGATGCCAATCCTAAGCTGTCCATCCGGAATGTTGTTGGGCCCATCTGTACAGCACTGCATGGTGTCGTGGTTGCAAAAATGGACCTCGCCATAGACGTCGGGAGTGAAGTTGCGCATCATTCAGCCTATTGCGCACAATTTGAGTCGTAACACGACATCCTGTGGCTGCACGAAAAGCATTATCTAACATGGTAGCGTTGCGTCAGGGTTCCTCCGAGCTATAATCCGTAGATAGCGGTCATCTACTGCATTAGTAGATCTTGGACAGCCTGAGCGAGGCTTGTCATCCACAGTTACTATCTCTCTGTATCTCCCCCATGTCCGAACAACATCGCTTTGGTACACTCCGAGACGTCTGGACACTCCCCTTGTTGAGAGCCCTTCATGGCACAAAGTGACAATGGGGACGCGGTGGAACCGCGGAACTGAGCGTCTAGGCATTGTTGAACTACAGACAATGCTCGGAGCTGTATGCCCTTTAGAACAATTTTGTTTACACCTTATTCTGCGCCAACTAGTCTAGCAAGTCAAAGGACGTGTTAACCTTCCTGATGGAATGACTGGAACTGATCAGCTGCCGGACTCCCTCCATCTAATGGGCGCTGGTCATGCTTGATTGGTTACGTCTTTGGGTGGGTTTAGTGACATTACTGAAAAGTCAAAGGGTCTGTGGCTATCTTCAGGTGTTCTGGGAACATAAGTTTCTCCTTTTTAAACATGGGCAAAGGCGCGTCCTACAGTTAACAGCATTCAAAGGGTTTCAAATAGCATAAAGTCAACACCAGGCCAGATGGCTGTAGGACACTTATGAGCAATCCAACGCAACTGAGACGGACGAAATTTAAAAAATTATCGGATTTTCTCAAAAACAAACAAGTTCACTAGGTGCGTGACTAAATTAAAGCGTGCTGGCCAACAAATGTAATTAAAGGAAAGGTAACGTACTCAGATACTGTGGTCTGTGATTATGGCTTAAAATCGGAATCAGTGACGCTGGGTCGACAGCGTTACACAGAACAATACAATTCTGAACTTTGACAGACTCCTCTACTGAATACGTGAACATCTTGATCATAACAAGTGGCTTAGGACTGAAATACACAAGCATAAAATTAATTAAGCACTTCAGTCATTGGCTGGAAGAGTTGGAATTAGTACACACCAACAAACAAGAAATAGCAACGACCGACTCAGTAGTTTGCTCAAAACAGCAATTATTCACATACAAGAGCCCATCGATTACGCACGCCATAACCTATCAATATTCAGAGCCTAGGACTCTAACGCAAACACGGCGTATTAGAACACATATATCACCACTGAACATATCTGAAGTATAAACAGAACAGCAATTATTCTGTTCTGATTTTAGACCTCAATCCAAAAAACGGTGCATCAGTACACGATAAATACGGGTAGCATTCGGCGCAAGTCTGCTACCACGGCCCACGGATTATCCACACTAAAATGTATTCAAAGTATCACCGTCGCATGGAAGAGACGGCAGCGTCAATGCCAAACTGGCAAGAAACAAAATTTGTGCAAGATCCCCAGGCACAAGCATATGCAATATTACAGAAGACATTAACTGAACAAACACATAGAACGAATAAGAATGCGTTGTGTGAGTTCCATGCAAAACCAGTACTTCAATAGACGCATTGAGTTTTACCTGTAGAATAATCGCAATATATTGCAGTCCAAACGATCTTCCTTCCTTCCACGGCCTGATGCATTAATCACAGAGCTCCACCGCATGCCCACCGTCCAAGACACATCAGAGCATAGCCGTCTCGTACACAGCAATGATTGTCCCCATCAGTGTCGATACACCACTCTTCTTCTGTCAGACGGTAAACAACTTCCCTTTAAATCGTCCTGCGCACCTTTAAATAGACTCTGCTCGGCTATCCACTGCCCTCTCGCGGAGCTAGGGCTGCCTCGACCCCGCTGGAAGTAAAGCTATCGACGTGCACTAGAACCAAGGAAACAGAAGACAGGTCTGCTCAATTAATATTGCCTGAAAATTGAGGGTACCAAAGTAGAAGACAGTACATCAACCACGCTTATTATGAAAGGACGATTGAATGGGGTACCAAGCGAAATTTCTCACTGGACTGACAATTTTTTTCGTTGGGAGGACGCAGCAAGTCATCTTGGATGGTGAGTCATCGACGGATGTAGATGTTTCTGTGAGTGTGCCCCAGGGAATTTTGCTGTTAATGTCGTAACGTTAATAACCTTGCAGGCAGTATTAATTGTGCAGTGTGCGTGTTTTGTTTTCTTGGCGGCAGTAAGCATCGATAGCTCACGCGCATTGCTTAGTTGCTAAGGTGTCGATGCAGTCCTAGCCCTGCGCGAGGGCAGAGGGGGCCCGAGCGCAGTTTATTTAGGGGCCCGCGCAGGACGCCTTAAAGGGGAGTTGGTTACCGCCTGACGAATGAAGAGTTCCGTGGTCCGAGTGATGTGTCGACGAGTGGGGCCTATCATTCCCGTGTACGTAGTGGTCCCCCTTTGAAGTGTCTGGGACAGTCGGCGCCTTGTGGAGCTGTGTGGTTAATACACTCCTGGAAATGGAAAAAAGAACACATTGACACCGGTGTGTCAGACCCACCATACTTGCTCCGGACACTGCGAGAGCGCTGTACAAGCAATGATCACACGCACGGCACAGCGGACACACCAGGAACCGCGGTGTTGGCCGTCGAATGGCGCTAGCTGCGCAGCATTTGTGCACCGCCGCCGTCAGTGTCAGCCAGTTTGCCGTGGCATACGGAGCTCCATCGCAGTCTTTAACACTGGTAGCATGCCGCGACAGCGTGGACGTGAACCGTATGTGCAGTTGACGGACTTTGAGCGAGGGCGTATAGTGGGCATGCGGGAGGCCGGGTGGACGTACAGCCGAATTGCTCAACACGTGGGGCGTGAGGTCTCCACAGTACATCGATGTTGTCGCCAGTGGTCGGCGGAAGGTGCACGTGCCCGTCGACCTGGGACCGGACCGCAGCGACGCACGGATGCACGCCAAGACCGTAGGATCCTACGCAGTGCCGTAGGGGACCGCACCGCCACTTCCCAGCAAATCAGGGACACTGTTGGTCCTGGGGTATCGGCGAGGACCATTCGCAACCGTCTTCATGAAGCTTGGCTACGGTCCCGCACACCGTTAGGCCGTCTTCCGCTCACGCCCCAACATCGTGCAGCCCGCCTCCAGTGGTGTCGCGACAGGCGTGAATGGAGGGACGAATGGAGACGTGTCGTCTTCAGCGATGAGAGTCGCTTCTGCCTTGGTGCCAATGATGGTCGTATGCGTGTTTGGCGCCGTGCAGGTGAGCGCCACAATCAGGACTGCATACAACCGAGGCACACAGGGCCAACACCCGGCATCATGGTGTGGGGAGCGATCTCCTACACTGGCCGTACACCACTGGTGATCGTCGAGGGGACACTGAATAGTGCACGGTACATCCAAACCGTCATCGAACCCATCGTTCTACCATTCCTAGACCGGCAAGGGAACTTGCTGTTCCAACAGGACAATGCACGTCCGCATGTATCCCGTGCCACCCAACGTGCTCTAGAAGGTGTAAGTCAACTACCCTGGCCAGCAAGATCTCCGGATCTGTCCCCCATTGAGCATGTTTGGGACTGGATGAAGCGTCGTCTCACGCGGTCTGCACGTCCAGCACGAACGCTGGTCCAACTGAGGCGCCAGGTGGAAATGGCATGGCAAGCCGTTCCACAGGACTACATCCAGCATCTCTACGATCGTCTCCATGGGAGAATGGCAGTCTGCATTGCTGCGAAAGGTGGATATACACTGTACTAGTGCCGACATTGTGCATGCTCTGTTGCCTGTGCCTATTTGCCTGTGGTTCTGTCAGTGTGATCATGTGATGTATCTGACCCCAGGAATGTGTCAATAAAGTTTCCCCTTCCTGGGACAATGAATTCACGGTGTTCTTATTTCAATTTCCAGGAGTGTACATCAAGGCGTTCACGGAAGGAACGTCGTTTGGACTGCCAATATTGCGATTCTTGTAACGGTGAAACTCAATTTCTCTAGCGAAATACTGGTTTCACATGAGAGTAACGCAATACACTCTGGTTCCGCCTGTGTATTTCTTCAATTATGTTCTCTGTAATACGGCAGGCACTTGTACCTGGGGATTTTGTATAAATTTTGGCTCTTGCCGGTTTGTTATTTACGCTGTTACCTCTTGAACGCGACAGTGATAATCTGAAAACAGTTTTTGGGGGGCCAGTCTGTGGGCCGTGGCATGCAAGTGCACATTGACGCCTAGTAACACACTACTAGTTGTCAATGTGGACTTGCTTCTTAACGAAAATTATCGTACAAAGTTATTATTGTGAGAAATTTTTTACGTGCCATGGTGGGCTTAAATAGCAAATTACTTACGTTCAGATTATGGTATAACTTTCCTGCTGTTTATGCCATTTAAACTTGATAATTGTCATTGACCGAAACTAGTAGCGAATTGTGCAAAGTAAATTACAGTCGAGAGTTTCACCATGAATTTTAAAATTTAAACTTACTTCCATCGCTCCAGAACATGCGTGACCACTGTTGAGGTGTCCAGTCCTTAAGTGCTCTGACAAACTCAAGTGGGGGTTTCCTACTCTTCGCCAATATGAATGGCTTTTTGCCTGGGCGCCAGCCATGAAGATTGAACTCTCCGAGAATCTGTATTAGGGTACTGTTCGATATTTGAGTAATTTACACAACTCTCTGTTTATGTCAACAGCTGCCTCCTTTGGGTCCATCTTTGTCATCCTCCTTATGAGATTCTTCGCTCCGCGTCTCTCTGAGTCAACTTGTGGTCCCTGTTAATAGTATCTTCTTATTCCAAACATTCAAACTAAAATTCCGACCAACATGCCTCGCTGTAGGGCATCGGTTACCGCATTTTTCAGGTCTGTTGAATACTCTTTCATCTTCGGCATGTTGCGAACTGCTTGAAAACAAAACAAATGCGAATGTAAACCAAACGTATTGGACCTAATGCTGGCGTAGGAATTTATTTTCCGACAATAAACCGCAGTGTCAAAGCATTTTCTGACGGGTCACAACAACATTGTCAGTATTGCACTTACCGCCACTGCTCTGAATCCTAATGCATGTGTTTACCAGTTTACCATGGACGTGTGCCTCTGCACTGTGGTGAGCCGCGACGGACTGGCTGGGGGGGGGGGGGGGGGGGGGGGGAGAGCAAGACGCACACCATAGCGCGACACGAAAATTTGTCTGTCAAAACCTTTATTCTCGTTTTATATGAACGGTATTACGCTATTAGTTACGAGTATTTAATATTGACCTACTGTAGCTAAGCAATCAAATTAGATTTCTTTGAGAGATCGCTTTAATTCCGTGTAATATTTCACTGTGGATTTGGAGCTGATATTGGTTAGAGTCTGTGTCATTAGCCCTTCCAGTTAAAGTGATGTTCGGAACCTCTATTTGGAGCAGCAGTTACAACAATGGGTTTGTTTAATTTGTTAGCCTTATCAGACGAAATAAGTAAGGGTATTTAAAATTTTACACTTTTTTTTGCTAAATTGTAAGGTTCTATTTTAAGATACCTGAGTGTGTTGTTTTAAGAGTTTTTAATATTCAAAGAAGAATCCTGTTATTGGTGAAAACTTTTAAAGATCAATGTACGTTAGTGTAAGCACATTGGTAAAACAAATGATATGTTTCATAGTTAGGCACCTTTCCATACCATAATTCTGCATTCAAGTCTGACCCGCTCAAAGGCGTCACCCTCCAATATCCCGTTTCTGTCAAAGGGGGGATCCAACCTGGTTGTAGGGCGTGATTTACCTTCCGTACATGGGATACATTGGTGGTGGGTTCTGTCATTAAGTTGGAAGAGTGCGTAAGAAGAGAATGTATAATCTTTGTGACCTTTGATACTTCCTGTCTTGCTGCGTATCTGCAGATCCACCCGACTACGGAAAAACGATGTGTCGTAGATCTGAAGCATTTCCGCAAGGCCTGCTTACATTGTGAACATCGCATCAAGCAATCGTCCGATGTAGTCACGGTGGCCCAGATTTGTCAGTGGCTGAGCCGAGCGGGTAAATACCATCAGCTAGTGGGGTGCGTACAGCTTGTGCTGCACGCGTTTCCCTGCTTGTCACAGTTCACGAAGCCATTGCGCTTGTGGAAGACACCTCGTCCTCGTGCGCTCATGTCACGCGATTGCGAACTATGCTGCATCAGGTTGCACGTAGGGTTAATGATTTCCACTCTGTTAATGAAGATGCTGAGTAAACAGAGACTATTACTAGTTTACAAGACGAGGTAGCATCTGTGCAACAGAAATTGTCTTTTTTTTTTTGTTAGCACCACTGAAGAAGGTGACGCAGCTGAAAGTCAGGGACCTATTGAAGTTGTAGAAGGTAATAGCAAAGGGGAGATGTAGAATCAGATTATCAAATTACCAAACTTCCTTTTTCCTGTCTTACAAAACATTAGCTTTTTGGCTCTCAGTAGTATACACGGTATTACTGAAATATTGTGGTTAGCCTGAAAGCAACAAGAATAGGTTTTGAATTTGTCTTATGAAAAGTTATTTCAAGTAATTTATCCCCTTGCTGACAGTCGTTTCCGTAGATTAATGACTGAAGTAACGCGGACAGGGGGCACTTGGGAGCCTGTAAAAGTAAGATGAAAATCAAACAAAGCATAACATGGGAAGGCGTGGTCACAGAAATTCCAGCTCAGTGCATGAGTGTAAATTAGGAAAACCTGATGCAGGGTCTAAGAAAGATCTGTTGCGTTCTACAAGGGAGTTTTACCCAATGAATAAATTATTTATTCATTTCGGGTATATATAAAAAGCAAACGTACAACAGCAGACTATAGCATTCGGCATATGGCGGTTATTTTGGCGAGTTTGGGACTCCCCAAGCAGCTAGTCAGTAATAATACTTCCGCATTCACTTCTCAGGTATTTAGAGAGTTTTGTTTCAACATGTCACTACCTTGCCTTATTATTCTCAAACCTCATTTGCCAAAGCATCAACTGCAATTTAAAGACAGCGCTCATTATTTACCATTCTGGGGCACAGGAAAGGTGGGACCATTCTCTGAGTTGGCTAAGTTTAGCCTTTAATACTGACCATCATGAGACCAGTCGAATGACACCTGCTAGGATGATGATGACTTATGAAGTTAACTGGCCATTGAGTAATAGTGGTCGATTAATGCCCGGGGGAACTCTCTCGTAACTCATAAGCGCCAAAGTTGTAGGTAGAACCAGGGGAGGCATGCGGCGCAGGTGGACTGGGGAGATGTTTTATCTATTAAATATGTCTAAACGTCTGGGACCAGGGTAAAGCTACAGAAGGGATAACAGTGAAAACCCTTCGGCGATTTGTGGGACTGTGTGTACCCAGTCAACGTCCTCACAGAAGATATGCAGACACGGAACAAATGTAGGGTAACTGTAAGTCAAGTACGAAAGGGAGCAGGGCGATGAAAGCGTCTAGTAGTGGCACCCCTGTTGTGCAGTTCCCCACTAGTAAGGCTTAAAGTTGGGAGGTCGATGCGCCCATACCGATTTTGCTGCTATCTTATCATAGGTCCAAAGAGTATGCGGTCGACCGAGAGGAGGCGTTCGAGCGTCGGACTTCTAAGCAGCGCGAATCCCTGAGTTGTGGTGACTCATCGAGGTCTTGGAGTGAAGGAGAGAGGCCGCTGAGCCGGCCGGAGTGACCGTGCGGTTCTGGACGCTACAGTCTGGAGCCGGGCGACCGCTACGGTCGCAGGTTCGAATCCTGCCTCGGGCATGGATGTGTGTGCTGTCCTTAGGTTAGTTAGGTTTAATTAGTTCTAAGTTCTAGGTGACTGAAGACCTCAGAAGTAAGTCGCATAGTGCTCAGAGCCATTTGAACCATTTGAGAGGCCGCTGACCGAGAACAGTATCGACGAGCAGCACCGTGGCAGTTGTAAAGAAGACGCTTGTGCAGCTTGAGGTGAGCAGAGTACACTCGACTGATGGGCCAACCAGTGGAAATGTTGCTGTCTGGCGGAGGTTCAGTGCGAGCTGCTGTGACTGAGTTGGTGACTGAACTTTCTTCTCAGATGAGTGAGAGAGCCGCTTAAATTCTGGTAGGTTTTGTCTATTAAACTGTAGGACGATTTGAGAGCATTCTGTGGTGCCCATGCGCGCCTGCTGAGCAAGTGAAGCGTGTTCTTTAGCTTTCATGGTATTATTTGAGTTAAGGCCATTGGGTTAATATGTGCCACGTCGCCGGCTTGAGAATTCCAGTTAACGAAAGACGTTGATCACATCTCATCCCAAATAGACGTTGTGCAGGGCTGTGTTCGTATTAGAAAGTTTGTATGCCTAGAAGCTGACCCCACGGTGGTCGGTGGCTCCTTCATTAGCATATTATTAATTAGACGTTTCTCTGTTCTAGAAATTTATATATCTTGATTGATGTGACACTGGTGGTAACTTAACTTTGTGTTCCGCCTTACGGCAGGTCTTGTCATGGGGGAAGCCTCGTCAGAGAGGTCCACCGCATGAGCGTCTAGGGAAGTGATTCCAGTGGTGGTTTCCCGTTGCCTTCCACTGATGATGAAATGATAATGAGGACAACACAACACCCAGTCCCTGAGCGGAAAAAATCTCCGAACCAGCCGGGAATCGAACCCGGGTCCCTTGGCTTGACAGACCGCCGCGCTGACCATTCAGCTATCGGTCGTAATTGGAGACTGTGAAAAAGTGGTCTGGGTTTGCGTCCTGTGGTAGTGTCCAACGTACTGGCCGTGAAGCAGTGGCTATGTTTATTCATCTCCAGCGCAGCTCCAGAACACTACTGTACATGTGGTAGGCCCAGTAGAGTGAAGAAGTTAATTCTCTTCGTTAGTGTCAAATTGTTCTAGTTTTAGTGTTTCATGTTGCCATGATATTTTCTTCCGTGCTTAGTAGCGAGAATAGTTTGACATTCTTAGTTTCTGAATTGTACCATGCTTGCAACTTGGAAGTAACTGAAGGTATTGTCTGTAGAGATGTTTATAGATAGCTGCGGTCTACTTGCAAATGGGTCTCGCAAATCCACGGTGCCTGAATTGTACGAAGTTGGTGCTATCTGCTAAGTCGTTTGCTTTTGCTCTACTACTTTCAACAAAATTCTGGAAGACAGATTTGAGGTTAGTGAGATGCCTACCAATTTCAAATTAAATTAAAGAACTGGGTGTCTTCTCTTTAGTGGGTATATATCTCTCTCTCTCTGTGTGTGTGTGTGTGTGTGTGTGTGTGTGTGTGTGTGTGTGTGTGCGTAATGAACAGTTTTAAATATGCTAATAGTTATGTGTATAGAAAACTGTACTACTACAGTTGAGCAATCAAATTAGATTACCATGAGAGCTCGTTTTATTCCCTGTTTCATTTCATTGTGAATTTGGTAACTAGAGCAGATATTTGTTATAGAGTCTGTGTCGTTAGTCCTTCTAGTTAAACTGATGTTTGGAACTTCTGATTTGGGCAGAAATTACAACACTCGTTTGTTTAATGTATTCTTGAAATTTATGTGCCTTATCTCACGAACTAAGAAAGGGTATTTAAAATTTTAATTTTTTAACAGTGTTTTGTAAAATTTCACTTCACGATAACTGAGTGGACTGTTTTGAGAGTTTTTAAGATTTAGAAGATTCATGTTGTTGTTGGAAATTTTAAAAGATCAGTGTACGCCTGTGTAAGCATGTTAGTAAAATAAATGATATGGCACGTAATTAGCTGCCTTTCGACAGCAGAAGCCTGCATTCAAGTCTGCCTCGCTCAAAAGGTCACCCTCCCACATCCTTTTCTTGTCAAAGGGGACGCTCACCTATTCTGCAGTAGTCTTTCTTTTCCTTAAAGCCCCATTACAGTGACTGTATACTGAGGTTCCCTTCCGTAATGAACTGTTGTACTGGGTACATATCATCCAGTGCATGGTCACCTGGCTCCTCTACATCCTCCTATTTTGTACGGGAAGTTTCAAGTTCCTCATTTATATACAGCATTACTGGATTAATATGTAGTTTACTGAACGCATGTATCTTTCTACTTTTTGTAGTTGCACCTTGTGCTTTGGTAATCATTGTTGCCCCAACTGTGTTGGTCATTGATACTAGTTTCTATGTGGATTCCTCAAAGAGGTCAAGTCTCTTTGTTACCGTTAGGTCTAATGTATTTCCACCGTGAGTACGTTTCCGAACGAACCATCTGTTCCACGTAGTTTTCAGATAAGGCATCTATTAAGGTTTCACATAATGGCTTGTCATGCCTTCCACTACAAAACTGTCACTATCCCATTTCATTATTGGGTGCTTAAAGTCTCCACAGATGATTACAGTGTGATTCGGGAACTGAAGCACAAGGGAACTGGGGATTTCTTTAAACTTTTCTGTTCCAATAGGAGGTGAAGCTGATGATAGATAGAAGGATCCAATTAAATTTTACACAGACTCCTGATACCGATTGTTGTTCAGACAATACCGCATCCAACTTTGAATTCTATCTTGGTGGATTTCCATTCAATATACACTTAAATTTCCCTCAAAAAGTCCCTGCTCTCTTCTTCGGGTTTCAGCCAGCTAATTGTATCTGTATTGTGTGAGCTTCTCTGTCTTTCACGAGCGCTTCGGACTCTTTTGATGGATTTAAATTCGATACACACTTAATTTTCGCCAAAAGTCTCACTGCTATCTTCTTCCCGTTTAGACCACATAATTATACCCGATATTGAGTGCTGCTTTTAAGGAACGCTTCAAACTCAGCGTTGTGCTGCGAATTCTTCAGCACTTGACTACTAGGAGAGACTTTCCTTTGGACCTTACACTATTACACTTGGATCTTCTACAGCTGGCCTTGTCTGGACTGGATGGAGAGTCACCTAATCTAAAATAATAATGATAAAAAAACCACCTGGTGCGCGCCCCACCCACGTTCAGCTACTTGGGTAGCAGTCACTTATGTGTAGTGCTCAACTAACCCATTTACGGTGACGCTGCGGTTTTGAGCCCCACTACGCAGGAAGTATCTATTTATATGGATATGGTGTCTGTTCATTCGGACATGTCCGAAAGGACAGACACCATATCCATATAAGTATATAGTTCTGGCAATACCGGCCATGACCTTCCGAACTCTTACGGGACTTGGTAAGAATGTCTTCCACGAGTAATCAGTGTGTGGACATATAAGGTGAGAATGTAGGTCTCGCGGGAGGCGTGCGCGAGATAGTACCTGCAGTCTCACTGTCCTCTGTACCCTCGGTGGCTCAGGTGGATAGAACGTCTGCCATGAAAGCATGAGATCCCAGGTTCCAGTCCCGGTAGGGGCACACATTTTCACCTGTCCCCGTTGATATACATCAACGTCAGTCAGTAGCTGAAGGTATTAATATATAATTCCAATTTCGAAGTATCTAGTTCAGTCCTTTGTCTCGACTCAGAACCACGGCACCATGATCAGTTCTGGAGAAAGAGCTGCAAATTGTGAGCCTCGCTGAAACTCCGTACACAAGGTTGGTCTTCTCAGCCTCCTCTGCCAGTCGCTGGAATGATACAAATATGTCCTCGGAGCCTAGATGACAGGCCCTGTAGTTCCAGCGTGCACCACAGTTTTTAGCTGGTTACCGAAATAGTCTCTTCACTACCTTGGATGAGGCACCCGAGCACACACAGTGAGTGCACCTGGTACTTCTTCCTGATCTTTCCTGCTATTTTCCTAAAGCGTACTATTATTCACCGTACGTCTGAACTGTCGACGATTAACAGATCCTCATGTTTTGCTTTTGCTTCCTCTTGAGACGGGACAAAGCAGGTTTACCTAAAAGATGAAACGAGTCCCTCTATCACAGTTTCAGTTTCATTGAAAGACAACACTTCGAACCTGTTGGTTAGGATGACCGGTGTGACAACCTGAGACTTCTCTGGTCCCTGTTTCTTCTGTAAAGGACACCAAGACCTCCTCCCGCTGACAAGCTAATGACAGTCAAGTGGACAAGTTATGACAGATCTCATACTTCGCAGAGAGGAGACAGGATCCATAGGAGAGGATAGTACTTGAAGTACCTTCGGCACTTCTGGTACACGACTCGGAAGCTGTCCCAACACATGCATTCACAGCAACTGCTAATTTTTTGACCCTAGTCAGGGTGATTTCCAGCTGCTTGCGAACGTCAACTAAGTCATCCCAAGTTTGAGAACAGCATTCACCATGGGGCTGCATTATGTTTGGTGCAAGACAGGTATTTTACAGAACACTGAATAAATACGGTAGCTTTAAACTAAGCCTGCTGATTATCTTTCAATCTGTTGAACTAAAAATATTAGGAATTTACTTCAAGAAGAGAAGCAGTTAGTACGCAACGCTAGATTCCTATTGAGGCAACAGAATAACTTGTGATGCATATCAACGAACAAACGTACGTTTCTGGGAATTTTCGGAAGTTATCATTATCGTGTAGACAAGCTGTGTCATAGTAAATCAGCGTTGTGGTCTAGTTCCCAAAATTTTTTTGAGGTTGTAGTCCGCAACAGACTCGAAAATAGCCTTAATTTATGATAAATGAGGATTATGTAAACTCCTATTGAAAGGGAAAACTAGATGTAACACGGTATGTTAATTACAAAATGTGGTACAGTAATTAAACGACAAACGCCGATTTACTATGGAATAGCTTGTGCACACGTCAATGATAACGTCCGAAAATTTTCAGAAACTTCTGTTTGTTCGCGTTGATATGTACCGAAATTCGGCGTTAGCTATTCTTTGACAATAACTCACAAATGCTGATTTTCTACGAAATAAGTTATCCACAATTTTCACAAGTTTCAAAAATATACTTTTGCAGGCATCCGAAAATTCACATAATATGAACCTGTTTCTCTCGTAATTATACAATGGAATTAGAGAACGATTGATTTTTTTTTTTTTTAACAAGGATAGTTCTGCTGCTCTCAAAGATATCTAAACGAGCACAATTTAAATTTTGGCCTACAACTGACGGCAATATTACCGTTCGAAAATTCACTGTATATCACGATCCACAAGAAAACCGACACAATCAATGAAAGTTTATGCGGAAGCGAAACGAAACGTAAACTGTTAGAATCTAGAATTTCGAATCGGCAAACCAATTTTCCACACGCCGTCTCACAGAAAGAACATTTCGGAAGTCAGCTTTTATATGTAAATAAATGTGCGAATAGCCTTGATATATTCTTTTGCTGATTCCGTGACAACTTCAACATTGGTGCGCCGAAGATGAACACTGCGAAAATTGAGGAGCAGCAACCAATCACGGCTTCTGCTTTGAGCAGTTAATAATGCAAGGTTCACGCGGAATAAATAGGTGAACATGTAATTCTGAGAGACCTGGAGGAGCACTGAATGATATGAGCTCAAACAAGTCAAAGGGGGTTATGTCTCGGGAGTAATGAAATCTGAAGAGTTATGGATACTAGGTTATATGAGTTGGTTCCTATAAAAAAGTGATTAAACATCAGATTTCCAGAAATGTGATATCATCATGTTACCAAAGCGGAAAGTGGAAAAAGATATAGAAACTATCCGATATAAGCAAGAACATAGAAAAACTGAAGATGCACTACACGTAGATACTCGTGTATCCAGGAAAATAAAATCTGCCGGTCAAGCAATCCTGACTAACAACATATTGCACCATCAAGTAAGATATATAACACTATTTGATAACAATAATCTAAAATGGTATGTGTCAATTTTGTTATGTTTATACAAAGTACAGACTAAGCTTTCTCGCCAGATGTGTTGTAGTTCTCACAAGTCTTGTCGTATACATGGTGTGAGTGAGTCCAAAACATTTATGTTGTTCTGATTGTTATTTCACTTTCCTTTCTACATAAGCGAGAAAACTGCAATTATATAAGTTACAATAATGCTATACATTTATACGTCACGCTACAGCCCACAGTTGTACAACCATATTACAAATCTCTTATTTGACAACTGTACATATGGTAAGACACAAAAAGAGAAGATAGCTAAATTCGCTGTTGTCAATCTTGAATATGGGCTGTATGTTGCTGTAAATCTTGGCAGTACACAAATAGAACACTAAGTACCCAGAACTTGTCCATTCAATGGCGGTTCCCACCACTTCACGCCTGGAATTGATTACTACGAATATACACTACATGACGAAAAAAGTAAAGCTCCCAGACGGTATGGTTGGATGCCAATGTAACATCGTGCACGTCCACACCATCGGTGGGTATGTAAACAATGAATGGAGTCGCATTTTGTTCGGCGATGAATCGTGGCTCTTCGCTACCCCTGAAGACCATCGTCAGCCAATATGGCAATAGCCTGCGAAGCGGTCATATTCTTCCAGTGTTTTGGAGACGCAGAGCGATGTGTCCCCTAGCGTCATGGTGTGGGGAGTCGTTGGGTATGACTTCAGGTCGCGGAATTTAGTGACTGATTGAATGCTGACAGCTCAATGATATGCCACGGATACCCTGTGTCCTCCTGTGTTACTCCTAGTTTGACAGTATCGGGGTGTCATTTTTCAGGTGGACAATGCTCGTCTACAATTGGTAATTGTGCCTATGAAATGTCTAGGTGATAGTGAGGTACTCCTGTAGCCGGCAATATATCCAGATCTGTCTCCTGGTAGACCATCTGAGGGATCAGCTTGGACATCGATTGTATCTCAGTGGCAGTGCCCAGTACATCAAGGATCAATTACAACAGCTGTGGGCCAACTTGCGTCAGAAGAGGATACACCCTTCCTAACCGAATCAGTGTGTGCTTACGAGTCAAAGGGATACAACGTCGTACTGATAAATGAGCTCATATTGCCCTTTCTAAATTTGAATCGATATTATAATCACTGAAGTATCATCACATATCCTCTGAACTAATAATTTTCGGTTCCTTTCCCCTTCCAACCTTGGATGCTGCACTTCTTTGTCAGATAGTATATTCGAAATATTGTGTAACATGTTAAAAACTTTTCCATAACGGAATAAAATGTTCACGGGCTTCCACCTGTGTCAAGTGGTTAGAATGCCACGAGCTTTCAACCAAGCGCTCCTTGGCAATTGTCAACTGTGTCATACCTATCGACAACAGCCAAGGAGAACTTAGTGGAAAGCTCATCGCATTTTAACGAGCTGTCGTAGGTTGAAACCCTATAATATTTTAATTAATGTTCCGCTGCGAGATTCGGCACTCTTGCCTAAACCAACTGATTTTCACTTCTTCCACTATCGCCACGATTGTTGTACACTGGCCTCCAACATCAGGGGCTCCATCTGTCTTCCAGTTCCCAGTTCTTCATAGAGACAGATCTGGCATTACTGTCTTTGACATACTTCTTTCGCCAGAATGGAAGCGCTTGCGCCACCTAACCACTGTATTATACACTACTGGCCGTTAAAATTGCTACACCACGAAGATGACGTGCTACAGACGCGAAATTTAAGCGACAGGAAGAAGATGCTGTGATATGCAAATGATTAGCTTTTCAGATCATTCACACAAGGTTGACGTCGGTGGCGACACCTAAAACGTGCTGACCTGAGGAAAGTTTCCAACCGATTTCTCATACACAAACAGCAGTTGACCGGCGTTGCCTGGTGAAACGTTGTTGTGATGACTCGTGTAAGGAGAAATGCGTACCATCACGTTTCCGCCTTTGATAAAGGTCGAATTGTAGCCTATCGCGACTGCGGTTTATCGTATCGCTACATTGCTGCTCGCAGTGGTCGAGATCCAATGACTTTTAGCAGAATATGGAATCGGTGGGTTCAGGAGGGTGATACGGAACGCCGTACTGGATCCCAACGGCCTCGTATCACTAGCAGTCGAGATGACAGGCACCTTATCCGCATGGCTGTAACGGATCAAATGGTTCAAATGGCTCTGAGCACTATGGGACTTAACTGCTGAGGTCATCAGTCCCCTAGAACTTCGAACTACTTAAACCTAACTAACCTAAGGACATGACACACATCCATGCCCGAGGCAGTATTCGAACCTGCGACCGTAGCGGTCACGCGGTTCCAGACTGTAGCGCCCAGAACCGCTCGGTGACCCTGGCGCGGCTGTAACGGAACGTGCAGCCACGTCTCGATCTCTGAGTCAACAGATGGAGACGTTTGCAAGACAACAACAATCTGCAAAAACAGTTCGACGACGTTTGCAGCAGCATGGACTATCAGCTCGGAGCCCATTGCTGCGGTTACCCTTGACGCTGCATCACAGACAGGAGCGCCTGAGATGGTGTACTCAACGACGAACCTGGGTGCTGGAATGGTAAAACGTCATTTTTTCGGATGAATCCAGTTCTGTTTACAGCATCATGATGGTCGCATCCGTGTTTGGCGACATAGTGCTGAACGCACATTGGAAGCGTGCATTCGTCATCGCCATACTGGCGTATCACCCGGCGTGATGGTATGGGGTGCCATTGGTTACACGTCTCGGTCACCTCTTGTTCGCTTTGACGGCACTTTGAACAGTGGACGTTACACTTCAGAGGTATTACGACCCGTGGCTCTACCCCTGCTAAACCCTACATTTCAGCAGGATAATGTACGACCGCATGTTGCTGGTCCTGTACGGGCCTTTCTGCATACAGAAAATGTTCGACTGCTGCCCTGGCCAGCACATTCTCCAGATCTCTCACCAATGGAAAACGTCTGGTCAATGGTGACCGAGCAACTGGCTCGTCACAATACGCCAGTCACTACTCTTGATGAACTGTGGTATCCTGTTGAAGCTGCATGGGCAGCTGTGCCTGTACACGCCATCCAAGCTCTGTTTGACTCAATGCCCAGGCGTATCAAGGCCGCTATTACGGCGAGAGGTGGTTGTTCTGGGTACTGATTTCTCAGGATCTATGCACCCAAATTGCGTGAAAATGTAATCACAAGTCAGTTCTAGTACAATATATTTGTCCAATGAATACCCGTTTATCATCTGCATTTCTTCTTGGCATAGTAATTTTAATGGTCAGTGGTGTAGGTTTGTGCTTCGTTGAAGTTCGCTTCCACCAACTCACTATGGACTGTTGGAGTGTTGTTTTCTTTCAGATGCAATAAACGAATTACCTCACGATACTTCACTTAAGCAATGCGCCACGCAATCTCCTTTTTGCTTCTGTAGCGTTGCATATGGTACTATCGTTAGAGGATTTCAATGTGTATCACCATTGCAGACAAACAAAGAATTAATTTCGCAGCTTTGTTTTTGGGAATTGTAATAAGAACTTTATGACAATTCCTTGCAGTAGATGCCAATTCCCTCTAAATATGAGTATTGGCAAACGATTGTCACTGTATGGTGTATAGTAACTTGGAAATTGAAGTGAGTAGAGTCCGACACCATAGACAAAAACTGAACATTAGCCGCTAACGCAGTGTGCACGGTGCAGGGTGGTCTGATGTCCTCTATTTACGATCATCTTGAAGCAAAATTCGCTAGGCATGAAAGTGTACTGTATATATATTTGGTTGCTTACTGCTCTGTAGCGACAGTACTTTAGATGAACAAAACAAATGAAAGTTTCCCCGTCAGCGTTAAAGACGTAATGGTGTAGGTATATTGAAGAGAGCGCCATTTTCCCGCTTTTATGCGGAAAGAGCTTATTCTGCCACGCAGTGCCGCTTTAAATCTTCTCCAAACGGCAGTCTGGGAGGGCAACGCGTTCCGATACGAAGGAATGACTAGGAGGTACAGCCGCGGGGAGGCTGAACCCGGCGAGGCGAGGCGAGGCAAGGCAAGGCGGGTGAGGGGGCGGCCGCCGGAAAACCAGGATAAATAGAAAGCCATTTAGAGGTCCTAATTCCCCCTGAGGCCCCTGTGGCGGAGACCCGGCCTGTTGTGCTTCTCGGAGCGGCACGTGGACGGTTGCCTGATGGCACACAAAATGGCTCACCAGCTCAGTCCGCCGCTGCAGTACGGAACGCGTCTAGCTGCTGCCGTCCTAGTTTGGAAACCAATTTGTTTTCGCTTGAAACTCCAAGGTGTCCAAACGCGTCCCACCTTCCATTCCTGTTCATTTGCCTCCTCCTACCAAAGGAGATTTTTTCGGTACTACTGACAGGTACAATCGACAAAAGATTAACTACCCACAGGTGTCTTAAAGTAATACCGCTTATTATCATCTCCAGCCTTGATACCATATCCAGTTGATGCCGTCCATTGATGAGTAAATTCTGCGGAGCTACCAAATTGGGAGGGAGGGGGGATCGATTTCGCCCATGTTCCACACAGTGCCACAGTTTTACACCAGGTTAAGATAGGACGATTCTGCAATTTATTCGAGAACCGGTGGGGTGTCTGAGTGTTGGTGCAGCCCTGTGAACGCATCTCGAAAGACGGAGTGTCCATGACACACTCATGTTTTCGCTATGAGGTAATGGAAGGATTAGACAAAATATTTCGAATGCCAGGCACCTTTCTTTGAACTAAGACTTTCGATTGTGTTGATCACAAAATATTGGTCCAGAAGTTAGACCATTATTGAATACGGTGAGTAGCACACAACCGGTTCGTCGTACTTTAAGAATAGACAGCAAAATGCTACTCTGCACAGTGCTGAGAGTGGCTATGTTGTGCGGTCCGAGTGGGGCACAGTTAAATGGGAAATACCCCAGCGATTAGTGCGGAGACCACTCCTGTTCCTTATTTATATAAATGAGATGCCCTCTAGCATTACAGTTGATTCTAAAATATTTCTCTCTGCTGATAACACAAGATTGGTAGTATAGGAGGTTGTACGCCTCAGTGGCACTGTTTCAAGTAGTACAGTTGAAGATAATAAACTACTCTAAATGACAGTAAGACTCAGTTTTTACAGTTTCTCACACACAGTTACACAAAACATAATATTCTAATTACTCAGAATCGGCGTGTGATTAATGAGACTGAAGAGTTCAGTTTTCTAGGTGTTCAGATAGATATAAAAGTGTCGTGGAAAACCTATGTTCCGGGTCCGCAGATCGTGGTCGTGCGGTAGCGTTCTCGCTTCCCACGCCCGGGTTCTCGGGTTCGATTCCCGGCGGAGTCAGGGATTTTCTCTGTCTCGTGATGACTGGAAGTTGTGTGATGTCCTTAGGTTAGTTAGGTTTAAGTAGTTCTAAGTTCTAGGGGACTGATGACCGTAGATGTTAAGTCCCATAGTGCTCAGAGCCATCCGGATCTTATTCAAAGGCTTAATGCTGCCGGATTTACTGTTAGAACAATATATGAAGTGAGTGAAGTTCGATACGAAAAGGAGTCAACCATGTTTATTTTCATTTGCTTATGATGTATAGTATTATATTATGCGGTAAATACTGCCATTCCCAAAGAGTATTTTTACTCAGAAAGGGGTTGTTCGGGCAATAAGTGGTGTAAGTTCGCAAACCTCTCGTCGACCCTTGCTCGTTAATCTGGATATTCTGACACTGACCTCTCAATATCTATATATCGATTCTTCTTAACAATATCAGATTATTCCCAATAATTATCAGCTTACTCTCAGTTAACACTAGGCAGAAATCCAGTCTGCATTTGGATCCACCTCCTTGACTCTTGTTCAGAAATGCATGCACTATTCCGCGACATCTGTTTTCAATAAGCTACCACAAGAATTCAAAAGTCTTACAAGTAATCCATGCACTTTCAAATCTAAGCAGAGGAGTTTCCACATGGATCGCTCATATTCTGTCAAGAAGTTTTTTTTCCCTTTTTTTTTAAGTTAGGCTAATTCCTTCATTACATTGTCGATTTTTTATATAAACTTACAGCGTGTCGTCTTTTTAGGATTCATAAACATTTTATTTAATCTGCCATTACTTTTCTGTTGTAATTTCATATACTAACACATTCCGGAAATAAATGTACAAGAAAAGGCAACAGCTGGTCACCAAGAATGTATAAGTATGTACACAACCTGGTTCATGTTCGCGGCAGCTTTATTCAGTGAGCTTAAGTCATGGTATGAAAGACGCCTCCAAAAGTCTCACAGATTCTCAAGCGGTACTAGAGAAACCCTCCATAAACTGCGGGTTACACACCTCACTGCACACGTGTCATTTGAAAAAGAGGTGGCATTAGGATTCGCTGGACCACTTTGCAGGCCCTCTGTCAGTGTCACTGTCCAATTTATGTGGTGTTGGACGCATTGAAGACGAGCAGCTTTATGCGTCGCTGGAAGTAGTCGCCTTCTGCTATGTACCAAAATGCAACTGTCTGTTACATGCAGCTCATTTCGCCGTGATCCTTCAGAAACTGGTTGAGATTAACCAGCATTCACTGAGATCAGCAATTCCTGTCGAGTTTGAAAGCCATTGACAATGAGAACTAATTACATTTGTCTCCGGTACCTAACAGTTAGTATCTTTTTATGACCAATGTCCCTAATCTGTGGTAGGGGTGGCTGCGAGTGGTAAATAGTTCCTTGTGGACAGTTAACAGACACACAAATATATCAGGGAACTTCAGTCACAATATGGTCACCGTTAAATCCGAACCCGAGAGCTCCTTTCCTCCACTCTCTCAATTTGTAACTTTTCTGTACAAAAATGTTTATGTTTATTTGTTTTGAAATAAACCTGGACGTGTTTCCCATCTTTCACTTGTTGTATATATTTTGTTGTCCTGAACAATGCGTATGGTGTAATTATGAAAACGCTATCTGATAAAAAGTCAGTCACCACACTATCTGAAACTGTATAACTATATTTCAATAGACCTATTCGAATAGACCTTTTCCAAAATAATCGGAAAACATAAAACTGTATGCTAAAGAAACTCTCCTATGAAATTCTGTGTTGTAGAGTGCAGTGAGAAGTACTACAATGCATGACGTCACATATTGAATTCGAAATTCCACCACACAAACTAATAGTGTATTTGTTATTCAACCGTAAATATGTAATTTTTCTCATACAAATAAATAACAAAAATGTTTCTATGAAAATGCCCTGTGAGTTTACGAACACGGACTTAAATAATAAACATCCGAATGTAGCACTCCACTATGAGACTGAATGTCTGCATAAGAAATGAAATCTGGAATGACTTCACATAAACTGAACCCCATAATTATTTGGAAACGCAGAGCTTAACTGTGAATATTTTTGTCTTCACTGTGATATGGAACTGGCACTAATAAATTTTCATGGCATACCTGTGGCAACGGAAACTCGATATGGCTCCAAGTGATGATCATAAAAAATCAGCCCAGCTCCATATTAGCTAAAGGAAAGGAAACCTCACACAGTGCAACGTAAGACGCGCCACTGTGCTAAGCACATTAAGCTTCAGTTATTGTGTTCCGCAAAGTACAATGAAACGACACACATAATGAGAAAATAATCTGGTAAAATTTAGACTTACTGAATGACTGAAAAGAGACTTACCCTTCCTTAAAAGAAATGTATTGTGGAAACTGAAACTCACTGTCTGTTTATTAAATCAGTTTTGCGAACATTACTTGTTAATAATTTGAAATTAAATTTTGTAGTGGTAAAGCAGCGGCAAGTCTGTAACACCTTGAGTGCAAGCCATGTGAATAGATGACTTTCCTAAATCACTGCAGAACAATGAATCTAATCCAAACCAATAAAGAAAGATCCTACTAAAACTTTCAGTTATCCAAACACATCATAAATTATGCACAAGCAAGGAGAGCAGCGAAACAGGATCTGGAAATCTTCACTTCTCAAATTAATCTTTACCAAATCATAACTCCAAAATTCATCATCCGCCGTATCTTTATCTCTGCGCTCTCAAGTTGTTCCCAGAACTCTCAGTCGCTTTGTAGCATGTCCAACACTTGACTCACTCAGGAGCTTCTCACAAAATGCTACGCCAGTGACAGTGCTACCAGCAACCACACGTCAGAGTGCTTGTCCTCATAACCTCTGCTGTATAACACACCGACTAATGTTTGAAAAATGTTCGTTAAACAGACACGAAGTATGACACATCAAATGATATTAGAGCTTACTTCACTTTTCTTGAATACCAAAAACACGCTACAGATCTTTCAAATTATCCTCGCTGAGAAATCGTACTAAGCTGACTCCCTACAGTGGACTGGCACGCATTCGCCACGTCACTGCTACATCAGAGGTGCAAGTTTAGGTACTTGCTCTTCACTATGTAAGGCGCTCCAGAGTGGCTAGTGTACAGAGCGCATGACTAATATTTGGCTACGGGGTCTAATCTTGTTACAGATTAGAGCACAATACTGCCAAGTTTGCCTGAGTCATCAGAGTGGTGAAACATGCACTCCTATCCTGTCTAAGCAAACAAGCAGCCCTCACTCTCCACCTTCGACTGTTATGAAATTATTCCAAGCGAGCAGGCAGATGCATAGTTCGAAACACTCTTCTCTCTGAGAAATGTGGCTCATATTCCTCCTCAATTAATACTCTAGCATAGGAGAGAAAAATACTACACGAAATTCATTCCACACATCCCATATATGCAGGTATGTTTATTTCAACAATTTAAAATGCAACAGAAACATGGAGATCAGTGTTGTGAACCACCATAGACGTGACCATAGATGGAACTAATCTTGTCACGTGACAGTAACTTTGAAAGAACTACGTGTTGCTATCCCGCAGTGCAATCTTGAATAGCGGCTGCGGAAAATGCCTGCAGTTGAAACTAAGAGTAATTTTGTGGGCAGCCGCGATGGCTTACTGTTAACGACACATAAATTACTTGCGACGAAAGGGAGAAAGGCATGACCGTGCTGACGGAAGCTGCTATGTCCGCTCTCGGTTAAATTTATTTTGTCCTAATTAGAATGTAAAAATAATAGCTTTATTAGCCGTGTGTAGCAATTGGACTCGTTAATTACGGGACACAGTCTCGTGCAGCAGATCCTCCGTTGTGTGATGGCTAATCAATCTCTTTTGTCTGTGAGAGTTTGCAGTCTACCACACGAATTAGTTGAAATGATAGTACACTTCATTGTATTCGTCTCGATAGCCGCTATCAGAAAATAAGTACGAAACTATTTTGTTTGTAACACCGACAAAATAAGACTGTTACATGTCGTAGCACAGACCAAATAAAAGTGTTGCGTTTTGCGTGATGACGAACTATATACAAGCCAGTTTAAAAAATGCTTCTGAAATGTGAAGTGGCAGCTTATTGTTTGTGAGTCTGAGTGCTACAAGATGTTCAGTTATACGTATAATCAGCAATATGTCTCTTGCAGCTTGTAGAGCACCATGAGCCAGAATACGAATGACATTTTACTCCACAATAAGTCAGAGCAAATCTCTTCCTCCGTAACACACAGTTTAGCTGTACTTCTTGTAAAAAAACAGGAGTATCATTCAGTAGTCAACCGAGGCTGGTTTTACCAGTACTCGATATTCACCACACAAACACAATACACGTGTACTGTGGTCGCGCTACTGCTGACTACTTAGTCAATCGTTGTTCGAAATCTATCTCCTATGAAAAAGGGCGAATACTGCCGCTCACATTAATATGTGGGAATTCCCTCACTAATTATTATGTATTTCTTAAGCCATGACTGTTCATAATGCACAGTATATACTGTTATAGTCGTTTTAACACTCTTGAGATTTTTAACAAAATAAACAGAAAATAATATATTTAATAATTTCTCAATATAGTTTAGTAAATGTATAACTTATTTTGTTTGTCGTTTCCACCACAAAATGGGAGCATGTTAGTGATCCGTAACCTACCCGTTTTTGGAACCCGACTGCTACACTGCAGCCGCTAGATGGCATGAGCGTCTACATTAAGCGTATCTCATACTGCACCTCTCAATGCCAGCGGAATACTGCTTCAGCACTGCCAACTGTTATTTTCCAAAGTTATGATATACAGGGTGAGTCACTAACTAGTGCCACCAAGAATAACTCCGAAAGTGTGATAGGAGCTGGAAAGATTGTGGAAGAAAAGCTGCATGGCACAACAGGGTCCACAATATGACGTTGGTTTCTTGTTGCTAGGTGGGGTCGCTTCAAAGACGTGGTCAACTTTGTTTTCTTTAAATGGGATGCTTTAGTTTGGTACTTATTTTCTGATAGCGGCTATCGAGACGAATCCAAGGTCTTTGAAGGTCAACGAAGGTAACAAAGGTGGCAGGAACGTCCGTTTACAAGAGGTGTTCGAAGTGATGATCGCTGGTATCAATGCAATCTTCTTATCATGGATTGAGTGGTATTCCTTATCACATCGTCACTTATCGAAGCACATGCTCTGACAATTCTCTCTCGCATATCTTCAGGTGTAGTTGAAAAGTCTTTATAAACGATGTCTTTTACGAATCCCCAGAAGAAAAAATCCAGAGGCGTGAAGTCTGGCGAACGAGCAGGCCACGACACATCTCCTCCGCGTCCAGTCCAACGATTTGGGAATCGTCTCTGCAAACTCACTTCTAGCCATCAGCGAAAAATGTGCCCACCTTGTTGATACCACATTCTGTTCCTTGTTTCCATTTCTTCCAACAATAGTCCTAATGTTCCTTCCAGGAATGTGCTGTACTTCGTACTATTAAGATTTCCTTCGATGAAATAGGGGTCTGTAATTCTGTCCTCCAGAACCCCACACCATACAGTCACCGACCACGGTTTTTGGTAAGCAACTTGCAGCAGCCAACATGGATTTTCAGTTCCCCAATAATGCATGTTAGTCAAATTAACATTTCAATGGTTCGTGAATGTACCCTCGTCAGTACATAAAGTCAAATTAATAAATGTGTCATTCCTCTGAATCTGAAGTTGAGCCCATCGGCAGAATTCAATACGACGCATACAATACATACCAGTTAATTCTTGGCGGAGACTGATATGATAAGGATGATATTCATGGCGATGCAGAACACGAACAGCACCACTCTGGCTCATGTCAGATTTCCTTACTATCTGACACGAACTAACACAAGGATCTCGAACCACAGTGGCAACAGCACCTATTTCCGTTTCCTCGTTAGTAACTTTCCTTTGCGGGATATGTTTCCGATACGTTAAAGTTCCAGTTGTTCTCAATTTATCAAACGCATACCTAAATATAAGACGTGCAGGGTGAGTACGTTGAGGTTATTTTTCAGCGTATAAGTCTCTAGCTCTCACTGAATTTCGTTGGCACTGAAACTTCCTGGCAGATTAAAACTGTGTACCGGGCCGAAACTCGAACTCGGGACCTTTGCCTTTCGCTGACAAGTGCTCTACCAACCGAGCTTCCCAAGCACGACTCACACCCCGCCGTCACATCTTTACTTCTACCAGTACCTCGTCTCCTACCTTCCACACTTTATATCAACGCACACTCCGCTGCAGAGTGAAAATCTCATTCTGGATTCGTTGTCATTCTCCGTAAATGAGAAGCATATCGTCTTGTTCTTCGAAAGGACATATCATTAACATTCGCTTGATTCGACGATACTAGTCTTACCGTTCCTATTACTGTTGTACTGCGAAACCGTCGAATGGTTTTTTCATGTCAATGGCGCGTTAGATGGATACGCCGTACTCGGCGAATATTTACTGTTTGCACGATATACGAGAGAGAATTGTCAGAGCATGCGCTTCGATAAGTGCCGAATTGATAAAGAATACCACTCACTCCATGATAAGAAGATTGCAGCACACCTTCTGTTAATTGATATTTATGCCACATTTTTCATCTTCGTTGAACTTACTGTTACACTTCATTGTACTCGTCTCGATAGCCGCTATCAGAAAATAAGTACCAAACTATAGCATTCCATTTAAAAAGTTGACCTTCATATATCAGACGCCACCCCACCTAGCAACGAAAAACCAACGTCATACACTCCTGGAAATTGAAATAAGAACACCGTGAATTCATTGTCCCAGGAAGGGGAAACTTTATTGACACATTCCTGGGGTCAGATACATCACATGATCACACTGACAGAAGCACAGGCACATAGACACAGGCAACAGAGCATGCACAATGTCGGCACTAGTACAGTGTATATCCACCTTTCGCAGCAATGCAGGCTGCTATTCTCCCATGGAGACGATCGTAGAGATGCTGGATGTAGTCCTGTGGAACGGCTTGCCATGCCATTTCCACCTGGCGCCTCAGTTGGACCAGCGTTCGTGCTGGACGTGCAGACCGCGTGAGACGACGCTTCATCCAGTCCCAAACATGCTCAGTGGGGGACAGATCCGGAGATCTTGCTGGCCAGGGTAGTTGACGTACACCTTCTAGAGCACGTTGGGTGGCACGGGATACATGCGGACGTGCATTGTCCTGTTGGAACAGCAAGTTCCCTTGCCGGTCTAGGAATGGTAGAACGATGGGTTCGATGACGGTTTGGATGTACCGTGCACTATTCAGTGTCCCCTCGACGATCACCAGTGGTGTACGGCCAGTGTAGGAGATCGCTCCCCACACCATGATGCCGGGTGTTGGCCCTGTGTGCCTCGGTCGTATGCAGTCCTGATTGTGGCGCTCACCTGCACGGCGCCAGACACGCATACGACCATCATTGGCACCAAGGCAGAAGCGACTCTCATCGCTGAAGACGACACGTCTCCATTCGTCCCTCCATTCACGCCTGTCGCGACACCACTGGAGGCGGGCTGCATGATGTTGGGGCGTGAGCGGAAGACGCCCTAACGGTGTGCGGGACCGTAGCCCGGCTTCATGGAGACGGTTGCGAATGGTCCTCGCCGATACCCCAGGAGCAACAGTGTCCCTAATTTGCTGGGAAGTGGCGGTGCGGTCCCCTACGGCACTGCGTAGGATCCTACGGTCTTGGCGTGCATCCGTGCGTCGCTGCGGTCCGGTCCCAGGTCGACGGGCACGTGCACCTTCCGCCGACCACTGGCGACAACATCGATGTACTGTGGAGACTTCACGCCCCACGTGTTGAGCAATTCGGCGGTACGTCCACCCGGCCTCCCGCATGCCCACTATACGCCCTCGTTCGAAGTCCGTCAACTGCACATACGGTTCACGTCCACGCTGTCGCGGCATGCTACCAGTGTTAAAGACTGCGATGGAGCTCCGTATGCCACGGCAAACTGGCTGACACTGACGGCGGCGGTGCACAAATGCTGCGCAGCTAGCGCCATTTGACGGCCAACACCGCGGTTCCTGGTGTGTCCGCTGTGCCGTGCGTGTGATCATTGCTTGTACAGCCCTCTCGCAGTGTCCGGAGCAAGTATGGTGGGTCTGACACACCGGTGTCAATGTGTTCTTTTTTCCATTTCCAGGAGTGTATAATGGCCCCCGTCGTCGCATGCAACATTTGTCCCACAAGCTTTTCAGCTACTATCATACTTGTTAGTGACTCACCCTGTATAAAGAGGAATAGTTTACCTGATCGAAATTTAGTAATTCTGTTAAAAATATATTTGTTTAGTGTTGTAATGATACCTGTATCGTTACAAAGTAAGGGAGTATGCAATCTACGTTTTAATGTAGAGGAAATCGATTGTGTTATAATTACAGCAACAGGAAACAATGCTGAGTGGAGTGAGACTCAAGCACCTATAAGCATTGTTCATTCAATAAACATCCCTCGGAAAATACAGATAAATAATTAGACATCAGTTTCTAGTACACTGTAGTGCGGGGAAACGCTCGTGTCACTGTTAGCTTACTGTGGGGTCAAAGTGACGTCTCTTCCGTTCTACTGGATATGATCAAACTCTGCAGTGGTCGACAAATGAAGAACTTTGGAGATGCCATTTAGATTTCGTCGTATTTCATTGTTTCCATGTTATAAGTTGCGTGTTATGACTACGCCATTTCAAGGGAACGGATTAATCACAACCACACCACTCTTGATAGGAACCCATATAATTGAAAGCCAGTTAATGACACAGTGCAGGTAAAAGATTTTAAGACATCATGTGACGAAATACACTGTTGTGGAATGTAAGTTTTCGGTGTGGTGTAGTAGATGGAAATATGGAATTGAGGAGTCGAAAGAAGTAGGTTTGTGACCTGCTATATGCGAATATTTTTTATACTTCTTTGCCCTTCTAAAATATTCTGTAGCTTCTTGTTAATGCAATTGATGCATACTCAGTGTTAAGTTGTGTGTAAGGTCACTTCCTCTCGGGAGTGAGTTTTCTCGATTTTGTATCTCATGTTAGATTAAGAAACGAAAAATTAATTTACTTTAGTGAAACATGCAGCAATGGAAGCTATATTCTTATTTATCACAAATATTCAGCTGATTTATTTATTTATTTCTTGCAATAGACCTTAAAAAATAAGCTGACTCTCCTTATAACTAGAATGGACATTTGATAAGTTAAGCAACACATTTTTTTTTCCTAAAAGCGGATTGGTTTTATTCAGGTATTCTCTACACCATGTTATTCCCCTCTCCTTTGCTATAAAATCCTGTTTTAAAAAGTAACCTCCGTTGAAAGCGACGGTGTTAAGCAACCTTACTGTAAGATCTGTAAGCCCATATAGTACCAGCCTACTGGTTGCCTTCGGATCCAACGTCTCGCTGCGTCAGTAGCCTCCCCATCATCCATTTACTGCTTCCTGCGGAGTGCTTCATGGGGCCAAACAGAAGTCAGAAGATGCGTGATCGGAAGTGTTGTCTGGCTGAGGAAGAACAGTCCATGGAAGTCTTGCGAGCTCCTCTCGGGTGCGCAGAATTGTGTGAGGTATTGCGGTGTCGAGAAGGCGAAGTTCGTTTGCACTTTTTGGCGACTAACACGCTGATGTCGTTTCTTCCATTCCTGAGGGTTTCACAGTGAGGGAGGACATCGAACAGAGACTCAGAAGACCTTCACCTTGATTTTATCATCTGAGGGTGCAGCTTTGGATATTTTCTTTGGGGGAGAGGTAGTATTTCCCCATACCATGGACTGCGGTTTTGTTTCCTGTTCGATGTGATGAACCCATGTTTCATCTCTTGATACAATGTTCGACAAAAAATTGTAACGATGAGGCTCGTAACGCTCAAGAAATTCCGCATAGATGGCCCTTCGTTACTCTTTAAGTCCTTTGTTAGGCGGCGAGGAACCTAGCGGATGCACATCATTGAGTACCCCAACTGATGAACGAATGTGTCAGCGCTGGCAAGAGAGACGTTCAGTTGAGCAGTGAGGTATCTGACTGCGATCCGTCAATCACTGCAAGTGAGAGTGTGTGCATGTTTCAACATTGCGGGAGTCTCAGCTGTACGCGGGTGGCCAGCGGGCGGGAGATGGGACAGGTTTCGGCGACTCTGATGCGATGATTACAGACTCATCAACGACTCACCTTGCCTTCATTCACTTCCAGGACACCGTAGACATTCAGCAGACTTCTATGAATATCTACAATGCCCTAGTTTTCTGCCGAAAGAAACTCAGTGACAGCTCCCTGCTTCGAACCCACCTCCGTTACAGACGCTATTTTGAAGGCTACGTGTAGCGCTGCCATCTATCGGAACTATATGAAACTACAGGGGCTGAAGCGGAAATATTCCAGGATGTTCCACAAAAAATTCGACATTTTTTTTCAACAGAAACTGGCCGAGAAAATAAATGTATTACGTTACTTATTGAACTCCCCTCGTATTCTGTGGTAGAGATGTATAGGTCTATAGGTAAATAATGAAGACAGGACATGATAGCGTAGGTCCACCAATATTAGAGGCGAAGGAGCCATAACTTACATAGGAATTATGCAGGCTTATGAATGAAAGAAGAAAATATATGAAAGCCGAAAACAAATTAAAAAAGCAACAATGTAGGTTAATAACGAAAGCACCCAGGGTCTAAGTGTGCTGACACGGTAGCTCAGAGTGGTCGGTTAGGGGACCAGTTATCTTCTGTACTACTAAAACTGATTGAAGTACTGATCAGAGGAATTTGAAAGATGCCGTGCGATATCTGTACAAAATTACAGACGAAATAAAGACGAAGAAAGAGATCAGAAGAAAGAAGCCCAATAATGAGAACTGCAGTGTGGCAGCAAGTGAAGGAATTAGACATAGTTATAGTAGAATCTTGGTAGTAGGAATAAGAGAGAAGAATGACAGTTTTGCAACAAATTTCAGTTAGTTATAGCAAATACATTGTTCAAAAATCGAAACAGGAAGAAATATACTTGGAAAAAACCTAGAGCAAGAAAATTTCCGAGGTGGGTAGGATGAGATAGGCTGAAGTTTAAAATGTTCGTACTGAAGAATCTGTATGGATGGAAGTGGGACACTGCAGTATTGAGGAAAGATAACATCCATTTGAGGTTCGGTACAGATGTGGATACTGCGATAAAGAATACCACAGAAGGAAGTTCAGCTCAAGAGGAGTGGACATCTACAAAAAGTACAATCAAAAATGTAGGACAGACAAATATAGGTACGAGTACAAGGAAAGTAATAATCAAGAAACCTTGGATAACAGAAGAGATAGTTCAACTGATTGACGAAAGAAACATAACAAAAATGTTCTGAGATAAGGGAGGAGTATATCAGCATAAATCACTTAGAAATGAAACAAACAGAAAGTGCAGGGAAGGTAAAGCCAAATTTTTGCAGGGAAAATGCGAAAAAATTGAAAAAGAAAATACTGCCGGAAGGCAAATCATCATACAGAAAAGTCAAAACAACTTCCCGTGAGATTAAAAGTTAAGGCGGTGACAAACTAGACGAAGAAATGATAGTCGATATGGTAGACATACGGTATCCAATATTAGACTCGGAAACAAAAAAAAAGTCTGGAAGACTTCCGATCGAGTAAGACAATGGTGATGGATAACATACCTACAGAATATCTAAAATCATTAGCGGAAGCGTCACCGGAACGACTATTCAGTATTTTATGTAGAACTGATTAATCTGGAGACATACCATCAGTCTTTCGGAAACGTATCACCTTCACAATCCCGAAAATGCCAAGGACAGGTAAATGCGAAAATTGTCGCACAATCAGCTTAGCAGTTCATAAAAACAAGTTGCTGACAGGAACGATATACAGAAGAACAGAAAAGTAAATTAGGGATTGATTATTTAGTGATCAGTCTTTCGGAAATGTTACTTCCAGGTTCAACATGTGGGAACCACAGTGCATCCTTCTTCCATTGTCGTTTCTATTTATTAATGATTACATTACATTTTGGTCACAGCCTCGTACTCAAAGACAGGCTGTAGAGGTCAATGTCACCTCTCGTGTTCCAACCTGACTATCCTCTATCGCAGGCTCTGAAACTCACCCGCCGTACAGTACCGTTACAAGCGGGCGCAGTTATCACACCACTTCCTACCGTTTCTTCCAGGGCGGAGGTCACAGACTCAGGCCCGCTTTGAAAGAAAGCAATCTCCATTACTGCAAACACGTCCCCTCACATTCAGCTATTACACTGAAGCGCCAAAGAACTGGTATAGGCATGCATATTCAAATACAGAGATACGTAAACAGGCAGAATACGGCGCTGTGGTCGGCAACGCCTGTGTAAGGCAACAAGTGTCTGGCACAGTTGTTAGATCCGTTACCGTTGCTACAATGGCAGATTATCAACATTTAAGTGAGTCTGAACGTGGTGTTATAGTAGGCGCACGAGCGATGGGACACAGCTTCTCCGAGGTAGCGATGAAGAGGGGATTTTCCCATACGGCCATTTCACGAGTGTACCGTGAATATCAGGAATCCGGTAAAAAATCAAATCTCCGACATCGCTGCGGCAGGAAAAAGATCCTGCAAGAACGGAACCAACAACGACTGAAGATAATCGTTTAATGTGACACAAGTGCAACCCTACCGCAAACTGTTGCAGATTTCAAAAAATCAAATGGCTCTGAGCACTATGGGACTTAACTTCTAAGGTCATCAGTCCCCTAGAACTTAGAACTACTTAAACCTAACTAACCTAAGGACATCACACACATCCATGCCCGAGGCAGGATTCGAACCTGCGACCGTAGTGGTCACGCGGTTCCAGACTGTAGCGCCTAGAACCGCTCGACCATGCAGATTTCAATCCTGGGCCATAATCAAGTATCAGCATACGACCCATTCAATGAAACATCATCGATATGGGCTTTCGGAGCAGAAGGCCCTCTCGTGTGCCCTTGATGTTTACATGACACAAATCTTTACGCCTCGATTGGGCCCGTCAACGCCGACAATGGACTGTTGATGACTGGAAACATGTAGCCTGGTCGGACGAGTCTCGTTTCAAATTGTATCGAGTGGATGGACCTGTACGGTTATGGAAACAATCTCATAAATCCATGGACCATCCTTATCAGCAGGGGACTGTTGTAATATCCACGCCTATATTTTATTCAAAATAATATTCAAGACAGCATTGTATATGGAATGTGACTGAACTTTAATCCTATTCTCGTAATACCAATAAAAAGGATTTTCTGAAATTTCTTCTTTAGTTCTAGCCTAAGCCACCTATTCGAAAATGGTTTTCTGTCCTATCTACAAATGACATCGTCCCAGTCAGGAACGCAGTACTACACTATGTTTCTTCTCCCTTTTTCGTTGTCCGAACTGTTGAACTCGTAGGATGTGACTGATGACTCGTAACACAGAGGTCTATAAAAACTATAGTATGTTTTTTAAAATTATGGTAGGGTCATTTTTCAGAGAACGAATAATTAATTCTTAGGAAAATACCATTAACATTCTCTTCTGTTGCTTCCTCTCTAATGGGATTTATTATGGCAGTAGCGTCGTCTGAAAAAGTATTAATTCTGTTTGTTGAATGTTGCTAAACGATATTAGAAAATACAGTTTATGTGTTATTGAAATGAATTTTCTTTGTTTGGAGTTGGAGTCGAATACTGAGTGGAAGGTGATTCACATATCCCAGATGCCTGCCCTATGAATCGTCAGACACACTTTCTCTCGTATTTGGGAAGATATTTAAAATTTAGTATTTTGTAAAGTGTAGCGGAGTCAGCCCAAACAAATATTGCTCGTCACTTACTACATGAGATGGCCAGTGTCGTTCGAGAGCGCCTGTTTGTCTCCCGTCACGAGAAAAATGACTTTCTAAAGCGCGATTGTACGAGCACATTCGATTGCGCGGTCCAAAATTTGTCTAGTGACATTTATGTATTCAGTTGAAAAGTAACTACAGGGACAATAAAACACGAAGTATAACAAGTTCTCCAGCAGGGACGTAGCAGCCGTGCTGCATGGCGGTAGCAGTCAATTTGGGCCAGGGAGTTGTTCGGTCGCTGCTAGAGGACTAATCATAGTTCGTGCTTTACTGTCTCGGTTAATGCTTTTTGACAAAATACATAAATTGCACTAGACAAATTTGGGACCACACAACGAATGGGTACGTAAAACCCCGTTTTCAATCTTTTTTTTCCGTCAACGGGAAATAACCCGACGCTCTCCGCCGATGTTGGGCGTTAAGTGAAATTTGTGATAAGCAGTATTTGTCTGGGTTGACTCCAGCTATAATTTACAATAATGAAATTGCAAATATCTGCCGCAACACCAGAGAAAATGCGCTTGACGATTCTCAGGAGAGACATCACATGTATAAGGAATAGAAGTGGGCCCAAAATTGAACCCTTTTGGATTCCTTTGTGATTTCTCCACAGTCATTAAAACTTTCTACCGTTCGAACACAGTATTATTCAGCATAACTTTTTTCTTTCTCTTTTTTAAGTATGAGTCAAAACAGTTGAGCGGAAAGCCATCATTTGCATAAAATGTATTTTTTTCTGAGTGTAATGTGATCCACAAAATGAAATATCTTGGAAATATCACAAAAATGCCAACTGGCGATATTATACAGGGTGATTTAAAAAGAATACCACAACTTTAGGAATTTAAAACTCTGCAACGACAAAAGGCAGAGCTAAGCACTATCTGTCGGTGAATTAAGGGAGCTATAAAGTTTCATTTAGTTGTACATTTGTTCGCTTGAGGCGCTGTTGACTAGGCGCCAGCGTCAGTTGATGCTAAGATGGCGACCGCTCAACAGAAAGCTTTTTGTGTTATTGAGTACGGCAGAAGTGAATCGACGACAGTTGTTCAGCGTGCATTTCGAACGAAGTATGGTGTTAAACCTCCTGATAGGTGGTGTATTAAACGTTGGTATAAACAGTTGACAGAGAATGGGTGTTTGTGCAAAGGGAAAAGTTCTGGACGGCCGAGAACGAGTGTTGAAAATGTAGCACGCATCCAGCAAGCATTTGTTCGCAGCCCAGGAAAATCGACTCGCAGAGCTAGCAGAGAGCCGCAAATTCCACAATCAACTGTATGGAGAGTCCTAAGAAAAATGTTAGTTATGAAACCTTATCGTCTGAAATTGGTTCAAGCACTGTCTGCAGCTGATAAGATTAAAAGAATCGATTTCTGTGATTTTATCCTTGCTCAAATGGAAACAGATGAATCTTTCGTTTCAAAGATTGTGTTTAATGACGAAGCAACTTTCCACACTAACGGGAAAGTCAACCGTCACAATGTCTGTATATGGGGCACTAAGAATCCGCGGGAAACAACTCAGTATGAACGTGACTCGCCTAAGGTGAACGTTTTGTGTGCCATTTCAGCCAATAAAGTTTTTGGTCCCTTTTTCTTCGAAGGTGCTACTGTAACTGGACTACAGTATCTGGAGATGTTAGAGAATTGGCTGTTCCCTCAGCTCGAACAAGAAGCACAACAATTCATATTTCAGCAGGATGGAGCGCCACCACATTGGCACTTATCTGTCCGTAACTACCTGAACGTCAACTACCCGAAGCGATGGATCGGCCGCCAGGCAGCCCGCGACAAAGCACTTCATCACTGGCCTCCAAGAAGCCCTGATCTTACCCCCTGCGATTTTTTCTTATGGGGGTATGTTAAGGATATGGTGTTTGGGCCACCTCTCCCAGCCACCATTGATGATTTGAAACGAGAAACAACAGCAGCTATCCAAACTGTTACGCCTGATATGCTACAGAGAGTGTGGAACGAGTTGGAGTATCGGGTTGATATTGCTCGTGTGTCTGGAGGGGGGCCATATTGAACATCTCTGAACTTGTTTTTGAGTGAAAAAAAAACCTTTTTAAATAGTCTTTGTAATGATGTATAACAGAAGGTTATATTATGTTTCTTTCATTAAATACACATTTTTAAAGTTGTGGTATTCTTTTTGAATCACCCTGTATTATTAAAGGCTATTAATATTCGTCAGTCACAGAAGTTGGAAAGATAAAAACACAGGTACAAGAAAGGTGGCTGCAAAGGAACCTTTCGTGACAGAAGAAATGCTTCAGTTGATCGACAAAGGAAAGATGTACGAAAATGTTCAGGGATATTCAGGAATACAGAAACACAAATCACTGAGAAATGATATAAACACGAAGTGCATCGAAGCTAAGGCTATGTCGCTGCATGGAAAAGTGTTGAAATCGAAAAGGAATTCATTTTCGGAAGGACTGACTAAGAATAGAAAACCTTAGATGAAATTAAAATGAAAGACGGTAACATTAAGAGTATAGTGGGAATTCCACAATTAAATGCAGAGAAGAGAGCGAATAGGTGGAAAGAGTACATTGGAGGCCTCGTTGAGGTGGAGGGTTTGTCTTATGGAGTTACAGAAGAAGAAACAGGTGTCGATAGGAAAGAGACGGGGGATCCATTGTTGGAATCAGAATTAAAAGTGCTTTGGAAGACTTAAGATCAAATAAGGCAGAAAGGATAGAAAACATTCCATCGAAATTTGTAAAATCAATGGGGGAAGTGGCAACAAAATGAATATTCACGTTGATGTGTAGAATCTATGAGACTGGCGACATAACGTTACACTTTTGAAAAAACATCATCCACAGAATACGGAAGAAAGCAAGAGCCGACAAGTGCGAGAACTATCACACAATCAGCTTAAGATCTGATGCATCCAAGTTCCTGACAAGAATAATATACAACGGAACTGAAAAGGAAACTGAGGATCTGTTAGATAACGTACAGTTTGGCTTTGGGAAAGGTAAAGGCACCAACAGAGAGGCAGTTCTGACGTTGTAGTTGATAACGGAAGCAAGACTGAAGTGATATCAAGATACGTTCACAGGATTTGTCGTCCTGGAAAAAGCTTTCGATAGTGACAAATGTTGCAAAATATTCGAAATCGTGAGAGAGATAGGGCTAAGCTACAGGGAGGACTGGTAGTACACAATATGTATAAAAACAAGAGGTAACAGTACGTGTGGAACATCAAAAACCACGTTCCAGGATTAAAAAGGGTGCAAGACACGGATGTAGTCTTTCGTCCATACCATTCAGTCTGTATATCAAAGAAGTAATGATGGAAGTAAAACAAAATTGAAGATGAAAGGATATCAACGAAAATATTCGCTGATGTCAAAGCTATCCTGAGTGAAAGTGAAGAAGAATTACAAGATATGTTGAATGAAGTGAACAGTCTAATGAAGACAGAATATGGATTGAGAGTAAATCAAAGAAAGATGAAAGTAATCAGAAGTAGCATAAACTAGAATTTTGAGGAGCTTAACATCAGGATTGATGGTCATGAAGTAGATGAAGTTAAGGGATTCTGCTACATCGGCAGCAAAATAACCTGTGACAGACGGAGAAAGTAGGACATAAAAAGGAGACTAGCACTGCCAAAAAGGCATTCCCGGCCAAAAGCAGTCTACTAGTATCAAATGTTTGAGGAAAATATTTCTGAAAACGTATGTTTGGAGCACAGCATGCCCCAAATGTGGAGAAATGTATGCTGATGCGGATGAGTTGGAGGAAGGACGGTGTAATGTTCGGTTACAGTATTACTAGTGTCCTGCATGACGTAAAGTTGCAAAGCGATATCAAATGGAACGAGCATGTGAGAATGTGATAGGGAAGGCTTAAGGTCGACTTTGGTTTATTGGAAGAATTTAAGGAAAGAGTGGTTCACCTGTAAAAGAGACCGCATATAGGACGCTGGTGCTACCTATACTTGAGTACTGCTCGAGTGTTTGACATCCGTACTATATTGTATTGAAAGGAATCAGCGAAGCAATTCTGAGGCGGGCTGCTAGATTTGTTACCGGTAGGTTCGAATAACACGTGAGTGTTACGGATATGCTTCGGGAACTCAAATGGGAATCCCTGGAGGGGAGGTGACTTTCTTTTCGAGAAACATATTGACAAAACTTGGAGAACGGACATTTGAAGCTGACTGCCGAATGACTCTATTGGCGCCAACATACATTGCGCGTAAGGACCACGAAGATATCTTAAGAGAAATTAAGGGTCATATGGAGGCATACAGATAGTCGTTTTTCCCTTATTCTATTTGCGAGTGTAACAGGAAAGAAAATGATTAGTAATGGTGTAGAGTACCCTCCACCACACACCGTACGGTGGCTTGCGAAGTATGTATGTACAGGCTAGATGTAGAAAACTTGAACTAAAAGTAATCGATGCATTTGATACATGGTGCTACAGAAGAATGTTGAAAAGTATGTGGAATGATTAGTTAAGGAATGAGGTGATTCTCCCTAGAATCGGTGTGGAAGGAATTGTATGAAAAACACTGACAAAAGGAATATCTGTTAAGACATCAGGGAATTACTTGTATGGTACTAGGAGGAACTACAGAGGGTAAAAACTGTATAGGATCACAGAATTGTAATGTTGTTGTCGTGGTCTTTAGTCCAGAGATTGGTTTGATGCAGCTCTCCATGCTACTCCATCCTGTGCAAGCTTCTTCACCTCCCAGTACCTACTGCAACCTACATCCTTCTGAATCTGCTTAGTGTATTCATCTCTTGGTCTCCCTCTATGAGTTTTACCCTCCATGCTGCCCTCCATACTAAATTGGTGATCCCCTGATGCTTCAGAATATGTCCTACCAACCGATCCCTTCTAGTAAAGTTGTGCCACAAATTTCTGTTCTCCCCAATTCTGTTCAGTACCTCCACATTGGTTATGTGATCTACCCATCTAATCTTCAGCATTCATCTGTGGCACCACATTTCGAAAGCTTCTATTCACTTCTTGTCTAAACTATTTATCGTCCACGTTTCACTTCCATAGATGGCTGCGCTCCATACAAATACTTTGAGAAACGACTTCCTGACACTTAAATCTATGCTCGATGTTAAGAAATTTCTCTTCTTTAGAAACGCTTTCCTTGTCATTGCCAGTCTACATTTTATATCCTCTCTACTTCGACCCTCATCAGTTATTTTGTTCCTGAAATAGCAAAACTCATTTACCACCTTAAGCTTCTCATTTCCTAATCTAATTCCCGCAGCATCACCCGATTTAATTCGACTACATTCCATTATCCTCGTTTTGCCTTTGATGATGTTCATCTTATATCCTCCTTTCAAGACATTGTCCATTCCGTTCAGCTGCTCTTCCAGGTCCTTTGCTGTCCCTGACAGAATTACAATGTCATCGGCGAACCTCAAAGCTTTTATTTGTTTCCCATGGATTTTAATTCCTACTCAGAATTTTTCTTTTGTTTCCTTTACTGCTTGCTCAATATACAGATTGAATAACATCGGGGATAGGCTACAACCCTGTCTCACTCCCTTCCCGACCACTGCTTCCCTTTCATGCCCCTCGACTCTTATAACTGCCATGTGGTTTCTGTACAAATTGTAAATAGCCTTTTGCTCCCTGTATTTTACCCCTGCCACCTTCAGAATATGAAAGAGAGTATTCCAATCAACGTTGTAATACATCCAGCAAATAACTGAGAGCGTAGGTTGCAAGTGATACTTTGAGATGAAAAGGCTTGGCGAGGAGAGGAATTTGTAGCGAGCCATATCAAACCAGGCAGAAGCCTGATGACAGGAAATGATGGATGAATGTATAACTAGCATTCCCAGTCGAGCAGTCCTTCTGGAATCCAAACTGTGATATGCTAAATATATCGTTTCTAATTAAATGTGAGAATACTCTTGAGTATATTACTTTTCTCGGTATTTTGTAAAAAGGTGTCAGTAACAACAGTGGAAGGTAATTATTTTACTAGTAAAAGGAAACTGATCTCCAGCAAATCCATCATTAGTACCGAATGTGATGCTGCGAAATGGAGATTCAGTTGCCTGGCGTAAGGTGCTTTTGTTCCGGAGCGATCTGTGGCCGGGGAGGTAACTCCTCTTTTATTTGCGGAACAGAAATAAAAGCGAGTGGTTTGGAGCACCGCAGAGTCGGTGGGAGTTGCAACAACTTGGTCTGACCGCGGCGGAGGCGGCGTCGGGAGAAAATATCTGGCAGGAAGAGCGCGCGCTATTTGCTTATAGCGGAAAATTGAAATATCTGTTGCGGGGCGGGGGTGGAGTGAGGCTGCGGGGGATGTGGCAGAGCGGCGAGGCCCGCGTTGCGTGGGCTGCGATCTTATTTGGTGGCTGCGGCTCTGCGGGGCTTCGGCGGCGGCGCGCGGAATGCAGAAGAGGCCGCGCCCGATATCTCAGTGACAGTTTGGGCGCAGATGAAGCGTGAAAACTGCCGCGCCGGGATGGGTTTCTGCCTGCTAGGGGGGGGGGGGGGGGGCGTGGCAGTAGCAATCCTCCAGGGAGAGGGCGGTGCAGTTAACGTCGCGGGCACAGACGAGCACGGCAAAAAAATTTCCGGCCGAGTATTCGAGAAATAAAGTGGGCTCTCCAGGAAAGTTTCATCTCTGTTGTATGTATGTTGAGCATACAGCACCTCACATCAGACGTCTGCTATTCCTCCTGACGGAAGAGCATTACCCCAAGATCTAAAAGTCTGCAATTCTGCAAACATTGCACCAGATTGTCTTAATTTCATGACAATGACGCAGTCGATGTAGCCATTGCACAATGACGACCAAAATCATTGTGGCCACCTGATTAATTACACATTCTTCCACCTTTGGAACGAAATACGAAGGCTATTTTTTTCCCAACCTGTGATCGGCTACGAGATGGAAACCACAGTGAAGTCAAAAGCATTTTACTCACAATATTTAATTACGCCTTGCAGCTAGTTCTCTACATAGTCGCTGCGCCGACTTAGAAATTCATATGATGAATAAGACAGCTTTACTTATATTATAAATCCTTATTACCTTCCCAACTAGTTTCGCGACGTTAGAGCCACATGTTCAGGGATACAGATTCATAATTCATTCCAAAGCAGTAGATGGCCCAACATTCCTTGCCCCATTGTGATAAAACTTCTTAGGAGGACGGTGGTCCCATTTGAAATAAAACAGAGAGAAGAAAACATCGTAGAGGTACAGGAAAACTAATAATTAATATTGTCGTGACAACCTGAGGTCATCAATGTGGACCTCGCGTTGTCAACGAGGACCTCAGGTTGTCACGACGATTTTAAGCCTTAGTTTTCCTGTATCGCTTCCCTTCATTCTGCTTTATTTCAAAGTGGGCCACCGATCTTTTTACAGTTAAAGAGTGTAATATTTCTGGCTTAGTCAGCCATCACATTAGGCTCCAAGAAGCTGTCCCCAGAGCAGTGGGGATGCAATAAGTATATAGATGACGAAATGTCGTGTGAGGTACCTGTGACAGATGTGAGATTCGGTACCATTCCCGTGAGAAAGACCGCCTGCATAATGCTACTGCTCTGTGATTGGCTGCTGTGTCGTTATAGTTATTATTATTAGTTAAACTATTCATTGGAATGACTTCACTTTTTAATATAAATATCTCCCAACAGCTGACTATCAATCAGTGATTTTAGAATTATTAAAAACAAAACAAAAGACTGATGAAATTGCAGACTAAGCACTTCGGAAGCCTTCGAGTCAAGCCTTTTCTGGTGCGTTTCGGGCTGTTCGTCACTTTGGATTAGGCAGTCGAGAAGAACAGACATGTTGTCTGTCGTAGGATGTATTTCCAATTTTTATTTAAGTACCTGTGCGTCACTCAGGATTAGGCAGTCGAGAAGAACAGACATGTTGTCTGCCGCAGGATGTGTTTGCCAGTATTCAGTATTAAAAGATTCACTCCAGTAGTCATCAGGCAGAGACACGTGCCACAAATAGTGTAAAGATACATTTTCGTAAACATTGTGTTTGATCATGTACTTTGCTGTACCAGAAGGTGTGGTATTAAGATCATGTAGTCTTCTCGTGCGGCTGTATTAAAATACGCGAGTGCATCCCAAAGAAGTGATACATCATTGCAGAATAGAACCTCGCTAAAAGTCAGTTTCAGCCTCAAGACACAGAACCTACGACCTGCGTGCTGTTTTCTGCGCTGGGGACATCAACTTGCAGACAGCAGGTTAGTGAACCTTCGTATTCCACACAGTGCAGTGGAAACAACTAGGCGCCTCACGAGTACTGCATGCACAGAACAAATGTGCTCAGTGACGCGTCATCTGCAGTAATGCAGAGGAGGTAAAGGAGGATGATCGTTATTAACACAAACAAGCAATTCATTCTTCCTTTCTTGCCTAACAGTTTTATCACAATGGGATAAAGAATGTAGGGTCATCTACCTATTGTCGTTTGCAGTAAATTATAAATCTGCATCCCTGAAGATATGGTTCTAATGCCGCGAAACTAGTTGCATCAGTAGTAAAGATTTGTCATACAGCTGAAGCGGGCTTGTTCTCATGGTTCAATTCTACAGCTGTATTTTCTGACAATACAAAATTTGCTGAGGGAGACATTACTCCTAGCGTGATACCATCTTTCCAGTACCCTCGTCATATTAGGCAGCCACCAGTTCCCTACGCTGGTCTGCAACTTGCTGTCTGTGTCAAACTGCTGTCCTGAGAGCCAGCGGTTCACGTAAGCGAAGAGACTAAAATCAGTGGGAGCCAAGTCCGCGCTGTGTGGTAGGTGAACAAATACTTCTCATCGAAAACCCTGCAAGAGCGTCTTCGTTGCACCTGCAATGTGCGACCGAAAATTGTCACGAAGAAGAAAAGCATGATATTTACATTGTGTAGGTTGCATGAAGTCACTCGAAACCAATTAGCAGCACTTCATACTTGGCGGGAGGCTCTATTTATTAGGCACCTTTAAGTGCTCCTCGTGCACTCAAAACTGAAAATAGCGACGTGACGCGATAGACGTGCACACCAGAGACCCTGCACAACATATATGCGCAAAACTTTGCCGGACAATAGTTTTAATTCCTCGACCGATCAGAGTCTGAGAAATAAATAGGCGTCATATTGCACCGATTATACTTGATACGGATTCGACAAAACATTGGTAGGTTTCCGGATGTATGAGATAGATACCGGTAGTCCATGCGCAGCTCAGCGTGAGTTCATTGTCACCCTCCTCAAACCACAGTAGCACGATTTTGCGTTGTGAGACCGGTAGTTATCATGCTGAAAGATGTCGTCGCTGTCGAGGATGACGTACAGCAGCGGGTCCGTAATAACGTTCACGTAGTCCACAAAAGTCATGGCGCTTTCGATCACCACCACAAGTCGGATGTAATCCCAGGTTAATCTCCCCCATAGCACAGTACTGCCCTCACCGCCCTGCGTCTACTGAGCAGCCATGCGCTTGGATAACGACCTATCCGGACATGAGAACCGACATCGTAATTCACTATAGTAATCGTTGTGTCAATATGGGAACACGTAGTCTCGTCGACTAAGAAGCCTCACGTCCAGTAATATGCACTGAACCACATGCTCCATAACAATTGTACCTGCACCTTCACTATACTCTGTCGTCACATCAGCCTGTCCTGCTTTACGGATCGGGAAAGCCTCCGAAGATCCACTTTATGTGATGAGTCGTGGTTTCACTTTGCTTCAACATCTTTCCGTAGATATTAACAACGGTAGCATACGAACAGTTCACCAGAGCCGTTATTTCTGAGATGCTTCTTCCCAGGCCCCAGGCCATAACTGTCTGACCTCAGAAGTTCTTATATCAGCTGATTTTCCCCATTTGCAGGTTGTGATCTAGGGCTGGCGTCTTCAAAACAATGGTTCAGATGGCTCTTAACAGCTGAGGTCATCAGTCCCCTAGAACGTAGAACTACTAAACCTAACTAACCTAAGGACATCACACACATGCATGCCCGAGGCAGGATTCAAACCTGTGATCGTAGCAGTCGCGCGATTCCAGACTGAAACGCCTAGAACTGCTTGGCCACAGCGGCTGGCCTGTGCAGCCGAAAAAGGTTCGATCTTGGTTACAATAACTCTTATTAAGGGTTATTTACAATCATCGGCACGAAACTCCAAGTATCCACGGTGGAAAACATGAATATCACGGCGTTTCCGAATGTATCGGACGACGGCTGCTGCAGGTGCGTCCCGCTCCTAGTGCGTCGGCAGAAGGTGTGGCCAACGGCGGAGGCTGCAAGCGCTCCAGTGCCCTCAGCACAGAGGTCAGTTATCTGAGCATAAGGACTGTTTGTTGAACACCACGGCGAGGACAGGGATGGATGGACCATCACGTCGTACTAGATGGACGGCAGCGAAGTGCGGACTGCCCTGGCGCCCAGATGATTAGCTGCCATGCAGAAGTTCGTTTCCCAGCAGTAAAAGGTGCGTGTTGCAACATTGCCACGGCGCTGAGCAGCAAAGGCTCAGCGTTACACAAGTACCCAGGTTTTCGAGTGCTGATGGAATGGTTCGAGTGGGGTTCAATGTTGCTCTCCACGCTGACTTTCCGGTATTAGTGCTGTTTATGTGGTGTGTGTGTTCCCTAATCATGGGGAATAGAAGCAATGAGCGGCTGTCGTAAATGGAAGGCGGGTGGGTTGCAGTACTTTCTGGTGACGGGCCTGCTTTCATAGCGTACAAGGTTGTGAAGTGGAAGAGATGCTGGTCCACTCAGCACATGGGTCGCTGACTCGACCTGACCGACTCCAGAACTTACAGTTTTTGGAGCTTCAGCATGGAGGAACTAAAGATGTACTCAAACGAAGTTAAAATGGTGCAGTAACCAGTCACCAAAAAATTGTAGGTATCTTGCTTGTGCTCCTCTTGTAATTAGGAATTCCCTGCCTTCGTCTCGATTCGAATTGCAATCGTCTAGATCGGGAAAAGAGCTCAATCGCTCCATTGGGCGGCTTGCGTCTACATAACATCCACGTACCCTGCTAACTGTTCATGAAGTCCTGGGCTCAGCTCCTCGGCGTACCGGCCTTGTGGCACGCTTCTCATTATTGGCTGCCCACCAGCTCACTGCCGTCATCCACACCTGTTAAACCCAGAGCTGGAACTGCAGCCACTGCTACACCTTCGGCCTGCTACACTGATTGAGATGGGCCGAGCCGATGCCCCAATACGGCCTCGGCATCTCACCACCACTCGTCAGCCACAGGTGCCATATCTCTCGGCGGAGGCCCATGTTGTTGTCGCTGCATCCTCTGCTCTGCTGATCGCACCTCCAAGCATAGTTCGCCTCAGTCACCCCGGGCACCGCCCCCAGCTCAGTCGTACCCTGCGCTGACCACAGGCGATGCTGCCCCATGGACGTGGCCCTCGCTTACGTCAGATATGTCCAAGCTAATAACGGAGTAAATGACTGACACTCCCCCATCTCGCACCAACACAGCAAAGTACTGAGTAGCGGAAGCTGCATCACAAACGCACCTCCTGACCAAGCATTAGCACGATAGCTGAGCTGACGCGGCTGGCTGGACGTTGCATGAATTACAAATTCATGGCTTAGTGAGAGAAGATACTGAGGACACAAGTAACTAAGAAATTGATTAAGTACACAGAGAATGTGAAAACAATAGCCAAAAGAAAGGAATAGAAAACATTTTTTTCTTTTAGGATGTCGTCAGCTATGGCAGGTTCGTATACGTTATTAACCGCTATAGTTTTGATCAAACTAATTTCTTCCTCGAATTTTTATTTCTAGACAGGAATAGAAGTAGCTCTGTGAATATCAGAGTGAAACAAAGTGTGTTTAGCCGGCCGCTGTGGCCGAGCGGTTCTATGCGCTACAGTCTGGAACCGCGTGACCGCTACGGATGCAGGTTCGAATCCCGCGTCGGGCATGGATGTGTGTGATGTCCTTAGGTTAGTTAGGTTTAAGTAGTTCTAAGTTCTTGGTGACTGATGACCTCAGAAGTTAAGTCCCATAGTGCTAAGAGCCGTTTGATCCAAAAAAGCGTTTTCATGAATTGAGTGTGCACGGAAGAAGCAGGTACGATCTGGTGGGCATATTTTTCTTTGTGAAAAACATTAAAAGAGATTTTATTTTCTTCTACTATTAGGGTCAAGTCAATAAATTTAGTCAGCGGGGCTGCCATAGTTGACAACATGCTTAAAAAGAAAACTGTTAAAAGAGTTACTACACTCGGCACCTCTATAATTGAGTCCAACCAAAAGAAGAAGTTCTATTCCTTTCTTGGGGCCCATCTCCTATCAGATTCAACGCCTTCTTCGTAATAAATACAACTGTAATTTCGCCTTTTCAACTAATACTAGTTTGAAAATTTTTTTATTCACAATTTAAAATCGATCTGTTCCTCTTTGAAAAACTCTGGTGTCTATAAGATCTTTTGCGACAGTTGCTCTTCTTACTACATATGACAAACAGCACGTGCCTTACAGTCAGATACAAAGAAAATCTTAAAGAATTTCGTCTTTTGTCGAACACCTTTTTGATTACAAGTCATGTACTCAAAGCCGTTCACGATATCTACACTTTGGACACTGAGAAGAAAAATGCAGCAGATTAGACATTCTCGAAGACTTAGAAATTTTTAAGCATCCTTCTCGTAATGATGGTCCCATTCTTAATGAACAGGTACAATTACATAATAAAATCATCTGCAATGGTATAAAGCCGTTAGTTGATATTTGATTTTGCGTTTCCTCGTGCAGTTACCTAAAATATTTTTCTATCTAACAGAGATGTTCAGCTAAGCATCGAGGTGTTTGATTGTGATCCGTGCACCACCTCTAATGAGAGTGTCCGCACGTTCCAATGTTGCAGGAGTCACAACTGTGTGCAGCCGGCCGGCTCGCGAGAGATCGGACAGGTCTGTGCTGCCCTGTTACGCTTCGTCCTACGACTCTCCGTGCTTTTGTTCATTTGCCAGCCTAAGAATATCTGCGATGCCCTAGTTTTCAAGTAAAGGACACCCAATCACAGCTCTCTGCTTGCAACGCACCTCCGTTAGGTGTATGTTACGTATACGTACAGGGCCGCCACCTATCGAAGCTTGATGAAAATATAGGGGCGGAAGGAGGAATATTCCACGATCTCCCACAACAAATTTCGCATTTCTTAAACCGAAATTGGCTTAGAAGAAAAAGTGTTGCAGTACTTACTGAAGATCCCTCGTACATCGATGGGAGATGGAGATTTGGGATTCTACGATATTAAGGGGGGCTCGAATTACTGGCATTTAAATTAAATAATAAATAGCTCTAACGCTGTCAGTAGCGCGTCATTGGGTCCTGCAGTGTCTGTCACCCTGTGAGCAAAATTGGAAAACGCTGCAGCTCCTGCGAAAAACACCTCTTCCCGTTACACACGGCGATACAGTACTCGCTGTGAGAGCGGGAAGAAGAACAGCATCCCACTGTCCAATCGGCAACAGCAGGGTGGCGCGAGCGAGGTGGTTTCCGGGAAACCGAGCGCCCAGCCGGCGGCGTAGCGACGCAGTTAACAGCTGCGAGCGCCCCCAGGTTACCTGCTTGTTTGTCCGCGACGCGGCGCTGCGAGCGGGGTCGTGCGGTTACACGGTAGAGCGACGGCTCTGCAAATGAGGTTCGACCAACAGTGATTATAGGATGCAGTAGCAGCAGCAGCTGGCGCAAAAACAACGGCGTCCGGCCCGCGGGCGAGTGGAGGCGAGCCAGTGTGCTAATGCGGTGCAGGCACGTTTGCGGGCCGGGCCGCGCCGCGTGGCGTGCAGTGGGCTCTTAGTGCAAAAACGCGCCCCGTGCCACTTGCCACTGTGCACCGCAGAGCTTTTTTACGGCGACGCCGGCCAACCGGGAGCGGCACACTCGGGCTGTTTGCTCTGTCTCGCGCCAGCCCTCCGAGAGGCGCGGCGCGGTTCCGACTCTCTTGGCGAGTGTTCTCCGCCCGACCTGTTTGCCTTCGGCCAAAAACGCTGACACCGCCCTGCGGCAGCGACTGTTTCTCTCCGAGCGTACCTACGGGTGAAACCGGTGTTCGTGAGGTCGGTTCTCTACTGCAGGCAGCTCTTCTCGTAAATCATCGCCTGGTGTGACGGCTAGACACGGAATGAGCTGAAGTGACAGCGGAGATCTCTTAGCATAAAATATGATCGTAAGAGGTATTCCCGAAAACACGGGGACTCACCATTACTCTCCATTCCCATACCACTGACAACTGCTGTCTTTTTTCGAATTTTCTGAGGTAAAAAACTGTTGTAATAATAAAATAATAAATTACATAAGAGATTCGTGTATCAAGCGATACCGTTTATAACTTACTACCGAAATAATTAAAGTGGCCAAAACAAAAACGAATAAAATTCAAATGGCTCTGAGCACTATGAGACTTAACTGCTGTGGTCATCAGTCCCCTACAACTTAGAACTACTTAAACCTAACCAGCCTAAGGACATTACACACATCCACGCACGATGCAGGATTCGAACCTGCGACTGTAGCGGTCGCGCGGTTCCAGACTGTAACGCCTAGAACTGCTCGGCCACTCCGGCCGGCAAAAAACGAATTCACTTTGTAACTTTTTGTTAACAGTTATAGCTTGTTAACAAGTAATTTGCAAAAATATAAGTAACAGAGGGCTTAAAAATAGGAAACAAACTTAATTTGGCAAAAATAAATCCTGTAGAGACTTAATCAATACATTAACGTTGTAGGAATTTCAAGCAAAGACACCTTTAATTTGTCAGGCTTGTGTTGTGGAACCTATAGACGTGATTAACAATATTTATTCGTTCAGATCTTCAGTTCTGTTCTTCCTGTCAGCCTCTGCTGACACCTCATTCCAGTACCACCGTGAAATTTCGCTCAGTCCTGTAGTCATGTTAGCTGACTGATCGCCATGGGCGCCACGCCAGCGTAACGGCTTAAGTCTTGCGGGCTGCTGTGTGCCAGTCTGCAGGCGAAGCTGTAACTTGAGTGTCTCCCACGCGGTGTTACAGCGTTTTTGATCCTACTCCGGAAGACCACCATCACCCATCAGGAAGTTCAAATGGTTCAATTGGCTCTGAGCACTATGGGACGTAACTGCTGAGGTCATCAGTCCCCTAGAACTTAGAACTACTTAAACCTAACTAACCTAAAGACGTCACACACATCCATGCCCGAGGCAGGATTCGAACCTGCGACCGTAGCGGTCGCGCGGTTCCAGACTGTAGCGCCTAGAACCGCTCGGCCACTCCGACCGGCCATCAGGAAATAACTTACTGTCAGAAGTCGTGTAGCTGGCTGATCCTGGCCCCACTGTACAGGTAGGTCCTTGGCTCTTGGAAGTGCCATAGCAATGATCACAAGCAGAGACGCCAGATGGCCCTCTTACCCAGAAATGACTTTAATGTTAGAGCCATAAGCATCACGAGATGTGTTGGAAGATGAAGAATACTCATTATTGTAGAACACTCAGTATAATGTCGTTTATTGAAACTTAACTGCACTTCTCGAACAATCACTATACACACACAGAAACAAATAACTTGTAGACGACCATTCATCAGCGGCGTCGGTGAGGTCCGTCGGAGCTGGTCCTAGCTTGGCGAGGAACTGGCTGTACTGCTGCTGCGCCGGCTCTATAAAGCCGGCGGAGGCCGGCGGAGTACTCCAATTTTCCCTGTATCTGTGAGGCGACCTCTGCAGAAAAAGGTTCGCATTAGTCTCTAGCAAGTTCTGTTTGTTTTGAAGAATTGGTTTCCTCTTGATTGCGCCTGCAAGTGCTTGTGAATGTTATATGGTACACAGGGATGTCTTGAGTGTAGTCTGTATGGCAGGGGCCGTTTGTGGCAGACGTAACAGAAGACTCAGTCTCCCCATCAGCAACGTAGTAGGTGGCGGCTTGTGCCACGTCCCAGAGTGGCAAGTTGTGGGTATTTGTCGTAATTTTGAGAACAGCTAGCAGCTCTATTCGTTATGACCAAATGTGACCAGCTTCTTTACCAGTGGCTCTCGTGCGACTGTGTTTTCTTAACAATTTGCAAAAGGCTCTTAACTGCATCAAATCCCTGAAAAGAGGTATTGCAACGAAGGTAAAGCTTATTGCTTCAAATAAGAGTTAACGAATATCTCTCTCTCTCTCTCTCTCTCTCTCTCTCTCTCTCTCTCTCTCTCTCTCTCTCGGAAGTATAGCTTGGTCCTGGCGACAGGTACTGATTTAGCAACGTGTGCTCACATAGAGTGCCATCTTATAGTGTTAATTGTTTCTATCTGCTCCATAGCTACGTCACCATCTCTGCCCGGTGACACCTGAGGCTGCGGTAGAGTGAACTTTAGAAAAATTTTAATTTCTTCCCCTTTTCTACTCTGTGGCTTAACAGTGTAACACGATTCACAATGCAGTTTTGCATCTTAGTAAGGCAACTTAGCTTCCTTTATTTGGATAAATCAAACAAAATCCTCCTTCTCTGCGCTTTCACAATCGAGATGGATTCACAGAGTACCAGTTCGCAAAACGCCGCACCCAGATAGATCGGTTCATGTACATTTCAGATGACACATCGGAACTGAAACAGTCATTATCACCAATCGAGTCATCCTTCGAAATAAATTTGAATGATTTGAAAAGTTTCTGTTTCTTCTTTTCCTTGGCAGGTTTCTAATTTCTTCCATTGTGAGTTTTCGAATTCAGAGTTTTAGTTGCTTTTGGCTCCTGCTCAGCTCTTATTTCGACCTCTATGTGACTTTTTTATGGATCATGTCCTAGCTTCTATACCGCTGTTGAGTATCCAGTTTTTAATGGTGCTGCTACCTCCAAAGATAAAACGAAACTTTCGATAAACAACGAATGGACTTACAAGAAGAAAGAGTAGTTGCATCAGAGTTAATACCTCCCATATAACTCAATAGGCCAACTTTTAAAAGTATTCGTAGAGAAAAAGTCGCAAACTACAAAACGATCGGTCCATATTATCTAATGTACATTATTCTGAAGCTAAATGATAAAATTCACATATAGTAACTAATACAAGTTTTTGAAAACTTAACTGCAGGACTTTACAAAACTGAAACACAAACTTCCTTGAAAAGCGACCAAATCTGTTCTGGCAAGCGACTGAAAGTCAGTACAGAGCATCATGTGAGGCCACAGAAATAGCATAAAACGTTCCCAAAAGGCAGGAGCTCCTAACACAAGAGAAATGCCGGTATTCCACATTGTCTAACTATCCCCTTATACCTGGATATCCACTATCACACGATATCAAAAAAATTTACTCCAGTATCTCTGTTAAATAAGCCATCGCAACTGTACAGAACTGTAACTGAAGAACAAATTACGTTCATGAGCAGAAGTTGCACAATTTGTGAACTTGCTGATACTAATCCTTAAATACAGTTACTCTGCATTCAGCGATAATAATTTATAAACAATTAGATGGTCTAGCCGTGTACTCCTCCATATCTGGCACAACAGCAGACATTTTATGTTACCGACTAGAATAGGAAATATTCAGCAACCAGGAACTCTGCCCCAAAAAACATAATGTCCGATAAAATATACGTAAATGACGCTTTAATACGACAAATGGCATCAACTAAGATCTTAAGCTTTTGTATAATAAATTAAACAGAAGATTTAGGTGTCACACGATGTGAATTTTACAATTTATCAAAGTTGTGGAACGCAATCAACAAAAAATTTGCGAATCTCTTTTCATTTTATTCGAAAATGGTAACAATAATACCACTAACATCAAAAATTTATTTGGTAATGAACACAATAACATAACTCCTATCTAAAAATAATAGCGCTGATTTCCTAAATTTTCGTGTAGGCAAAATTTCAAGATATGCAAAAAAAAGACAATTTCTAGCACAATTTCGTAACACATTATATCATCCAGATATACACAGGTAGGTTTCATGAGAAATGTTGGTAGAAGAGAAAACGACATTGATCTGAACGAAGACAACAGGGATAAGGAACTCTACATGACTAAGCAAATTCCATTGGCAAATGACTTCCCCACCTCAATGAAAGAAGAAATTTAGAAACAAATCAAATCTGCAGGAAAGTAGTGATTCACTGAATGATGGAAAAAATGCATAAGGAAAGGAAGAAATTATTGACTCCGTGGAGCAACTAAGGGTAAAATTAAATAAGTGGCTACCACTTCTTTCGTGGGTAAGATTAAAAAAAAAAGTAATTACTTGAGTCAAATAATGTGAAAGCAGCCGTTTCCACAGACAGTATACTAGTGACGAAAATAATTCAGATCCAAAAAAATAAAAATAAAAGAACTGATCAATTCTTATTTTCACGAATATACAAAGTCACATGTGAAACTTCCTCGAGGTACAACGTAGGACAAACAGGCAGCAATATTGATACTAGATACGTTGAACACTACAACTATCAACAGTTACAAACATAACCAGTTCACCAAACGCGCCATGGCAACAAACAGAAAATACGCAGAAAATAAATCATATGCAATGGATTTATCGAAGGAATTAGAAAATTTTTTACACTGCAGAAAAATTTAGAAAAGTTCTTAATGACGAACTAAACAGTGAGTCGATTATATTCCTCATTTTTTTCTCTTAGAAGCAACTGTGATAAATCCATAAAAATCTTCAATTCATTACGCATTTCTCTCGTATTCAGTTCCAATGCCCGCAGAAAAAACAGGTTTGCAACAAAACAGTAAACAAATGGAATACAAAACATAATTCTTACTCCAACTATTGGTGTTCCTGGTTTAGACTTTTGTGACAAAGTAAAAATAAGTGTAATCCATTAAAGTATAAAACCTTTTATTGTATCCATTATCTTTTGAAAACTACACTGTAGCAATAACTTCGTACGACGCTATGATTTAACCACAGGCGTACATTACTACACTGGCAGTACCGTATACAGTAACTTTGGTTTGCTAAAGCCAACACTTTGGAACCGCAATATAACGCCAAACGGAAAGAGCTTATAAACAGCTGTTTATTTACTGATGACAGTCGTAAGAAATGGGGTTAAACTGATATAACTACGTAACCTTTCGAGTTTTGACGTAGTGGTGAATACATGTGTTGTGTTTGGCTATAATTTTTCGTGCAACGGACGGAAGATACAAGCAGAATAATGTCAGAATGCAAGCATAGCTTGAAACATCTTTCGTATTTTTGCTTCTGTACTGTACATAAATCTAAATAATTACATTATAGTTTCTCATATCTGAAATACCGGCAAGGTTAAATAGTTTAGTATATTTTAAGGGATTTAATGAATCTAGTTTTAGCCAGTTTTGATAACCTTCTGCGTTCCTTCGCATAGCATGTTCGTTATGAAAGAGTTCCTTTAAGAAGGACGTGTTAGTTATCGTTGATAATAAGTGTCTTTATTCATCTGAGTGTTCTTAAGACGACTACAGTCTGCTTTAAACGTGTGTATATGTAACCTGATGTCCTTCTTGTAACAAAATTCTACAATTTAAGTGCTAAACTCAACTAGAACTCAAATATTTACTCAACTGCAGAACTCGTTTAGACGGTCTCGTAAAGTTTGCAGCCGTTTAGTTCCAGAAAATCGTAGTATTACCATACAGAAACTTCCTGACACCGCCATCTTAACTCACCAAACGTCAGGCTTCAGTACAAGATGGGCATTTGCTCCTCTAGTAGATTTAACTTAAAACAAGCATTATGAATAATGGTTGCTTGTACGTGAATTTCTGTGTAAACACGAGAGCTGTAAATAGGCAAACGAACCATACTGTTTTACAACAGTAGTCTGCAAAAACTGTAGCACTAAGGTTTATGTTTTTCAGTTGCAGTAAGGTAACAGTAAGACGACTGCAGGCCAAAAGAAGCAAAACATTGCGACCCCTGCTACACATGAAGAAAGGTAACTGATACGCTACTTGATAATCAATCTGACACAGATTAAGGAGGACGAAAAACATTGTTTATCGTGATGAAATAAAGCAAAAACGAATTATAGATAGCTTTACAGTGTGCCTATTAGAAGTTTTCCCGTTTCGTAGGTTCGAGAAGGAACCATATGTAGGAGCAACAGATCGACATACATCAGAGGAATGTAATCAAATTCTTGCGAGGGAACGAGACATTAGGATCCGATTCACAGGAAGATTTCGAGACAGAGTTTAGTTGCGCTGGCTATTTGAAGTATCTCGCATTGAAGTCCGCGCTACGTTTACACCCTCGGTAAAACATCGATAATCTTGTAGATTTTGTGTTCTTTTAAATTATGAATGCTTTTTTCGTTGTTTCTTCAACAACATTCTGATCTGTGTTGCATACCAGGGGGATCAGTACCATAATAAATCTCTGAAATGCCGCAGATACTATTACCGTTAGTTTAAACACATGCACTCTACACTTACATAGTTCTTAATAAATAATGTGTACAGCCAATCGGTTGCATGAAGCGTATTGTAATAAGCCTTGACTTGGTCTGAATATCACTAGGGTACCTTCTTCAGAAGGAATAAAGTCAACTACAAAGTTTTAAACATATCATAAAATATAAACATCTAAAACAACCAATACATTGCAACAGTAAACAGAAGTACGAGGGTAATCCCAAAAGTAAGGTCTCCTATTTTTTTGTAAGTACATAGACCTATTTATTTCTACAATGGTTTACATCAGATCACAGCTTTAACATTTTGCTATTTTTTGACATTGTCACCGTTTCTGTCGATGAATTTTTGTAGACGCTCTGACAGTTTTTGTATGCCCATGTCATACCAGCTCGCCGCCATGCTGTTCAGAAAGTTATGAACCTCCTCTTTCACCTCGTCGTCGGAACTGAATTGCTTTCCGACCAAACGTTCTTTTAACTTAGGGAACATGTGATAGTCACTGGGTGACAAGTCAGGACTATAGGGTGTGTGGGTGATTATGTTCCACTGAAACTGTTGCAGGAGAGCAAAGGTTTTCAGACCGATGTATGGGCGAGCGTTGTAATGGAGAATGTGTACGCCCTTGCTCAACATTCCTCTTCTCCGGTTCTGAATTGCCGTTTGAGTTTTTTCAGAGTCCCACAGTACCTGTTAGCGCTAATTATGGTCCCAGAGATTCAGCTCCGACGACGAGGTGAAAGAAGAGGTTCATAACTTTCTGAACAGCACGGCGGCGAGCTCGTATGACATGGGCATACAAAAACTGCCACAGCGTCTATAAAAATGCATAGCTGAATGTTCAAGCTGTAAACTGAGGTAAACCATTGTAGAAATAAACAGGTCTATGTGCGTATAAAAAAATAGGAGACCTTACTTTTGGGCTTACCCTCGTACATGAAATAAGGAAGTTACTTACATAACTTACATCAGGCTAAAATTATAAGCATACATTATCGGCTAAAACGTTCAAGTCAAATAGCGGAAATCATGGACTAGGTCTTCCATAAAAAACTGCAAGGATTACAGCTCACTATAAGAAGAGATATCGAACTAAGCGTTTGGCAACTAGCTACGACGCCAAGCAAAAGTAGCGTATAGTGCACCTCCTCCTGAGCACTAAAGTGCGCGTCATTTATGTTGGCGGCCAAGTTTAGGTTCGTTCTGCGCATCTGACGTCACAAAACACAGTCAGCCAATGAACAGAGAACGACATTGCCAGATCTCGACTGCAGTGCAGAGCATGGACGAGTGTCTTCAGTTTTAGAAACGTTCAGTCATAAATAAAGTAATAGAACAAAAGCAACGTCTTGATAGCAGACTTTCTTTTATACTGCTTTTTCGCAATAAAGAACAGCGGTAATTGTTTATTTGCTATTGTACTTCGACGAAGCGTGAGTAATTCATAGTTATACCAACAGTGTTTGTCAGTATTTTGGGTGACGTGTTAGAGTCCTCATGGCATCCTGTAGGCAGACGAGCCGCGGTAGTGCAACGGCTAAGGTGTTTGGCTTCTATGTTATGAGTTTTAACCTTGTGTGGTGCTTAATATTTCCATTATTTAAAAACAACATCGAAGTGCCTTACTTATATTCGTTTGAATGCAATTTTTTGAAATTTCTAGTGCTTTGTCTCTTCATTAACCCTTTCGCTGCTGCAGACACGTGCTCCCCACAATTTTATATGAAATTTAGGTATCTTGTCCACATTTCATTCTCAACATTGTGGAAACTAAAATCGACTATACGGAAAGTATACTCTATGGACTTTTACCTCTGCAAACTCTTCAAAATTTCATGCAATGATTTACTATATTTAATGCTGCATAATAACTGCGTTGAACATCGAAACAAAATTAAGTCATTTATGGGGGGAAGGTATTAGTCAAGAAGATGTGTAAAAATCTAATTTTTGGGCCAAATAATTTTTGTGGAATCGAATGATAAGAGTGTCAAAGCAGTCGGAACACGATGTGTCTGCACAGGCGAGCAGTGCAGTGACAAAATCGTGCACAGCGCGGAATGCAGGGAGCACGTCTTTGTAGCAGCGAAAGGGTTAATGCGGCCGTGGTGGCTTTACTTCATGAACTGCGCGCTCCCCCCTAAACGTAAGCTTGCGAACTATGCTATACTATGGCGCTGCTTCTATTGGCGCGTGCGTCGTGTGCAACTGGCAACGCAGCAATCTCCCGCGTCTGGGCGGGCATGCGCGAGCCGCCAAGATAAAAGAATTGAACTATAGTAGCGTGATAAACCCTCAGCCGTGTGCAAGAATCGCTGTTGCTCAGTGGCGAGAATCTGGAAGGGGAACTTGTTGATCTGTTTAAGAACGTGTTCACTTCAACTTACTTTTTATTCTGTGACCGATATCTTGAACAGACTGGTCACCCCATGTGGCTAATATTTTTTGGGAGATTTCGAGGGAAAATACGCTCCAGTCAGCAGAGTTGAAACTTACGTGCTTTCGGCGATACGTGGGTACATTTTTGTAATCTGTCCCTAAGGCACTGCATCGCTGGATCCATGTTTGCGACCCCTAAATTCTCTTCATTCGAACATCAAGTTGAGGTGGAAAATGACAAACTACCGTTCCTGGACTTGTTAGTAGAGAGAAAAGAGGATGGCACTTTGGGTCCTCTGTGTACCGTAAATCAACGCACAAGGACTTATACTTACAAGCCGCCGGCTGTCACCATCCTGTACAACGAAGTGATGTGCATAGGTAGGATGGTGGTCGAAAAGCACAAGCCACATTATGTTCAGCATATCCCAGGAGCTACACCATCTCCGTACCGTATATTTACACGATGGGTGTTCCGAACGGGAGATTCGCCATGCATTATACCCAGAGCGTGTTAGACATCATGACGAGCTGGAGGACAGTGGAGAATAAACAGGAATGGTCTTCTTGCCATGCGCTGATTGTGCTTCTTCGAAAATAGAAAGATTACGGAAGAGCCAAATGCGCAATCCGTCCTCCTTTCAGGCCCAGTGAGAGACAATCTTGGTTTAAAAAGGCCTTTTGTCTATAAAATTCCCCGTATCTGTGGGACGTCACACACTGGACAAACTCGTCGCACGTTGGGTGGACAATGCAGCGAACACCGACGACACAATCTCTGGACTAACTAGAGAAATCCGTAGTGACCGAGCATTGTCTCAGTATGGGACACTGTATGGACTTGAAAAATACAAAAATTCTCTCGTTGACCTCGTCGCACTGGGAGAGCTTTACCCAAGTCGCGGTGGAAATTTGCAGCTCGACAAACCTGGTGAACAGAGACACGGGATATCGACTTATCAAAGCATGAGATCCAGAGCTGGCAGTGTTAAAATCTCAGTGACAACAAAGGAAAACGACTGCTCGTGCAAGGTATGACACTTCGGTGACGACAGAGATATCCGGATGATAACGGCGAGGACGCCAGTCGAGTGCGAAATGCCGATGAGACCTCACCGCAGTGCCTGCACAGCAGAGGCAGCCGAGCAGTTGGGCGATCGCCGTTCGAAGGGGCTTAGCGCCGGCTGCCTCATCGGCCACTCCGTTTACGACAGCTTTGGGTACGGCGGACGGACAACCGATTATGAAGACCCAGGCTTCAGACATACAGAATGACAATTATTAAACTAAATGAAAAAATTAAATTAGTTACAAACTGCGGCATGCACACATTTTATTCAACACGTAAACGTCACTACAGATATTCGGATTTGTGTTATTACACGTTCAATATGCCTGCCGTCATCGGCAATGATGTGGTGCAGACAAATAGCGAAATTCTGCATGACCCGCTGAAGTGTCGGAACATCGATGCTGTCGATGACCCCCTGAATGGCTGTTTTCAGTTCAGTAATGGTTTTGGTTTATGGTTGTACACATCGTCTTTAACAAAGCCCCATAAAAAGGAGTCCCATGTGTTCATATCCGGGGACAGCCAATCTAGGCCCTTGCTAGTGGCCTCTGGGTACCCCAGAGCCAGAATGTGATCCGCAGACTGCTCCTCCAGAACATCAAACACTCTCCTGCTGCTATGGGGTCGAGCTCCGTTTTGCATGAACCACATCTTATCGAAATCAGTGTCTCTGTGGATAATGGGGATGAAATTATCTTCCAAAACCTTCACGTACCGTTCGGTAGTCACCGTGCCATCAAGGAATATCGCACCGATTATTTTGTAACTGGGACATTGCTCACCACACAGCCACCTATTGAGGGTGAAGAGACTTCTCGATTACGAAATGCGGATTCTCAGTCTCCCAAAAGCGCCAGTTATGCTTATTTACGAATCCACGAAAATGAAAGTGGGCTTCGCCGCTAAACCAAACCAGGTTCACTTCAAAGTTCGTCGGTTCTAGGGACAATAGTATTGATGAAACACAGCCGCTATTCAATGGCCCTGGGGCTCAGTGGCTGATGGGTTTGAATTTTGTGTGGGAAGAGATGCAGATCAATAACAATTTCTCACAGTGTCTCCTGCTTGATTCTCATCTACATTGCAGCTCGTCTCATCGGTTTTCTGGGGCTGGTTTGAAACACAGCGCGTGTCTTCTCGATGTTTACAGGCGTTTTTACTCGTTTTGTACGACCAACATTGCGAACACTATAGTCACTAATACTACTCGTTCTCTGAAACTTGCGAATCAAATTCTTGAGTGTCAGCACCGTTGAACCGGTTGTCTTCAGCTTGAATTCGGTCACAAACATCATTTGAGCCGCTGTTAGGCTGTTACTGCTCACATAGTAGGCCTTCACATACGCTATGTCCGCCCCGGTAGCTGAGTGGTCAGCGTGACAGACTGTCAATCCTAAGGGCCCGGGTTCGATTCCCGGCTGGGTCGGAAATTTTATCCGCTCAGGGACTGGGTGTTGTGTTGTCCTAATCATCATCATTTCATCCCCATCGACGCGCAGGTCGCCGAAGTGGCGTCAAATCGAAAGACCTGCACCAGGCGAACGGTCTACCCGACGGGAGGCCCTAGCCACACGACATTTCCATTTTTTTTACATACGCTATACGCTCAGGCACGCTGTGCCGTGACATTTTCATGTACAAATGACCGACGACAGCAAGACACATGCGGATGAGCATGTTTATTCCCATCATGCCCCGTGAAAAACAGTGCACTTTGAACGTTCTAAGGCAAACCGTTCAGAAGTTATGACGATTTTACTTCATATAGTTCAATAATTGTCACCCTGCATCACATTCAGGCATCGCTAGGTAAAGGATGACGATGGCACCGCGCCCCAACCACAGCCGGTAAGCCCGTGCCCTCCATGGTTCAGATTAGGGACAGGTAGGGCGGCAGAGGAAGTATTGTTATTTTGTTAATTTACTTTCAAGTTCTTATCAAAATCGTAACACCGAGAAACGACCTAGAACGACCCATCATCGATGAGGACCGACGTCAGAGGGATCAGCCTGCCAGAGTTTCTGTCACGTGGCGCGAAATGTTAACCTCAGACCAAAAAGGGAGCGACAGTTCATTTGAGAAAGAAAGCACACCTCCGCAGGACTACGCATCGGGCCATGGTGACTCAGACAAAGATAGAGAGTGCCCAGCCATTGAGGACACCTCGATGGTTTCCAACTAGTGGACCGAAAGCGTGCAAGCAGGAAGCCGAAAAACTCACCAGAGGCGGACGGTGCAACAAAGAGACAGATTCCTGCAAACAAATTTGCACCTCTGCCACTTGAGAACGAAAAAATGTATGTGACACTGCCGGCAGACGCGGTAGGAATGTTTTCCGATACCGTACCAGCACAAACGCAACCAACCAAGACATCATCGGTATACGTTCTGCAACTATCAGTACAATATGCAGGACACTACCTAACTCAGTATGCTGGACTCAAAACCACGTCAGCCGGCCGTAGTGGCCAAGCGGTTCTAGGCGCTACAGTCTGGAACCGCGCGACCGCTACGGTCGCAGGTTCGAATCCTGCCTCGGGCATGGATGTGTGTGATGTCCTTAGGTTAGTTAGGTTTAAGTAGTTCTAAGTTCTAGGGGACTGATGACCTGAGAAGTTAAGTCCCATAGTGCTCAGAACCATTTTTTTTAAACCAAAACCACGTCAAAGGACCTATCAAAGCGATCTATAAAGGAGACACAACCAAATACCACTTCGAAACACTAAAAGACAACCGCCTGGGCTTGCGAGTTTACCAAGCAGCGAATATACTGTTTTTCACCTACCACCTGCCAACAGATAGGGAGCAGAAAGTGTTGGTGAAATACACACCAGCAGAGGCGACGGAGAAAGGAGCGGAGAAAGAAGTACATGCTTTCGGGTCTCCGTAGGCCACAGCCAATGAATTCAAGACCAGGGAAGACATGATGAACAAGCTGATCCCTCAGCCGGTTTATTCTGCCACCCTACCTACTTGAGCAACCAGCGAGTCGGTTTACGACATATGAAATCTGTTATATACGTAAGCCCAAATCGAGACTTACCGCTCGAAAGACGACTCAGACCCACAAAGCGATGTGTGTCAGTTGCAAAGGCGAACACCTTGTCACGTGTAGGAATTGTCCAACAGGAAATCATACGCCTCTATACAGCACAAGGAGAATCAGCATGCGTGCTACAATAAAAACCGACCGCCGATCCAGCACGGCCTAAGGTCAGCGATCTCACCACTTATCCGTCGCTACCGACACAGAAGTAGTTCACCACCCATACCGAAATCATCCGAGTGTTGATGACCCGACAGTATCAACCCACTCCACAACCACTGGAGCAGCCAACATTAGATTTTTCGGAGATTAAAAATATATTTTCAAGCGATAATGACTTCCTGCGGCGCTCCGTAGGTAAAACGTTTATCAAATTCTATGGGAAGCGATAAATCGATTCAATAATGCGCCAAAGATAATGTAAAAACATCTCGTTTTGTTCAATAGACTCATGAAACTTTTTGCTCCAACAAATGGCCCTTAGACCAAACAGAAGTCAATACCGCTCATACTGTATATGCGACGACATTGGAGTTGTATCAGGAAATCTGAATTAGAGGAATTTCTACATCGTTTCCATGCTGACATCCTTTTCCTGACGGACACACACCTCTGACCGACACAAACCTTCAACATCGCAATACGTTTGGGTACTGAATGGACCACGCCAATTGTTCAAATGGCTCTGATCACTATGGGACTCAACATCTTAGGTCATAAGTCCCCTAGAACTTAGAACTACTTAAACCTAACGAACCTAAGGACATCACACACACCCATGCCCGAGGCAGGATTCGAACCTGCGACCGTAGCAGTCCCGCGGTTCCGGACTGCAGCGCCAGAACCTCTAGACCACCGCGGCCGGCACCACGCCAATGGCCAGAGCTGTGGTACAGCCGTCTTCATAAGAAGGTCAGTCACTCATTCCCCTGTAGTGTTGCCACAGCTCCAATCACTGCAGGCGCCGGTCATTACCATCTCAAACTATCATGGAACATCACCTTTACTGATGCCTATCTCATCTCCGCAAGTCCATTTCTTAAGGGAGACATCACAGTTCTGTTTGATCAATACAGCATAATACTCCTCTGTGAAGTGCTTAACGCAAAACATGTTGTGTGGAACATGTGGGACAAGCTATAAGAGCTTGATGAATGGCTGGAGCCAATCACCTCAACCCTCACCACCTGACAGACGTGTTGGACGTAACGATCTTACAGAATCTTCAACTGGATCTACACCCCCAGGCGATGAACGACTTCATTTCGGACCACTGTTCGTTCATTGGCAAACTCTGTGCGGCACTGGTACGTATTTGATCACCAATAATCCCTTCCACCGACTGGGACCAATTCCAAAGCTTGATCATCATCAGACCCACTGCAGACGTGCCCACCCCAGCCTGAGGAGGCAATGATGGCACTTACAGCCAAATGAAACAGGCTTTCCGTTGGGCGACGATCACCACAAAACGGCATGTACTGCATCGAGGTTAATTCTAGCCGCTCGTCCAGTACCACAAAACTTCAAAAATCGGGTACAAAAACGATGGTATAATTACTGATTCCCAGAAGGCCGTCGAGAGCTACATCACCTCTCCCGAAAAATAAACATCAAATACACGTCCAAGCCATGGTATACTGACAGGCGATGTGAGAAGATAAGATGCCAATACTTACCCTTCAGTATTACGATGGTACTTAAAAACCTATGCCTGTCAAAATCAGCGCTGTGAGGACGGATGGACTGAGCACCTATTCGACCCATTAACCAAACATGAGTCATCTATGCGGCTCAAAATGCACCTACTCTCCTGGTTGCCAACGCCCCTGAAGATGAAACGGTCACAAGATAGACAGAAGAAGTGAGAAATATGGTACGACGCACCGACCCCGTTCGAAACACATCAACAGAAATCCAGCACATCATTCATCACCCGTGAACCCGCTCTCCACCTGATGACATCAAAAATGTCCGGCTGTAGGAACTGCTGAGGAAACCTGTGGTGCTGCTGACGATAATCTGCAATAGCTTTCTTACTCTCAGCTGTTTCCTGGAGGATTGGAAGGTAGAACACACTGTGCCGGTCCCCAAGCCAAGGAAGGATTTGAGACTGCCTCATAACCACAGGGCTATCAACCTGCTATCAGTTCTCTCAAAAGTGTTGTGTAAGTGTCAGTCCTACTCGAAGAAAAGGGAAATTTTATCAAAATTAAATGAAGGCACAGTTGGGCAATGAAATCTGGAGCCGCTGGCAGACTGTGGTAACACATGACAGCCAGCAGGCCAGGCAAGGTAAACATGGCACTCGCTGGCGTGGAGCTGCAACGGCGGTATTGCACACACGATTTGTTTTGAGTGGAGCAACAACGAGGCAGGAAACTGCAGCGTTTCTTTCAGTTATTGCGATGTATGAAGCGGGGCACTAGGCCACAGCCAAGAGTGGCTATTTGAAAAGGGCTGACGTGTGGAAATTTATTCCAACCATAGTTTCTGTCGCCCTCTGATACTACGTCAGAAGCGAGGGAGAAACCAATATAAATAGACAGGCAATTTTAGCTTGACAGAGGGTGCCAGGTCAGTCGAGTGTCGGGACAGGCGTGTGCTGGCTATGCTTATAGGGACCAGTTATAAGTATTTGCCATGAACTTGTACTTTGTTTCTAAGTACTTGTATGGGGTATATTCCGCCTCTGGGGCGGGACGAAACGGCAGCCTGAAACCGGAAAATCGCATGGTCTGCCTGAGAGAGGGCAGTGACAGCGGTCTGCAGCGGGTCCAGGAAGGGCTTGTCCACGGGCCCACCTGGCATACCTTGGTCCAGGCGAAGCGTATGTTGCGGGAGGCACAGCAGCGCTGCGACAGCGCCAGAGATGGCGGTGGGTGTTGCCATCCAGCAAGCACCACTAGCGGCAACTTGCAGCACAACGTCCTCGAAGGGCGTGGATTCGAGTCCGATCCTGTCCTGGGAGCAGCAGTGGCCCGAGGGCTACAGGTGACCAGTACATACACCTTTATCCTATGGTCAGACGGAGCAGGACAAACGGGGTGGAGGGCAGCGAGGACCAGGGACTGTAGCAGTCTCCGGAATCATGGGCAGCAGTGCAGCGCAAGACACGATGCATCGGTGGGCAGCGACAGGGGAGAGTGCGGCCGTCAACCAGCAGAATTGCCTTGATGACGGCAGCACCAGCATCCGCATACCACGAGTTGCTGAGCCGGCTGGACTTACGGGACAGCGCTGCGGGCGACACTTCGGCACTACGCCACACCCATAGAATACTGTAAATTAGCTGAATAAAGAAATGCTACCGAATACCGCTGTATCACTCAGCACTGCCCCTTGACGCTCTTGAACTTGCTTGGCCTCCTGACGAAATATGGAGCGGTGGGTTCCGGCTTCCGGTCGGCCATCTGGAGTCCCAGGTTCAACCCACTGAGCCCACAACCAGAGTCTTTGAACGGGTTATTCTTCAGGGTCTCTGGCAAGCGGCCTTTGATCACAGTGTCATATGACCTAATCAGTTTGCTTTTCACCCATAGTTATTGATGGAACTGCAATTACTTTGGGTGACAAAACATACTGTGTACAATATGAACTGCACCAAGTACATCGTAGCTGCCTTTCTGGGTATCAAAAAGGCATATTGATCGTATTTGGAAATAGATACTTTTCACCATGCATCACAACCAGAGGATCATCCCAGAAGACCATCCCTCAATAGTGCAAGGAAAGACCACCACTGCTTCGTTAAAATACGTCAAAATTCCAGCAATTATTTTGACCAGCAGCCGACGTATAAACACAACCACCTGGAGGACTCAGAGACAATGCGAAATGACGAAGAATGGGCGACGGCCAGTCACATTCAGTTGAATGCTGAGAAATCTAAAGTTATGTTCACAAGGCATCACCCAGTTCTACGAGGTCGCCTAATGGCGAGGAATGTCGAACTTCCTTGGACACACGTGATTAAGCAGTTAGGTGTGACTATCGACAATTGGCTTCTTTTCAAGTCAGACCTTAGCAACAAGAGGACTCATATCCTACGGCTGCTGTGTCAGTTCTATCCGCTGCTTGCCAGAACATGTATGAACACCTGCACAAAACTGCATTTATATCCTGCAACGATCCAACCAGTTATCCTGTATGGCTGCTCCTCATGAGGCATCATATGCAACTCAACCCTCAAGCCCATTCAGACTTTACAAAACAGGTATTTGAGGATGGTGTTAATAACCAAGTACTGCCCATCAAGACTCTCCAATAAGCCGTCAAAGTATCCACATGGAAACTAAGAAACAGCATCAACACTCTTCGACCAATGTCTCGCCACTTGGAATGCATAGGATCAGTCAGCCCGGAAAGATAAGCGTCGCATTTTAGAGAGGACAAGTTACTCTCTCACCTAATTTTCACACACAGAAAGTTATTAAAGATTTTATTACAATCTGATGCACCTTGAGTGAGACTCCAGAAAGTTAACAGCCTAAGCAGACGTTGATGGAACCTGGTAGGGCTAAAAGCATGAAGTATTTATATGATTCTTAGCTCGTCGAAATGGAATGTTGGGATTTTAAAGCAACTGGCAGCGAGCCCATTCCTTAGTAAATCTTGCCAGACAGGTCCAAAGCCATACAGGGCAGACAGGGTAGCCCCTCATTGGGAAAGGGCTCCAGCAGAACAATGCCATGATACCTGCCGCAGTGCCAGCAGAACCCTGGGCAGGGGCGATGGTCTAAAGGAATGCATCTACACAATAGAGTCGTAAACTGGGCATTGTGTGCAGAGCTACATATAATAAAAATTCACAGGTTTTCGTGTTTGCCGATATTGCAAGAAGGCCAGTGAGCCACTTCCCTTGGTCATCCCTGTAGTATAAGAAAACTCCGCCATCTGAGAAACATTTAGAGATGGTATCTTTATTACAGCTCATAGCTAGGACTAACAAGCTCCAAGGCATGGGCGATTTAGATAAGGATTCTTGAGATTGTATCTGTTCACTGGTTGCTGTGGGAAGAGGTATGACTTTGGAGAAAATCTTTTCCCCCTCTGCGAAAACTTAAAAAAGCCAGTAATTGGCGGGTTCTTTTTTTCTTCAGAGACACAAGTTTCTTAACTCTAGCCCTGGTTCAACATGAGTTAGCGCTATCGTGTGGGAGGGGAAATTTAGCAACTCTAGAGCCTTGTAATTGGCGCATGACGGTATGAAGGCGGTGTCGTTCGTGCACTTTGCGGGAAAACGGAATTTTTTTTTTTGTGGATGGATGGGAATCACTCGGGTGCAGGACTTTGGTCTAGTAAGCACTTCTGGTCGAAGCTCTGGCATGTGTGGTTGGTACTTTGGATCTGTCCTGAGACTGACTTCACTTACGAGTAGTTTAGCCTGGAGAGCCTGTGGTGAAGTTCTTACTGTGCCTACAGTGTGACTTCAAATGTCTCGGACTACTCGTTTGCTGAGGATACACTTACTCGTTTTTGGTTTAGCAGTCTTGACGTTTGGTATCGTTGTGTGCTCTGTCGCATAAGTAGCCAATTGGTCCTTGCTACGACCAGTGATTGGATGTGTGACACTTCGAAATCTACCATGATGTCAGGGCTCTGGTAGAGAGTAAATTGCGATCCGTTTGCCTCATCGCTAGACCGTGAGATTTGGGCATTTCTTTCATGGCAGTGGTCGATTCACAGGTGCTGCCTCCACGTCTCACTTCCTCTGCCGCACACATCTCACTAGCTGCAAGTCACGTCGCCGCACGAAGTAAACAGGGTTACGTACAGCTGCTCCAGCATTGTCAGGGCGTACATATCTCAATCGCCACTTGCTCTCAGCTGCACCAATGTAGAGAAACTTCAGTAGATTTGGTCAGTCAAAGTCTGCTCAGCGTCAGATCAATTCAGCTTGCGTTATCCGTATTTTTAGGGCCAGAGTAAATGGTTCAAATGGCTCTGAGCACTATGGGACTCAACTGCTGTGGTCATCAGTCCCCTAGAACTTAGAACTGGACTGGAACGCCTAGAACCGCACGGTCACCGCGGCCTGCTAGGGCCAGAGTACTTACTGATCACCTAGTTAAACTGTCTTTGCCAACCAGGTGCCACCAAGTGGAGTGTTTAATCATCTGTTAGTTGTTTCAGGAATTAAATCTTTAACTTGTTTAGTATAATTTATGTCTTGGTTGTTTGGTGAAATAAATGTTGTTAGTACACTAAATTTTGCCAACATTCTCAATCAATTAAATAGTCCAAGCAAGTTACCTTTCACATTCATTCGGGTACCTAGACCCATTGGCGAGATGCCTCACTGAAAACAATCTAACAAAGTCACCACCATCCCCAGAGAGGCTTAACGACTCCTAAAGCCCATAACTCTTCTTACAAGTCAATTAAGAGTACCCTTTCACCTAAAATCCCGAAAGTCTAGCCATGCAGTAGTAGCACGCGCACACACACACACACACACACACACACACACACACAAGGCGAGAATGGGCACACGCCAACGCAGACACAGATATCGGCAGGTGGCTTCTGACAGACGGCTTGGAGCGACCGATGGGAATTCACGATTTAAGTGACAGTCTTTGCGAATAAACAGAGCTCTTGATTCATCATACGACAGGTTGGGTACCTGTTTCTCTATCTACTGATCGGATATCTGCGCTATTGGTCACCAAATTTGACGCGTTTTCACGCCAGCGTGGTTTCTGCTTAGACTGGTATAAATAGGAGGCTTCGGTCACAGCCCAACGGTATGTTCGTAGCACCTGAAGATGTCAGTCAGTTGCGCTGATGAAATATTGTGGGAGTTTCAGAACGACTACTATTTACGACTACTCTGTTGAGAAGTACAGAAAACAGGCTGCATTACGGCTCGTGCCTTGGAGATGTCGTGCGTCTAGCATGCGCTATACTTGAGGATTTTTTTCTGGAGAATCTCTCTATAGAGACAGGCTAGAGTTTTAACCTCTTGATGCCTTTCATGTCACGTCAAGATGCTGTATTGCAATGGAGGCGAAATTACAGTATTCCGCACTCGCAAAGAATCACGACGATGAAGTGAAGACGGTGGTTTAAGACGAAGCCGACTGGGTCAAAGGGTAGCGTGCGCGGGCCGCGGGCCCTTTGTTTACGCTGCCGGCGCCACGGCAGTCGCGGCAAGGGCGTGGCCCCGGAGCAGGGCCGACAGATGGGCGGCGGGCACGGAAGGGAAAGGAGGGGAGAGGGCGGCCAGCCACACGGCGCGGGGGCAGCCACAGAGGGAGGAGGAACTTGGCCGACGAGCTCACTATGGCAGTCTCTGACATCCTCAGGAGCAATACGTTTACTGCATCTACATTTACAAGTCTCCGAATGGTGTGTTGCGGAGGGTACGTGATGGACCAGTCTCATCTCGCCTTCACCTCCCTCCGCCGAACCTTCTCCTTTCCGAAATTTGTTGCCACATTCTCAATCGGTGTGTAGTGAATCTATTATTTCTACCCATTTGTGCATGCTGCACTGCCTTTAATTTTTTCCTCACTGTTATTTCACGAGGTACGTGTGGGAATAAATCGAGTCTCATAAAATTCAATGTAAGACTCTGTCGATGCAAAACACCTTTTTTCTTTTTTCTCCCATGCGGGTTTTTAAACATTTCTGCAAAGCATTCACACCGACTAAGAAATCCATGGCCAGGAGTCCAGTCTCACTTTCAATCTTTTGTATCTTTTGCTACTTCTACACTACTGGCCATTAAAATTGCTGCACCACGAAGATGACGTCCTACAAACGCGAAATTTAACCGACAGGAAGAAGATGCTGTGATATGCAAATGATTAGCTTCTCAGAGCATTCACACGAGGTTGGCGCCGGTGACACCTACAACGTGCTGACATGAGGGAATTTCCAACCGATTCCGCATACACAAACAGCAGTTGACCGGCGTTGTCTGGTGAAACGTTGTTGTGATGCCTCGTGCAAGGAGGAGAAATGAGTAGCATCACCTTTTCGACTTTGATAAAGGTCGGATTGTAGCCTATCGCGATTGCGGTTTATCGGGTCGCGACATTGCTGCTCGCGTTGGCGACATACAATGACTGTTAGCAGAATATGGAGTCGATGGGTTCAAGAGGGTGATACGGAACGCCATGCTTGATCCCAACTAGCAGTCCAGATGACAGGCATCTTATCCGCATGGCTGTAACGGATCGTGCAGCCTGAGTCAACAGATGGGTACGTTTGCAAGACAACAACCATCTGCACGAACAGTTCGACGACATTTGCAGCAGTATGGACTGTCAGCTCGGAGACCATGGCTGCTGTTACCCTTGACGCTGCATCACAGATACGAGCCGGCCAGTGTGGACGAGCGGTTCTAGGCACTACAGTCTGGAACCGCGCGACTGCTACGGTCGCAGGTTCGAATCCTGCCTCGGGCATGGGTGTGTGTGATGTCCTTAAGTTAGTTAGGTTTAAGTAGTTCTAAGTTCTAGGGGACTGATGACCTCAGAAGTTAAGTCCCATAGTGCTCAGAGTCATTTGAACAATTTTTTTGAACAGATAGGACCGCCTGCGTTAGTGTACTCAACGACGAACCTGGGTGCACGAATGGCAAAACGTCATTTCTTCGGATGAATCCAGGTTCTGTTTACATCATCCTGATGGTCGCATCCGTGTTTGGCGACATCGCAGTGAACGCACATTGGAAGCGTGTATTCTTCATCGCCATACTGGCGTATCACCCGGCGTGATGGTATGGGGTGCCATTGGTTATACGACTCGGTCACCTCTTGGTCGCATTGACAGCACTTTGAACAGTGGACGTTCCAATTCAGATGTGTTACGGTCCGTGGCTCTACCCTTCATTCGATCCCTGCGAAACCCTACATTTCTGCATGATAATGCATCAGCGCATATTCCAGGTCATGTACGGGCCTTTCTGGATACAGAAAATGTTCGACTGCTGCCCTGGCCAGATCATTCTCCAGATCTCTCACCAACTGAAAACGTCTGGTCAATGGTGGCCGAGCAACTGGCTCGTCACAATACGCCAGTCACTACTCTTGATGAACTGTGGTATCGTGTTGAAGCTGCATGGGCAGCTGTACCCGTACACGCCAACCAACCTTTGTTTGACTCAATGCCTAGCCGTACCAAGGCCGTTATTACGGCCAGAGGTGGTTATTCTGGGTACTGATTTCTGAGGCTCTATGCACCCAAACTGCGTGAAAATGTAATCACATGTCAGTTCTAGTATAATATATTTGTCCAATGAATACCTGTTTATTATCTGCGTTTCCTCTTGGTGTAGCAATTTTAATGGTCAGTAGTGTACGTACAAGGGCGTGCTGAAAAGTAATGCCTCCGGAGTTTCTGTATGAAAACTCTTAAATTCATTTTAAATAAAACTAACGTTATTAACATTCTACATCTTTATTCTTCGCGTCCACACATATATTTTTCAACACTGTCACTCTGGCGACGAACACATTTCTCCCAATGATGGACCAGTTTGTTGATACCATCCCAATAGAATCTTGGCTTTGTTGACAGAGCGACAGCCTTACCTCTGCTTGTACTGCTCCATCGCTATCAACGTGAAGTCCTCAAATGTGCTCTTTAAGTTTTTAAAGGTCATGATAATCGGATGGAGCCAAGTCGGAACTTTATCGAGGATGATTCATAACAGTATAAGCGAGGCTTCGGATTGCTGTAGACGTCACAGCACTCGTGCATGGTCTGTTAGTGTTATGGTGAGGGAGAGGATGCTGCACATGTGAACGAACTTCGAAACTCGATTACAGCACGCTGTTTTGCAACCACCGACATAGTTACGTCACACACCGCCAAGTTACACGCTACAATCCCCAGCCCTCTTGTGGCCCAGGGCTGCAAATATGTAGACATGAAGAATAAAGCTGTAGACTGTTAATTATGTGCGTTTTGTTTAAAAGGATTTGACAATGTTCATATAAAAAATTCGGAGGAATTACTGTTCAGTGCGCTCTCTTAATATGAATACTTGAATGACGACTATAATAATTGTTCGAACAAGGCTTTATTTCCAGATACCTTAGTTGAAGATGATCCACACCTCCTTGAAATAATTTTAATAAGTCTCAGTACGTGGTATGCAAATATAATAGCTAATTCAAAGGATAAAATTTAAACCATATGGTCAGTTGTGAAGGAAGTGTCTGGTCAGCAGCACAAGGTCGACTATATAAAGTCAGTTCGTAGTGAAAATATTTCTGTTACTGATAAATCAGATATATGTACAGTATTTAACAATCATTTTTTGAGCATTGCTGGTGAATTAAATAAAAATTTAGTTTCTACAGGGAATCACATAACTTTCTTGGCAAATGCCTTTCCGAGATTGATGTCTGAAATACTCCTCTGGGGGGGGAGACTGAGCCAATAATTAAATCACTGAAGAGTAAGGACTCTCATGGCTATGCTGGAGAGCCTAGCAGAATATTAAAGTACCCGTGCTGCACGTGTTTGTCCTGTATTTAACCATATTTGTAATTTTTCCGTTAAGAATGGTAAGTTTCCTGGAAGATTTAAGTACTCAGTAGTAAAGCCGCTTTATAAAAATGGAGAAAATGATAATGTAGATAATTTTAGACCTATTTCTATGCCATCAATGTCTGGTAAAGTTATTGAAGAGGCTGTGTATCTAAGGATAATTGATCATTTTATAGCACACGATTTGCTATCAAATGTACAGTTCGGCTTTAGAAGTCGTTTAACAACCGAAAATGCTACATTCTCTTGTCTCTGTGAGGTACTGGATGGGTTTAACGAAAGGTTTCGAGCGCTAGGCATATTTTTTTTTTTATTTAAAAAAGGCGTTTGATTACGTTGATCACAAAATATTGCTCCACGAGTTGGACCATTACGGAATACGGGGAGTAGCTTACAACTGGTTCACCTTTTACTTTAGCAACAGACTGTAAAAGGTCATTATTCACAATGTTGAGAATGGCTGTGGTGTGGGGTCTGAGTGGAGTACGATCAAGTAAGGGGTGCCCAGTGATCAGTCTTGGGGACACTCCTGTTCCTTATTTATATAAATGGTATGCCTCTAGTATTACGAGTAACTCTAAAATATTTCTGTTTGCTGAAGACACTAGCTTCGTAGTAAAGGATGTTGTGTGCAACATTGGCTCGGTTTCAAATAGTGCAGTTCATGACCTAAGTTCATGGCTTGTAGAAAGTAAACTATCGCTAAATCACAGTAAGACTCAGTTTTTACAGTTTCTAACACACAATTCAACAAAATCCGACGTTTTAATTGACAGAATGGGCATATGATTAGTGAAACGGAACAGTTGAAATTTCTAGATGTTCAGATAGATAGTAAACTGCTGTGGAAAGCCCACGTTCAGGCTCTTGTTCGAAGGCTTAATGCTGCCATTTTTATTATTCGAACGGCATCTGAATTGAGTGATCGTTCGAGACGAAAATTAGTCTACTTTGCTTATTTTCACTCGCTTATGTCGTATGGTATTATATTTTGGGGTAACTCTTCCCATTCTAAAAGGATATTTTCGGCTCAGAAACGGGCGGTTCGGGCAATAAGTGGTGTAAGTTTACGAACCTCTTGTCGACACCTCTTCACGAGTCTGGATATTTTGACATTGGCCTCTCAATATATATATTCCTTACTGTCATTTCTTGTTAACTATGTTAGTTTATTTCCAAGAACGAGCAGCTTTCACTCAGTTAATACTCGGCAGAAATCAAACGTATATTTGGATTGGACTTCCTTAACTCTTGTGCAGAAGGGTATACAGATACTACTGCATACATTTTCAATAAGCTACCATTCGAATTCAAAAATCTTAGCAGTAATCCACGGGCTATCAAATCCAAACTGAAGAGTTTCCTCATGGGTCACTCCTATTCTGTTGAGGAGTTCCTTGAAAAATTAAGCTCATTCTTGTTGTATTGCTTATTGCGTTTACTGAAACTTATGGCTTGAGTTTTTCGGGTTCATAAACAATTTATTTTTGTATGTTATTACTTTTATGTTGTAATTTCATGTGCTGACACGTTCCATGACCTTGAAGATTTGCTCTTCAATTTGGTCCTACGGGACTTGACGTGTAAATAAATAAAGAAAAAATCAGCTGCCTTTACTAGAGTTACGTGGTTGGGAGTCGTAAATTGTTTCGGATATAGCTGCAAAAGAAGTAGCTCTTATTTTCTTAGGTACAACAAGAATCAAATGAGATGTTCGATCTTATGTTCTCGGTCGTATTTCGAGTGTTACCTACTCGAGCCAATCTACAGTGTGGAACGAGTGGGCTGTAGTCGAATGTTTCATTCAAGAAATCAATATTCTTTCTCGAAGACGCCGACTCTTTGATTTCTCATTACTATATTGATGCGCTGAACGTGAATCAGAAGCATTGATAGCGATGACCCTGAAGTGTCTGCATGGCATCAAGTTTTCCAAGTGGTCGTCTTGTAGTATCAAATAATACTTCCTAGAGTGAGGGACTTTTGATTACTTACTCCCTCGATGCATGCGTGACGATATACACTGTAATTGCTATTCGTTCGTTTTATTTCTCCCAACCACACAAAATTCATTTAGGATTCAAGTGGCGATACGCAGTCTTTCCTGTAAGTCGAATTGTGAACGACATTTCCTAGTCTTTCCTCTAAGTCGAATTGTGAACGACATTTCCTTTCCCCGCAGAGAAGTCTGTCACGCAAACCATAATCCGAGATGCAGCTCAACCGAATGTTGAAATAAGAATCTGATTTAGGGTTGCTACCTTTGGGAAAAACTGATTTAGGGTTGCTACCTTTGGGATAAAACAATTCGGAATCAGAATTATATAACCCTTCGCTCTCACCAAATTATGGCCTTAGACTTTTCTGTTAAGTAAAAATGGTTCTGCTTATCTTCTGTGTGTACACATGGCCAGTCGTACAGTAGACCATATAGTTGTATCATCAGAAAGAGTTCTCCTGAATCTCCCAAAAGTTGCGTACCACCATAAGAAATATTTCTAACATGTCAGAGAACCCACTGAACCCATTGTCAGTTTGTGGGTGTTATGTTGACGAGTTGCACAACGGATTGATCTGACAAAGACCCATTGGCTCCTGCAAGAAGCAATTTCCACCCCACACTACTACAGAAGTCAGATAGACGCTCCTAACGTACCAAAAAGAAATGCCTGAAAAACTTTCAGCAATAAATATCTTCTGGAGTCGTCCGCTGTAAGGAAAAGACACAAAAATATTCTATTTTATTACATAACTAGTGGAATACTTGGGTACTTGAGTATTGCTAGTTAGTGTAAGAAAAAATTAAACGAACGAAAAATATTATTTATTGCAAAATTTAAGAAAATCAAGTGAAACTTTTATTTATAAACTGGTACACAAATTTCCGGATTCTTTTCGGAATAGGAGGTTACCTCTTATGGATAGAAATCCTGTTAATGACATTTATATACAAAGTGTGGGAAAGCTCTTTTATCCTTTTTCTTTAAGAATGTTATTTACTCGGTAGAATGGCTCAGAACGACGCCTACTCAACTTGAATAATTATCCAACTGAATTTTTCTAAGTACAGTCGAGGCTGTCGCATAAGAAATGTATTGGCGTGACGTGAATGAAGTATGTTATTTCTAATGGAGGAAAGATGGGACTCGTCTATGCTCTAGTGCACAATACCGTGAGCTGCGACAACTGCTGCCTGTGTCGTTCGCCGCTGAAAAATAACAAAACTCTCTCTTTCTATCTGTACTGGCTCTCACTACATCTTGATGAAGTCAAGGACTCATATCTGCCTCTAGTCTAGCTAATGGTGTGGTACACTGGTCAGATAACCAGTCCACCATGATGACAATCAATGTTCGCTCACAGGTCCTACCTAATACTCTGTCTGTGTTCACACCGCACATTAAGTGCCACGGCCAACACAGTGAACAAACGCTTAATCGTGAGCGACTCAATATAGAGTATCACTCTGTAACGTTCCCTGGCAAACTCACGCTATTAATGAACAAGAGTTTATTTGTACCATATACGCCGCTCTGAACAAGTTGTATATACCGTAATTATTGAACAAAAAATATTATTGAATTTTGTGTAAAAGACATTTGTTATTATCGTAATATTTTTTGTAGTAATATTCTCTCTGTATTTAGGATAGTAATTTTTCTATATTTATTATGTGATTGTGAAATGTGTCAGTATCTGCGATAACAGAGATGTGAAATTTAGCCAGAGGATAATAATATTGTCAAATTACAAAGAAATGTTAATAGTCAGCAGTAGTATAAAAGAACCATGTACAGCGTATTCTTTGGTCTTCTCTGTGTAGAGCTGAATGCGAGAGGAAGCTGTGTCGAAGCGATTTATGAATGGGTAGACTTCTTTTGTCTCTGTCTAGATTTAGCCGCCATTAGAGGAGGCGTTACAAATTAATGTGAGTTCAATTATTGTTTGATCTAAATATACCAGAATTTATCAAAAGTGTGTATTATTAATGTAAATTAGCTTGCCCATGTCATCTATAAAATTTCTTTAAAGAATTTTCAACATTTTTAGCGGTGTTGCTGGGCTGTGCCGCGACCGATCGATTTGCAGCGGCGGCACATTTAAAAAATTGTTCCGCTAAAGGAAAAATCAACCAAACCCGTAAATTGGGAACAGATAGATAAAAATTAACAGTGAATTAAGAAATTGTTCTTCTTTTACAGTGATCCTGAGACTGATGAATTTTAAACTAATTATACGTTTGTGCATTCGTAGGCGGATAGTTAATGTTAGTTAACATTGAAATTTAACAATTTTGGTTCTTTCAAATAACTTAAATGTATAGCGAAGTAGGTTTGATCAGTGATAATTAAATGTCGGCTTGGCAATAATTAACCATTTTCTGCTAATAGAGATAATCTTGTGTTCCATATCTAACGCCGGGATAGAATTCAGTAAATATTTAACAAAAAAAAACCCACTGCATTTAGAAAATGTGTGCCAAGGCCGAATTATGTAAAGGATTTAATTCTCAACTAAATATTCTTAATCAGTTAATATGAGTTCACGTAATTCTTAAATGTACGTAATTCTTTTGAAAGTGAATTTTTTTTATTACCACACGTAAATAAGAGAGAGGTTCTACAACAAAGTTCGTACTTACAGAAGACAGTTAAAGAGAGGCAAATTAATTAACTAAAAGCAATAATTATTATACTATCTTTAACGAAAATAAAAGCAATTTCGTTAAATTGGCGCCCAACGTGGGGCCCGAATATGCTGTGGCCACTAAATACCCATGAGATAACTAGGGAATTATTATAGTCGAACTTCGTTGGAGAACATTTAATAATTTTTCCATGTATTGTATGTATTGCATAACCAACATTGTGTGGTAATACCTGTATATGATTTTTTGCATGAGAACACTATATACCCAGAGGCAAGCTGAAGAAGAGAGCTCATTATAGCGAAAAATTAATTACCTACCACAATATCAGGGGGCAGCTGCACCCAAGATAGATCACCAAAAGGTAAAGCTACAGTGTAGTTGTCCTGTGGGTAGTAAAGTAGCCTCAGTGCAGTGTTCTCGGATCATTAGTGGTGTGCTTGTTGTTAGTGTTCTTTTTTTTTAAATAACAGGACATTTGAGTAGTTAGTCACTGTAGTATATAATAAGTGTGTTTTAACAAATGGCCATTTCTTGTGTGATTATGTCAGTGAAACCTGAGTGTTAGGATATTTAGTTCAGATTTTGTTTCTTTTGTTGACTATGGTTAGGTTGCGTAGTCAGAAAGATATCAACATGGATAATGAACAACAATTAGTAAGTAGTGATACCGAGTTAGAAAGTGGGACACAAAGTAATGTTAGTGGCGTAGTTCAGGAAGTACAATGTGAGAATCTGGGGGCAGAAGGGCAAGAAATGTTGCCACTGCCAGCCAGTGATTCAGTTGATAGCGGAAATACTGTGCCACCCGCAAGCACTGGACACGGACCAGAGAGTGGTGAGGTGTCAGAAGTGCAATCATTAAGAGTTATGTTCGAGCGCATGCTCAATTTCCAAGCTGAATTTGTACGTATGCAAGCAGAACGCGAAAGAGAACGTGATGCTGAACAAGCAGAGCGTGACCAGAGAATGGTAGCTGAATTTGCATGTATGCAAGCAGAACGCGATAGAGAACGTGATGCTAAACAAGCAGAGCGTGATCGACGCCTGCATGAGAGAGACTTGAAGTTAATGCAATCTTTGGAAGCTATGCAAAGTGAGATTGTTAGTTTGAAACAAAACTATGAAACCATACCCAAAACGGTGCAAGAACTAAGCGAAAGAGTAGATAGTATCCAAGTGGCTAACGCCAGTATCGTAGATCAAATCAGTGTACTGACCAACAGGGTGGAACAATTAGAGATTGACACAAATCAAGTAATTGAGCACAAAGTGTCCGAACAAGTGCACAAAATGGAAAGCGAATTTATAAAGGAAATAGACGAGAAATTGCACGCCGCGATTGAAGCCAAAGAGGTGGGCTCAAATGCGGAAGTGCAGAACCTGAAAAGGGTGGTACACACTGACATTCCGCTGTGGCAGCGGAAATGTCAACCGTCGTCTTGCCGAAATAGAAATCAGCTTGCGACATGACGACTCACAGGTGTATGTCACGCCAGCCAGGTCCAACAATGATAGGCATATAAATACAGTAGTAAAAAATTGCGACTGCGAGACAGAACAGGCAACCAATGTAAGGGAAACAAATAAATGCCATTCCAAAATAGTGATTGAAGAAAGCCTGATTAGAAACCGACAGTTTCAGATCTTCACAACGGAGAAGAAATCTGTTCACCCTGTAGTGTTTATCAAGGGATTTAGAAACATTTTGCCTAGCGTTTGGAGTCATACACAGAAAATACAGTTCGTTATGTCTTACATACAAGGAGATGCTGCATTATGGGCAACCGAAGCAGCTGACAGTTGCGATACATATGAGCAATTTGAAAAGGCATTCTTGGCCAAATATTGGTCAACATGTATTCAGGAGAGATTACGGAAAGAGGTATATAATCCAGAGCCGTATTCTCCACGATTAGGCAATTTGCGAAAATATTTTGAGAAGTACATTAATAAGACCCGTTACTGGGACGAGCAGATTTCATCCAGGGATTTGATCAGACTTTTGAAATCACACTTGCCGATACACGTAAAGGAAAAACTTATACACGTACCGGAGAACGACATAGAACATTTCTTGTCTGTTCTGGACTCAATTGACCTGATTCAGGAGGATGTTAAGGCAGCCTCTGAACAGGCTAGAAGTAACGGAAACGGTTACAGAAATGGTCGAAATAACACGCCTCCACCAAATAATGGAAACGGCGGAGGTAACAATAGGAGACAAGATTATGTACAAAACGGGAATAGAGGTAGAGACCGGAACGGCAATAGTCCGCCGGTGAATAATGACCGGAAAAGGAGGTCTGATGACCGATATGAAACAGGCCCACCAAGCAATAGTAGATGGAAAAATGCCAGGGGGCCGTGGAACAGTAATACCTATAACGATGCAAACCGAACTTGGCCACAGAACCAGAGGCCCAGTCCGGACCGGCAAAACAGTGAAAGATATGACAATAACCGACCGCCACCACAAAATGCGCCAATTGCGCAACCGTGGCGGCCGACGCAACACAACTTACACATAGTGGAGGTCAGTGACGCAGAGCAGCCACACCCATCCACCAGCAATAATCCAACAAACTAGATTCAGCCGAGATACGCTCTCCATCGTCGGCTGAGGTTTGGAGTGAGAGCAGCCCGACACAGAACAAAACATCGGGAATCTGTATCCTTAGGTATAATGACGGGGTACAGATGGGACATGAATTAATAACTGAACCATCCACGTGCATAAAGGAGCACAAAGACAAAGTACAAGCGATAATAGAGATCAAAATTAACAATATTGATGTGCAAGCAATCGTAGATACAGGTGCTACTGTCAGTGTCATGAGTATGGACTTATTCAAAGTACTGGGGAAAGAAAGGCGTATGCTGACTTTTCCTGTGAACAATTGTAAAGTCACTGGAGCCATAAGTGCACAGCGACAAATAATTAAACTCCAAGTGCGGGTAGAGATGTATATAGGGGAAGAAGCCATAGCGTGCTCATTCCTGGTAGTAAAGGGTTTAAGGGTAGCCTGCATTTTGCGGGTAGATTTTTTGAGAGAAAGGGACGCAGTAATCGACCTTTCTCGGGGAAAATTAAGTTTGATGAACGCTGGTAGGCGGATAGAATTGTCCATGCTCAGATCTGAAGAGGTACCTGTGCCTAATTGTAATGCTACTAACATAAAGTGTAGGAATCAGTGGATACTACATTTAGACAATCATTGTCAAGGACAAAATCTCTATTATCCAGACGTACAAAGTGATCAATTAAAAGCAAATGTGGACGCACTTGTGAACAAAGTATCACAGTCCGAAAATTCGAATTCAATGCAACAGCAGGATTTGGTACAGCTATTATCTAATTATGCAGATGTATTTTCAGAACGACCAGGAATTGTTAAGGGATATCAGTACAATATCGAGGTGAAGCCTCACAAAACCTACTGTCGAGCCTCATACCCCATTCCTTAGTCCAAGAAGGAAATAGTAGCTATCTCTTAGCAGATCCCCAATCAGGGAGAGTACGGGGACTGTATCCGCGTAAGGATGTAAAAATATTCCTACAGTAAATGACTATAGTCCTATGTGATATGTGTAAAAAAAAAAAAGATACACCATTCTTTTGAAAATGAATGAACATTAATGATGTGTGATCTTAGAGATAATTTATTAGTGTAGAAGTATTTAGTTATAAGAATATGATTGACTTTCTCATGTGTTTATGAATATTTGTGTTATGTCTTCTTTTAATTAGTGTTAGCTTAAACATGCTCTAAATGTCTGCACAGATAACCTGATTAGTGCAATTATTTATAGTGTTAAATTGTGACAGAGATCAGTCAGGAGGAACATTTTAGTAATGATTAGTTTGTGTACTGCATAATTTTCTATATGTGTGTCAAACTTGAAATATTCTTGGTACAATCTTTTCTATTATATATGTATGTATGTATATATGTGTAGCTGTCAGATTGACAGATTCGAACCCAGAATAATATCAGTAATATGAGACCCTGAGAACTTTATTTCCAAACCAGTGCTATCAAAGAGAATAGTGCACCCAGTAGTGACCCGAGGGCACCATGGGAGGCAAACTTATTGCAAATTTAAGTAACGCAAAGTTACGCACAAAGAAGCTTCAATTGAAGCATGTGCAGATCCAATCAGTAAAAAAGAGCTAGCCTGATACAGTCCAAGTCAATTTTAGCCTACAGAGACTACACTGTAGTTACGTAGGACCTTGCAAGTAAAGTGAGACATAATTTCAAAGGAGTTATTGAACAATATGCCTGAATCCGGCTGGAATGCACAAATAAAATCTACTCGAACACGAATATAGATGATTTTTGGGCAAACTAATACGAAATTTTAATATTTGTTACCATGTACGCAAATATCACACACCTTGTTAAAGAGTTACGAATGTGCTGTTACAAAAATTGCACAACGGACATTGTAAATAAAAATAAAGGAACTTAAACAAAAGTGCAGTATTGTGTGGCAGAGACAGACAGTGACTGTTAAACCTGCAGCAATACGTCACGAAGTTGTTATGTATAAGTAATAAAAAACTGTTTCATCGCCGTGTGTGCAAGTGAGCAAGGAACTAGCACGACACGAACAGTGAGCCGATAACGGACGGTGGACCAAGTTAGTGTAAAAACTTTAATTCTTTGTGTGTCAAGGGACGCTAGGAAAGCGCATTGACTACAGAGATACATTTTGTCCTAAGGTGAAAACTTGCGTGTGACTAATGACAAGTCATGACATGGTGAAAAATATTGTGTGCCCATAAAACGTGTTACTGTGACAACGAAACATTGTGCAAACCAGACTAGTGAAGGCCTACTGAATAATAACTGCCAATAACTGTGTGCGTTTTTTTCCACAGCAGGAAAAATGCCCATAAGGATAGTACACTGTTTGTGAACTTGTTGCATGTTTGCTGGAGCACTACAAGAAGACGTCACACGGGCTCGGGCGAGCTGATATACAACGCGCATCCGGCTACATCAGCCATGCAGCGGCCGCAGCAGCCCGTAGCAGACCAGACAGCCACACGCCTCTCCACGCCGTAGCTGTCAACACCGGGGGCGGTGACCTACACGGAGCCGACGCGCCGAGCGCCGCTCAACAGTCACTCCGCACCGCTCACCAACTACAGCATTATTGACTTTTTCCAAAATATTTACATAAACTGCATAACATGTCAATGACTCCATTTTGATAAACATTGAACATTTATTATGTATGTCCGTAAACTGATAAGAGAAAATGAACACTAACAAGTGCAAGAGATGAATTTGTAACACGTAGGTAGTGGAAACATTATGAAAAGTGATCCTGTGCTAAGTGATTTAAAAAAAAAAAAAAAAAAAAAACTAAGTGATATATCCTAGGACAAGTGACCTTGCAGTATATCCCAAAATTAATAATAACGAGTAGTTCATCACACACAAAAAAAAACTTTCGTTGAACTGTATGTGACTGTGATATTATGTAACCGTTGGTGACAAACTGCTAAATTAATTCAAATGAATGACTGTTAAAGAGACAATATTAATCATGAACCAACTGGGATGGCTGGACTCCGGCACAGTTTTGCCCAGGTTTCCTGTCTGCCTTCGCCCAAATGGGGGAGCCATGAACATATATAACCCTGGGACTAATTAAAAGAGCCATTCCATAAAAAATACAGAATTGTAAAGAACGTTACTGGCACCATTGTGTCAAAGTATAGAAACTCTTTGCCAAATGCTGCCAGGGGGCAATGTAACGTTCCCTGGCAAACTCACGCTATTAATGAACAAGAGTTTATTTGTACCATATACGCCGCTCTGAACAAGTTGTATATACCGTAATTATTGAACAAAAAATATTATTGAATTTTGTGTAAAAGACATTTGTTATTATCGTAATATTTTTTGTAGTAATATTCTCTCTGTATTTAGGATAGTAATTTTTCTATATTTATTATGTGATTGTGAAATGTGTCAGTATCTGCGATAACAGAGATGTGAAACTTAGCCAGAGGAGAATAATATTGTCAAATTACAAAGAAATGTTAATAGTCAGCAGTAGTATAAAAGAACCATGTACAGCGTATTCTTTGGTCTTCTCTGTGTAGAGCTGAATGCGAGAGGAAGCTGTGTCGAAGCGATTTATGAATGGATAGACTTCTTTTGTCTCTGTCTAGATTTAGCCGCCATTAGAGGAGGCGTTACAAATTAATGTGAGTTCAATTATTGTTTGATCTAAATATATCAGAATTTATCAAAAGTGTGTATTATTAATGTAAATTAGCTTGCCCATGTCATCTATAAAATTTCTTTAAAGAATTTTCAGCATTTTTAGCGGTGTTGCTGGGCTGTGCCGCGACCGATCGATTTGCAGCGGCGGCACATTTAAAAAATTGTTCCGCTAAAGGAAAAATCAACCAAACCCGTAAATTGGGAACAGATAGATAAAAATTAACAGTGAATTAAGAAATTGTTCTTCTTTTACAGTGATCCTGAGACTGATGAATTTTAAACTAATTATATGTTTGTGCATTCGTAGGCGGATAGTTAATGTTAGTTAACATTGAAATTTAACAATTTTGGTTCTTTCAAATAACTTAAATGTATAGCGAAGTAGGTTTGGTAAGTGATAATTAAATGTCGGCTTGGCAATAATTAACCATTTTCTTGTGTTCCATAGCTAACGCCGGGATAGAATTCAGTAAATATTTAACAAAAAAAAACCCACTGCATTTAGAAAATGTGTGCCAAGGCCGAATTAGGTAAAGGATTTAATTCTCAACTAAATATTCTTAATCAGTTAATATGAGTTCACGTAATTCTTAAATGTATGTAATTCTTTTGAAAGTGAATTTTTTTTATTACCACACGTAAATAAGAGAGAGGTTCTACAACAAAGTTCGTACTTACAGAAGACAGTTAAAGAGAGGCAAATTAATTAACTAAAAGCAATAATTATTATACTATCTTTAACGAAAATAAAAGTAATTTCGTTAAAACTCCTATTCGCTAGCGACAGAGGTGTTCTCCCAGTGCAGTATTGAGTAGAGACTTTGTTCCTCGCTCTTTGCGTACATGCACAAGCGCACTCGCTCCCGCTATATGTTCCCGCTACAAGAGCGTCACCAGAACAACCTCCCTCCATGCAAAAAGCGAAAGGATATATCATCCGCTGTCTTTCCCTCACTCCTCCGGCTCATTGCGCCAGAAATAGTTCCCCAATAAGCATTACTCTTACAAATGGGAGAATGGCTAAGCCGACCAATCTGGAAATATATCTGCATTAGGCGTTTACTGTCCACTTCTGAGAACTCTGAAACTGTGCACTAGGTCCGTCAAAGATTGCGCGTGCTGGGGCTCTCCCAAAAAAATACAACAGGTTTTGCTTTTAAGGTGAACACGCAGGCCATTACCTCTTTTCTCTGGCAAAAACTGTTTTGGCCCTTGGACGGTCGGCCAGCCGACGCAGCTGCATGCTAACTCACCCTCGTATGGACTTTCCAGCGGGCTGGTTGCCTCTGCCAAACAAAAACTACTGTGGCCATTGTGTCTTGAATGTTTGTGTCCACCAGCCTCGACTTTTTTATCTCGGTGCGCATTTGTGACTTATTCATTAGATTTGCATATCGATTAAATGGAAATATGTAAAATTGACTCTACTCTATCGAGTTTGGGCTCAAATGAAACGACTTGATACGTAGAATACGATGGTGAGGTCGAAATATGTAAGAAATGAAAGTCAGGAGACCACGCCACCATCGGTACTTCATGTGTACTAAGAACTAATGAAGTAATACTTCCTGAAATTTTATCGTCTGATAGGATATGATGGCTCTCCTGTTGACGAGGAAGTAATCCATCCTGTTAAGTAGAAACCCAGTTTGATTTTACTTTCTCCCTAAGTAAACATTGCTAGAATTCCTAAAGCAAAATATTTGCTACCTAAATGCAGTGAGAGCTCCTCAAAACAGAACCTTACATCATTTTTCATACAGTTTGCGATTGAAACTGAACTCACACACTACGTGGTCCTATGTGGTCTTAAGCATTCAGTCCAACGATTGAAAACACAAATTTTTAAATGCAGATAGATCACTGCATATTATATCTTACCTGCAAGGATTTATCACAATTAATAAAAGATTTCCATGTTTTTATTACTATTTTTTTGTACACGAAACTGAAACCTGAAACGAATTCGGCTTGTCAGTATATTTCGAGGATTGTCATGCATGACTGAAACTTATGTTCTGTAAGATGGCTTTCACTGACAGAAATATTCTCGGTCTAACTGCTGACGTACATTCTACATCTACGTCTACATGACTACGCTCCAGGATTCACAGAAACACTTTCAAACTATTTCTCGACCATTCCATTCACGAATTGGACGTGGGGAAATATGAACACCTAAATGTTTCCCAGATAGGATTGATTTATTTTATTGCAATAGTCTTTTATTCCCCATGGACATGGAAATTAACAAACTATTTTCCAATTTAGAGGAGAAAGCTGGTGACTGAAATGTAGTGAAAAGATGTCGTAGCAACAGAAATGCTTTTCTTTTAGTCATTGCCATCTCTACTCGCGTATCATATCCTTGACGCTCTCTCGAGCAATTACGAGGTAATACAAAACATTCTGGCTGTCTTTGAGCTTTTACGAGGCTCCTCGCCAATCCTATCTGCTAAGTATCCCATGTTTATATTATGTTATGTTAACCAGGGACCTAGAAACGACGAGGAGGCTCCGCCCCCGCCGCAGGTGCAGTGGTCTGCAACCCCACGACGACTACCGCAGTCCACGTCACCCCTCCATCGCCTCACACCGAACCCAGGGTTATTGTGCGGTTCGGCCCCGGTGGACCCCCCCGAGGGAACGTCTCACACCAGACGAGTGTAACCCCTATGTTTGCGTCGTAGAGTAATGGTGGTGTACGCGTTGTTTGCGCAGCAATCGCCGACATAGTGTAGCTGAGGCGGAATAAGGGGAACCAGCCCGCATTTGCCGAGGCAGATGGAAAACCGTCTAAAAACCTTCCACAGACTGGCCGGCTCACCGGACCTTGACACAAATCCGCCGGGCGGATTCGTGCCGGGGACCGGCGCTCCTTCCCGCCCGGAAAGCCGTGCCAACCGGGCGGGCTAAGCATCTCATACTTGGCAAACATAATCCAGTAAGGTCATACAAGCGTAGTGCAGGTAGCTTCTTTGCTAGATCTGTTGCATATTCTAGGACAGGCTCATCTAAACTGTGTCCCTGGGGCGCTAGCGCTCGCGGTCGCCCGAGTCCAGGGCACGGGAGAATTCGTGTGTAGTTGCTGTGGCGGAGCCGTGTCGCTTAGCTTACCGTGCGGACCGCCCGCCGCGCCTCGCCAATCCGCTGTACGCGCGCTTCGTAAGAAAGACAGACCGCCGCGCCAGCAGTGGTTAAGAGCTTTGATACGACACAAAGCCGTTAGTCAACAGACGTAAGGCTACAGTGGATCGAACAGCAGCAGACAAAAAAGAAAAGAAAAAGGAGGAGCGGCGCGTCCGCACTGTTTAAACCCGAGAGGGAAACTGATTTCTTTTGTACTGCTGTCCAAAATCATGCCAAATGTTTAGTAGGTCATCGTGTAACCTCCCCCTCACTTATCGACCTTAATGACAGTGAAAAATTAAACCGCGTGTACCTAATGGAAAATTGGGAAAAGCAATCGTCACCGAAGTTAATCTGTCGGTAAAGAGGGAGGAAAGGGTTACATCTATATGAAAGGAAAAATGCAAGTGAAACTGGTGGAAATTAATTTTGAAATAGGGATAAAGTTAATAAAGAAAGTAAATGTGCGGCCGTTACGTTAACAAATAACTAGCGGTAATTAGATATTTGAGATTTGGGGGAAATTACGGTCGCCAGTCCTATGGACAATTACTATAATAACTGAAAAACAAAGGTTATTACACATATAATTAGCACTAGAAGCGTGGCAACTGAAGGTTGACACGTGTAGTGTGAAAACTGAAAGTTTGTCAGAAGTGATAAATTTCGCTACACTTAATTTAGCAAAAGAATTAATGAAACCGGAAAATCGAAAGTTAATTTAGTGACTGATGTTAATAGTGAGCTTTCTTTCTGAAGCACATCGAAATACAGTTAGTCTTGGACTACCTCAACAATCATTTCTAAAGCTACTTGAATCTACGCAATTGAGAAAGAAGAGATTTAACTTTGAACTTGAATTAAACGATTCTGAACAATTAACAATAGTAAAATTTAGTACGTACCAAGATGAGCTGCAGTCACAGGTAAGCTAAAATACGGTAACAAAACTCGCACTCTTGATTTGTGCTTGTGTAATCTAACTATTGTAGCCAGCTATGAATACTAAAATTGAACTATGAAATTAAAGCAGTGAAATGGAATTATGCTGGCGTTTGAATTTCAACGACACTCGGGTTCATTTCGGAAAAGGAAGGGACCCTGCTAGGCAATGCAATTGGGACAATGAGCAACAAAGGTTCATGCTAAGTTGCTGTAATTTTGCGAGGCAAATGGAACAATTTGAAAACCTGAGGTCTGCCATACAGTTCTGAAACTTTACGTGCTTTTAGTCTTCCTTGTTGGTTGATTGAAGGTTTGAAGCCGTCGATCGAGGAGGTGGCGACAGTCACTCATTGTCGGCCGTCGCTGTTGCAGAAGCTGGATGTTGGCGCGCCTTCTTCTCGACACGGTCACCAGGCGAAACGGGCTCTTGATGTGCGCTAGCTAATGCTTCCCGTCCGCGACACCATGTCAGAAACTATCATCGCGAGTCGAGCGCAATTACATGCTGCCAAACCCCGAAAGCGCGGCAACTCGCGGGAGCGTCACACAACACACCTGCTCCACTCGCTACTCCAGCCAGACTCCGACAGCTCTGCCCGCGCTCCACGCGGCAGAGTTAACACTACCAAAGAGCCTACACACTTTGAGTCTTCACACGACCTATCGATGTAATCGTTCGATAGCAGTTTTCCCTAGGCAAGACCCAGCGTAAAAATACAAATAATATTTACGAAACAAACCAATTATACATCGACATAAATGCATAAATATATACATATACAAATAGTAAAACAATTACAATATGTAAAGAGACAGAAATGTCATATCTTGAGGTAACAAAACAAGGAAAAAAAATAATAGTACAATAGATGGAAATAGGAGGATATGCATTTCCGGCGTTACAATCGGAACCTCACGTATTTAAAAAATACTCGATTGAGCGGCACTTTAATACCTGGCACAAAGATCAGATCGAAAATTTGTCGCAAGAGGAACGCTAGTCGAAACTTGAAGAAGAAACTTTCAAGCAGCATTACAGTGAAGTAAGTGTTTCGTATCGTATGAGTCTTTATTATTTATTAAGATGATAAATAAAACTATATTTTATAATCTGATATATCAGTTAGTAATGTGCCAGTTATCGAATATCAGAATGTCAGCAACAAGGAACATTTCTTTTCGGTTAATTTTTATATTCGGGTTGCATTAAATTGAGCCGTACAGACATAAGAAAGAGTCTCAGGTGCGTTATCTTTTGCCACTTCCTGCAAAGCCGTCACAAGCGCTCTCTCGGAGAGCAAAGTGTCATTAAGAGTCATTATTTGTTTTTGTGTATTTGTGTTTTGATGGATGGTAAACATATGTTGTAGTTTTATCTGTGTTTTCAGTTAATTAAAACGCACATAATCCAATAGATAACATTTCGCTGTCCTTGCTAGTGTCTATGAACGTTTTCAGATGAACTGGGGGGAAACGCACCTAAAACCAATCTTTTTGTTAGTTTTTTATGTGGTTTTCATTGCATGAAACAATTAAAATAAGCAGGATTGTACAAAATTAATTGTAAGGTTTTTTTGCCGTGGTAGGAGCAGGATACAGGTGGAAAAAGTTTGCGTGCAAGCTACTAATGCTCGCTGAGAATTGCGAAAGCAGGGAAACCCTTTGCTGCTGGGAATGTCATCAAGGATTGTCTGGTCGACGCGGCGGATTGTATTTGTCCAGCGGACCTTACGGAAAAATTTGAAAAAAAATAGCTCTTTCGCCTCAAACTGCTGCTCGCCGAGTCAAAGATATGACCTCAGATATGGAGCAGTAATTAATGGAGGGAGCGGCAACGTTCGTTTCATTTTCTATCGCTCCTGATGAGTCCACGGACGTTGCACAATATCTCAGCTCGTCGTACTGATTCGGGGAAAACGTGTTCTAGTCAATGGATTTAAAATGGGGCGACTGACCAGTCTAACAATGGATGAAGCACCTGCTACAAGGGATACGCACCGGGTTTCTAGATTACGTCACGTCAAAATTGTCTGAAGTCGGCTATTCCGTATTCGCGGCAGTCCATTGTCTGATACACCAGGAGGCACTTTGTGCAAAGATTCTCAACATAAAAAATGTTATGGACACAATAGTTCGAACGGTCAATAATTTTGGCTCGCATGGACTCACACATGGCAAATTTAAAGAGTTTCTGGCTGATATCGAAGCGGAATACCCGGACATCCCCTATCAAGCCGAAGTAAGATGCCTGAGCAGAGGGATGGTGCTTCATCGGTTTTTCTCCCTGAGGGACGAAATCACTACCTTTTTGGAAATGAAAAGACATCCAGAAGAATTACTTCGTGATCCAAAGTGGTTGGCGAATTTGGCTTTTTTGATTGACCTAACTCGTTATTTAAATACTTTGAACATTTCACTCCAAGGCGAAAATCACTCTGTTGTCGAATCAGTGCAGACGATTCAAGAAAAAAAAAGTTTTGTGGGAAAAACAATTGCTCGAGGAGAATTGTGGACACTTACCTGCATTAGACAGCGTTAAAGAAGATGTGGATTTTTCAGACTACGTTCAAATCATTTGCGAATTACAATAAGAGTTTGAAAACAGATTTTTGGAGATAAGTGAGCTTCAACCGGCCTTAGATATATTTGTTCGCCCGTTTTCTCTTCGGGCAGAGGACGACTCACAAGTATTTCAAGTAGTGCTGCTTGACCTGCAATGCGATATCCACCTGAAGGACCGCTTTCTTATGTGTAAAACTTTGGATGATTTTTACAACTGTTTTCCACGAGAGAAGTATTCTCTTTTGACAACCACACGGCAAAAGTTCTCTCATTGTTTGGTTCCACGTATATTTGTGAGCGCTTTTTCTCCCTTTTATAGCTTGCTAAAACTAAGAACCGTTCACTACTTAGCGACCAAAATTTGACTAATTCTTTGAGGTTAGTCGTCTCCCGGAATGTTATACCAAAAGTAGACAAAATCATTTCCTCGAAAAAGAAAAACGTGTAAAATGTTAATTGTCTTATTTTACAATGTTGACTGTAAGGATTAAAGCTCATACTCATATTTTTTTTCGTAAGGCTTCAAACTTGGTCACATAAAATCATTGCGTACAAAAAAGCAAACTAAGGATCCGATGTCTAACCGCTGAAAGGGATACAAAAAGCTGGAGCTTGAAGTACAACAAAAAATATTTAGTTGTAACTGCTAACAGTAAGAATGAGACTGTATATCCCCTACGTAAAATTATTTCTAAAATAGAATATTTATGATACTAGTTCACTTAAGAAATTTAAATATCTTACAGAAGACGCCTACTGTACATATGACGAGTGTGCATGTGCAATACTAATGGAATCAACCTGTGGGTCAGAAAACTACTAAGTTGTTCTTCGATTGTTGTTTTGGATATTGTCTTCTAAAGCTTTGCGTAGTAATTTTGCCACACGAACACTAATTGTTACCTAAACAGTAAATGGTTTGCTTGTTTTACCGCTCATGGACCACTTTTACAGAGCTGCGCTTCCTCTGTTATTTTGTTTTCGTTGGCTCCGACAGCGGAACAGTCCAGCTCAGAGCAGTGCTGTGCGGTCCCACTCGCTCCGCAGCTGTCTCTCTCGCTTTGAACGTTCTTATTGTTGCTTGCTTTCGAATACCACTTTTCGTCCAAAACGAAAATCTTGTCAGTTTGGATCCATTTTCTGATTACTTTAATAGACGGTAAATGATAGCATCACCTGGGAACAATCTAAGAGAACCGCTCAAAGTACTTCCAATATAGTTTATACAGATTAGGAAAACCTTTCTGCGTAAATCCATATGTTATTTCTCTTTCACACAATGGCTTCGATGGCTTCGCATCAACTGTGATCTTTCTGTCAAGAAATTACACATCCAATCGTACAACTGAGACGATAATTAACAGGCATGTAATTAGAGTAACCCCTTACATGCATCGCTGTCAAAAGTCTTCTCAAAAACCCAGAAATATGGGATCAACTTGACCTTCCCCATCGATATCACTTACTACTTGTGCAGATATGGAGCCAGCGGCCTAAGGAAGATATTTTCTTAATCCCTGCTGGTTATGTGTTAACAGATCGTACTCTTCTAGCCTATTCGTAAGGTTAGGGCACAGTACTTGTTCCATAACCCTACTGCAAATCCGTATTAGCAACATGGGTTTATAATTCAGAAGATTACTTCTATTGTCTTTCTTTTATTTTTGTGTGGCCTGTGCGACTCTCTTAGTCTTTAGGTGCGGAACTTTCTTCGTCGATTGACCGTTCGTATATGACTTTTAAAAGTGATGTTACTTCATTAGAATACTCCAAAATTAACCTAGTTGGCATACAGTTTGCCAGGTTTCTAGGAGTTCCGTTGTGAAAAGTGTTAAAAATATCTCACACAGAAATCAGCCCTAAGTTTGGAGCTTCTGTAAAACACCGATAACCTTGGAAATTTTGGGTTTTTTGTCTACTATGCTATTTTGCGTACCGCGGTGAATCTTTTCCGTCTCTTATTAGTTTACCTAGTATGAAGCTCTCAAATCACGTCATCAGCATTTATTTGAATTTAAGCCACAACTGGTCGATCCTTACATTGTCTGGAAGGACTGGAGATTGTATCTTAGGTAGGGGTCAAGCAAATTATTGTCTGTGTTCCTGAAAAGATAAATTTTCCGTTTTTTTTTTTCTTTTTAGTGGTTTCAATGTTACATTATTTAGTCTCGCTACAACGACCTTGTGGTCACTAATCCCTATTTCCACCACGGCGCTGTATACTTGCTCAGGATTGTTTACTGCTAAAAGATGTAGCGTATCATGCTAACAATTTACACTTCTTGTGGGTTTCTGAACTATCTTGCCAAAATAATTTTCAGAGAAGGCATTTCTTATAAATTCTGACGAATTTTTACGCCAGCTACCGACTTTAGATACATAAACCACTAACATTTATTCAATAGACTGAAGTCACAAAGAATGGCAACTTTATGAGTCGGGCGCCTATTCGAAATGAGACTCAAACTTTCCTTGTACCTTTCAGTAACTGTATCATCTGATTTGGACGTCAAATAGAACCAATTATTAATTTATTCCGGCCGCCGAATGTGACACCTACCCAAAGCAATTCACAGCAAATATCAAGTTCAGTTTTCAAGATAAACTACTAACAGTGGCAAATACACCACCACCAAGTGTATTTAATCTATCTTTTCCAGGATTTATGGAGCTCTCAAAACCAAAAAAGAGTCGTTGTAGGCGTATCATGTAATACATGAGGTGTCTGAACTTCTTTGTCAAGATAAATTTGGACAATTATTGAGAGTTTCTAGTATCCGAGCAGCAATCTAGCTGAAAAAGTGAATCGGGCTCGCAAGAAAGAAGAATAAGGTGACTTCTGAATACGTGGTCCGAAGTTTCTGCTTGAATTTTGAAGGCAAGCAAGCAATACAGCTATTTCCTGGTTAATGTTGGGCTTTAGAGAGTATCATTGTGGTAACTGTAGATGTGGACTGTGTAACTTATCAGTGAATCACACTGTATTTGTAAGAGCGTATAGTCGTCCACGCCAACTGTGGATGAGACATTAGGTCGTGTATGCCTCAACGGATGAAAGCGTGTGCGAGTGTCAGATGCACGAATAACAAAAAGTTCAAACGCGTGCCATCTATGATGAGTGTAGCGTAACTAGTATTCACAAGTCATTGCATACCGCCAGGCTGCGCCAGCAATTACAGAACTTGTTCTGATAGTGTAATCTTAGGACTAATCTGGTATGTGAAAATATGTAAACTTTTCTGTGTCTAATCTGTAAATCTTGTAACATGCTTATATGCTTGTACCTGTTGCACAAAGTTGGCAGTTCGACAAACATTCAAGAATTGGGAAAGTGTTGTTTATGCAGAGGAGAAGCCGACATACGATCTGAGCTGTATTACTGTGTTTTAACTGAAGAATAAGCAGTTTATGGGAACAGCCTGACCACACTTCAAGATTCTTATACAAGAGCTCACACACAGGTTATGAGATGGCAATGGCAGCAGATGTGGACATGGTATGTGCGATTTTTCGTCGTAGGTTCTAGACGTGACCCTTGTGCAGTAGCAATAAACAGTGGCATGGACTACAAGTTTAATTAGTCATTACAATTCTTACCTCGCAAGAACCTACTTTGAAGAATTGTAACAACTTTTATTTGTATAGATGTTTCGTTACATTTTTGTCACTAATATCCAACCTTTTTAATGAATCAACGGAGATATAACTATAGTGTGTCTTTGATGGTAAAACAGGAGTCCTTCTGCATAAATTAATAAACAATTACAGTGAATAAGCAAAATGTAAAGAAAAGACAGATTTAAACTGGAGTAAAAGGTAGTGGAAGTAACAGGTACTGGGACTGATTTTTAAATATAATTATTTCGACTTCACTAAAACTGCAGTATTATGTCGATACCTTTAATATTCTCTGCAGTGGTACAGACATGCAGTGTAAAATTTTCATATCTCTCAGTTTCCTTTCAAAAGAGTGTTCATTCTCCATGATAGAGCTGCTTTATACACGAGTCACTGAGTACACTCGTTTTGCAAATTGCTACGCTACCTGCTGTAATTTACTGATTTTACCCTGTACTAAAATATATGACTAAGACGAGACAGTGACGTATTATGCAGATAACTGTGTTATGACATTTTGTTGTCAACTTACTGGCCTTTTAGTGTTCCTTGTGTTGTGTTGCACTTAATCAGACTTGTCCTACTAATAAAAATTTGTAAGTATGAGGTAAGCTAAGCTAATAAACTATAAGTATATTATGATTTAAGCTCTGAGGACACAAGTCGAGTTATGAATAAATTCTGAGAACTTTCTCAGTCAAGGGTACTAGCACATTGACTATTTCGGTTCTGTGAGCAATTGTGAGCTGACGTTAATGCTAGACACTATACTATTTATGCTAGTGATTACTAGCAAATTAATTTGCTTAAATAGTTTACATAGTGTGTGGCAAAGTAAAGGCAGCCAAACTGTAGGGTTCTGTGATGCTGCTTGTGGTTCACCTGAGTCTTGCGGAGTGCATATCTTTCCTTTACGTATGTCACCAGGAGCCAATACGGTGTAACACTTCAGACACTAAATGTAACTGGGTTTTCTCTCTTTTGTTGCTAGTCAATTGTCAGGATGAGCATTACTGCAAAGGGCAGTTAATTCTAAAGCATTATGTCAGGGTGAGAAACACTACATAAATTACTTTTTCTCTCTTAACAACATGTGGGCAGGGTGGGTTCTTCCTTGGCTCGGGTATGAGGTAGAATGAAACAGCACTTTTACATAAGATAACTTTTATTGAAAGTTTTGCACAACTCTTTCCTTACTGGATGTTCTGGCTAGGAAAGCGGCAGCTGTGTCGTTTGCGAAGCCTTCTGCTGCGGCAGCGGCGTCGTCTGATTACGCGTGGCGGTGTGTATCACGTGTCGCCGTCTCGACCAGCTGACTGGAGACGCACATCGTGCTGTGGCTCGTTTAATTATTGAGAACGAAGTCGTGAATCGGATGGTGATACCTTGGATGTGGCGTCCCAGTGTTTCTCTTTTCTAAGCGGCCGCGTGTGTCAATGTTGTGCGGCGCGGTGGGGGAAGCCCAGTGTCCCGGACTCGAACAACGGACTCCAGCTTGCCAGTCTTCGGCTGTCAGATCTTCAACCCAGCTAACAGGTGACTGCTGATGTGAGGCCATCTCCTTCCCGTCCTCACGAGTCACCCGGGTATGTAAAAATCAGTCTTCAAATACCTTCTAACTTCCGTCTCCTGGCGGCGAGGCTGCTGCTTGCTATTCCATTACAGCGGCGGACTTGGTGCTTCTGTGTACGATTTAGTCTCTTCCTGCATGACGGTCTTCAGCACCAACTGAACTGTACTGGAACTGAAAACTACTCTTGTCGGGCCCAATGCGTCTCGCGTATTTATTCACTTCAGTTCACTGAAGGTGAACGACTTTACGGTCATTGCCTCTTCTGTCACGTTGAAAAGCTTCTCGAAGAATCTTCTTAACGTCGGTCATTGGCTCTTGGAATGTAGGCGAGGGCCTGTGATCACATGTGACAATTGAGAAACACGTGAGCCGGTCGGGCGATCCCCTGACAGCTGAATCGACAGCTTCCTGAATGTGCTGACTTCATGGTCATTGGCTCTTCTGCCACTGCTGCTCTGCCCGCTGTTTGCCAGTGTGTAATTCTTCTAAACTAAACTAAGTTTTTCATTTATTTTCTAATTTCTACTTCAATTCATATTGATTTCACTAATTTATTTACCCATCTTAAGTACCATTCAACATTCCTCCACTCTTCGGACAAATTCGCCCTCGAATTTACCACTCAACACTCCTCCACTCTTCACACGGCAAAAGCACTAACACAAGCAATGAAAACTCTCGACTTAGATGATTACACACGCTTCACATTAAGTATGTTGAAACTACTTTATCACTTTACTAAAGCACTTTATGCTCATGAATCAAATAGTTTACACATAAATGGTTATAATAAGTGTAACTAATCTGGATGACATTGAACAAACAAAAATAGATTTTTCACTTAGAAAATTACATAGCAACACCTGTTTAATCTACCCTATAATAATGCAAGAATATCTATTCTACAGTATTGTTTATTTTAACATGAGACTGTTTAATAAAGACTTAAGTACAATAATCAAAATTAATACAGTAATGCTCAAAAGTAACAACTGAAGTACGCCAGTTAAGAGTGTAGTATCCAGTTAACAGGGTTTTGATGAAGTGGTATATTATTATTTGGCTCATTTTTACGTCTTAAATAAAACAAAACTGTACAACACAAAGGTTCCAGATATATCCGTTCCTAGCATTATAATTTTAGCTTTGTGTTCACTTTTTACCTTTAAGACATGTTGTATCATAACATTGGCATCAATTTTGCCTTGCTGTGATTTTATGAACATATCTAATGACTTCAGAAGGGAACTGTCAAGGGAGTCATTGAGGTAGGATAGGTTTTGTGTAGGAAATGCTTGCATGGCGTTTTCTGGCCAATAAATAAGAGGGAAGGATGAATTAACATTAGTTGTACCATTATGCTAGAGGCGTTACCTTAAAAAGCAAACCACATGGCTATGGACCTACCAACCTAGTAAAAACAAAAACAAAGAAAAGAAGAAATACATTGTTAACTACAAGATCTACATGTTTCTACGTTCGACTTCGTTTTTCTTAAAAATAAACCATTATCATTTATTAATTATTTACATTTGTATACTATCCACAGTCTACTATGATTCAACTAGGACATTCGCACCCTTGGTTGAAGATTGTATGGTGCCATGTCTGTAGGTCATGAGGTCACTTCCACCACCTTTCGGAAAAGCAGACACTATTGTTGAAGGAATTACATCTGGAGCGCCCTTGAACGGTTTTAAACGACTTGCATTGGACAATAGTAGTTCGGGTGGGCAGTTGCCGTTTAATGTTGACTGGTGACGTGATCTCAATAATTTGATAAGGACCTCTGTAGTATGTTACTAGTTTCTTCATTTTTCCTTTCGCGATGTATGCGGTTGACAGCATCACCCACTGACCGATTTTGTAATTTGGATATTTAGCTTGGGCATTACCTAATCTTTCTTCTCGTTCCAAAGCCTTTGTATTAGATTTTTGAACCTTTTTCCGTACATCCTTCATCATTCGACAGAAATCTTTTACTGTTTCTCTGACTTTTCCTTTTTTCTGCCTGATTACCTCAAAAGGGGACGGCATTTTTCTCCCGTAGACCACTTCATACGGTGACATGCCAGTTGCTTCATGCGTTTTGGCGTTATATACGGACACGATTATTGGTAAATACGTATCCCAATTAGAATGTTGTTCGTTAATATAATAACTAAGAATCTTGCCAATTGTCCAATGAACTCTTTCTGTGCGTCCGTTGCACTGAGGGTGTGCGTAATTTACGTATTTTTAGTAAGTGGCATAGCTCTTTCATTAATTCAGACATAAAATTAGATCCCTGATCTGTGATAATAGCTTTAGGTACGCCAAATTTAAGTATCCAGTTGTTAACTAAAGCTTGGGCAACTGTATTGGCTTGCTGATCTGGGAGACTCACCATAGCTAGGCTAGATAGCGTGAAAAGTGATCTACAATCGTAAGAACATACTTATTACCAGCAGGTGTTTTATGAAATGGTCTGTAGAGATCCAGTCCACAGATTTGAGATGGACATGAAGCCTCGAGGAGCCTCTGTAAGGGTATTTTTAAACGTGAAAGTTCAGCTCGTTGTGCACACGCAGTGCAATGACGAACGTACTGCGCAACATCCTGCTTTCTGGTTTGCCACCAAAATCGCTCTGCTACAGGTCTTTTGGTTGTCCGCTGTCCACCGTGTCCTGCAAGGATATGATCGCGGACCTCTGCCATTATTTCTTGTCTAAGGTGTTGAGGAACAACAATTCGCGGTCTAGGTTTTGTTTTATGGCATAATACACCATCTCCAAAACAACATTGTTTTTGAGTTGCATATTTTTTGCAATCTGTATCCTCATCTTGTGCCTTCCTCCAGTCCTCAGTACCTCGGCCTGTTGCTTCCAAAAGTGCTATTTTCCGATTTAGGCAATCTGCATTCATGTGTTTTTTGCCTGGTTTATGGATAACTTAGAAATCCATTTCGGAAAGACACAGAGCCGAATGATTGAGACGACTAGATGGATCCTTTAACCCAAGCAACCATTTTAAAGGTGCGTGGTCTGTAATAACTTTGAATTTCTTACCATGCAAGTAGCAATTAAAGTATTTGATGCCATAAATAACATTTAACAAATCTTTCTCCGTTGTGGAATAATTTCTTTCTGCTGTTGTTAGTTGTCTCGAAGCGTAGGCTATAGGGTGTTCAGCGCCATTAATATTTTGACCCAAAACAATTCTTACTGAATGACCACTAGTGTCACAGGATAAAATAAATTCTTTATTATAATCTGGGTAAGCTAATACTGGACTGAGTGTTAACTTATCTTTAAGGGTTTGAAATGCTGATTCACAATCTTCAGACCAATGAAATTTTGCTCCCTTTTTCAATAATTCGGTTAAGGGTCGGGCAATTTCAGCAAAATTTGGAACATATTTTCGGTAATACGATGCGAGACCGATGAAACTTTGTACTTCCTTAACACGTTGTGGTGTTGGGAAGTCCTTAGCTGTCGAAATTAATCGAGGATCTGTTTTAATTCCTTTTTCACTAATGACATGCCCTAGGTATGAAACCTCTGTCAATGCAAAACTACATTTTTCCATATTTAATGCGTAGGGTGACAGGCAAATCCAACACCTTCCATGAAAATCCAGTAGTATGTCACATAGCTCCGAATAAATCGTGACATTAAATTAACCAACGTAATACGAGTAACGAGTGAGCAAATGGAATACCACAGACTAACACAAGAATGCCTAGATGCATGTCATACCTTCCCACCGTGAGACAGACACAGTTCCGAGGGGAGGAACGAGAACAGAAGCCTAGAGCAGAACCGTGTTAAGCTGGAGGGCCCTACGATAAGGGACGGACGGACACCCACGTCGCTAGCTAACCGCTAGGACCACACCACCTGCAAGTTTTAGCATGAGACTTTTTCGCGTCTCTGTTACGTCAAGACCACCCCCCAGACAATGTTAAAAGCTAGAGCCCTGCAGAAGAGCACTATAGATCTTACGATAACACAAAAAGGGCTACACCACCCGCAAGTTTGAACGTGAGACTTTTTCGCGTCTCTGTTACGTTAGGACCACCCCCCAGCCCATGATAAAAGATAGAGCCCTCCAGAAGAACATTATAGATCTTACGATAACGCTAAAAGGACCACACCAGCTGCAAGTTTTAGCGTGAGACTTTTTCGCGTCTCTGTTACATTGCAAACTTTAAAAACATTGCCCCACCACGAAAAGTATAACGTTTCTCATTGGATAGACAGACTTTTTGTAGGCAGAGCTTAAGCTTAACATTGAGACCCTGATTGGTCAGATGAAAACACAGCCAGATAATTTTTTGAAACCAACTTCGGTAAATTGTAGTAAGGAGAAGTTAGGACAAGAGTTGCTTCGGAGACGGCGAGGTGAGCAGAGCTGTGCTGTCCGCCACCCCCTGACGAACACCGACAAGGTAATGAACGCAAGCGATGCCGTATAACAGCGGATAAAGCTTCACTTAGAACTGCAGAAGTCTCATCTGTTACACCCCCTTTTGTGTAATACTAGTGTCGATCGTCAATTAAAGCTCATTTTGTTCACATTTGCCACTTGAAGTAAAAATCTGAAACGCGATGATTTTTCTGTTATATAGTTATTGAGAAGCCACATCAGCCACTGTAATTTACGACAAGTTAGATACGTAATTAAAGATAATTGAGGGTCACTGTACACCATTTTGATAGTTTTCCCTTTTGTGAAACTTAATTTAAACCCAGATTATAGATGTGATATGGTATAGGTCATCCTTCGATCCTTTGTAGAACTTGGAAACCCATTCAGGGAATATTCGTTCACATTTTTGTTGAACGCAGTTGGTTTTACCATCCTGTATTAAAACATTTCCTTTTATTAACTATACAATTGTGAGTAGAATAAAATTTCCAGTGGTAAACTCAACTGCTTTTTAGACGTTATTTTACCAGCTAACTAAAAATAGGAAAGCCTTGAACCCCTTCCACTAAATTTAGTTAGTATTAAGATTCTTTTACAGGGAGTGCAGTGGAGCTGACGCTGAAATCATTAAGTATTTGGTTATATCATCGCTAGTCTCACTGAACTCTTCTCAATTCTACATGTCATGTGTGGTCCGGCGTCTCGTTACCAGCAACAAGTCCCAGGTTCAAACTAGTCAATTCCCTAAAAAACACGCTCAGAGCGTCGTTGTTCAAAAGTGGTAGGGATACACGATATAGAACAGACACCACGCAGAATGTTAGAAAATGGCGACCCTGCCAGGATGGTAAAATACCATGATTGAAGGTCGACCACATGCCTAACTAGGTCAGAAAAATATCCTGCTGAAAAATTTTTGTAGCAAAAATTTTTTTTCTGAAAGTTAATCATAGTCGAAAACAGTAGCTGCAGCGATAGATAGTAGTAAAGTATTCAATAGATAGACATTCTAGTAGAGACAACAGCATAATTAAGTTATGAATTTTAATATTGTTAGAATTAAGTTTTCGCTCCAATGCAAGCGCACAGGTGGCGGATACATCGTTGACAAGTTGATTCTGACTCAACAAGTAAGTGAATGATTTGTCCAGTCGTGTGAACAAGAAGTTTATGAAACGCGTGAGATCGTATGAGCGCATGTTGACTCGAAGTAGGGGGCGTGAATTGCTTTTAAAACAGAAAATAAAGGATTCGGAAAGATTAGCAATGGCAGATCGAGACCTTGGCCGAATTGAGGTAGAGACCCAGCATGAAAATGGACAGAGAATAGAGGACAGTACAACAGACGATGCAGTACCGCCAGAAATAGGACATATAACGCACCATAACGAGGATAATGTATGTCAAGGCATAGAAAACATAAGTCAGCATACGACAGAGGAGCAGGAAAGTAGAGAGACAGTCGATGAGGATTCTAACTTGCGTCTTGAATACGTAGAACCCATAGTACAAGTAACCAGAGCTCCCTCACCTCAGAGTACAAGGAATTCGAGCAGAAACGTGTCACCGCACAGTTCAATGCAATCGGTTGCAAACCAACACTTGAGCGAAAACACAGAGCGTAGGACGTCGGAACAAAACGCAATAGGACCCACCAATCTGGCAGAATTATTACAATTAATGCCGGAAACCATGACAAGACAACATAAAGAAATTGCGAACCAAATTAAAATTCAGAATGCAGAAATGGCGAAAGAAAATGCAGAAACCACGAGACAAATGCGTGAGATTAAAGAACAAAACAAAAAAATTCAGTTACACCTAAGTCATATTCAAGACAAGGCAAAAGAATCTCGAGAAGTGATAGGAAGCTTAATAACAGGTCACAATCAATTGAGAACAGACATTGACAAGGTACAAGCGGACGTCAAACATTGTGTAATGACATTCAGGACGAGATCAAAACATTACGTAACAACACCCACGGAGATGTCAAGAAACTAGAGAAACAGATAAACGTAATTACTAGACAAGCAGAAGGTACAGCGCGTGAAGTTGTTGAAAACAGTGTGTTACACAAACGTATCACGAAAGCAGCGCTGAAAAGTTATGATAACCGCATAGTCAAAATAGAAGCGCAAACGAAGCGACAATTTCAGAAATTGAGAACAGAGTTGTTGCAAACCATTGAAGAGCGTAATGAACAGGATCGAACAAGCACAGAGTCTGCAACCACATTCGTATCTGTAACAGCACCGGAAAAACAAGCAATTAACAAAGATATCATGCATTTGCTATTCCAATCACAGGCGGAAAGTAACATACGTGACAATGGAAAGCCAGGTCGCGAAGAGTACAGTGCAATGCATTCAGCTACACGTTCACAATCGATGGAAGAAAATTATTGCGTACCACTCCAACGATATTACGCAAGGGTAGGCGAAAGTTACAGTGGACAATATCCAATGGATGTACCCAACCGAAAAGAATGGCGGGAGAAATGATCAGAAACAAAAGTGGCGAAGAATCGCGAATTTCATATGGAACTATGACGAAGTACGACAACGATCATTTCCTCACAGTCAGACAATTTCAACACTTTCGAGAAGGAAACTCATTACATCCACGAACTTTTATTGATCAATTCCGAGTAGGATTACCAGAACACTGGACGCTCCCACACAAATTAGACTTTATATGTGCACACATGTCAGGACCTGTCGCAGAAGCCATGCAGAATGTTGCAGCGACATGCCGATAGTACGATTTCAGAGAGAAGTTTCTCTCACGATATTGGTCCAGCGAAGCACAGAACATAGTGAAGTACGAACTACTACAGAACCCATATTTTGAAAATTCAGGAGAGAAGAGTCCCGTGAAATTTTTCGAATTAATGGCAAAGAAAAATCAATGCTTAGATGTACCATACAGTGACGGAGAGTTGATTAAATTATGCGCGATGAAGTTACCATTGAAATACCAGCAATCATTAGTAGGTCGCGGAGTCAATGACGTCGAAGCATTTAAAGGTATTCTAAGGGAACTAGAGTTCATATTTTCGGAAGATGACGCAAGAAAAAGACGAAGCGCATGTGAAAACGAAAGCAAAAAGCAGTGGAATCCACAAGACACAGTACGAAGAAACAATAATTACGAACCATGTGATAACTTCGCACCAAGAAACGACAATAGATTTCAACAAAGAACCGGTTATGGATTTAGAAGAGAATGTGGCAATAACTATAATTCACCCAGGAACGGCAACAACTATTACAGAGGGAATAACGACAACCGGAACGGGTACTGGAGAACCAACAGACCAACAAATTATCAACAAAGAAACCACTATCAACAAGCTGAACAAGAAAAGAGAATACAGATAGAAGAGGTGGAGGTAAGACCACCAAACCCCGATAAACGTTCGAATTGACAGCTAAGCGCCCATGCCAAAGAGAATGACGCACCGACCCAGGACAATTGCAGCACTTTGAACAGAGAAGAAAAAATCCTATCACGAGAAGAGAAGAAGGAAGAAACAAATCCACAGCGACCAGATGAAAACGAAGACAAGAAAACAACAATATCGTGTCAGGCCGAAATTAATTGGGAGAATACTGACGAGGAAGAAGAATTACCAGAGGCATGCACAACGAATGTAGGAGGAAAGGACGAAGTAATGAGTATTGCAGAGCTATTTGAGATGGAAACCAGGGAAGGCGAATTCAATGAGGCTAACGCGCAGTCCACAGAAGTTAAAAATAAGTTACAAGTGAGCACACAACCCAACGTATATAATGAAGGAAGTTATGAAGCGATAATTAGAGCATTTAGATATGATTATGTGGAAGTAGCGACGAAGAAGAAGAAGATAGACGAGGATGAGGAAAAAGTAGAGGATACTGAAGAAAGCGTAAATAAAGGAAGAAATAGAGAAGAGGAAATAAAAGGTAGAGAAGTAGCAGTCGAAGCTTATCCTACAGAAAGTTCGAATTCACAAGGGAAATTCCTAAAAAGTCTTATGTATGATTCAGTGGAGGATTCGTTGATGCAAGAAGAAGAAGAACAGAGCCAACCCTTTCAAATTCAACCATTTGTGAAGGCCATGGTAAAGCATATTCCAGTCAATATTGTAATTGATAGCGGAAGTGAACTGACTGCGATCTCAGAAAATATATTCATGCAATGCAATGCCAATGAGGAACTGCCAGTTCTGAAAATATGTAAGATTAAAGTAAGAGGTCCTATTAGAAACAATGCTGCGGAAGTTACAAGACAAACAAGGTTAACTCTTTCATGTCAAGTTCAAAAGATCGAAGCCAACTTCATGATTATACCTAAACAAACTGTAGATTTGATTATAGGTGCAAATTTTTTAAAAGAGATACAAGTGATAATAGATATGGGGAAAGGTAGCGTAACATTCGGAAAAGTCACACTTCTCTTTGAGCAAAAGCTAAAATTAGAAGAAATACCAGTTATAAACAAACAATTAAGAATGACGCAAGATAAAGAGGATGAAGAATTAGAATGGTATGCACAAAAGGGAGAATCGCCTCAACTCATGTTAGAAGTCCATAATGAAATCGATGAAAAATTGCAAGAAGTTCAGGGTATTTTGGAACACAGTGAAAGAGAATTAGAGGGTATTTTACGAGATAAATCAGAGGTATTTTTACCTAAGACTGGCAGTATTAAACACTTTCAGTACAAGTTTGAAGATTAATTTTATTACTGGTAGATAATCATCATAATATTTCAAGATTATGTTGCAGATAAGATCGTCAGGAGAAAGAAGAACGAAGAGAGAGGAAGGTGGGAAAAAGAAAGTAGTTTCAATAAAAACAAAAACAAAAATAACACCAGTAGTACCATATATTAAGGTGAAGGGATAAAGCGTAGATAGTCTAACAGCATGAAATACTAAAATGGTATACACCACGACACTGCACAAAAATAAAAAACGAATTTGATGTTTCTTGTATAAGTTAAGACTCAAAAATCTTAGAATTGTAACATGGAAAGGGCACCGAAATTTGTAAAGCTTTCTAAATAGGCATAAAACAATGTAGGTACTAGACATATGTTAGATGATTATAAGTAAAACTTTTTGTAAGAACCATTTAAAAAACTCCAACAAAGACCAGATGCAACAACCCACAAGTTGCAACGTGAGAAGTATGAAGAAAGAAAAGGACGTAATTAGCAAGACACGATTCCTACAAGGCAGAAGCATCGAGAGAATGGAAAGGACAGTGAGACCAACAAAGGGCCCTTGTAAATCTACTGCTGAAGGGACCGGTGCAGGGACTGACAAGCAAACACCGAACACCAGAAAAGTCTCCAAACGCCCCCACTCAGCGGAGTGAGCAAAAAATGGCCCGACGAGAAGACCGGTTGGGCAAGCCACCACTGGCAAAAAATATATCTAAAAGTCACACTACCGCTATTAAACAGCACGCTGATGCACGAAACTGAAGAAAACGCCCACAAAGTAGAAATGACATGCCCAAACCATTTATCAAACTGTTACTAAGAAGAGAACTTCAAAGTGACTAGTTATCAATAAATATTTCCATATCCCGCCCAGAGAAGAACCAAGAAGCAAGTAAGAAGCAGAGAAAAAGCAGGAAGAACAGAAGTTAAAGATTTGCAAGACTGAGACCAAGAAAGAAGATTGGTGAAGAATAGACGACATACCTTCCCAAATCCCTATCCTATTGTAAACTAGTCGTCTGCGAAGTATTACAACGAAAAACGACCGCTTTCAGCGACACATCACAATGACTTTCACGCCTGCAAAGCAGTAAACCACGAGATTCTGCACTCACAGCTCCATTCCATTATGGGACTTCCACAACAGCAACACACACTTACAAAGCCAACAAGGAACGATGAACGAAGCTGTACATCAAATACTTGCCCACATCCATCTCGCTCAGGTCCACCACCTTTGTCCAAAAACATTCGCCAACCTCATGCTTAAACATTCATAGGATAGTGTGAATGTGTGAAACCAAATTATGTGATGTAGGAATTGTGCAAAAGAAACGTGTGAAAAACTAAATAAGTTAAGCACACCAGACAGCTAATAAACTACAAAATAACACTCATTGACTATGGACTTAAGTAAAAAATAGACTATCGATATAAATAAGTCATTAGTTCTGAAATGGACAGTATATAAAGAACAAAAGTAAGGCATAATAAACACTAAAACTACATGCCGCTTATTTTCTCCTCATAAAAATAAAAGAATAACTATATTTTACTTATTTTCTCCTGACAAAAACAAAGAATAAAAAAATTATCTTGTTGGATGTTTTCCCTTTTTTTAAACATTTGTACCATTTGTTAGGATAATATCTCAATACTTGTGTATGTATACTTCTTTGCAAAGCAATTCTTGGAAATAATTCTGATTGTTAGTGTAACAATGTTGAAATGAGTGTCTAGAAACAAAAACATTTTACTTGTACATGATATTTAGAAAATGTGTTAGGAATAGATTTTACTTAATTACTACATTTATAAAAACAATATTTCTAAGAAAATCGATGTGAAAGACTCCTCACTTTCGATAACAAACATCTTAAAAAACAAACTTCACACTTAAAATAAAGAAGGAAAATAATTTAAAATTAATAATAGCATAAAAATATTCTTCTCTTGTCATTTTTAAGAATAATGTGGAAGAATATAAATTAGTAATACAAACTAGCACAGAACCAGAATAACATGGCTGAACAGTAGGCAACAAAATTTAGATAAAGCAATAATTTTTGACTGACTTGGACAACGATTCAATCATTGCGTAAATTCAGTGCAAAAATTAAGTTCGAAGGGTGGTGATATGTAAGGTGTCAGGCCAATCCAACACCTTCCATGAAAACCCTGACATGATAAGCAAATGGAATACCACAGACTAATACAAGAATGCCCAAATGCATGTCATACCTTCCCACCGTGAGACAGACGCAGTTCCGAGGGGAGAAACGAGAACAGAAGCCGAGAGCAGAACCATGTTAAGCTGGAGGGCCCTACGATAAGGGACGGACGGACACCCACGTCGCTAGCTAACCGCTAGGACCACACCACCTGCAAGTTTTAGCGTGAGACTTTTTCGCGTCTCTGTTACGTCAAGACCACCCCCCCAGACAATGTTAAAAGCTAGAGCCCTCCAGAAGAACAGTATAGATCTCACGATAACACAAAAAGGGCTACACCACCCGCAAGTTTTAGCGTGAGACTTGTTCGCGTCTCTGTTACGTTAGGACCACCCCCAAGCCCATGTTAAAAGATAGAGCCCTCCAGAAGAACAGTATAGATCTTACGATAACGCTAAAAGGACCACACCAGCTGCACGTTTTAGTGTGAGACTTTTTCGCGTCTCTGTTACATTGCAAACTTTAAAAACATTGCCCCACCACGAAAAGTATAACGTTTCTCATTGGATAGACAGACTTTTTGTAGGCGGAGCTTAAGCTTAACATTGAGACCCTGATTGGTCAGATGAAAATACAGCCAGATAGTTTTTTTTAAACCAACTTCGGTAAATTGTAGTAAGGAGAAGTTAGGACAAGAGTTGCTTCGGAGACGGCGAGGTGAGCGGAGCTCTGCTGTCCGCCGCCCCCTGACGAACACCGACTAGGTAATGAACGCACGCGATGCCGCATAAAAGCGCATAAAGCTTCACTCAGAACTGCAGAAGTCTCATCTGTTACACCCCCTTTTTGTGTAATACTAGTGTCGATCGTCAATTAAAGCTCATGGTGTTCACATTTGCCACTTGAAGTAAAAATCTGAAACGCGATGATTTTTCTTTTATATAGTTATTGAGAAGCCACATCAGCCACTGTAATTTACAACAAGTTAGATAAGTAATTAAAGATAATTGAGGGTCACTGTACACCATTTTGATAGTTTTCTCTTTTGTGAAACTTAATTTAAACCTAAGTTATAGATGTGATATGGTATAGGTCATCCTTCGATCCTTTGTAGAACTTGGAAACCCATTCAGGGAATATTCGTTCACATTTTTGTTGAACGCAGTTGGTTTTTACCATCCTGTATTAAAACATTTCCTTTTATTAATAATGCAATTTATAAACAATCTTTTGTGAGTAGAATAAAATTTCCAGTGGTAAACTTAACTGCTTTTTAGACGTTATTTTACGAGCTAACTAAAAATAGGAAAACCTTGAACCCCTTCCACTAAATTTAGTTAGTATTAAGATTCTTTTACAGGGAGTGCAGTGGAGCTGATGCTGAAATCATTAAGTATTTGGTTATATCATCGCTAGTCTCACTGAACTCTTCTCAATTCTACATGTCATGTGTGGTCTGGCGTCTCCTTACCAGCAACAGGTCCCAGGTTCAAACTAGTCAATTGCCTAAAAAAGACGTTCAGAGCGTCGCTGCGCGAAAGTGGTAGGGAGACACGATATAGAACAAACAGACACCACCCAGAATGTTAGGAGTCTTATTTTACCTTTTCTAAGTCTCAGAAAAACGTTACGCAGACGCACAGCATGTTCATTAATGTCTTTGGAGAATACAATTATGTCGTCTAGATATACGCAACATTGCTGAGTTTTGAGTCCTCGCAATACTCCATCGAGTAGTCTTTGAAAAGTTGCTGGTGCATTTTTCAAACCGAAAGGCATTCTTTTAAACTGCCAGTGGCCACCAGTGGTAGAAAATGCTGTTTTACGCCTTTCTTCAGGTGCAACTTCCAATTGATGTATCCGGTATGTAAATCGATTGTTGAAAAGTATTTATTGTTACCCAAACTGTCAATGATATCTGTAATGTTTGGAAGAGGACAAACATCTGAGATAGTTTGTTTGTTAAGGTGTCTGTAGTCACAACAAAATCTATATTGTTTCGTACCGTCGGGAGACTTCTTTGGAATAATAACAATATTTGAATTATAAGGCGAATCAGAATATTCTATAATTCCATCTTTTAGATGCTATTCTAAAAATTCAACCAGTACCGGCTGTAAGTGATGCGGAACTCTATAAGGCCTCCTATAAACTGGGGGGCTATTTCCTGTTGGGATCCCACGCTGTGTGGTATCTGTTGGTGGCAGTGGACCTTCTGCATTAAATAAATCTTGGAACTCAACTAAAACTGCTTCTATCGTGTCTCTATCATTTCCTTTCAAATGCTCTATCTACTGGCGTAATACGGTTTTATAGGCGTCTGGTTTCTGACCATCAGTAATATCTGACCAAATTAAATCTTCTTCTTCAAAAGTACTGACTGTAGCTACTAATATTCAATTATGCAACTCTTTGTCCTCCACTCCGAAATTGTCAATATGTACCGGTACTTTTCTTTTTCCCTCAACATCTTGAACCCGTACAACACTTCTACGTACAAAACAATGTGATACGTCTAATTCCTCATTTTCCTCTAGTGGATCTATTAGACACACTGTATGTGTAGGTACCTCAGGGACAACGGTCATCCACAAAAGTTTTCCTGAGCCAAATGGTATCTTATCCCGCGAATCAACCTTCAAGGACATTGCACGCAGTGTAGTTGATTTCGCCTTCCGGTTGGGGAAATCTTGCGGCAGCGAGCCCTTTGCAGAGGTGTCCCCTAGCTGAAACACTATTCCGCTAAGTTCTACAGTTTGCTGTCGATTTTAGCGTGATGTTTATTCAGGAAATCCAGCCCTATGATCGCATCGTACCCGTCAGTTACCATTGTTACCACTTCTACATCTTCTTGAAATTGTACACAGTGAATGTAGAAAATCAATGATTAACATCGTAATGACTTCACTGTACCTCCTCCTACCCCACCCAATCTATACCTTGGAGGGTCATATTTCTTTTCTCCAATGCATTCATTACTCGCAATTGATAAGTTTGCTCCTGTATCCACCAGTATCCTTGCCTCTTATACTGTATGGTAGCAGATAACCAGCATTCCGCCTTCACATTCGCCTTAATGGCATGAAATTTTATTGGGAACGCCTGGCGGCGGCTCCAACATACCCGTTTGAGTTTAACTGATTTCTATTTCCACAAACTTTCTTAGACCTGCATTCCTTGAATGTGTGACCTATTCTTTGACAATTAGTGCATTGAGGTTGTCTGTAGTTTTTTGCTATATGTCCCTGTCGATCGCACCAAAAACATCGTACTCCTGCTGAAAATAAATTTCGCTTCTCCTTGTATCTGGTTGCAAGGTCTATTTCTTCGAAAGCCGTCGCCACAGATACAGTTTCCGCAAAATATTTAGGAAACTCTGCCCTGACACGACGGGACGTTTCAGGAGGTAACCCACGTAAAAATGTATCCAGAGCTCTATCTTCTGCCTCTTGTAAAATAACTTTATTTGCTTCATCACTAGTTGTCAACTGATAGGTGTTAATATTAACTTTTCTAATCCTATCTACAAAGCTTTCTAACGACTCGTTTTGCCTCTGAGTGATAGTATTTAATTTCTCCCTATAAAATCTACAGCTGTTCTGTTTTTGGAAACGTTTAAGTAATCCTTTCTTCAATTCCTCAAATGTTGGAGCATTCCGTAATTCTTCATGGTATAATACGTCTGCTTTAGCCTCTCCTATCAATCTTAACTTTTTCATTTGTAAGAGCTGTTCATCTGACCATGATCCTAACTCTGCAGCTGCTACTAAATCAACAAAAAAGGCTGTTATGTCCTCGCCAGGTGTACCTGAAAAAGGAGTTATCAAGGCTGCTGCTGAGGAATCTAGGGTTGGAGGGATTGAACCGGGTTCTCTAATCTCACACAACTGTTTAAATAATGCATTATTATCATTTTTAAGCTGTGCTATTTGATTAACTAAGCTCTGAATAGCTACCTCAGTAGATACCGCTTGTGGTGTTGACTCCGAGTTTGTACGATTTCGTGTCATCATTTTACATAAAACTATTAGTTACACAATCTTACTGAGTTAAGAAGATGTTTAAATTTTCGACAAACTTTTAAAATTATGAGAGAAATATCACTGCTATGTAAACGTCTATCCTTTCACACATTAAACAATACTAAGCTTTAGTGACTGTCATTCACACCTCATATTGAGCCAAGGGTTTTTTCTCTGACACCAAATGTAACACTTCTGACACTAAATGTAACTGGGCTTCCTCTCTTTTTTTACTAGTCAATTGTCAGGATGAGCATTACTGCAAAGGGCAGTTAATTCTAAAGCATTATGTCAGGGTGAGAAACACTACATAAATTACTTTTTCTCTCTTAACAACATGTGGGCAGGGTGGGTTCTTCCTTGGCTCGGGTATGAGGTAGAATGAAACAGCATTTTTACATAAGATAACTTTTATTGAAAGTTTTGTACAACTGTTTCCTTACTGGATGTTCTGGTTGGGAGAGCGGCAGCTGTGTCGTTTGCGAAGCCTTCTGCTGCGGCAGCGGTGGCGTCTGATTACGCGTGTCGCCGTCTCGCCCAGTTGACTGGAGACGCGCATCGTGCTGTGGCCCGTTTAATTATTGAGAACGAGGTCGTGAATCGGATGGTGATACCCTGGATGTGGCGTTCCAGTGTTCCTCTTTTCTAAGCTGCCGCGTGTGTCAGTATTGTGCGTCGGCCAGCGGAGCGGCGCTGTGGGGGAAGGGCAGTGACCCGGACTCGAACAACGGGCTCCAGCTTGCAAGCTTGCCAGCTTGCCGGGAACTGAAAACTACTCTTGTCGGGCCCACTGCATCTCGCATATTTATTCACTTCGGTTCACAGGAGGTGAACGACTTCACGGTCATTGCCTCTTCTGTCACGTTGAAAAGCTTCTCGAAGAATCTCCTTAAAGTCGTTCATTGGCTCTTGGAATGAAGGCGAGGGCCTTTGATTACATGTGACAATTGAGAAACACGTGAGCCGGTCGGGCGATGCCCTGACGGCTGAATCGACAGCTCTTGGAATGTAGGTGAGGGCCTTTGATCACATGTGACAACTGAGAAACACGTGAGCCAGTTGATGTCTTGTTGTGTAGCTTAAAAGGGTTGGATTTACACTCTGAGAACGGTGTACTGCACCGTATCTTTGTAGGAGTCTTCTTACGGTGATGTATTATAAGGATACGTTAAGAACTAAAACAAATAAATAACACTGTCTCCCTTTCCTGGTAACGCCTTTGACAATACATAGATGATGTGGTTCTGCAATGTAATGGTCTCCCAAGTTGTTTTGACAAATCTTAATGTTGATTCGTCTATGGATGTGACACATGCGGCCTGCATCGCTGCATTGGGCAGGTTAAAATTTGTTTGCTGTGCACAGTACGAGCTCTCTTATGAATGTCCGATCTGTAATCACGTCGTGTAATACAACTATTCGTTCATAATACTAACTGCGTTATTTTCACGATGACATGTCATGTGGGCAAGTCATACTTTTGTGAAATGTAGGTAATTTTCTCCAAATATGTTTCAGTTCAAATAGCACTAGACATTGGCTACTACAGACCCCAAATTACTGTTGTGTGAAATAAATCAACAATAATTTACAATCAAATACCACAAATTTCATTAAAAAGTATCACTAGTCATTAGTTTTTCAGCTGTTTCTATTTTAAATTAAATATATAGAAGGGATTCCCAGTACTGTTTCTGATTCTTTATCGAGATGATGATTTGGGGGACAAAATGGTATGGCAATAGATAATGAGGGTGAATACATGAAAATATTTTGTATAAAGGAGTTGACGGTGAAAGTGAAATTAAGAGGATTTACAAAAATATGAGGACACAACAGAGTAATGATGGAATTTCTAAATTGCCGAAGTTAGCGAGAAAAAAGGAATAAGTTACCTAAATTTAACAAAAGCCTTTAAGGTTATTATTTAGAAGGACAAATGAAAATTCAGGTTATTGGAAAGAATGTTGACGAAAGGACGCATAACAAAGGAAATCGACTACATACACCTTTTTTATGATAATGTAGGCTCCTAGAAATGCTTCGAAACAATTAAGGAATGTGCCTACTATGACAATACATCTAAGAGGGGCCGTAATAGAGCATATATGTGTAAAAGGTGTGAGTGGGTTAAAGTTAGCATTATGTACAATGGACTACTCTCTCAAAATGTGAAACCTAGTTATCTTGTCGAGTTGGTGGCTGCATATTTGTACGCTCCATTACCGAAAGCAAAGGTAAATTTCAGTTACAAATATTTGGTTCTTAAAGGTTATGTCCAAATTTGTAAGGTTTATACCCTATACCAAAATACATAAGCAAAGCCCTGTTTAAGTACACTAGACTATTTTGTTTAACATGGGAAACAAGGAGCCGTCCTCTTGGGCAATGGATCTCAGGACAGAGTTTATGAATAGATTCTGGGAGCTGTCTCGGTCAAGAGTACTAACATGTTAAATGTTTCAGTTCTGTGAGTAGTTGTGAGATTACGTTAAAGCTACAAGCTACATTCTTATAGTAGTAACTACTAACAAATTACACAATTTAGATCATTAACTTAATGTCAGGCAACGTTGTGTCAGCCTGAACCATAGTCCAACGCCTTAGGCTACACATAGGTTCACGTTTATTGTTTGCATAATCGTAACAGTTTTAGAATGTTGTTAAATTATTATCATTTTCAATTATTATACTTAAGGGTGGAGACACGGAGTTTCATTACAGCTGGATGTCCCCCCTTCGGATACTGGCGTTCTTCTAACTCACTGTACCTTTTTTGATTTTTAATTACATCCATGTGCATTCCATGCATAAGATTTGCGGAGGGTGTATATTTCATTTTTTTGCAGTGAATGACGATAACTTGAATGTGAATCAGTTAGTTTTCCGATATCTTTCGTGATACAAAGTTTCTTATTTTCCTGAGCCCAGTTGTGGGTTATTTCTCAAATTGTGCAACCCACCTTGGAAACGCTAAAAAACGTCTACATCGGTAGCAGTATTGTATAGCTAAAAGTAAATGATGCTCGCCTGTCTTTAAAGAAGGAAACTCCAAAAGTCTTTATTGATGATCGCCACTTGGGGCTTACTATATACAGTTTTTCCCTATTTCGCATTCAAAACAGACAAATTAAAATTTTTGTAGAACCGTACTGAGTTTCATCCATCCGGTACATCTCAGCATTCGAGAAGTTGCATATAACAATGTAACAGTTGTTTCGCAACTTAGATAACTCTCACGTTTATTTTCTACAAAGGGTTTGAAGTAGCGTCAATTACAGATCTACACTGCAAGCAGAAAAGTTTTCATATGGTTCCCCACCATCTGTACTGCAACAGCATTTTTGAAATCTTAAGCTTTAATCAGTGTGGCCTACATCAAATAATCATAGCTTATTTAAAAACGAGCAGAATACAACATTTGTTTTCATTATTAACTCATCCTTGAAGAGACATACTTTTTCAGTCAGCGCTGCAAATATTGTGAAACTGTCTCTCTATCTCGATTCCCCGTGTCGCGGTTGCTGAAATAAAAGTAGAATCTCTTTCTTCTTCGCGTGTGCCAAGGCTACGAAAGCCCATATCGATGATCTATCGTTGAATGGCGCACACGCTGACACTTGGTGATGACCCAGCATTGAAATCTGTAGGAGTTTACAGAAGGGTTGCACTACTGTCACGTTGAAAGATTCTCTTCAGTCATCGTTGGTTCCGTTCTTGCAGGTTCTTTTTCCGGCCGTGGGGATGTCGGAGATTTGATGTTTTAATGGATTCCTGATATTCACGGTGCACTCATCGCCACCTACGATATGCTGACTCCCATCGCTCGTGCACCGTCTATAGCACCACATTCATCTCACTTAAATCTTGATAACCTGCCACTGTAGCAGCAGCAACCGATCTAACAACTGTGCAAGACACTTGTTGTCTTATAAAGGTGTTTCCGACCGCAGCGCCGTACTCTGCCTGTTTATATGTCTGTACTGGAATACGCACGCCTATACCAGTTTCTTTGGCGCTTCAGTGTATGAAGACTATTACATTTACAGCATGGCAGTATGTGTTGGCAACGGAAACTATTAAAACTATTATATACAACCGCTCGCTCACAGAAAGTTCCGTGGCGAGAGACTGCAAAATTGCTCAATTCACACCAGTACCCAAAAAGGGAAATAAGAGTAATCCGCTGAATTACAGGTCCATATCACAAACGTCGATTTCCAGTAGGTTTTTGGAACATACACTGTATTCGAACATTATGAATAATCTCGAAGAAAACGATTTATTGGCACATAATCAGCACGGATTCAGAAAACATAGTTGTTGTGAAGCACAACTAGCTCTTTATGCTCGTGAAGTAATGAGTGCTATCGACAGGGTATGTTATATTGATTTCATATTTTTAGATTTCCAGAACGCTTTCGACACCGTTCCTCACAAGCGTCTTCAAACAAACTGCGTGCCTACGGAGTATCGCCTCAGTTGTACGACTGGATTCGTGATTTCCTGTCAGAAAGGTCACAATTCTTAGTGATAGACGGAAAGTCATCGAGTAAAACAGAAGTAATATCCGGCGTTCCCCAAGTAAGTGCTATAGGCCCTTTATTGTTCCTGATCTATATTAACGACATAGAAGACAATCTGAATAGCCCTATTAGATTGTTTGCAGATGATGCTCCCATTTAGCGTCTTGTTAAGTCATCAGATGACCACAACGAATTACAAAATGATTTAGATAAGTCTGTATGGTGCGAAAATTGGCAATTGACCCTCAATAAAGAAAAAAAGTAAAGTGTGATGCTATTCACAAGAGTACTAAAAGAAATACGCTAAATTTCGATTACGCGATAAGTCACACAAAATTCAAATACATACTTAGTGATTACAGTTACAAATAACCTAAATTAGTACGGTCAAATAGATAATGTTGTGGGTGGAGCAAACCAAAGATTGCAGTTCACTGGCAGAACACTTAGAAGGTTAAACAAGTCTACTAAAAAGACCGCTTACACCACGCTTGTTCGCCCTATTCTGGAATACTTTTGTACGTTGTGGGATCCGCATCAGATAGGACTGACGGATGACATCGAAAAAGTTCAAAGAAAGGCGAACTCTTTTGTACTATCGTGAAGTAGGGAAGATAGTGCCACAGACACGATACGTGGATTGGAATGGCATTCATTGAAACAAAGGCGTTTTTCGTGGCGACGAGATCTTCTCATGAAATTTCTGTCGCCAGTTTTCTCCTCCGATTGCGAAAACATTCCGTTGGCACCCACCTACATAGGGAGAAATGATCATTACGATAAAATAAGAGAAATCAAGGCTGGCACAGAAAATTTTAAGTGCTCGTTTTTCTCGCTCGCCGTTCGAAAGTGGAACGGTAGAGAGACAGTACCGTCTGTCAGGCACGATATTGTGAATAGCAGAGTAATCACGTAGATATAGATGTATTAACTTCACACAGTATTTATACTGTAAGATTATTAAGTTTTATTAATCTTTTTGATTGTTTAATGTTAAATTCACATTCTTTTGCCCCTAGTTTCAGTTTCATTAAAGGTCTATAGATTCTGACTACAGCAATTAAAAGAGGAAACAAAAGCTAATGAAAATGGTGTACCATTTGTAATTGTAAACTAAATAACAATTATGCCAAGAGCATAAGCAATTTTCTCTGTATAATGCTTAAATTGTGAATAATTAAACTCTAATTTACCGACAAACTATAATACTTAAAAATTGTTGTGATGTATGTTTCAGAAGTAGTAATATTTTTCACATTTCAATTGCAATTTAAAAACGGAGCTTGCCATGTTTGTAACAAAGATGTGGAGTTGCACGAATTCGTATTTAAAGCTGGTTACTGCTTCCTGCATTACGGCACACGTTAGGTGTGGGTGTTGTGCCACGGAACACTACTCAGACTTCCGCCTGTATATATTTCCTTATTAAATTTCTGAATGAAGACATACACTTCTTGTACGCTGCAGCTTTCTCTGGAAGTACAAAAATTACTCCAGAAAAATAAAGTTTTTCCAAATTAAAAAAAATGTCCCGTGGCACACCTCGGTCATGAGCCTACCCACAAATGTTCTATTGAAATTTATAAGTATAGCAGGTGAGAAGATATTTCTTATACGGTTTTTAATAATTTGTTTGCTACATTATTATTCTAATGAACCATAATTACAGTTTAATGAAGTTCAGCCATGCACCAATTTACAAGCTGTATTTAAAAGGGATGTATAGGCTTGTGGCTGGCGTAATTGATGTTATCGCATAGCTTAGTGGATGATCTGACAATGAGCTTAAGCTCGAAGTTGGTCATCAAGCAATTAAGGAAAATAATATTGCAACATGGACGCCTCTCTGCAAATTATTGCATAATCTGGTAAATCATACAGTTGCTGACGTGATGCCTTCCAGAATCCAGGAAATTAGTAATTATAAGTAAGATGATTTAAATTAAGTACATGTATTATCATATATCAGTTAAAAGTGAATAAATTTCGAAATAGAAGAAATTGTAAAGTAACGTAAGTGTTCATTTTCAGGGCAGGCAAAATTGTGAACACATTAAAGAAACTCAGTCATTTCGCAAATATCACACGTTCCGCGGTAGATGTGTTGTGTTTAAAGATAGAAGATACTGTATTACTGATGATGTATGCCTTAACTGCCCACATGTTATATAAATATGTCTATAAATATACTGAATATTTATTGACGATGAAATTCTGTACTTGAAGAATTAGTTGTACAGTACTATACAGCACTTAATATGTAGGGGGCGGAACATTCACAGATGCTGTGCAAAACACAAGAACTGTAGAAAGTGGCGAAAACTGCTTATGATTGTCTCCATCCCGCATTTCTTCACCTGATTCTAAAATGAGTCACTAGACTGTGAAACTAACTCTCTAATTATTTTTTTAAACACTGACCTGCAGAATTTTCCATGATAAAGACAACTCAGACTTAATCTATTCATTTATTACCCACAATATAATAGCCCAATGTAATCTGACTGCAATACATTGACAACATGACTTCCAATAATTAACACAAAAGAATGGCCCTGAATTGCAAGCAATTCTAACAATAATGCAAATCCAAAACATATGAAATTAAAGAAATATGAAACTACCTCCAACTCTGTCAATTGCCTAAACTCATTTCAATCACGAACCCCGATAGTGGAAACCCCAGTCTTTTTCATCAGTCACTTACCTCACAGAGAATCTTCATAACACGAACTACACCAATTACAGCAAGTAGCAACAATATCCAGCTAAATAAAAAGGTTATCACTACTATAGGCTCTAACTACTAGGAGGCACATGGTTAGCACAAGAAATATTTTGTCAAAGATCAAACAATGTATTTAAAAAATGTATCTTATTCATGTGATATCCAGTTCCAAAAATTATATAGTTGTCAATAATTCCACTAATCACTCATGATCAACCATTCATCATCATACATTTCCTTGCATATTTTCTCTTAAACACATTGTTTCATCTCACTTTATACTGCGTGTCCTACCAACACAAAGTCTCCACTAAGAATATCATATCCATACACTTCCCTATACACTCGCTAACTGCTAGTCCGTCCAACCACAGAATCTCTGTTCGAGGGCGCAGAGTGCTGTCAGCGATACTAACACAGTCTAGAGCACTGCCAACATACAAACAGGCTATTTACAGTTGAAGTACGGACAAAAAAACGTCATGGTGTGCACTGTTCTGTAGACATATCACCCTCCCTTACATTCTTGACATAGGTACCTTATCAAAAGTTTATCAACTAAGTCCCCTCTACAATCCGTTGTGAAACACCCAGTGCAAGGGAAGACTGCATGGCAAGTTTCTCAGCTACCAATCGCACACGAAGTTAGTTGTCGAAGAGCGAGAAACGCCTACAAGTACGAGTCGGTATTCGACAGCAGCAGGATCGTGGCCCGCCAAAGTTGCCGTTTATCGTTCGGTATTTTTGCTGCTCACAAAAGTCAGGTCCCGTGACAGTCACGTGAATGTTGAATCTACCGGTTCAGTGGGCCAAACTCAATGCCATGCAGTAGTCATTGGCTACATTTGACTATTGCCTTTGAGAACTGCTATAATGTTCGTTCGGATGTGCAATGCACGATCATACAAAAACGTCACATACCGTGAGCAAAGAAGTGGGTTTGTTTGCGACAAGATACAAATCCACACGGGCAGTGTTACGATATCTGAATCTAGACCACTCTGGACTACCAGCAATGTAACCATTCTTGCAACTTCTCTTGAGGTGACTACACTGAGAGGCGGGCCAGCAGCGGTGGGTCTGAAAACACTAGATACGGAGCGTCACCAAGTCGTCCATTAAGACGATTCCCCGTTCTTCGTGCGCTATCCATGTGTGTAAAATACGAGGAGAACGAATTGTATAGTTGCCAATAATTCCACTACCCAGACATTATCAACCATCCACCGTCATACGTTTCCTTGCATATTTTCTCATAAACACATCGTTGGGCATCGTCATACTGGTCCAGCACCTCACGTATGGCATGGGCCGCCACTGGGTAATCAAAGCGATCACATACAGTTTGCGTAGCCGGTGATGTGGACTGCAGGCACTACATTTCTGGAGTGTTAAAGCGTATGATAGGTATCTGTGAGATTATCTAGCATAACAACGCAAGACCGCATGTTGATCATGCTGGCCTGAGACACCCTGGTACAGAGCGTACGCACTGTTGCCATGCTCAAAATGTTCGCAGATCACTAAAAATCCCTAGTCATGCGTTACCGAGATACTTTCACGCCATCACTGTCACTGATGAACTCAAAACACTGAGTTAAACTACAATGGAATGTCGTAGTTGTACCGTCAAAGTTCAGTTCGAATCGATTCTGTAACGCCGTTACATTCAAAGGAAGTACATAGAGGATGGAGAAAATGTGCTAGCAGAAGACCTGAGAGTGCTTGGTGATTTTTACAGAAATTTGAGATTGTGGTATAACCCCACAAAAACTGAAGTGATAGATTTCCACCTCAACAACCGTTTTGCAAAACCAGGCGCTTAGAGTCGCCTTCTATAAAAAAGGGTTAAGAACAACACTCGCCCGAAATATTTGGGAATCACACTGGATCCTTCACTATCATTCAGATCGTACCTCACTTGCAGAAAAGTTAGACCAGGAGGAACATTATCCCGAAATAAGCTTTAACTTCTTGGGGGCAGGGGCTCAAGATTGCACTCTCCGTGCAGCGGCCTTATCTCTAATATATTCTGCGGTTGAATACAGCTCAGCACTATGGTACAAGAGTGTGCATGTCAGTAAGGTGAATCCTCATCTGAACGGTACCATGAGAGTCATTATGGGCATCTGGAGATCAACTCCTCTGTCGTAGCTGTCTGCTTTCGGTAACATTATGTCACCACATTAGGCACGACAAGAAGCAGTGACTCGTGAATGGGAAAAGATTAATAGCTTAGAGCTTCCTCAAAGGCTGTGTCCAAGAAATTGTGGTCAGTTCATCCAGCATGTGTCTGAAGTTAAGAAAGCCATTTTGGGCAGCTCGTGAGATCCAACCACTGAAGACTGAAAATATCTGAGAGGAGACATGGAAAAACAGCACCAGTATATGTCGTCATGGCCCCCGTAGACCCCCAAACGTGTATCAGGTTTGCAATTGACTATAAGAACCTGGTGTCAACTGAACAGAACCCGAGGTGGTCACGAAAGAACTACGTCCTTCATGTACAAACGTGGACTATCGGACTCCCCATTTGGTGACTGCGGAGTTTAAGAGCAGGCCATTGACCAATTTGTAGACGTATGTCCCAAGAGATGTTTCAGTAGAGGCTGGACAGGATATGACCAGTGCCTCTCCGTCAACAGTGGAATAGATCAACTGCCTTGACGTCACTAAGCAAGGTCAACCTATACCAGAGATTTTGCATATTCCTTTTGTGTTTCGTTGTGTAAATCTTGCCGTCGATTAGTCCGCAGCTCGTGGTCGTGCGGTAGCGTTCTCGCTTCCCGCGCCCGGGTTCCCTGGTTCGATTTCCGGCGGGGTCACTGATTTTCTCTGCCTCGTGATGACTGGGTGTTGTGTGATGTCCTTAGGTTAGTTAGGTTTAAGTAGTTCTAAGTTCTAGGGGACTGATGACCATAGCCGTTAAGTACCATAGTGCTCAGAGCCATTTGAACCATTTTTTTGCTGTCAATTGCATCATACGATAAATAAATAAACAATAAATTCAAATCGACACACTAACAGGTTTCGAGCTATTATTGATTCCAAAGGTGGTAGCTGTGCGCAATACGTTTAGAATTTTGTATACAGCCAAATCATTTACAGAGTCGAAAGTCAAAATAACAGAATGCGCACCTGACAACGTTAGACATAAAAAGGTAGTTTCTATACGCTTCTCTAAATTGCCTTACCAACTGATCACAATTTGGCTTCTATTACCATAGAATATTAAGCCTAGTTCATCCACTGTTGCATCATTAGAAACCAGGAACGCCAGACGTAGTTCATCAGGGTAACATTGGATATGATCCCAGCGGCGATTAAAGAATTCCTGAGCTGACATATGCTGTAATCAGAAACTTTATTCAGAACGTTTCACGATCTTTTCATTTACAAAATACTAGATGCACAATATTTTCTACCACATAAGACACATTTTTTACTTTGCTTTGAGCAGTATGACTAGCTTTAGGTTTGCTACCATTATATGCAATTGGTTCTCACCAAATACCTCATTTCTAGTTGTACATATGTTTCCAATAGTAGGCCAATCTGTAACATGATCCATAAGCACAGACCGTTCCAGTTTACTGCACGTAACGAATTTATAACGATTGCGTCTGGTATACTTCCACCATCGAACTCCAGCGGAATCAAACCCTTATAAACTAAACTGTCAAAGGTTATTACTTACAAAGAATCTGCTTTTCTAGACGGTCCCTGTTCTTCAAAGAACGTTTTAGGTGCTTGGTTATCATTAGCAATTCTCTCAACTCAAACGTTAATCCCATAAACAAACGTTACCTACATTGTCAATTATAACATTGCTATATTTATTTTTAAAAACAGTTAGTTTACCTTTAATATTATGATGCCTAAATGATTTCATTTTCTTAACATATGTATCAAGCAATGCGGTAGGCTCTTGTCCCACTGTCTTACCACCATAATTAAATTCAGTATTAAATGTTTCAATAAACTGTGTCTCCCATTTACTCTTCTTTCCCAGCTTAATGACAGATGCCCGGCGACGTCTGTGTCAAATCCATCGCTTCCTAGGACGACGTGCCCTCATTCTCTCCACCCGACGATACATCTCAAGTCGGGACATCTTCGTCGGCACTATCTTAGGACGTACCCATCTCCTTCTTCATGTAAATACATTGACCAATATGACATGCGGCATATACGACTTGTAAACGTGACAACAATGCTTCGTCACCTACATCCATTTCATTAGACGCAAATATAACAAGACCCCTGTGAGTAAATGTAAAGCCAAGTTTATTTTCGGATTAACAGCAACTGACCTTCCCTCAACAAACCTCTTTAATAAATAAAAATATTGACACCAACGAGCCCACTCAGATTCTTCAAATAAAATAACTTTGTTAATTCCTGCCTGGTGGCCTACGAATCCAAATGTGCAACAGAAGTAACTTGACTGAAAAAGTTATTGGTAGGTCTATCTATATCCGAATCCCGCTCCAGCTACTGCTGGGTCTGTGTGCTGATGAGTCCTCTCCATTTGGCTCGGTCCTCCCACCACTTTTCTTCCCCCACTTGCTGCCACGTCATACCTCTCCTTTCTACAGATATTCTCACTCCCATTTTCCACCGTGTTCTTAGGCGCCCTCTAGGTCTTTTCCCATCCATCTTTAGTTCTTCCATAATTTTGGGGAGTCTCTGCCCATGCAGCCTCTTAACATGCCCATATCATCTTAATCCCTTTCTTTCAATTTCATCACTCATAGTTTCTTGTTTAAGGTCCTTTCTATTCTCTATATTCCTTACTCTGTCCATTCTTGTATTTCCTTAACTGCTCAGAGAAATTTCATTTCCCCTGCTTGCAGTCTGCTCCAGTCCCTTTCTGTCACTGTCCATGTTTCTCCACCATAGGTGACAATAGGGATGTAACAATTCTTATACATAAGGAGTTTTGCTCTTTCTGAAACTTCATTATTCCAAATCAGGTGTTTTATTGTTTGGTAGAAATTGCCTCCCTTCTGTAACCTCCTATTAATTTCGTTAGTTATTCTTCCATCCCTAGATATTTCACTCCCTAAATACGTGAAACTTTCTGCCACTTTGAGGGGTTCTCCATTCAAGGTAATATTCCCGTTGACCCCTTTCTCTCTTCCAAATACCATTACTTTACTCTTATCTTTACTTATTTTTAATCCATACCTTTTCAATATTTCCTTCCACGCATCAAGCTGTAACTGTACATCTACCTCTTTATCACCCCATATTACCATATCATCTGCATAAATCATCTTTTTGTCTTTTTCTTTTACTATATCTTTAACTGCCCTATTCATTTCCTCCATCACAACATTAAAAAGTGCGGGAGATAGAATACTTCCTTGATTAAGTCCTTGTCTTATTTCGAAGTATTCAGAGTTCCCCAATGGTGTTCTAATTCTACAATTGTGTCCTCTGTACATTGTCTTTATAACATTAATGTATCCATCTTCTATATCTATCTTCTTCATTTCTTCCCAGAGTCTTTTCCTGTCAACTGAGTCATATGCCTTTTCTATGTGTATAAAAACCATTATCACCCTTTTGTTATACTCCCAACTTTTTTCCATCAGTTGATGGATAGAAAATAGGTCGATCGTGCTTTTTCCTTTCCTAAACCCATGCTGTTCTTCACTCAGCTCCTTTTCTATCTTTTCACTTATTCGATTTAGTAAAATTCTTTCAAAAATCTTGGCTGTATGAGTCATAAGGGTTATTCCTCGGTAGTTTTTACAAAGTCTTTTATTGCCGTTATTGAAGATGGGAACAATGTCTCCCGTTCTCCAGTCGTCAGGTATTGTACTATTTCTCAACATGCTTGATAGTACTCTATACAGCCACTGCATTCCCACTGGACCTGCTGCTCTTATCATCTCCACTGATACTTCATCAGGTCCTGGGGCTTTCCCCCCATTCGTCTTCTTCACCGCTTTTTCCATTTCTTCCCGTGTAATTTGTCCTAATTCTGCTTCCCAACTTCTCTCAATTTCTCCATTATTTGTCGTTTGCTCATGTACCTGCTCCTCAGTGTTTAACAACTTCTTAAACTGTTCTTTCCAGAGATCTTTTATATTCCCTGGATCTTCAATAATGGTACCGTCCTCTGTTTCCATCTTTACTGGTACTTCAGAAGTCTTCCTTTTATTTTTCATCATTTTATAGAACATTTTCTTATTGCTCTTCACATCTTCTTCAAGTTTTTTTGTAAACTCTTCCCATGCCTTTTTCTTTGCTGTTTCCACTATTTCTTTGCACTTCTTCTTTTCCTCTAAATATCTTTTATGGTCTTCGTCATTTTTAGTTTTCCACCACTTTCTCCATGCTCCATTTTTTCTTCTAACTGCTTGGATTGTGGTGTCATCCCACCAACTTGTCTGTCTTATTTTTTCCTTTCCAGATGTTCTGCCACATACTTTTTGTGCTGCTTCGACTAAAGTGTCTTTGAATAAACTCCATTCGTTTTCGACATCGGAGAAAATTTCTTTCGGAAATTTTTGTGTGATTAATTCTCTGTACTTCTCAGCACATCCACTCTCCTTCAGTTTCCAATCCCGTATCCTCATAACTTTCTTCTGTTTTCTATTTTTCACACACTGATTTGTCCCACCAGTAATCTATCGTCTCCATCTGCACTCACACTTGGAATTACCTTCACATTTGTTACTTTCTCTCCCCATTCCCTATCTACTAGAATATAGTCAATAACACTCTTGGTTCTTCCATCCCAACTGTATCTGGTGATAACATGACTTTCTCTCTTCCTAAACCAGCTGTTTGCTATTTCCATTCCATTCCTCTGGCACAAATCCAGGAGTCTTTCCCCTTCTTTGTTTCTGCCTCCATATCCAAAACATCCCAATACTTGCTCAAATCCCTTTCTGTCTTTGCCTACCTGTGCATTAAAATCTCCCATCAGTATATTAGCACTCTCTATATGGTTTTCTAACACATTTTCAAAGTCCATCTTCTCTTCTTCGCTACATCCCACTTGAAATGCATAAATCTGGATTACTTTTAGTGTTTCTTTTTGGAATCTCGGGTTTAAGATATGATCCTGTCAGATACATATCTCACATTTTCAATACAGCTTTGTACATTCTTATTCACCATCACTGCCACACCGTTTCTCCCAGACCTGTTATTCCCACACCAGTACAGTTTTCCTCCTCCTCTCAAATTCTTCTCGCCTTTTCCCTTCCACTTTGTTTCACTTAATCCCAATATATCTAACTTCCTCTCTGTTAGTACATCTGTCATTTTTTCCATTTTTCCATTGAGGGTTAGTATATTACGGGTGCCAATATTTACGTTATTTTTTACTTCCAGTTGGTTTCATCTTCTTGTATTGATGAATATCATCAGGTCTCCCATCATTTGCACCAGCACTGGAAGAAGCAGTGGGGTCAAATCCTGAATGGTTCGTTCCGAGGCTCGCCTGTGTTTTGAAAGCAATATATGAAGACTTTCCTACTGGCTTGCTAGGCCTAACGCAAGAAAGGTTTTTCTGTTGGCGTTGTCTCCCTTAGCCTTTGGAGTTTCTCTTCCACCACAAGGCAGTGGTTCCCTTCTCATTTAATCCCCAGAAAGGAGGGTTATTGGTAGGTGATAAGAGATATTTACGTTTCGGTTCCGAATTTTGATTCGGAGGCTACAATGCACGAGTTCACAAAGCAATTTCATTTTAAGCAGATGAGTGGGCTCATCCTAATATGCTGTCAAAGAACAAAAATGAAATTCTGTTACTTGCTTTCCTTCCTGGTTGTGCAATTTTAATGGCCAGTTATTTACAAACAAAATGAAAGCTGGGTGTGTTGTAAGCCTGATAAACGTGTATGCCCTTTACAAGCGCAAATCGATCCCGATGTTGACTGCCAGAGTAATTCAAATAAAGTTTCAGGAAAACTTATACAACAACCTCAAGTTGCTCCTTTACGATAAGTAAGCTCTCGCAGACACCGTTGCCAGTCGCGCAGCGACAGCCCTTTGCCGATTCAATCCATGATTTCCGGCTAAAGGGTTTTAGCTTCTCCCACAAGGTGGTCGCCGGGTCGCCCGGGACGGGAACAAAATACAAAAGAAGGCATTAAGGTGGCCGGCCAGGGTGAGCGCGGGAGATAAATCAGGTTAAAATTGTGTGCGCGGCGCCGGCCGGCTGAGTGCGCCGTCCGTGACCGGAAGCACAAGTGTGCCGAGGGGAGGGGGGAAGGGCGGAAGGGGGGGAGGGGGGCGGCGGCCGCGGTCTACGAAGGGCCGGAAGGCGCACCACATGAAGCGGGCGACAAATTAACTCGGCCGCTCCACCCCGCCCCTGCAGGCGCGCTTCCTGCTTAGCGCACTCCGAGGACAGCCAATTTCGCCGACTTCCTCGCCTCTGTGGTCGCCAGCGGGCCAAAGGCCCCAGGCGCTAGTGGGGCCGCGCCGCACAGAGCACGGTGCGATGTCTGCGACTCTGCGACTGCTCTACACGTGGAATATGGAGACATTCTGCGGGAAAACAGTTTCGCCATGCCTTTTCACCATAACGGGGGCCAAATAGCTGCAAAACATCACCAGCAGCGTCGCGCGGGATTAGCCGAGCGGTCTCAGGCGCTGCAGTCATGTACTGAGCGGCTGGTCCCGGCGGAGATTCGAGTCCTACCTCGGGCTGTGTGTGTTTGTCCTTAGCATAATGGAAGTTGTGTAAGCTTAGCGACTGATACCTTAGCAGCTAAGTCCCATAAGATTTCACACACATTTTAAAAATTAAAAAAAATTATCACAAGCAGCGGAAGCACAAGTGAGGAAAGACAATTAGTGACATTCCGTTCATTCATCAAATGAAACTATATAGCTCCAAAAACTTTTTTCAAAAAAATGGTTCAAAAGGCTCTGAGCGCTATGGGACTTAACATCTGAGGTCACCAGTCACTTAGAACTACTTAAACCTAACTAACCTAAGGACATCACACACATCCATGCCCGAGGCAGGATTCGAACCTGCGACCGTAGCAGTCACGCGGTTTCGGACTGAAGCGCCCTAACCGCACGGCCACCGCGGCTGGCAGTACGTAGCATCAACAGGTTACTGTTCATCACGAACGTAGTTTTGCAGTCAGTGCAATGTTTACAAATGCGGAGTTGGCAGATGCCCATTTGATGTATGGATTAGCACGGCGCAATAGCCGTGGCGCGGTACGTTTGTATCGAGACAGATTTCCAGAACTACGGTGTCCCGACACAAAGACGTTCGAAGCAATTGATCGGCGTCTTAGGGAGCACGGAACATTCCAGCCTATGACTCGCGACTGAGGAAGATCTAGAACGACGAGGACACCGGCAATGTACGAGGCAATTCTTCGTGCAGTTGACGATAACCCTAATGTCAGCGTCAGAGAAGTTGCTGCTGTACAAGATAACGTTGACCACGTCACTGTATGGAGAGTGCTACGGGAGAACCAGTTGTTTCCGTACCATGTACAGCGTGTGCAGGCACTAACAGCAGCTGATTGGCTTCCACGGGTACACTTCTGCGAATGGTTCATCCAACAATATGTCAATCCTCATTTCAGTGCAAATGTTCTCTTTACGGATGAGGCTTTATTCCAACGTGATCAAATTGTAAATTTTCACAATCAACATGTGTGGGCTGACGAGAATCCGCTCGCAATTGTGCAATCACGTCATCAACACAGATTCTCTGTGAACGTTGGGGCAGGCATTGTTGGTGATGTCTTGATTGGGCCCCATGTTCTTCCACCTACGCTCAGTGGAGCACGTTATCATGATTTCATACGGGATACTCTACCTGTGCTGCTAGAACATGTGCCGTTACAAGTATGACACAACATGTGGTTCATGCACGATGGAGCTCCTGCACATTTCAGTCGAAGTGTACGTACGCTTCTCAACAACAGATTCGGTGACCGATGGATTGGTAGAGGCGGACCAATTCCATGGCCTCCACGCTCTCCTGAGCTCAACCCTCTTGACTTTCATTTATGGAGGCATTTGAAAGCTCTTGTCTACGCAACCGCGGTACCAAATGTAGAGACTCTTCGTGCTCGTATTGTGGACGGCTGTGATACAATATGCCATTCTCCAGGGCTGCATCAGCGCATCAGGGATTCCATGCGACGGTGGGTGGATGCATGTATCCTCGCTAACGGAGGACATTTTGAACATTTCCTGTAACAAAGTGTTTGAAGTCACGCTGGTACGTTCTGTTGCTGTGTGTTTCCATTCCATGATTAATGTGATTTGAAGAGAAGTAACAAAATGAGCTCTAACATGGAAAGTAAGCGTTTCCGGACACATGTTCACATAACATATTTTCTTTATTTGTGTGTGAGGAATGTTTCCTGGAAGTTTGGCCGTACCTTTTTGTAACACTCTGTATATGACGTAGGTGTGCAGACTGAAGTTATGAATGAAGATTTGTGTCGTGGCCGAGATTCGAACCCATGTCTCCTGCCTCACTATACAGATGTGCTAACCACTACGCCACCCTGGCACAGTGCCTATACACAACTTCACGGACTACCCGAGTTCGAATCTCAAGCTTGGTACAAATTTTTATTCTGCGCTTCAGTCTACATACTTGATTGAATATGAAAGGGTATCTGGAACTATATAGCTTCATTTGATAAAAGCACCTCTGGCTGGGTGTCAGACAGGAACTCCCGATTCGTTCGATGTTGAGCTGCTATTCCAATACAGTTGGAGAGCCTCTACAATACTGCTCGAGTTTAGGGTGGGTACCAAGTGGGCTGAGGAGTGAACTGGAATTGGGTTACGGAGGGAGGTGTCCTAGGGTAGTCCATGAAGCTATGCGAAGCTATTGTGCAAGTGTGGCGTAGTGGTTATGGCATCATCCTAGTTAGCAGGCATCTGAATCATGGGATTGGTACAACTTTTCATTCGTCGCTACATCATTCATGTCTCGTCATACGCGATGGCCAAAATTTTCTTTCTCTTCTTCTTGTAAGAGTAACCTTATCCATACCCTCAGAAACAATCGCTAAAGAGTTAATTTTCGGTGCCTCCGATAACGCTGATACATTAGAATACAGAGTTTTCGCGGCAACAGTCCTGGATTCCCTACTAGACAACGCGCGCGCTTTGAGTCGGTGGTGAGTTATCAAACGTCGAGCTGCGGCCCACGTGCATGGGCAAAAATTTTTGGAAAACTTTTGACTATGCATAAAATATTATGTCGGTTTTAACTAAACGTTCACATGATTTACTACTGCACACGATATATATTTGGTATTTAACTCTTTTCTGAAGAACACTGGTGAAGTATAAAATATACAACGATTAGTCACATTGTATCAGTCCTAATGAAGTTAAGCTAAACTTTCAGCAAGTTCTAAGCCCATTCATTGGGAAATGAATTACGCGAGCAAAGACGGTTGTGGAGTTAGTCATACTTTTTTTTAAATTTATTGGCTTTCAGATCGTGTCCATGCAGCCATCTCAGCACAGGAAATGTTATACTGCAATTGGTTTTCTCAGTTAAATGGTAGACCCTCCTTTAAGTCATTAACTGGTACTATCTAACGTAGGCTTAATAAAGGACTGATTCGACGTAAAAAAAGGGTCAGTAAAAAAAAAAGCAACTGGAACACAGAATACAGTGGTAGTATACCATAAAAATTCTGCTGTTATCACAATAATAAAAGACAAATCGCCGTTGGTACACGTGTGGGATATTCCCAGTTCAGTCCACATTGATGACCACATATCAATATTAGCAATAAAATCTTCTCTGTGAGTCCTGTGAGATTTATTTCAAAAGCTTAGGATAGAGAATTGAATATTCGTAGAGGTCTATAATGTGGTGAACTGAAAATTCTCCTCTCCACTGTCGGACGTGAAATAACGAGTAGATGGCTAATGAGACTCATCGACGTTGGGATCCATGAAATGTATTGATCTCGAGAAATTATTTTGTGATATCACATAACATGAAAATTACCAGTGAGAGCGTTCCACACCGGGAGCCAATAATTAATGGATATCAATAATTAAATGAAATCAAACACAATAGGGACGAAATTAGGGACTGTTGTGTGAAGGCAAAAGGATTGCTCTGACGAATAAAACATAAAATCAATGTATTTATTTCAGTGCTGTTGACAAAAACATAAAAAAATTCCGATCTCGGGCCAATTTGGTTGGGCGTGGACACGACTCAGTTATTGAGGGGAAGGAGGGGGGAGGAGGAATCGTCTCACCATTATTTATTGTCGTTCGTCTCTTAATGCTGTCGGCGACAGGCGCTGCGTCTTGCAGCGTGTCGCCTCGGAGCTGTGCGGCTCGAGTCGGCTGACCTCATCAACAATAGCGGCTTTTCGGCGAGGCCTAGGTACGACACCATGGTGTCTGCCCGTTGTCTGTTGGGTGGCCGAAGCTGTAGTATCACGGTGACGTAACGCGGATATTAGCGGTGGATGGAAGAGACCTCATGTCCTCTCACTTCCGCGCCGTCTCACATACCTCTCCCTTTTCGCTCATCAGTCTCTCAGCTCAACTACTCTTCGAAATTTTCTTCCTTTCGGCGTGGTCATTGGCGCACAAAATTGTCAGTGCAGCCCAATGACAGACCGCCGTCTCATGGCCACGCCTCTCCATGCAGGGTGGAAATTTCCTGTCCGGCGTGGACTTGTGAGTGCCTCGTGAATTGGCATCTTTCTCACGGTTTCACATTCTCACAGTGTTTTCCAGCATTCCGAAGCTGTTGTGAGAGTAGATAAGCAACATTTCTTTGTAACCGCTATCTCTGTGTGAGGCCTGGACAGACTCATGTTTGGGCTCCGTCTGAAAATCTGCTGGCTTCCGTGATTTATAAAGAATGTCCTTACCATTGAGTAAAAGATCGTCTTAAGAACGCTGACTTCTTTTACACGCCTCCTTGCACGAATTCTCCTCGCTTTTTGTGCGCTCCTCCCAGTACCCACGGGGTGCTGGAATTTTTGGCACATTTCTTCTTTCTAAGGCAGGTAAACTGATTGCTACCAGGCCAGAAGAACTCACATGCTTTCACGCGTACATTTATTGACGTTCCGTCCTAATGGCTGCTGGTGTCCATCAGTTCTTGTCACGCTTCTCATTGTCAACCAGGCTCTACGCAACGTGTTCCTTCTTGAGCGAGGCGAGGGCGTCCGCCTAGCTTCCGGCTGTGTGCTTGCAGAATGGCTGCAGTGTCCTTTCGTCGGGCATTCGTCGCAGTGTGCCCAGCTCCCTCCTCCTCCTCGGCCGCTGGCCCTGCGAGTTGGCAAAACTGACCGCGGGCAGAGATATTACAAGTACCATTTAGACAGAAAGGAGAACAGTTTACAAAATCCATTCTGTATTACAGCCACATCTATAGATACACCAGTATTCAAACACTTACACATAGGAGCTACATAGTGATACACATTTAGAGGCTGAGCGTTCCACATTTTGCAGAGTAGCACTTGAGAATACAATCAGTTAATTGAGTTTTCTTTCCGTGCCATTCTATCAGGAGCATTAGATTAGCAGCGCCAGGGGTTACATCTTGATGTTAGCACTGTTGAGGAGCTCTTACAGTACCTTGTACGTTGCTGCATTGTTGGATGCTAGTAAGATTTGGAGCCTGCTTGGGAACTCATGACCAAGAGCCCGAGGATTACATGCCAGACGTTTACGTGATATATATATTTCGAGAATACGGTAGAAAAACACATAGAAAGGTGGTTGAGACGATATCGATGTTTGTCGAAATTCCAATGATTAAATGTCAGCCGCCCTGTAATTGTCGTGAAGCTCGTTGATGTTTGCGCCTTACAGTTGATTGGCACTCTTGGAAAGTGGGATGAACTCGTGCGTGGTGACTGTATATGATTTTAGATGCCCGCGACCATTCCTCTTGTCAGTCCGAGGATAACTGTTTTCTGATCATTAGTATCATATCCGTAAGAGTGAGTTTATCATATTTAATAGCTCTATGCAGAGATGTCTACTTTGCTAGGGCATTTACTTGTCCTCATATTAGTTGGCAGAATCTCGACTCCAAAAGTGGACCCACTTAGTAAGTTGAGCTCTATTGGACTCTCCGTATCGCTCTGCATTTGGCGGGCCGTTCAGCCTCCTAAATACATCTCAGGCAGAAGGGACCGAAGCACACTCTAATTTCACCATGTGACCGGGGCAGCAACATTCCCGATTGGAACTGAGGTGTCGTCTCGTCGCCTGCTTGTCAGACACCCCCTCTAACAGTGCTGTCTTATGTGGGGCCTCTGTGCGGTATCTACACAGCAATGTCAACCTTTCGAGGCGAGTAGATAATAGAGAATTCCCCGTCGACGATAACACTACCTTTTCGGTCTTGCAGACGAACAGCGTGCGCTGGGTTTCACAAGAAAAGCCGCGCGTGGTAGCCGCGCAGTCTAGGGCGCCTTGTCACGGTCCGTGCGGCGCCGTCGGAGGTTCGAATCCTCCCTCGGGCATGGGTGTGTGTGTGTGTTGCCTATAGCGTATGTTAGTTTCAGTAGATTAAATAGTGTTTAGGCTTAGGGACCGATGACATCAGCAGTTTGGTCCCATAAGAATTTAGCACAAATATCCCAATTTCACAAGAAAGCTGTTTATGGAATCCACGTTGACTCGTAAATAAGAGATTCTTTGGTCTCCAGAAAAGTCACGAATTGTCACTAAAAACATGTTCCAAAATTTCTGTAACAGATTCCAGTCAGCCATATAGCTCTATAGTTGTGTACATCACTTCAGTAAGACGTCTTGAAAACTGTAGTGACCTACACACAATATATTCTTCGAGCCTTAGTCCTAAGGTTCAATATATCTAAAATCGTCTCTGTATTCAGCCAAAAGCTCCTTCATTATGTACTTTATATCTTGAAACCAATTTCAGTAGTATGATAAAATGATCACCTTCAGTCGACGAAACTTTAACTTAAGTGCAAAGCTTACAAGGTGAAATTCTTGGAGTCACGAAGTATAAACAATTACTGTTGCACTCATAAAACCTTGTCATGTCCCTTGTATAGCCTGTCGGTGTCTTAATATCATTGATTACATTCTACCTTACTCCTACAAAGTGAGCAGTGACACTTTGCAGTTGCTTGCCCGCTACTAATAGCTTCACTGATACGTAGAATCGCATGCTATCTGTTGTTACACCCACCATAGCACCATCATGGTAGAACGATAAGTTCCGGCTGTTAGGTTCCACCACTAATTCAGTGACAATTCCTCTTACACCTTCCTCAGTCCTCTCAAATACTGCTCATGTTACAGCAAGAGGTCTTAACTGCCCATGTAACGTTCAATGAACGCCTTCCAGGAAACTAGGTAACTCACTGTTGTGTCCCAGGCACCGTCCAACAGTGACTGCAATAACTTCATCATCATTAGTCTAGGGCCTGCATTCGAGCTTGCACTGCCTCAAAATCCTGAAGAGTGAGAACCGAGGCCCTCGCATAATCCACAACTTTTATAGACAGTTGCTGGAGCATGTATGTGTTGTTTAGCAGGTCGCTCTCCAAATTCACAGTCCGCATGGGATGTCATGCCACAGTTCCTTTGTTTGCCTCCTCTAACTCCTTTGCGGCATCTGCCATTTGTTTCATCTTGCGTACATCGCTCACATCTGCTATCCTGAAGGCGCTCATTAATATTCTGTCTCCATCGTCTATCCTTCCGCTTTTTACCCTCCTGGATTTGTGTGGCGCTACTCCGATCACCTCATGAATCTGCTTCTTCAGTCGTATGTATTCCCCAAGCAAATTCCTGTGCTCCTTCGACACCTCTTTCAGCCTCCCGCTGCTAGTCGCTAACTGCCGTATCCATCAAAACACTTCCTCCAGCCTCCTCATTTCCTTCCGCAACTCCAAAATTTAATGACCACCTGTGGCTGGATAACACCGTCTGCTTGCCCGGAAAACACAGCTTCTCCGACCAGGTGATGGTCCTGCCTCCGGCGAAGAGGTACAACACCACCAAAACTAGCGTTCTTCTTTCTTGTTCTGTCTACCGTATGGCAGAGACAGAGACAAATATCACTTCCATTCCCCCATACCCCCCCCCCCCCCCCCCCCCCGAAGCCGGCGGTCTCCGAACTGCTCGATTTAATACACTTATGATAAAACCTAGCTTAACACAAACATATACCTTTCCCCAAAACAACGTTAATACCTCATATTATACAAAAACTAAAACTATTCAGAAATCACACAACATATCAGTTAGTTCCTTGGCCTTAATGCATAACATGCCAGAGGTTTCTGCACCTCTTTTGTCTATCATTTTTCCGCTTCTTTTTTGCTGTTTCCTCGGTTTTCTCATACCTCTCTTGGAACTGCCTACACCGCACCTTTCAATGGTCATAGACGCCCAATATGCAAAAGTGTCCAATGAACGCGTCCTACCTCTAGCTTGCAGGGTGCGTAGACTGATTCTTAATTTATTCACCTTTAGCAACCGTCACAACTCTTTCATCCCATCTGATGGGAAGCTCGCCCCCCTAGTCCATAATTATCGTCTCTGCCACCCCAAACTTCAATATCCACCTATTCACAAACTCTTGTGCGATCGTGACCATCTTTTGGTCCATGATCGCACCAACTCAATATAACGAGAGAAATGGACTCAAGTGTCAGCTCAAAACGATTACCTGCTGTTGTTCGGTTGAAAGAGCCTAAAACGTGCACCCCAATGAAATTTAAGGGTTTCGTGGTAACAACAGTAATAGTTCCTGCCTCCGACTCAAATTCGACTGAGCATGATCCATACAATTCCTGACATACTGATCAACATCATCTCCCCTTCCAGTAGTACTTTTCAGCCACTCCCCGATTAGTCACCCTTCATCCACCACGGCCCAATAAAACGTTATCATGCAGCTCACATATAACACATCTGGCCTTAGCTTGGCCACCATTAACACTCATGGTCGTAATCTCATCTCTCTACATAATAATCCTACACACATGCTAAACTGCTGCTGCTTACCATACTGTTCATACTCTTCATTGGCATTCTGTGCTACTTGGAATTCCCAAAGGTTGGGACCTGGTGTCTACATTACAGCCATTTTTCTGCTTAGCCCATCTGCATTTCCGTGCTTCTTCCATGTTTTGTAAACTACTTCATGCTCAAATTCACTGAGTTTCATCGCCCACATCGTCAATCTAGTGGATCGGTCCTTCAAACCCAGTAACTACTTGAAAGCAGCTTGTTCCATCACTACTTTCAACTTTCTTTTGTATGGGTGACAGACACCGAAAATACATCAATCAATATATCATGCTAAGCATGTCCCTCTCTGTTGTAGAAAAATTCCTCTTTACTGCATTCAACTGATTTGATGGAAACGCAACGGGTTGTTCTTGATCATCGATCCCTGGCTCAAAACATACCCAATGCATGATTCGAAGCATCACTCATAAAAATCTGGAAACGCCAATATTGGACTCGATGGCCTTCCTGTCACTCTTCCGATTGCACAGACTTAACCTCTTTCTACAATAACTGCGAACTTCCTATACTAATTTGTGAGAGTGGCGTGGTTGGCCGTGGTACCAGAAACTCATACACCGTTTGCATTAAACTCAGATCGATTCTGACACAGCCCTTACTAATGATGCGGCCCAGGTAGTTAACCTCTTCCAGCACCCTTCCAGCACTCTTCCAGACTTTTTCCTTGCTGAGTGTCAAACGGGCTGCTCGTAACCTCGTGGACACTTCCATTATATGTTGTCTGTTCTCTTGCATATACCTTGAAAAGACGATTACATCATCAAGATATAGGACGCACTGAAGTGGTTTCAACAACTTCAGCACTCCGTTGGAATGTTGCTGGTGCATTCTCTAATTCAAAGGGCATCCTTATACACTGAAGAACCAAAGAAACCTGTAGACCTGTCAAATATCGTGTAGAACACCGTGAGCATGTAGAAGCGCCGCACCACGGAGTGACATGGACTAAACTAATTCTGAAGTAGTGCTGGAGGTAACTGACACCATGGATCCTGCAGAGCTGTTCATAATCTCGTAAGAGTACATGGTAGTGGAGATCTCTTCTGAACAGCACGTTCCAAGGCATCCTAGATATGCTCAATAATGTAATCTGGGGAGTTTGGTGGCCAGTGAAACTTTGTAAACTCAGAAGAGTGTTTCTGGAGCCACTCTGTAAAATTCTGGACATGTGAGTATTCGCATTGTCCTGCTGGAATTTCCCAAGTCCGTCGCAAAGCAGAATGGACATGAATAGATGCAAGTGATCAGACAGGATGCTTACGTACGTGTCACCTGTCTGAGTCATATCGAGACTTACAAGGTGTCTCATATCGTTCCAACTGCATACGCCCCACAGGGTCTCCATCAGCTTGAATAGTCCCCTGCTGGCATGCAGGGTCCATGGATTCACTAAGCTGTCTCCATACCCGTACACGTCCATCCTCTCGACACAATTTGAAGCGAGACTCGTCCGACCAGGCAACATGTTCCCAGTCATCAACAGTGTAATGTCGGTGTTGACGGGCCCAGCGAGGCGTAAACTCATCAAGGGTACACGAGGTGGCCTTCGGCTTCGAAAGCCCATATCGATAATGTGTCCTTGAATGGTTCGCACACTGAAACTTGCTGAGGCCCAGCATTGAAATCTGCAGCAGTTTGCAGAAGGGCTGTACTTCCATCACGGTGAACGATTTTCTTCAGTCGTTGTTGGTCCCGTTCTTGCAGGATCTTTTTCCAGCTTCAGCGACGTCGGAGATTTGATGTTTTACCGGATTCCTGATATTCACAGTACACTCGCTAAATGGTCGTACGGGAAAATCCCCATCGTTACCTCGGAGATACTGTGTCCAATCGCTTGTGCGAGGACTATAGCATCACACTCAAACTCATTTAAATCTTGGTCATCTGCCATTTTAGCAGCAGTAACCGAACTATCAACTGCTTCAGACACTTGCTGTCTTATATAGGCGTTGCCGACCGCAGCGTTGTATTCTGCCTGTTTACATACATCTGTATTTGAATACGCATGCCTATAACAGTTTCTTTGGCGCTTCAGTGTATATTAATAGCGTCCACAACGCCCTGGAAACGCCTTTCTCTGTCTACCTTCCAGAGAAGTGCTGGCTTTGTCCTAGCTTATGTATCATTCCCATGATGTTTGGAACTGGGTAGGGATGTGTCGTAGTCTTCTCTTCAAATGGCGGTAATTGGCAACAAAATCGATATTTCTTTAAGCCTTCCATAGACTTCTTCGGTACAATCAGAATTCCTACCTCCCACGGACTAGTACTCTCTTCTCTAATTCAATTAGCCAATTGTTGACATTTAAATTCCTCCAAAACTGGTTGCAGCGACTGTGGTACTCTGTACAGTCTCTGATACACCAGTGCCTTATTCCCTTTCCAAATTCTGGGTTGTCCCACTGTCGTAGCAGTCAATGGCTCTTTCAGAAAAAACAAATCCTGAATCTCTATCAGCAGGTCCTTCATCAGTGTCCTCTAGGTCCATTTCAAATGCTTCAGTTTCTCACTAAATGCTGTCCTAGCAGCTTCCTGTGTCTCATCACAGCCAAAATGCACTGTATGGCCCTACTATCATTTCCATTAGTCTGTTGGCCACCTGTATTAATCCCACGACTCCTTCGTCGCTCGTAGCACTGCCCCTGTGTATTTAATGTTCGTCCACAGTTAAAACACGTCACATCTGATGCAAGTACATCTTCAGTGGCTCACCCCTTTGGATCTATCATTTTCCTTGTATTCCAGCGCTAACGTAACCCTTGCATGGAGGTATTTTGCCGCCCAGTGCGCGCCCTGCCAGACACCTCTGGTGCCAAAAGCCTCAAAAAATCATGGAGTGTTGCTCGGCGTCCTGCAGCACTACTTTATTCACTCCCTCATTCTGCGACAATTCATAGCTAATCTTGTCCGCGAAATCCGTCTCTGCGCCATTATACCTTCTGGACACAGTAGCCAACTGCTACTAAAAAAACCGCGCACTATACTGCTTTCTGAACCATTGTTCCAACACTTGCCTCAATTGATCAAAAGGCTCTGCATTGTGTAATACGTCAGTGCACCTTACGAACAATTTTGCCTCCACCGTCAATGCAACCTTGCAGTCTGCAATGACTGCTGGTGTAACCAAACCCCTAAGTTGGACAATGACTTGAGATCTTTCACAAACGCTACCACATCCTCAGATGCCCTACTAGAGAAGGGAGTAACAAGGGTAACAATAACTGGACCTACTCCTAGACCTCAAAAATTCCATTTCGTGATCTCTTTCCTCCAATACATTTCTTGCAAGCACGTTATCCGCTCTCAACCGAGCTACCTCATTCACTAACGATTGCAAAGCCTCCTCTGTCTCCACTTTACTCACTTTCATGACTTAGAGGAACAAAGTGAAGCAACAAAGCGAAAATTCCTGGACCCTCTTATTGTCAATGTGTGTCCTAAGTGATTACATGTAAAGCTGTTCACTGTTACAGTGTCAACTCAAGGGGCAAAGTTCCCAAGTGAATGACACTGAGTACGACATACAGGCACCAAAGTTTCTTCTGTGGAATTCTTCTTAAATTGTTGTAAGTCAGCCGGTCCCGTAATAGTAACCCTAACATAATTAACTCTTCCTAAACTTCGAGTCAACGTCTATCACTGCGTAAGAGCAAAAATACACTCACCCTAACTACTATGCTACGGGTTTTGGCTCGGATGATCGTTATAGGGCGACATCCCTCTGCTGTCGATTGCGGCGACGTCGGCCCTCCAGATACCACTCTATAGCGACCTTGGCACGCTGGAGAATAAATGAGTGGGGGCGATTGGCCTTGGGACCCAGGAAAAACTTTTCAACATATACGAAGAACTTTTATTGATTCCCATAAGCCGGCCGAAGTGGTCGTGCGGTTCTAGGCGCTACAGTCTGGAACCGAGCGGCCGCTACGGTCGCAGGCTCGAATCCAGCCTCGGGCATGGATGTGTGTGATGTCCTTAGGTTAGTTAGGTTTAATTAGTTCTAAGTTCTAGGCGACTGATGACCTCAGAAGTTAAGTCGCATAGCGCTCAGAGCCGTTTTTTTTATTCCGATAAATGGCATATTGAGTCACAGAAGCCTCTCCACACTGACCTAGATGGGGCTGATGACCGGGTGGTGCCTTCCTCCTCGTGCCACTGAGCCCGCGTCTCACGCTGCTGAGCCAGCAGCCTCTGTAGGCCACGATCATTGCCATCAGCAGCGCGTCGTGTTGTGCTGCGACGGCATTGCACTCTGGAGACGGACGCTCGCCTCTGCACGTAGCCGCGGTGGTGATAATGATGTTTGGTTTGTGGGGCGGTCAACTGCACGGTCATCAGTGCCCGTAAAAGTCCCAATTTCTACACAGTCCAACTTTTTCCACAGTGCAATCGAGACACTGTCACGAATAATGATGATGAAATGACGAGGACAACATAAACACCCAGTTCCCAAGCAGAGAAAATCCCCAACCCGGCCAGGAATCGAAACCGGGACCCCGTGATCCAGAGGCAGCAACGCTAGCCACTAGACCATGAGCTACGGACGGCCGCGGTGGTGTCGTGCGCAGTCTGTCGCGTGCAATGTACAGCCCGCTGCCCTTGGTCAGGAGTCGACCAGTGGCTAGCGTTGTGGCACTAACTGGGAACCCAGCGTCGGTGGTGGCAGGCACAGACGGTAGGCAAACAGAGCTGTGACACCAAGTCCTGTGAAGGCCTTAGTGCTGACAGCAGGCGCAGCCCACGCTCAAACCCGTGGCTGCAGCTGGCAGAGTACAGTCTTTTCGCTCTCCGACATCGCTCTGGCTTCCCACAACGTAAAGTCGTGGCTGCCTTGAAATCCAGTCATTTATATGCCCCCAGTGCCCGTTTGTTTCACTAAAACCCCACGCCTAGTCACGTTGCCGTACAAGAGACTCGTCCTGGTGTGGCGACAACTCCACCTTTCTACACTGCGTTGCACCGTTCACCGCTGAGCTGACTATTCTTACAGCGCAGTCCACATTTTCGCCACACTGCCGGCTGTCGACCCGCGGCTGTTAACGCAATGCTCTACGGTGTTTCCGTGCTACTTTTCCATACTTTTGTTGAAGACTAATAATTTTCCACCTAAGATTAGATCGGGCCACTACAATATGTTCCTTTCTTCGCCAGTTCTGCAGAGAACCTTCTCATTTCTTGTCAGTCAAAATTTTCAACATCCTTCTACAGCACCACGTGTCAAACGCTTCGATTATCTTCTCCCGCGAGTCTCCCAAAGTCCACGATTCACTTCAAAACAATTGAATGCGCCTAACGCACAATCTCACATATTTCTAATGAAATGAATTCAGTGGCGACATGAAAAAATTTGAGACACACCGGGACTCGCACCTGAATTTCCCTCTTTACGCGAGTGGTCACCTTAACTGCTACGGTCACACGAGCAGATTCCCAACTTTTTTCACGCTATTTATGTAGCACCCATTGTCCATTATTTTCTTGCTCAGATTAAGGTCCAGCAAACTTCTCTTGGCCAGAAATGTCCTGTTGGTTTGTACTAGCTTGCTTGTCATGTCGTCTTCGGTTCTCCCATGCAACAGAAGACGAAATTTATGACATGGAACCTTGTCCGTTGTCGTCTAGCTTTTGTCAGCAAACGAATAAACAGACACACTAACAAGCGTCTGTCTCAGCACATTTCTTGAATGTGCCATTTTTAATGATTAAGTTGCCTTCACTAAGTGTAATAGATTGCTTCTCTACTAGTATATTATCACTTTACCGTACCAGGGAGAAGGACTGCATGGGGGACCAATTCCATAAATTTTATTACCTTTTGTCTCCTTTCAGCATCCTACATTACTCTTCACCCATAACATTCTTACGGTTACCGCTGGGATGTATGAATGCATGGTTGAGATTGATTGGACGATCGCAGAACTGGCATAGCTTTCTTGGTTCTCAGTTTTTGATTTCTAGTTTTCAAAGCTGCCTTGTGGAGTGACGAAACTGGAAACAACTGTTTGTAGTGCTGATGTCTCCTTGTGTTTGCTGCCGGATCCTAATATTTGCTGACTGGTCCTAAAATCAAGATGACTCGATGTTAATCCGTCCGCCAGCTTTAGGAGAATGCTGCTGCTGACTGCCGTTGAAAACTGATGCAATGGCTGCAGATCGTTGTTCTGTTTCGGCCTCCGTAACGTACACGGCACATGCGCCGCCCACAGGTGTCACAGCCCTCGAAGACTGGGCAGGTGGCCACACCTAGTATAACACCGTCGGCAACGATATGTCGCTCTCAAAAACTAGTTTCAAACATTTTGGTTTGCATCACCGAAGAACCAATGTTTTGATGCTGGACAGTTAAGGTTTCCACGTCCTGCTAAGGAAGAAGCAATTGTCTTTATTAATCAAACTGTCTGCCAACCTTATTTGAACTGCCTCTTCGTAAACACTATTCCAAAAACCGAAAGTGCAGACAACAGTCACGCCAGATTTCATGTAGCACCCCTCATTTAGTAAAGTTCTGCTAACGCCGATTTTTAGGTCGAAATTATAATTAATTTAATATCTTTAGCTGCTGACGGGCGTTGATATATATCAACGGGGGCAGATGAAAATTTGTGCCCTGACCAGGACTCGCACCCGGGATCTCCTGCTTACATGGCAGACGCTCTATCCATCTGAGCCACCGAGAGCTCAGAGGATAGTGCGACTGCAGGGACTATCTCGCGCACGCCTCCCGCGGGACCCACATTCTCACCTTGTATGTCCACACACTATATTCGTATTGTCCCATCCCAACACACTCATTACTTGTGGAAGACATTCTTACCAAGTCCCGTAAGACTTCGGGGAATATGGGTGCATCCGCACAGATGAAGGTCATGGCCGGTATTGCCAGAACTATATACTTATATGGAAATGGTGCGTGTTCTTTCGGACATGTCCGAAAGAACAGACACCGTATCCATATAAGTACATATCAATATAAGTATAAAGAATTTTTAGGTTGTTGTAGCCTCATGTGACAGTGATCTTCCACGTACCTATGCTGAACTGTGCAAATCGAATTGCCGATGTATGACTTCTCATACTGACGAGCGACTTTTACGTATGCCACGCTTCCTAAGGCACAAACCATCTCTGACAGATGATGTTTCTAACGTGGACGGAACACACTCTTAATGTCAACATTCCTTAAAATTCTTTCATTCTTAGACGATATGCCCTCAGCAGAAGGAATGAAGGCCACAGATCTATGAACATCTTCATGCGCCTCCGGTGACGGTGCATAGCGCGACAAATGTACTTCACAGAGTATCTATTTTCCTTAAACACAGCCATTAAATATGCAAGTTCCTGGACTAAACTACCCGCGACGGAAACGCTATGTCTCAGAGTACCACCACTGTTTTTTTGTTTTTGTTTTTTTTTTTTTTAATTTGTGGAGACCAAAGTCTAAATGATACTGAGATCTGATGGCTGTTGTAGCCGGGGGAGATGAACCAGTTCATCCACGTGGTTACAAAACCAGTCCCGGATGATGCGAACACTGTAAACAGTGGTCCTGTAATCGTGAACACACCATCCCCATTGTTGACCAAACTGTAGTAGGGGGTCTTCCAAATGAGCCGAAATGGTCACATGGTCCTTGTCAGTAATGTGACCTTGCAAAGCAACCGTGAGGCTCTTGAAACACAACGTTATATCCACCCAAATCATCAGGAATCTGTGCCATGTTTCACTCTTAGGACGTAAATATTTGTAAACAGGCACAGGACTCAACTGCTGATTCAGACATGGGTTCTCTGCTGGATGTGAGTAAGAGGATGTTAGGGGTGTGTCCACGGATGACTCCTGATGACAAAATAATAACATTTATTGATCAGCTGCAGTACATTGGTTCTTGGCCCTCTGACGAAATTTGCTTCCGCTCGTAATACCCTCGGCGGTGACAAAGGTGGCTGATGGACGCTCATCCATGCGCCCACTGCTGCGATTGTGGGTGCACTGGCGTAACTGGAATCAAATACCTCAGCAGTGGCGCTACATCCTTGCTGGGTCGTACCGTGGCGGCTGGAACCACGCGCTGCAGGGCTGTGTTGTGATCGCGGCTGCGGGGCGTGGCAACGGCGGCAGTGGGGCAGGTCAGCGACCACCCCGGCGGCGGCTGTCTGGCGCCAGCGGGACCGGGTCGCCGGACATGGCTCCAGTCACGGTGTTTGTGGAAGCAGCATCCCAGGATGATGGCGACAGGACAGTACCACAATCATCCCAAGTGATGACTGCCTGCTGACGGTGTTCGACAGTAGTGATGGTGATGACTACAGCGGCGTCGTCACTCTGGCGCCTCCTAGGCGACGGCCTGCACTACAACTGGGATGACAGTGACGGCTCCAAACTGGTGGCAGCGCTGAATGACACAGGCTCTGCATCACTCCAGTGCCTCACGATGCTCGATTATGATGTGCTGGCTGCCAGTCTTTAAATACGATTTTCTGCCACTGATGCTTGCAGTTCTTCCTGTCCAATAGGTTTGTGGCATATTCTGGTACTGCTCAGCTGGCGTAACCGACCCGATTATCGTCCTCGATGTTGACACACTGGCGAGCGGCGCATTATTTCTTGTCACGTCTTCTGCTGGTCGGTAACAGTGAACTCCTTGTGTTGCTTAACTCGTCGTTCCGCCGATCCACTTGCGTCACACCACTGAGGTGCGCAACCGAATGTAACGCGTACGACTTCTGGCTCCGAATATTCCTTCACATTTTAACTAACTTTATTACTGTAAAACTTCTACCTTTAACTAACTTAACTGCTCTAATCATTCGATCCTCTACCGGCCGTTGTGACCGAATGGTTCTAGACGCTTCAGTCCGGAGCCGCGCTGCTGCTACGGTCGCAGGTTCGAATCCTGCCTCGGGCATGGACGTGTGTGATGTCCTTAGGTTAGTTAGGTTTAAGTAGTTCTAAGTCTAGGGGACTGATGACCTCAGATGTTAGTCCCATAGTGCTTGGAGACACTTGAATTTTGAACCATTCGATCCTCTACACTCGTAGGAAGTTAGGAACGGTGTGAAACAAGACTTATCCGGCCAAGTGACATTATTCCATTGCTACACAACCCAGTTTTTATGGCACCAACATCACGTTTTCCAGTTACAGGCACTAGCATCACTGATGAGTGGGTTTGGATTTTCATCTGACCCCACAGTTCCCTGCTTCTGGAGCTGCCTTCGTGTTGTTTTGGTGTGGACAGGGATCACGAGCATGACACACAGCTCTGCTGCGACTTTTGCTCCTGTCGTTCTCTTATTTAGCGTCACAAATGCTTCAATGACCATTCGTCATATCACTCAGCACACACTTTCCTGTGAGTTGCTACTTAACAGGTGATCCTATTCCGCTTTCCGTGTATTCAGCATAAATTTTCGATACTGTACTTCTTGATATAATAAACTTTTCGGCCAGCTTGACTACAGAAGCACCCGCCATCCAAGTACCAACAATTTGGCCACGTTCGAATTCACTTGCCTGCGACATTTAGAGCGCTCACAACTACACAGAACACTCTCCTGATCACGACTAACATTTGGCAACGTATTAGGACACTTCACAGATGCCGTTCCTGGTCAACTACGACAACGCAACCTGTAGGCTTATCTAGCACCTGCATTTAAGTTCTCGTAGGGGTTTCAACATTTTTGTGCAGCCCTAAATCTTGCATACCTGGCTGAATAGTTTTGTACTTGTATGTTCTCCCAAGAATCATATTAATTCTGGGTGAATATAGTCTATTGTAAGTGCCTTGTTTCGACTTCCCCTGACTCATTCTCCTCATTGTATCACATTTGGTGACGTCACGAGACACAATAATATTTACGTCGAGTCGAGTGAGACATGTGGCATCCCCTGGGCTGCAGATAAGAGCCTGCCGACCGCTCCACCGGCGCCAACCCCCTTATCGCCGGAGGCAGCGCTGTCGCTCCCAGAGGCGGACTGGGTAACACCTGCTGCGGACGGCCCGGTCCTTAGCGACCCGCTCTGCTCTCCGTAAGGGTGTGCCTCCGCCGCCGGACATCATTACGCTAATGCGGTGGGCCCAGCGATAGCCGTCCTGCGGGTCTTAACGGGCGTCGCCGCAGCACCGCAGACATGTGTCGATACCAGATAGGCATCTCCCGCAGAGACGCGGACCAGAGATCTCCTTGACTAATTAGAGTAATGGTCGAGGCCCCCCGGGACTGCCGTGCGTGACGCGTACTGGCTAGATTTACATCTGACACCGGCCCTCGTGCCGGGCTTTACGCCCCCCTAAGTGCTCCCATGAAGCTTTTAAGGGTCGCTTTCTCACGCGGCCAGAATAGGAATGAACAGCGCCGACACTAAAAGTCTTTTATTCCTTTCACGACCTACATTACTGGTACCTCGAAGCAGATTAATTAATGCTAGGGTTTACAGGGGGAAATAGCGTTACTCAGTTCACATTGCGAGTTACGTCGTTAACATCCCTTGGCATTTACATGTACAGGGTGGTTATAGCTGAACTTTCGCTACTGGAGCCAGTAGTCGAAAAGCTATTTACTTTATTGGAACTCAACTTCATAGGGATGTCAGACGCCGGCTTAACTTGCAGGACAGGACAGGTTGTTTAAATTGTGGAAAGGGGCCAAAATAAGAGGCTGTCAGCTACACTTGAACGTAAAACTTTATTATTTGATCAAACAAGAGCCCAAAAAAAATTTTTTTAGCACACAGCTTTAATTTTTGGCACTTAATTACCGGCTGAAAGCCACTTTAAATTAAAAACGGCTGAAGGCCAATAACTTAAAATGCAAGCATAATCAGAAGTTTAAAAGGCAAGACTTGTCTTACAATAGTCTTTATTCAGGCTGAAGGCCCAAAGACTCTGAGATTTTCAGAGCAAACAATTTGAATTCAAAATCGGCTGAAAGCCCAAAAAATGGTTCAAATGGCTCTGAGCACTACGGGACTTAACTTCTGAGGTCATCAGTCCCCTAGAACTTAGAACTACTTAAACCTAACTAACCTAAGGACATCACACACATCCACGCCCGAGGCAGGATTCGAACATGCGACGGTAGTAGTCGCGCGGTTCCAGACTGTAGCGCCTAGAAACGCTCGGCCACTCCAGTCGGCGCTGAAAGCCCAACACTTAAGGCTAAACAATATTAATTTATTTTAAAGAAAACAATGCCTTATATAAAGCAGTTCTTAATTAGGCAAACTCAGCCAAAACAGAAATTTAAAAGGCAAAGCGTTATCTTAAAATAGTTCTTTAGTTTGGCTGAAGGCCCAAACAGTCAAACACTTCAAGAGCAAGCAAGTTAAAATCAAATCGGCTGTGGGCCTAAAACTTAAAACTCCATACCATTAATTTTTTTAAATACCAATACCTTACGTGAAACAGTTCCTTAATTTAGGCTGAAGGCCTTAAGAGCAAAATAACGAAAACTTAAAAGCGGCTGACGCCTCGCGGAGAATTCCTCGCTGCTCCACGCCTACCGACCGACTGCCCAGCCCCGGAAACTGTGAAAGGACCAAGTACACGTCGGCCGATGAGACGACCAACCAACTGTCGTCCCACTCCAGTCTCCCTCCGTCGGACAGTTCATGTGTGTCACCAGCGGTCGGCGAACACTGGCAGTCGGCGCCTCATCGGCGCTCCGTCCCCGACTTCACTGCTGCTGCGTCCCGTCTGGACTGCTGGTCCGTCCCGAACTGACTGCCAGACACACGACGACCCGGAAATACTATCGGTCGCTCCAGACATGGTACGACAATGCACTTATCGATACGCGCTGCTGCTGCCGCTCACGGGCAAGTGAGGCAGGAAGTTAGTGACGCCAGTAAATTTAATTAGAAAACGAGGCGGCAGTACCGTAAAAGAAGATGACAAACAATAAATGGGATAAAAACCGTGAACGGCTCAGGATGATGTTCATACTGTGCACTGCAGGACTTGGGTTGTTAGTAGTGTTAGCGTCATGACATGCCGTTAGGCGCCGGTGCTGGTAGAGCGACGCTACTCGTAAAGCCGTTTTATCGAAACAACAGCAATGGTGCTGCTGCTCTCCGGAGTATCGGCGCATTAGAGGAATACGCAGAGATCCTCTTTGCGCACCAAGGCTGAAGAATACGATCTGGATGTTCGAATTAGCTGGTGATTTGCGAATTGTTCTTGGGAGATTCTGACGGCCAGTTGGACTACAAATTGTTGCACAAGGTATTGCTGGTATGGCTGAGAATGCTGGACACAATGAGCGATCTTCAAGCAGTGTACGAGTTGTGTCACGAAAGCCGAACATTCCACGATCCACCATTGTTTCTGGCAGGTGTAGAGCAGTCTCCAGTGCGGTTCCAGGCTGCCATGGATGTAGATGGTCGTCACACAGAGTAATGTCTGTAATCTGGAACGTGAAAAAAGTACTCAATTAACGAATGTTATCCTCTCATGTGCAAATTAAAATGTGTTTCTTTCTACGGTTTACTCGTTACTTCTCTTCCGCATGTCCTTATAAACGTTTCCAGAAAGTTTCATTATCTTACGGTCATTCTCTTTTCATGGGCGCCCTCTTAAGTAGCAAAGTTTAATTGTAACCACCTTGTACAGTATGAATTTTTAAATAAAGTGTCATCATATGAATGGTACTTCATGTAAATGGTTGAGATCTCTTTCGTTTTTGATTTCCTACTTATTGTAATCACTGACGTAATTTTACCATATCAGTGCAGATCTCGAAAATATAGATGAGGATTTTTTTAGGTTAAGCAATTATTTAAATATCTGTATATCACAGTTTCCAGCCTTACATACTCACGCAGTCAGTGATATTTATCTATCTGTTGAGCTTCTGGCAGAGCTGTTACCACACTTCCTGTGGGCCGATGTGTCCGTCCAACCTAATGCAGTCACTCGTGACAAGACTCAGATTAAAATGAAACCACAACACCGAAGTCGTATCTACCCTCACTGAAGACAGACAATGGGACAGCGACTACTTGCCACCAGCAATTTGGTCCAAATTTATAATATATACAGGACTTGGCCAGAAACGAAATGGCTGAAGTGTGAGCTCCAGACGGTCGAGTATTTAGAAGAAAACAGCAGTTTTGGTACGGTCGGGCAACGTATGAGCTATTTCTATTACTGTAATTTCCAGGCAGTGATTGGCTCAGCGAAAAGACTGCAGAACGCTAACCTCAATGTCGTGGGTTGGAGTACATATACTGAAATTTTTATTTTAAATTTTTACGTCAGTTAAACTGTAAATAAAAAGAAATAATAGTCAGTATGTTGCATTTATTAATATTTTCATAAAGAAGGTGAAAAACAGAGACAAACGCAATCTGGGCTTGCAAATAAATTTCCGAGAAAGGTTACACTTGGAGAGTCCGCGATAACTGAGCAAATAATTTTCCGTAAAAGGATAGTAATTTAAGCTTACAGGACTTCGTATTCTGTCAGTTTCATTTAGACCTACGAGCAGCCCTTGACAGCGAATGCAATCCTGCAATATCTATTTTTATCATCAGGTAAAGAAAACTGCTCTAATCTCATCTAAAGAGAAAAAGATATCACATCCCGAGAAGACTGCATCAAAATACATTCCACTGTACATCACCAACTATCCACGCCAATATTTGGCGAGATGACGCATTACATATGATTTACTCCTAAACTGTACGATGAAGGAGAACCATTTATGAAGGGAAACAATACACTCCCAAACTGTACGATGAACTAGAAACATTTATGAATTAAAACAAAGCTTGGTTTTCAATAGAAACTTTAATACATAATTGTAATGTGTGCAAGTTACCGAGAAAACCACCGCTTTTCCTGGTTCTACGATGAATATCATCACGAAACTTGGAAGTCATCGACTGTAGAGTAATAAGTGTCTAATTTTACATAGGAAGTACTCGTATACGCGTAACAATCCCTTCCTAAAAATTTATTTGCAATCGCAAATTTTCTCCTGCCTTTACTTTCCATGCCATTCATGAAAATATCAATAAATACAAAATATTTACCATTATTTCGATTCATTTGCAGTGTAAGTGACTTAAAAACTGAAAATAAAAAAGTTTCAACATAGTGATTCGAATCCACAATCCTTTGTTAACAGTGGTGCACTCTTTTCGCTACGCTAACTGCTGCCTTTAAAGCAGACCAACACTAAAAGCTCATGTCTTGCTCGATCCACGCCAAAAATGCTACTTTTTTCCAAACATTTGACCATCTGGAGCTCCTGCTTCCGTCTCTTTCATTTCTCGCCAACTCCTGCTTACACCGCAAACCTGGACGGAATCGGTGATGTGTTGGCGCAGTGTCCTTGTCAGATGGTCCCGACAGTTCGATGTGATATCACCAGCTTCCACGTAAGACAAAAATTAGTTTCTCCAAAACAGATATCCTGAGTTCTAATTTTGTAATTTCTCAGAAAATAGTTACCATATTTGAAAGAAATTAAATCCAATGTAATTCTGTCTTTCAGATGTACAATACTCACATTAGAAATTGCTATAGTGTCAACTTAAAAAGAAAATGTAGCTACTGCAGATAACTGCATAATTGAGATAAGTGTTTCGGAAAGATGTAGTACTTCGTTTAGTAAAAAATCTTTATACTACTCATCATGGTGGAAACACAATTACAATATGTTCTATGAAATTTTCGGCGAAATTCCGATGTCAATACCTTGCTGCCACGATATGCCGCAGTCTTCTGGCCACTTTCACGTTATCTGGCGAACATGGCCAGAAGACTCTCTGCCGTAATATAGTGGAGGCGAGTTACTGACACCCGGAACTTCGATCGAAATTAATTGGAACAATCTGCACGCTGAGAAAGCTTTAAAGCCTAGGTTACGCAACCTATATGATTGTCGCTATTGCTGCCACATACTGTGATTACCGACTCATGTCACGTACCTCGTGGGTAACAATCCATACACAGATGGCGTGTTCAGGTCAGTTACCATTGGGTACCACTCCACAGATAGACAATGAATTCATGTCAATTAACAGAACGTTAACGAGGAGTATGATTTGGTCATTGTGAAACTCGAGTGACAGATTCTTGTATTAGATGAAATAGTCCGTCACAGGTTACTGGAGAGGTAATTATTCTTTTGACAGGAACAGCGTTTAACTTTTAATTCATCTCTAACCTCGGAAAGTTAACATTCGTAGCTTTGCTAGAGCCTTGATGTTCTACAGACACGTAAGCTATGTACATAAATAAAGTAAATCTATTAACTGTTCTGTAAAATGTAGATGTTACAGTTACTTTGCTGGAATTATACAACAGCAATATGGAGTAGTAATTCATCTAACAATTTAATGTTAAGCATTTTTCTGTTATTGTATGTTATGTCCCTAAACATCAATGTTGCTCAATGGCTGCCATACTATTCAAGCACTTTGCGACACATTTATAGTGCTTTCCAGGTAACATATTTCTAATGGTAGCGATGAAAGGTTGAAGGGAATGATCAGTTCTCAATAATTTACCCGGACACTAACAAACTTTTGTGGGACTGTTGTATTGTTTCAAGCAGTAAGAGTAGCACCACCCTCAACTGACTTGCCTCTTACAGTTTTGCAGACAAGAAAACAATCTTGCCTTTGTAGGTGCAGTAATCTAACAGCACTCATCAGTACAATTATTTTCATTGTCGGATCACAGTTTCTTATAATTTTTTAAATGACATCATATGAGCCATCTAATGTGCTATTTATTGTAATTACCACTCCTGTAAAATCGACCATAGGTCCTTCTCAAGCGGTTACAGCTGATGTCAGTATGTACAACAAGGTTATAAAAGCCGCGCGGGATTAGCCGAGCGGTCTGAGGCGCTGTGTGGCTGCTCCCGGAGGAGGTTCGAGTCCTCCCTCTGGAATGGGTGTGTGTATGTTTGTGTGTGTGTATGTTTGTCCTTAGGGCAATTTAGGTTAAGTAGTGTATAAGCTTAGGGACTGATGACCTTAGCAGTTAAATCCCATAAGATTTCACACACATTCCCAGGTTATAAAAACCTCTGACAAAAATAATGTTTCATATCAAATATTCGTGAAGACCCTGAGTTAATAATTATCCAATAAGTGCTGAAAACACAGTGGTAGTGAAAATTAATAAAATGATAAAGAACCATCTCTGTGGCTCTTGTTAGCATTCGTTTTTTTCTTTGTTGTTATTTCATTCCCCTCCCCCCATATGGGCAGGAGTTGAGCTGTCAGCGATGCGATCAATCCGCTCTCCAACTAAAGAATATATGGTATAACCAATGAAAGAAACAATAAATTCAAAGATGAGATATTTACAAATGATTTTAAAAATCGTAAAGATGAGTTTAATAAAGGTTTTATGTAAAATAAGTTTCATTTTCGTCATTGTTAATTTTAAAACAGTAATACTAAAACGCGGACCTGTTCCAAGCCTGTCTTCAGTAACACAAGACCGCTTATCGTCCACGTCGTTTGTGATGAAATGCACTCATGATTCCCGTTCTATTCAGATGTCTTGAAATCTTCCCTCTTCTGTCATCTTCTACATACACTCCTGGAAATTGAAATAAGAACACTGTGAATTCATTGTCCCAGGAAGGGGAAACTTTATTGACACATTCCTGGGGTCAGATACATCACATGATCACACTGACAGAACCACAGGCACATAGACACAGGCAACAGAGCATGCACAATGTCGGCACTAGTACAGTGTATATCCACCTTTCGCAGCAATGCAGGCTGCTATTCTCCCATGGAGACGATCGTAGAGATGCTGGATGTAGTCCTGTGGAACGGCTTGCCATGCCATTTCCACCTGGCGCCTCAGTTGGACCAGCGTTCGTGCTGGACGTGCAGACCGCGTGAGACGACGCTTCATCCAGTCCCAAACATGCTCAATGGGGGACAGATCCGGAGATCTTGCTGGCCAGGGTAGTTGCTTACACCTTCTAGAGCACGTTGGGTGGCACGGGATACATGCGGACGTGCATTGTCCTGTTGGAACAGCAAGTTCCCTTGCCGGTCTAGGAATGGTAGAACGATGGGTTCGATGGCGGTTTGGATGTACCGTGCACTATTCAGTGTCCCCTCGACGATCACCAGTGGTGTACGGCCAGTGTAGGAGATCGCTCCCCACACCATGATGCCGGGTGTTGGCCCTGTGTGCCTCGGTCGTATGCAGTCCTGATTGTGGCGCTCACCTGCACGGCGCCAAACACGCATACGACCATCATTGGCACCAAGGCAGAAGCGACTCACATCGCTGAAGACGACACGTCTCCATTCGTCCCTCCATTCACGCCTGTCGCGACACCACTGGAGGCGGGCTGCACGATGTTGGGGCGTGAGCGGAAGACGGCCTAACGGTGTGCGGGACCGTAGCCCAGCTTCATGGAGACGGTTGCGAATGGTCCTCGCCGATACCCCAGGAGCAACAGTGTCCCTAATTTGCTGGGAAGTGGCGGTGCGGTCCCCTACGGCACTGCGTAGGATCCTACGGTCTTGGCGTGCATCCGTGCGTCGCTGCGGTCCGGTCCCAGGTCGACGGGCACGTGCACCTTCCGCCGACCACTGGCGACAACATCGATGTACTGTGGAGACCTCACGCCCCACGTGTTGAGCAATTCGGCGGTACGTCCACCCGGCCTCCCGCATGCCCACTATACGCCCTCGCTCAAAGTCCGTCAACTGCACATACGGTTCACGTCCACGGTGTCGCGGCATGCTACCAGTGTTAAAGACTGCGATGGAGCTCCGTATGCCACGGCAAACTGGCTGACACTGACGGCGATGTGCACAAATGCTGCGCAGCTAGCGCCATTCGACGGCCAACACCGCGGTTCCTGGTGTGTCCGCTGTGCCGTGCGTGTGATCATTGCTTGTACAGCCCTCTCGCAGTGTCCGGAGCAAGTATGGTGGGTCTGACACACCGGTGTCAATGTGTTCTTTTTTCCATTTCCAGGAGTGTAGATCTCTTATTAAATCTTCGCCCTTTTTATATCCAACCTTCAGTTGTTTCATTTTGTCTCTTCTTTATCGAAAAATCTTCAAATACAATGTTTTTTTTTTAAAATTAATGACTCACTGCGACAACGACGACATGATGAGTCTCTGGAAGATTCTTCATTACTCTTATGGCAGTCTCCGAAAATTTGTTTCAGCCCACTTGCTTCCTAAAGTCGTTTCTCTATCTTACGCTACAGTGCTGTTTTCTGTCTAAATTTGACTGAAAATAAACGTCTTCTGCCCGAAATTTCCGAATGCATTCTTCCATGTACGCGACAACAACAGACACACATATTTCGCTTGGAGTTACAGCAGTCAACAGTCCTTCTATCTATTTTCGATATACAGCGATATATAGCAATATCCCACAGGACCATAGTTTCTACATACAAATTAAATCCACACAACATTTTACATTTGCCTGTACACACAGTGCAGTATACATACTTTTGCATATAGCGTTTTTAAACTAAACAACAGCAAAGAATGAAAAAGTATAACATGTATTACGTTTGGTTTGTACTACAATCTTGAATCACAAATACGAGGGAGAAAATCTCCTTTATAACGCCATCTTTCCAATGTATAAAATACCACATTTAGTTACAAGAACGTATAATAAAACAGACACATAAATACAGCATCCTTGACTCATTCAGTCGCTATGTAATGGATCGGGTTAAAACTCTCGAAATTAAATTTGTACTTACTACGTATGTCAATGACGAACAGAGTACTGGTAAAACTGGGGGGGGGGGGGGGGGGGACCTTTAATGTATTTACATCATTTCCAAGTATTATATTTAGCACCCATGCAGACTAAACCCAAATAAACTCCTCCCTAACAAGACATGAAAGCCCAACGATACTGACCCGCCGCCGTGTCATCCTCAGCCCATAGGCGTACTGGATGCGGATATGGAGGGGCATGTGGTCAGCACACCGCTATCCCGGCCGTACGTCAGTTTCCGAGACCGGAGTCGCTACTTCTCAATCAAATAGCTCCTCATATGAAACTTCCTGGCAGATTAAAACTGTGTGCCGGACCGAGACTCGAACTCGAGACCTTTGCCTTTCGCGGGCAAGTGCTCTACCAACTGAGCTACCCAAGCACAACTCACGCCTCATCCTCACAGCTTTACTTCTGTCAGTATCTCGTCTCCTACCTTCCAAACTTTACACAAGCTCTCCTGCGAACCCTGCAGAACTAGCACTCCTGAAAGAAAGGATATTGCGGAGACATGGCTTAGCCACAGCCTGGGGGATGTTTCCAGAATGAGATTTTCGTTCTGCAGCGAAGTGTGCGCTGATATGAAACTTCCTGGCAGATTAAAACTGTGTGCCGGACCGAGACTCGAACTTGGGACCTTCGCCTCTCGCGGGCAAGTGCTCTACCAACTGAGCTACCTAAGCACGACTCACGCCCCGTCCTCACAGCTTTACTTCTGGCAGTATCTCGTCTCCTACCTTCCAAACTATACCGAAGCTCTCCTGCGAACCCTGCAAAACTAGCGCACACTTCGCTGCAGAGGGAAAATCTCATTCTGGAAACATCCCCCAGGCTGTGGCTAAGCCATGTCTCCGCAATATCCTTTCTTTCAGGAGTGCTAGTTCTGCAGGGTTCGCAGGAGAGCTTCTGTAAAGTTTAGATGGTAGGAGACGATATACTGGCAGAAGTAAAGCTGTGAGGACGGGGCGTGAGTGGTGCTTGGGTAGCTCAGTTGGTAGAGCACTTGCCCGCGAAAGGCAAAGGTCCCGACTTCGAGTATCGGTCCGGCACACAGTTTTAATCTGCCAGGAAGTTTCATATCAGTGCACACGCCAATGCAGAGTGAAAATCTCATACAAGTAGCTCCTCAGTTTGTCTCACAAGGGCTGAGTGCATCCCGCTTGCCCACAGCGCCCGGCAGACCGGATGGTTACCCATACAAGTGCTAGCCCAACCCGACAGCGCTTGACTTCAGTGATCTGACGGTAATCGGTGTTACCACTGCGGCAAGGCCGTTGGAGGTACCCATGCAGTCGTCTTGTTGCAAAACCTTTGGTAGAATAGACAAGTATCCTATCAGGTGCTAAGGTCTAGATAATGGGAAAAGCTAGGAGTTTCACACCTCATTAATAGTGGTAAAAGCACATAATATCCATAAACAATAAAATAAATCAAAATGCTACATGTTCATGAAAGTGTTCTTATTACGTACGTTTCTGGACTGCATACGAAATATCGCGTGATGTATTACTTAATGAATGACATGTTAAGTGTGGGGCTCATGCACGTATCGTGGCAAACAGAAACTATGCAATGCAAATACATTCTTGTGTGTCGAATACAGAAGTACAACCATAACATTAGCTATGATAAAAAATGTATACATGTTTTTTTTAACGATATTAAACTTCCGGTACTACTTTGAATTTTTTTTTACACAAGAACGTATTTGTAATGCAGAGTTTCTTTGTTTAATGATGGTTGTGTGATCACCTGAATCTTTTAACCAATAAATACCTTCGTACCACATGATTACCGCATGATAAGCTAGATTAAGGAAAGGCAAGCCTACGTTCCTAGCATTTGTAGACTTAGAGAAAGCTTTAGACAATGTTGACTGGAACACTCTCTTTCAAATTCTGAAGGTGGCAGGAGTAAAATACAGGGAGCGAAATGCTATTTACAATTCGTACAGAAACCAGATGGCAGTTATAAGAGTCGAGGGACATGAAAGGGAAGCAGTGGTTGGGAAGGGAGTGAGACAGGGTTGTAGCCTCTCCCCGATGTTGTTCAATCTGTATATTGAGCAAGTAGTAAGGGAAACAAAAGAAAAATTCGGAGTAGGTATTAAAATCCATGGAGAAGAAATAAAAACTTTGAGGTTCACCGATGACATTGTAATTCTGTCAGAGACAGCAAAGGACTTGGAAGAGCAGTTGAACGGAATGGACAGTGTCTTGAAAGGAGGATATAAGATGAACATCAACAAAAGCAAAACAAGGATAATGGCATGTAGTCGAATTAAGTCGGGTGATGCTGAGGGAATTAGATTAGGAAATGAGACACTTAAAGTAGTAAAGGAGTACTGCTATTTGGGGAGCAAAATAACTGATGATGGTCGAAGTAGAGAGGATATAAAATTTAGACTGGCAATGGCAAGGAAAGCATTTCTGAAGAAGAGGAATTTGTTAACATCGAGTATAGGTTTAAGTGTCAGGAAGTCGTTTCTGAAAGTATTTGTATGGAGTGTAGCCATGTATGGAAGTGACACATAGACCATAAATAGTTTGGACAAGAAGAGAATAGAAGCTTTCGAAATGTGGTGCTACAGAAGAATGCTGAAGATAAGATGGATAGATCACATAACTAATGAGGAAGTATTGAATAGGATTGGGGAGAAGAGAAGTTTGTGGCACAACTTGACTAGAAGAAGGGGTCGGTTGCTAGGACATGTTCTGAGGCATCAAGGGATCACCGGTTTAGTATTGGAGGGCAGCGTGGAGGGTAAAAATCGTAGAGGGAGACCAAGAAATGAATACACTAAGCAGATTCAGAAGGGTGTAGGTTGCTGTAGGTACTGGGAGATGAAGAAGCTTGCACAGGATAGAGTAGCATGGAGAGCTGCATCAAACCAGTCTCGGGACTGAAGACCACAACAACAACAAACCAAACATTAAATTTATCTGTGGTGTCACCTCGTGAGATTATGGACGAGATCACTAATCTTCTATATATGAATCTCGCTACTGCCGGTGGGTAGACTACACTGAGATGACAAATGTCATAGGATACCTCTAAAATACTGTCGGGCCTCCTTTTTCACGGTGTAATGCAACAACTTGATGTGGTTTGGACTCTTCCAGTCGTTGGAAGCCCCTGCAGAAATACTGAGCCCTGCTGCCTCTGCAGCCATCCATAATTGTGAAAGTGTGGCCGGAGCAGGGTTTTGTCCACTAACTGCTATCTCGATTACGTCCCATACATGTTTGATGAGATTCATGTCAGGCGATCTGGGTGGCCAAATTATTCACTAGAAGTGCTTAGAATGTTCTTCAAACCACTTGTGAACAACTGTGGCGCGGTAACATGACGCATTGTCATCCATAAAAATTCCATTACTGTTAGGGTACATGAAGTCCATAAAAGGCTGTAAATGATCTCCAAGCCGCCTTTGATAGCCACTGCCAGTTAGTGATTGATATATTTTGGCTAGAGGACCCAGGACATTCGACGTAAACACCGCCCACACCATTATAGAGCCACCATCATGGCTTCGTGGTCTGTATCATTCTGAAGTCCTACCATCAGCTCTGACCAACTGAAATCGTAACTCATCTGATCAGGCAGCGGTTTTCCAGTCGTCAAGGGTCCAAACTATATTTCAGTAGCGGGGCTGCAGCCGATGTCGTGCTGTTATCAAAGCCTCTCACGCCAGTTGTGTGCTGCCATAGCGCATTAATGCCAAATTTTGTCGCGCTGTTCTCTTCGTACGTCCCACAATGATTTTAGCAGTTCTCTCACGCCTTGTTGGTTGTATGTTTTCAGTGACAGCTGTACGCAAATGCCTATGCTCTCAGTCCTTAAGTGGAGGCCATCGCTCATTGCGTTGTCCATGATGAGGGGTAATGCCTGAAATTTGATATTCGCAACAAACACTTGGCACAGTGGATGTCGGAATATTGAATTCCCTAAGGTTTTCTGGTATTGAATGTCCCATGCGTGTAGCTCCAACTGCCATTCCACTTTCGCAGTCTGTTAGTTCCTATTGTGAGGCCATAACCACATCGGAAACCTTTCCACATGAATTGATTGAGTACAAATGACAGATCTGCCTATGCGCTGTCCTTCTTTAACTTGTGTACGCGATACTACAACCATGTGTTTACGCGCGTATCTCTATCCCGTGACATTTGTCAAATGGTTCAAATGGCTCTGAGCACTATGGGACTTAACTTCTGAGGTCATCAGTCCCCTAGAACTTAGAACTACTTAAACCTAACTAACCTAAGGACATCACACACATCCATGCCCGAGGCAGGAATCGAACCTGCGACCGTAGCGGTCGCGCGGTTCCAAACTGTAGCACCTAGAACCGATCGGCCACTTCGGCCGGCTTAGAACTACTTAAACCTAACTAACCTAAGGACATCACACACATCCATGCCCAAGGCAGGATTCGAACGTGCGACCGTAGCAGTCGGGTGGTTCGGGGCTGAAGCGCCTAGAACCGCTCGGTCACCTCGGCCGGCTGACATTTATCACCTCACTGTATGTGCACTAGTGTAAACTCAGATAGCAGACGTTGTGATATAATTTCGAACACAATTACTGAAACAAAGTCGATCACAATACCAAAGAATAAACACTCCGAATCCAACGAAAAATTTTATGTAATGTGAATTCCATTTCCCCATGCGTAAGACATAGTTATGACTACCTATACAATAGACATAATAATGACTGCAGTAGTATATTGCTTTTGATTCACTTTATCCAGCAGAACACTTCGGAAATTGCATTTTCGGCTGCTTGTGAGTGTAATATTCCGGCGCCCCTCAAAATTTTTCTGCCAGGATCGAGATACAATAGCAGCTAAATATCACTGTAGGGTAATATTTCATCGACAACCGACTCATTTGGCTAATTCCAAAATTATATCACATACGCGCAAAGGACGCTGTTATGTGATATTCACATCTAATTAAACAACTGTTTAGAAGTAATATTTAAGCAGCAGTTGCTGGAGAAGAAAAGATTGTGGTTTGTACATACGACTGTAATCAAAAAGCATCGACTGATAATGTTACTACGATATAAATCCAAGTGCTGATGTCTTTAATCTCTCAAAGTCTAAGATCAGTTTTGGAATCAGCACGAAAATTCCTTTAAGATCATGAACTATATTCATAAATTCTCATTTCTCTTAAATTTCCCAAAACACTCACACTATTTTGCTAAGATGGCAGTTACGCTTGAGGCTATAACGGTGGGACTGAAGTATGTTCGCTACCACATTATACATTCATATGAACTTAACATGTACCTCAAAAACTCTTTCAAGTTAATACTAGAATAAATCAAAACAGAGGTAGATACAGGCATCTTAACTGTATTATCACGTAAGTTCTTCTACTTCGTTTTGAAACATATGCCCCTTAAACTGATGGGGAGATAGATGCCTTTGTATGCATTCTGGGTAGACGCCAGGCTTCAATTGAGAGTTAATGTTGTGGTAAATCATATATACCTGCAATATTTTTAATTTTTATGAATGCCAACAAAATGTAGGCTGGCTACAGTGTATACATTGGTCCTATAAAATAAAAACTTGAGCTATGAAGACATGCTGTGATGTTCCTCTTATTTCAGATACCATTCATTTCTCATTCGTCGCTCTATATTTGAAGCTACATGTAAGTTGGATCAGGTGCTAACGTACGCGCTAATACAGAGAGCTCTTGCATTGCAGCGTGAGGCAATTCCCATGGTCGGCGGGAAGATAGCGACTAGGTACAGGTACGCTGATGGTGTGAGGAGTCGAATAATGCATGAAAGGACATCTGACATAGCAGTCATAAATGCAGGGTCCACCCGACATTCCGGCGTGAAACAAGTATTGTTTCTGTACGTATTACTAATTGTTAGAATCCGTGTTTAACATTATAAGTACTAATGGAAGCTTAAAATTATCTCTTCTGTTGTTACACTATGCAGCAAACTAACTTTTATATATAAAAGGTGGTGAGTACGCTAGCGACAGAGAAGAATCCTTCCTACGTCCTATGACGTTTACGAGGGTCAAGTAAGTAAGTCGGCGTGTCAGCGATGCTCTGGTATTTCAGTATTATAAGCAAATAAGGGAACTATTCTGACTACTTGTGATCACAACCACGAAGTCACAACTCATTTAGTTCATAGAGTTTCCAGGGCGCTACTATAACAGCGTGTAAAACTCAAGAACGAAAGTAACTTCAGCATGATCTGTCATTCTCTAACGAAATAGTTCGATGTATTTTGGACAATACACAGAAATAACTGTTACAATATAGTGCATAGGATGAATGAAAGAAACGCGCAATGAGGCGAACAGAAATTGCACTTTTATTCCAAGGCAGTCATTACACTCAAGTCACCACGATTTATGATGGTCCTCTGCACATTAAAAACGGCGGAGCACGGTTCTCAATAGGGTGTGTGATCGCAAGGGACGATAGAACACGATCTGCAAAGTGTTCGCGTGCTGGCCACAAGGTTGTACGTGAAGTATGTTAGCGGCAAGAAACAATCAATGTCTTCTCTGCGTGATAGCAATGGAGATACTAGCGAAGACAGTGCTGCCAAAGCAGAGTTACTAAACACAGCTTTCCGAAATGCCTTCACAAAAGAAGACGAAGTAAATATTAAAGAATTCAGCCGGCCGAAGTGGCCGATCGGTTCTAGGCGCTAAGTCTGGAACCGCGCGACTGCTACGGTCGCAGGTTCGAATCCTGCCTCGTACATGGATGTGTGTGATTTCCTTAGGTTAGTTAGGTTTAAGTAGTTCTAAGTTCTAGGGGACTGATGACCTCGGAAGTTAAGTCCCATAGTGCTCAGAGCCATTTGAACCATTTTTTTTACTAAAGAATTCGAATCAAGAACAACTGCCAACATGAGTAACGTAGAATAAATATCCCCGGAGTAGTGAAGCACCTTAAATAACTTACTAAAAGCAAGTCTTCTGGTGCAGACTGTATACCAATTAGGTTACTTTCAGACTATGCTGACGCATTAGCTCCATAGCTGACAATCATATACAGCCGTTCGCTCGACGTAAGATCCGTTCCCAAAGACTGGAAAGTTGCACAGGTCACACCAATATTCAAGAAAGGTAGTACGAGTAATCCACTTAATTTCAGGCCCATATCATTAGCGTCGATATGCAGTAGGATTCTGGAAAATATAATATGTTGGAACATTATGAATTACCTCGAAGAAAAAAATCTATTGACACACGGTCAACATGGGCTTAGAAAACATCGTTCTTGTGAAACACAAGTAGCTCTTTATTCGCATGAAGTGTTGAGTGCTACTGACAAGGGATTTCCAATCGATTCCGTATTTATAGATTTCCAGAGGGCTTTTGACGCGGCACCACAGGGATTTTGACACTGTACCACGTGCTTATGGAATATCGTCTCAGTTATGTGACTGAATTTGTGGCTTTCTGCCAGAGAGGTCACAGTTCGTAGTAATTAACGGAAAGTCATCGAGTAAAACAGAAATGATTTCTGGCGTTCCTCAAGGTAATGTTATAGGCCCTTTGCTGTTCCTTATCTATATCAATGAGTTGGGAGACAATGTGAGCAGCCGTCTTCGGTTGTTTGCAGATGACGCTGTCGTTTATCGACTAATAAAGTCATCAGAAGATCAAAACAAACTGCAAAATGATTTAGAAAAGACATCTGAATGGTGCGAAAATTGGCAGTTAACACTAAATAACAAGTGTGAGGTCATCCACATTAGTACTAAAAGGAATCCGTTAATCTTCGGTTACACGATAAATCAGTCAAATATAAAAGCCGTAAATTCAACTAAATACCTAGGAAATACCATTACGAGCAACTTGAATTGGAAGGAACACACAGAAAATGTTGTGGGGAAGGCTAACCAAAGACTGCATTTTATTGGCAGGACACTTAGAAAATGCAATAGTTCTACTAAGGATACTGCCTACACTATGCTTGTCTGTTATCTTTTAGAATACTGCTGTGCGGTGTGGGATCCTTACCAGATACGACTGACGAAGTACATCGAAAGAAAATCTTCCACTCCATCTGTGGCATGAATCGGCAAACCAGTGTTGAATAATATTAGTCGCAAACAGTTTTGGTTGCAATTTAAGCTTTTTATTTATCAACTACGTGTTTCACTTTATTCACGCATCATCAGGCTGATCTTAATTTGGTATTTCTTAGGACGACCCTTTAGACAGTGTAGCTAAAGGGCAGGACTTCCTGTGAACGTGCGCGGCATGAGAGCACGCTGCAAAACATGCATTGCCGTCTGTGGTGATCACACATGCTAATAAGTACCATGCCCTGCCTTATCTAATCTCCACTCATCCATCTTAAATCATTGTGAATTGAGTGTATTTATTTCTCGAAATAGAAGTTTCATTTCTGTTTGACTCATAGTGTGTTCCTTACAATTGCCTTCTGTACGCTACTGAAGCAGTTCCTTCTGTGTGTGGTCCAAGTTTCATCAAGCACAGTGATTCATCATGCAGAAGTAATTTTCGTCCTTAAGTTTTGCACACCTGTGTACGAGTAATAAAAAGGGGTGATTCAGATGCCACTACTTATGGGTATTATGCAACCCGCAACTCTTTCGAATATCACGTGCAGGATGTTCATATTCTCTCGCTCGCTATGCACTAACTATTAGTCCTACGGAAAAATGAACAGGACTTTTTTGTAGGACATTTAATGTAGTTACATTTAGTACTGGATTACCCTTTTTGTAGAGCGCGTAGTTTTCGAATTATTCGAGAGAAACGTACAAAAGTGACTTTAAAATGTTGTTTTTTCTTGGATAAATTGGAAACTGTGGCCTACAGCGAGGAAGTATCCAGGTAGGAAACTTAATTACATTAAATTTCCTATAATAAGATCCTGTTTTTCATTTTCTGTTCCAAATGGTTCATATGGTTCTGAGCACTATGGGACTTAACTTCTGAGGTCATCGGTCCCCTAGAACTACTTAAACGTAACTAACCTAAGGACATCACACACATCCATGCCCGAGGCAGGATTCGAACCTGTGACTGTAGCGGTCGCGCGGTTCCAGACTGTAGCGCCTAGAACCGCTCGGCCACCCCGGCCGGCTCATTTTGTGTAGGACCAATAGTTTGCGCATAGCGAGCGAGATAATTTGAAAATCTCTCGCATGGTTTTAGAAAGCGTTGCAGGTTGCATAAAACCCATACGTAGCAACAGCTGATCCGCCCTGTATGTGCTGCGAGGACGACTCCAACGGGAGTTCTGCACAGAATAGCTTGGAGTCCTCTGTATCAGTTTCGCAAAGGTAATCCAAAACAAGTTTATTCTTTCCTTGCAATCTCATGTGAAAAGTCAAGCACACTGTGTCTGTAAGCTCCTGTGTCCTGTGAACTCGTGGCTAATCTGAGAAAAACACATTTAGGTTCAGTGCGCGAGGCGATATTGCATTGAACTGGCCAAGTAAACTTCGGTTCCTGAGACCTGCAATCGGCTGCAGCCATCTCATTCATCACAGTACAGTGATAAATCCAGAAGTTAAATTTGTGATTTACGCCGTACACAATGGGGGTTCGGACATTTTTTATCGATCCCCGAAGGACAGGTAACTCCGCAGCATTGAGGCGCACAGGGGTGAGAGCACCAGTCAGCTGCAGTCTCTGCCAGCTCCTCTGGTGCCTGGTTCGGCTTGAATGGGGCGAAGGGGGAGTGTAGGGGAGAGGGCGGTCCTGACCTAAGCCACAGTGCGGCGGCGGCGCTGATCCGCTCCCGCGGGCGACCGCGGCCGGCTAATGCGGCCCGCTTGTCCGCGCTGCGTCTCAGGAGCCGCGAGCCGCCGGTCGGCCACCTGCCTCTTCCCACGCCCCCCACCCGCTGCCGACTCCCACGCCACACACACACACACACACACACACACACACACATGCACCGTACTGGCTGCCATGTACTGACGATCAACCACTTGTACATCTCCACCGCACACAGATGTAAAGACAGCTTCAGGAGAGCCCCAGGGATGTGTCTTTGGGCCCTTGTTGTTCAAGCTGTATATTATTAACCCTTTCACTACCAAATTGATTCTAAAATCTTAATAAATGATTATTTTATTTCACGTATTAGTCAGAAGTAGCAATATGAAAAAAATATCTCCCGCCATTTCGTTTCCAACGTAGTTAGTGGTGAGCGGGGCGGCGCGTTCGCTAAGGCTCCAAGGCTGCCAAAAAAACTCCAAAATAATTCGTCCTAAAAGAATTTAACCTTTCGTAAATGTTTTCAAATATTTTACGTTTGATCTTCGTATATGCACCCGCCAGTATGATGCAGTACTCCTCTAGCCTTTGAAGTACCGGGTGATCGAAAAGTCAGTATAAATTTGAAAACTTAATAAATCACAGAGTAATGTAGTTAGAGAGATACAAATTGACACACGTGCTTGGAATGACATGGGGTTTTATTAGAACCAAAGAAATGCAAAAGTTCAAAATATGTCGGACAGATGGCGCTTCAACCGATCAGAATAGCAATAATTAGCATAACGAAGTAAGACAAAGCAAAGATGATGTTCTTTACAGGAAATGCTCAATATGCCCACCATCATTCCTCAACAATAGCTGTAGTCGAGGAATGTTGTGAACAGTACTGTAAAGCATGTCCGGAGTTATGGTGAGGAATTGGCGTCGGATGTTGTCTTTCAGCATCCCTAGAGATGTCGGTCGATCACGATACACTTGAGACTTTAGGTAACCCCAAAGCCAATAATCGCACGGACTGCGGTCTGGGGACCTGGGAGGCCAAGCATGATGAAAGCGGCGGCTAAGCACACGATCATCACCAAAGGACGCGCGCAGGAGATCTTTCACGCGTCAAGCAATATGGGGTGGAGCGCCATCCTGCATAAACATCGTACGTTCCAGCAGGTGTTTATCAACCAGGCTGGGGATGATACGATTCTGTAACATGTCGGCGTACCTCTCACCTGTCACGGTAGCAGTTTTTCTGTCGTGCGCCATCTGTCGGACATTTTATGAACTTTATTTTTTTGCTCTAATAAAACCCCATCTCATTCCAAGCATGTGTGTCAATTTTTACCCCTCTATCTACATTATTCCGTGGTTTATTAAGTTTTCAAATTTATACTGACATTTTGATCACCCGGTATCTCCAACTCTTTTGTGGTTCCCTTTTTAGGTACTGCACGTCGACGTCTGCTCGCAGATACGCATCGTCGGTAGGTTTTTCGGCGTTACTTCCCGACGTGACAGCGACGACTCTCCGATGAGGTGCGGGCCTTGTGTTTTGCTGTTACTGCGAGTCTTGTAAATATCACTTTTATTTAGTAATTTGATCGGCTAAAACTCTCCCCTTTTATGATTAAGACAGCCTGCGCCACCTTTCGGAGGGAGTGAGGACGTGAAAGAGTCACAAAAGTTCATATTACGCAGTCAGTAAAACACGTCAACGTTCACTTCAGTTAGCATGCTAGTTAATGCCTACGCATTCCGCTAGATGGTGCTGACTTACTGCTGAATAGCTTTGGTTCCGTAAAACCATCACTGATTAGTACTAGGTAAATGAAATAAGTACAACACCCTTGTATTTCACATTCACTCTATATTCCAGGATTAAGATGGTGATGGATGATGGTCTATTTAAAAGGTTCCTAGCCTGAAGGAATCTAAATAGTGCGCAAATGCCGATATGCAAGCGCTTTACGTCCAGATTCACAACTAACGGCACACGACACTTTCAAAAGTCCACATGTTAATATCTGAATACCGGTATCTCTGAATTCACTCGTATCAGCAAATAATTTGAGTTTCTGTCGTCTATATGTCCGTAAAGTTGCAATCTAGCAATAAAGTCCTAAAATCCTCTTAATACTCCGTTGTTACCAACTGCCAGTGACCGTACACTACGTCACTTTTAATCTCCGTAATATTCTAACAGTTTATCGTGAATCAACACGATAAAGTCCAATCTAGTTATTGTCTCCCTGACTGACACGGGTTCCCCGCCCTTTAACGAAACAGTCAAGGGAAAAAGGCGGCAGTAATGACGATCAGGCCTTTTTATAGGTTTTTCATCACAAGAGTTTGGCACTGCCTTCTCCATGACGGAGCTTCCGTGGCTTTGCCGTACTTAGACGTTAAACTACTTGCTGATATACTATAATTTTGATCTACAATTACTCAACTCTGATTCTACACTATTTTCCCCTCTAAAAATTCTATTCTTAATTTTAAATTATTCTTTCTATAGCTTTTATCACTTTAAACTGAACCGAGGTCTTACACCTTGCAACGACTAGCAGGTCAGAATTACGTGCTTCTTACGAGCACTCGCAGTAACATAGTTTCTTTCGAGTGGCGGACTGTGGTTTCTACAGCGTGAATACGGTTTTTGAAAGCTGGCGTGTCATTTGTTTCCACTTCTCGGCAGCTGCGGATACATCCCTAAGTGGAATGACAAGTTATTCAACAGCTCCCTTACAGGCAGCGCTACTTCGCTTCTTCTAGCACGCTAGCAGCAAGCCGAGCTGAATGAAAAACCATTAGCTTTGAATTTAAATTTTTACTTAAAACACAAAGAACAAGAAGACATTCATAAATCATTAGCAGTAAATGTGAATGTAACATTGGATGTTGTTAGAAGATGATAGGAAGTAGCCTATATATTTTCATTGTTCCTGAGATTAAAATTTCGTAGCCTTACTTGTTTCAAACGTTGATAGTTCCGCGGCGTGTCTGTAGGTTTTCGTATAAACAATACTAGCCGTGCTTGTGGTGAAAGCTGGAACATAAATTCTGTAGTTAAAATGTAGTAAGCAGTGGCAGTGACTAACTGATTAGTGAACTATATTTCGGGGTGCCCCGTCGCGTGTGAGGTGCCTTCGTCAATTTATCTTGTCATTCTATTGTCGAGAGGAAGACTGTAAGTTGTCTAACATCTTGTAACGCATGGTATTGGTGACTACCTCAAATTGCCATGAACGCATGTGTTTCATCACAAGATCCACTAAATTTTTTAATAGAAATCCCTGCATTCTTCACTCGTCTTTCTTCGGAAGACGAACTCTTCGTGAAAGACTGAAAGCCGAGGCCAAGACTATCTGTTAAACAATCTTATGGAAAATTTGTAAGACGTTTCCAAACACAGTGGTACAATTCAAAACTGTGGTTAAATGTCTGCATCTTCCGCAGCAGCTGTTAACATCTGTTGTTATAGGTTATCTGTCTTGAGCTGACTGAAATGTAATTAAACACAATTACGCCAGACGCGTTTCGTTTTTATTTACAAAGCATCTCTTGTGGCATTCTGTAAATTGGATACACAGGTTTGTACATTTATTTTTTGATTTTTTTACGTTAAAAACAGCGTTTTTTATGAAGTTGGGCTGCAAGCTACTTACGGTGTTTTTTACATAGTCTGCACCTTCCCCTCTTGTTAGCAGTGGTTGGTGTCGACAGGCTTCATTTCACATCTGCAGTTTTTGGCATTTTGCGTTATTTCCTGCACTATTTATAATTGACTTTCTTAACTGTTTTTCATTCATCACTGCCACAATGTTTATACCTATTCGTTTGTTTTCTTTCACGCTGTGAGTGTTGCCAACCTATGAAACGATTTTGTGTGTGTGTGTGTGTGAGAGAGAGAGAGAGAGAGAGAGAGAGTGAGAGAGAGAGAGAGAGAGAGAGAGAGTTAGTGAAATTGTCTTGCATGCAGGTAGAGACGTGAGACGAGTGGCCTTTTTTCCCTTCCTTTTTTGTTATTACTGCATCCTCTTTGGAATGGGTAATGATGGCTCTGAATAGCGTACGTGGGGAGTAGGCGAAGAGAGTCTTCAGAATTTCGTTTCGAAAGCTAGAAAGCAAGTATGTTCCATTTCATATGTCACAGCAGCTGTTAAATACAATGAGCTAGGTACAGGAAGAATTGACCATGCTCTTTCAGAAGCAACACGCCTGGAGGCCTTGAAACATAACGAGAAGGTTGATCGAAGCAGAAGCATTATGAACAGACTTATGTCGACTATAACCTTTTTAACACGGCCATAGTTATCTCTTGGAGATCATGACGAATCGGAGGTGTCAATAAATAAAGGAAATTATTTAGAACATTTGGATTACGTGGCAGAAGAAGAACCATACTTGAAGGATCATTTAGCACACGACGGAGTATTTGAAGGCACTTTCTCTAACATGCATGTTGAATTAATAGCTTGTGTTACGGGTGTTGTTAAAGAACAAATTTCTAGTGAAATTCGTATTACGGATGTCATTAAAGAACAAATTTCAAGTGAAATTAAAAACAGTCGTTTTATATTATTACAGTTCAACGAAACAAAAGATGTCTCAACTAGAACTCAAATGAGTATAATTTTTCGTTTTGCAAGTAACGAATCAGTAGAAATACAAGAGAGATTAAATACAAGAGCGATTCGTAGCGTCATATGTCATATCCACAGACAGGAGTGCACAAGGCGTAGCCATTGTTTTGTTGCAAGTGCTAAGAAGTTGGAATATTAATAAAAACAAATTAGTATCACAAACATACGACGGCTGCAGTGGAACTGCAGGGAAAAGTTATGGTGTCCGATCTAATGTGAAACAAGCGTATCATCATACTCTCTTATCCACTGCTGCGCACATCAGTTGAAACTGGTCCTCCTCGATGCTGGTAAAAAAATTGCAGAATTAAAAATTGTGGGGCTCATCTATCAGTATTTCACACATTTTCTGCCGTGCCAGTAAAAGAAGTGAACTTCTGAGGGAAAGAGGATTTAAACTAGCAAGTCTTGGTGAAACAAGGTGAAACTTTCATTTACTTACTGTACAAACCATTGTTCTTCACTATACAGACCTGAGAGCAGCATTTAATGATGTGACATGAAGGGTGAGATGATAATTCTTTCTGTAAAAAATTGGGCTATAGAGTATACAGGATGACCAAATGTTTCTTTCTCCACTGCAGCTGCACAATTCCATTTTCTGGCATACAAGTATCTTCCCTGACATTTTCCGAAGTAAGACGTTGTAAGCTCAAATGTGTGTGAGTTCCTAAGGGGCAAAACTGCTGAGGTCGTTGGTCCCTTGGCATACACACTACTTAAACTAACTTATGCTAGGAATTACACACACATATATACCCAAGGAGGACTCGAACCTCCAGTGGGGGGAGGGGGGGGGGGGGCGCAGTCCGCATATGGCGCTGTAAGCTAGAAACTGAAAACTGCATTGAGACTGTTGATAGACTAAGATCTGAGGAAATTATTCTGAAATGTACAGCGGAAACTATGAACCTTACAAATTCAGCAAAAGTATCTGAAATTAATTTTAAAGAAATGTAATAAAGTATTCAGAAATGGAGAAGACTAGCATTCGAAATAATTCACTCAGTAGTAATAAACATGGAAACTAGATTCCAGGATATTCGTGAAACAGGTTTTACAGAAGAGCTATGAATTTATAGTAGGACAAACAATGTCCCGATACGTGAATTTGAAAAATTACTTAAGATATGTCCTTTCTTTCACAGCGAAGAACTGAAAGGAGAATTTACGTTTATTTACAGCAGTGCGGATAAACATCTACAGCCTCACGACGTCCTTAAACCCATCATAAACAATATATTAAAAAACGCATTCTCTGAATGTATAAAATACTGTCGTTCTTTCTTGCAATTCCAGCAACCACCGCGCCTTGGAAAAGAAACATGAGTGCGTTAAAACGCGCAACACAATGACAAATGACAGACTGTCAAACTTGGCGATTTTGACTATAGAGACGGGAACTGTGAAATCTTCAACGAAACGGCAGCAGTTCATGTCTCATGTTATCGATATTTACGCAGTAAAAAGGACGAGGGGGTAGAACTAATTAATAAAAACTTGTAACGATGAGTTGCAGTGTGTTATATTTTTATTAATGTGTAGTCGTTTAATACTTTTATACATTTATGTATAATAATTTCTGTAGTAGTTTCAATACTAGTAGAAACGTATAATAAAGTTGCTATTGCATTGTTTCTATTTTACAAGCTTTTGCTTTAAGATTTTTTTTATTTTTCTCAAAATTCCTAGTTCTCAGCCTACCCTACAAAAAATACAACGCTTCGTCACTGGACATAAGTACCTCCAGGATTTCAGAAGAAGACTGCGCCAAACCTACGAGACATACTGAAAACAGACACGAATCCGTGGATAGAGCTTATTGGCAAGTTTGTAAAGCGCACTGCAAGTGCTCACTATGGGCTTCGTTTGTGATGTGGCAAACGTCAGTCCGTGGGTGCAAGTCGTTGACGCGATGCGTCTGGGAAGAAACGAAGGCAGCCCGATTTCCAAATCTGTTAATTGGGTTCTCTAGCTGCAGGTGAGAACTAATGATGATCTAACTATATGGCGATGGGGGTTAACAATGATATTTAAGGACAGCACAATATGCAGCTACCGCCAGGTTAGCCAAGAGCGCTAATGACCTGCTTCCTGGACTCGGGTAGGTGCACCGGCCCAGCATCGAATCCTCCCGGCAGGTTTAACGACGACGGGCCGGCGTGCTGGCCAGCGTGGACGTGGTTTTTAGGCGATTTTCCACACTGCACTAGGTTAATGTCGGGCTGGCCCCCACGTCCCGCTTCAGTTACACGACTCGCAGACGTCTGCAAAACGTTCGCACTATTTCACGTTTTACACTAGACGCAGGCAGCTGGGGTACACTAATTCCGTCCCGGGGGGTACAGTGTGGCGACAGGAAGGGCATCCGGCTACCCTCTGAAGATTAACATTTGCCACAATCCATAGTAACAAACCAGACCCGACAGTCGCTGGGTTGTGGTTGGGTTGTTTGGGGAAGGAGACCAGACAGCGAGGTCATCGATCTCATCGGATTAGGGAAGGACGGGGAAGGAAGTCGGCCGTGCCCTTTCAAAGGACACATCCCGGCATTTGCCTGGAGCGATTTAGAGAAATCACGGAAAACCTAAATCAGGATGGCCGGACGCGTGATTGATCCGTCGTCCTCCCGAATGCGAGTCCAGTGCCTAACCACTGCGCCACCTCGCTCGGTGACAGTCGCTGGAATGGGATCCGGATACAGACAGACAACCTGCAGGTGTAGTTTGTAATTACAAGAATTCTGCTAAACTCCAGTATCCTTCCGTTTACCAGTGGGACACTGACACATAGCAATAACATTCAACAAATTCCAACTGGTTTTCTGATAACCTGTCCTGAGACACATACGTCCCATTGGTAGTCAAAGGTTCAACTAATCTGCAGACAATCTTTCCGCAGAAGACGCAGTTACAGGGGTTGGACAAGGGTATTGAAACACCGCGAGAGATGCAATCGTGAACGTAAGTATAGATCTCTGCCAGGCTTGCAAGTTCCGCTGTCGTATGTAACCTCAAACGGCACCTGTGCGATGTCCTCAACACGCTGCAACTATCAGTCGTGGTCAGAACAGTGTTCTGCATATTTGTGAGTGCACTGTGTCGGAGCTAAGTGAATTCGGATGTTCGCACATTGTTGGTGCTCATATGGTGGGTTTTTCCTTAACCAAGGTGGTGGAAGTGTTTAGTGTTTCAAGACGCATTGGATATAAGATTAACACCGCTTATAGGACAAGCAGAATAAAATCACCCTCTTAGTAACAAAGTTGACGATAGTGCGCGTTAAGTGATCGGGTCGGACGTTCGTTGAAGAGGACTGGTGAAAATAAGACGCGAACAGCTGCAATAGTCTCTGCAGATCTCAATGCCGCGCTCGCAAACTCGGTCAGCACAAAAACAGCACGAAGCGTGCTTGCTTCATAAGCTTGGAATTTTTTGGCGAACTGGAATTTCAAAAACCCTACTACTAGGGGCTTCAAATGCGCGAAACAGGAAAACGTAAGGCTGAAGACATTTAACATGGACTATGGAGCAACGGAAGATTATCATTCTGTCAGATGATTCTCGTTTCTCGCTGTACCCAAAATCTGACCAAATTTACGTACCAACAAAATAACATTGTGGGTGTCTCGGCCATTTACGCATTCATATCGTGGTCTAAAGGTAGCGTGGTTGATTACTAATCAAAACGTCTGCGGTCCCGAGTTCGGAACCCGTCATCCATTAAATTTTGATTAATTATCGGTACTGGCGGCCGAAGACTTCCGGCTTAAGAAGTCATCCTCATTCTGCCAATGGCCTCGTCAAAGAGGTGACAGGAGCGGACAGAGGCTCAGAGCACTCTCTTGTCCTTGGGGTGGGAAACTACCCCTAAAGGCGGAAGAATCAGCAATGATCAACTGCACGAAGATGTAGAAGGCAATAGAAACCACTGCATTAAAGACACATGACGTGTAGCCACAGGACATGTGGCCTGTAATTGAAAAAGTGTCATGATGATACCCACATTGGCAAAAGATTCCGGCATAGTCCCCCACTCAGATCTCTGTGAGGGGAGTGACAATGGAGAGGCAACCACTAGGAAAAGATTGAGTATCCAACGAAAGAATAATGTTCTACGAGTCGGGCCGTGGAATGTCATGAGTTTGAACGTGGTAGGGAAGCTAAAAAGTCTAAAAAGGGAAGTACTAAGGCTCAGTCTTGATACAGTAGGTGTCAGTGAAGTGAAATGGAAAGATGACAACGATTTCTGCTCAGATGAATATAGGGTACTATCATCAGCAGCTACAGAAAACGGTATAACAGGAGGCTAGGGCAGAGAGTGTGTTATTGTGAACAGTTCAGTGATAGGGTTGTTCTTATCTGAATCGACAGCAAACCAACATCGATAACGACATAATTGCGTAGGCTTCCGCGGCCAGAGTTAGTCCACATAAAAGTTTTCTGGGTATGGTACCGCGTCATAATGTAAAAACTACTGCTGCTGGAGAAAAAACCAGCAGTAGTTTTTACATTATGACGCGGTACCATATCCAGAAAACTTTTATGTCGATCGACAACGATAGTTCAGATACATATGCCGGCGTCACAAGCTTAAGATGAAGAGATAGAGAAAGTATATGAGGATATTGAAAGAGTGGTACAGTACGTACAGAGAGATGAAAATCTAATAGTCACGGGGCACTGGAAGGCTGAAGAAAGGGTTGCTGGAGAAAAAGGAATTGGGCAAGGAATGAGTGAGGAGAAATACTAATTCAGTTATTTAATACATTTTACCTAGTAATAACGATTACTCTGTTCAAGAATCACAGGAGGAAGAGGTATACTTGGAAAAGACTGAATGATAAGGGAAGATTTTAGTTAGATTATATTATGGTCAGACAGAGATTCCGGAATCAGGTACTGGAGTGTAATGCGTAAGCAGGAGCTGACATAGACTCAGATCACAATGTAGTAGTGATAAAGAGTAGGTTGAAGTTTAAGAGATTACTCGAGAAGAATCAATGCGCAAATAAGTGGGATACAGAAGCACTAGGCAGTACAGTTGAAGAGGATTGGACATTTCTAGAAGGGGCCGTCACAGAAGTTGGGAAAGAAAACATAGGTACAAAGAAGGTAGCTGCGAAGAAACCATGGGAAACAGGGGAAATGCTTCAGTTGATCGATAAGAGAAAGAAGTACAAAAATTTTCAGGGAAATTCGGGAATATAGAAATACAAGTCGCTGAGAAATGAAATAAACAGGAAGTGCAGGGAAGCTAAATAGAAAACTAAATGTGAAGAAATCGAAAAAGAAGTGACTGTCGGAAAAGTCAAAACAACCTTCAGTGAAATTCGAAGCAAGGATGGTAAGTTTAAGAATGCAACGGGAATGACACTTTTAAATGCATAGAACAGGGTGGATAGATGCAAAGAATACATTGAAGGTCTCTATGGGGGGGGGGGGGGGGAATTTGTCTGTGTTGAAGAAGAAACAGAAGTCGATTTAGAAGAGATAGCGGATCCAGTATTTGAATCAGAATGTAAAAGAGCTTTGGAAGACTTAAAATCAAATAAGACGGAAGGAACAAATAATATTCTATCAGAATTTCTAAAATCATTGGGGGCAGTGACTATGAAACGAGTATTCAGGTTGATGTGCAGACTGTACAAGTCTGGTAATATACCATCTGAGTTTTGGAAAAATATCATCTACACAGTTCCAAAGACTGCAAGAGCTGACAAATGCGAGAATTATAGCACACTCAGCTAAACAGTTCATGCACCCAAGTTTCTGACAAGAACAATACACAGATGGAATGAAAAAGAAAATTGAGGATGTGTTAGATGACGATCAGTTTGGCTTTAGGAAAGGTATAGGCACCAGAGAGACAATTCTGACGATGCGATTGATTGTGGAGCAAGACTAAAGAGAAATCAAGACACGTTCAAATGATTTGTTGACCTGGAAAAAGCGTTCAACAACGTAAACTAGTGCAACATATTCGAAATTCTGAGAAACAGAGGGTCCGAAGACTGCAAGAGCTGACAAATGCGAGAATTATAGCACAATCAGCTAAACAGTTCACGCACCCAAGTTTCTGACAGGAACAATATACAGAAGAATGAAAAAGAAAATTGAGGATGTGTTAGATGACGATCAGTTTGGCTATAGGAAAGGTAAAGGCACCAGAGAGATAATTCTGACGGTGCGATTGATTGTAGAGCAAGACTAGAGAGACATCAAGACACGTTCATATGATTTGTCTACCTAGAAAAAGCGTTCAACAATGTAAACTAGTGCAACATGTTCGAAATTTTGAGAAACAGAGGGGTTAGCTCTAGGGAGAGACGGGTTGTGTACAATATGTACAAGAGCCAAGAAGGAATAATAAGAGTGGACTACCAAGAACGAAATACTCAGATAAGACATGGATGCAATCCTTCGCCCCTGCTGTTCAATTGTTTTACTGAAGAAGCAATGAAGGAAATAAAAGAAAGATTCAGGAGTGGAATGAAAATTCAGAGTGAAGGGATATTAATGATACGATGACATTGCATTCATGAGTGAAAGTGGGAAGAATTGCAGATCTGCTAAATGAAGTAAGAAATCTAAGGAGTAGAGAATGTGGACTGAGAGTAAATAGAAAAAACGTGAAAGTAATGAGCAGTAGCAGAAATAGGAACAGCGAGAAACTTAACATCAGAATTGATGTTCACGAAGTACCTGTAGTTATGGAATTCTGCGACCTAGGTGTCAAAATAACTAATGACAGATGGAGCAAGGAGGACATCAAAAGCAGACTAGCACTGGCAAAGAGGTCATTCGTGGCGGAGGAAAGTCTACTAGTAGCAAACATAGGCAAGCATAGGCCTTAATTTGAGGAAGAAATTTCTGAGAACGTACTTTTGGAGCACAACATTGTGTGGTAGTGAAACATGGACAGTGCGAAAACTGGAACAGAAGAGAATCTAAGGATTTGAGATGTGGTGCTACATACGAATGTTGAAAATTAGGTGGACTAGTAAGGCAAGTAATGAGGAGGTTCTGCACAGATTAGGAGAGGAAAGAAACATGTGGAAAAAACTGATAAGGAGGTTAGGATGATAGGAGATCTGTTAATAAAGCAGGGAATGACCTTCATGGTACTAGAGGGAGCTAGAAGAAGCCAGAGATTGGAATACATCCAGCAAAAGATTGAGGGAGAAGGTTTTAAGTGCCATTCTGAGATCAAGAGATTGGCACAGGAGAAGAGTTCGTGGCGGGCCTCATCAAACTAGTCAGATACCTGATGACTCAAACAAAACGTTTTTCTTTACTTAACAGTGGAAGGAAGGGGCAACAGAACAATCTCTGGGAACAAATATTTTAAGGAGAATGTCAGATGGAGAGCGATTCATCTACAGGGTGTTCGGAAATTGCAGTCAGAAACTTCTAGGACTTGCAGAGGGAAGTGAATATATAATACAAGCGACCACTTTTACAAGTAATTGATTAGGCGTGGCCCTGACCATCACTTGTTTTTCATTTCCATTCATGAGTTCCATTCGTTAACAGGTTTTCTTCAACGTGATGCAGTACTGCCTCTTCCAAACCGGATGTGCGACATCTCTTTGCAGCACCACAGCCACGCCTGCTGATGATGAAGGTGCCCTTTCTGGAAGCCGTTGCGTAATTCTGGAGAAAATGGTAAGCGGTTGAATCGGACGTTGTGGAGAATGGTCTTGGTAAGGCAACGAGCAGCTCTTCCACTTCCGTGAGTTTCGCCATCCAGAAGGATTATGTCAGCGTGGTCTGCAAACGTGTACTCAACCATGTTCCTTTTACAGACACTGAATGAGACTCGAACCAGGTCAGGATGGACGTCAAAAGACAATGCGACATAACAACACCCCACAATGACCACCACGTCGCATACCTATCTACCAAACATGTTTTCAAACAGTTGTAGCACGGGAAAGGTACGTTTCCGGATATCGGTTCCTATTCAAAATATTATATACTCACTCCCCTCTACAACTCCCAGAAGGTTCTGACTCGAATTTCCGAACAGCCTGTATGGTGTGGAAATTACAAAGTAATAATAATAATTCGCAAATAGGATACTAGGATATACACCACAAAATGCCTGCTTTATAAAACAAAATGAAAAATTAGCACTTACTGATGAAGAACTCTTAGTTTGGTTCGCCAGTTTACTAAATTGTCCAGAACCCGCAGAAAGATTCCCACTTATTGAACCCGCAAACACCAACCAACAGTAAATACCACCCTCAAGAGAAGAAAATCCTCAAGCACATCCACCACCTCAAAACAACAGAGCTGGTGATAACAACATAGTAGTAGAACTACAGAAAAATTTAGGCCCGAAATCACTTGAGGAGCTTACGGAAATAAAGAAATTTTGACAACAGAAGACGACCTGCACTTATCCACCCTCTGCACAAAAAAGGCGACTGAACGGATGTCAACAATTACCGAGGCGTTTCACTACTACCATTCACCTACAAGATCTTCTCTTCATGCCTATTGCAGAGAACACATGAAGAAATTGAACAAGCGATTGGGGAGTATCAAGCGGGTTTCAGTCCCGGACATTCCTGCCCTGACGAAATTTTTAATCAAAAAACAACGTTGAATTACAGAGCCATTAGACATAAGCCCACCATATGTAAATTCCTCGACTTCAGGAAGGCGTATGTATCAGTCGGCCATAAATCCCTTCTAATATAACTCGGATTTCACCAGAAAACACGTAAGCTCATTGAACAGACATTCTTCAACACAAACTCTCAAGTAAAATTCGTGGAGGAAATCTCGGAATGTTTTGAGATTAGAACTGGACTAAGAGAAGGAGACGGAGTATCTCCAATTCTGTTCCATATCGTTTTGGACACGGTCGTAAGGGAATGGGAGAGTGAGCTCATAAAACGTGGCCTATGGAAACAAGTGAAGACTGGAAGGAAAACTGAAGTCACCTGCGTAGCCTTTGCCGATGACCTTGCAATTTTGACAGACGATGAACAAATAGATGTGTTTGTCACAAGGGACAGCGAATACCTGGGACACATTGTGTATCGAAAACCGACACACACGGACCGATACCTGCACAAACTGTCAAACCACCACCCGAGCCAGAAAAGAGGCATGATTAGTACGCTCGCAACGAGAGCAGGACGAATATGTGAGCCGCAACACCTCAAACGAGAAATGCAACACCTGGAAACTGTCCTGAGGAGCAATGGGAACTCCACAAATTATATTAGAAGTGTTACAGAGCCAAACACTCGGCGAAGTAAGGAATCAGAAAAAGAAATGTCGGGTACGGCCTTTCTGCCATACATTCCCAGAGTGACGGACAGAATCGGCCGTATATTGCGCAAACATGGCGTAAAGACGATTTTCAAACCGACAAGGAAGATCAAAGAGTGTCTTAGATCGGCGAAAGAGGAAAGAGACCCACTTGCAATGTCGGGAATATACCGTATACCATGCACATGCGGAAAAGTTTATGTCGGAATGACTGGACGATCCATTAACACCAGGATCAAAGAGCACAAGCGACATTGCAGGTTGGGGCAGGTGGAGAAATCGGCCGTGGATGAGCACGCACTGAATGAGACCGACCACGTAATAAAATTCGCGGACACGGAAGTTCTGGCTGTAGAGAAGCACTATCACACGCGCTTGTTCAGAGAAGCTGTGGAAATACAAAACACGCGAACAATTTGAACAAGAAAGAGGAAAGCCTTAAGGTAAACGGATCCTGGCTTCCCGTACTGCAGCGAACGACCGTCGCAGGTAGCAAGAGGAGAACCGCACCGGCAATGAGTGCGGAGAAGCCCTCGGACGTTGGCGCGCCAGGGACATATAGTCTGCGTCCACGAGCTCGGCTCCAGTTCACCACCGGCGATGGAGGGTGAAGCTTTGACAATGCCAGCCACTCGTGCTGGCGAAACGTCAGAAAAATCATTAGATGAACGTCGGCCGAAGAACCCGAGACAGAAGCCAGTAGGCAGTTTGTCAACAAGTGGCCACGAAAGCCTCACAATTTTGTAAAATGCAATAAATCAAATAGGAATACTCAAAGAATGCGCCAAGAAGGCTGGCTTCCAAATTTCTTTTGAGAAAATGGAATTTACGTGTGCACTCCTAAACATACAGAATCTCACCACAAAATATGGACGGATAAACAGAGTTCCACATTTTAAAAACCAGGGGAAGATTTTGGAACCCACTGGACTAGAAAAAAAATCTCAAGAAACTCGAGCACAGAAACTAAAGAGAGCCGACGCTCGAATAAACCAACTTTCAACAAAAATAGCATTTCCATGAATGAAAAAATAAGGCACTACAGCACTGTCATTAAACCCGAGGTGCTATACGTAGCAGAAACCTTGTCACTCCATAACAAGATCCTACTACAGAATCTACAAAAAGAAGAACGAAAGATCATTAGGAAAATCCTTGTAGCACGAAAAACTGAAGCTGGATATAGACTGCAAACCAAAAAAACTACAGAGTAAATTTCAAATATTGCTGCTGACATCAGAAAAAGACACCTCAAATTCTATGGACACTTACTCAGACTCCCCGAGTGTAGACTCACACGCCTGATACTCACAGCCACTGAAAACCTGAAAGGTATGACATGGGCCGAACAAGTACGAAGAGACCTTACTGATGCTCAACTCACCATTCAGGACACTACAGACCGTAACATCTACAGAAGTAAAATAGACAAGAAAATCCAGCCACAGGCAAGAGCCAAGAAGACCTGTACAAAGTGGCCGGATGAAAGACAAAAACCCTTGAGCGAGAAAATGGAGGTCTCATCGAAAAACCGCAGGAAGAACTGTAGAAGCTTCACGTGATCCACAAAGGGTCTACTACGTGTATAATAATAACAATAATTTACTCTCAGTTTTAAGCAAAAGGTATTTATTCCCGCATCTTAACGTTTTTAACGTCATATTTCCTGAACTTTGTTTGCTGGAATCATATAATTTTGGAATACGTTAAGTGATATACACTCCTGGAAATGGAAAAAAGAACACATTGACACCGGTGTGTCAGACCCACCATACTTGCTCCAGACACTGCGAGAGGGTTGTACAAGCAATGATCACACGCACGGCACAGCGGACACACCAGGAACCGCGGTGTTGGCCGTCGAATGGCGCTAGCTGCGCAGCATTTGTGCACCGCCGCCGTCAGTGTCAGCCAGTTTGCCGTGGCATACGGAGCTCCATCGCAGTCTTTAACACTGGTAGCATGCCGCGACAGCGTGGATGTGAACCGTATGTGCAGTTGACGGACTTTGAGCGAGGGCGTATAGTGGGCATGCGGGAGGCCGGGTGGACGTACCGCCGAATTGCTCAACACGTGGGGCGTGAGGTCTCCACAGTACATCGATGTTGTCGCCAGTGGTCGGCGGAAGGTGCACGTGCCCGTCGACCTGGGACCGGACCGCAGCGACGCACGGATGCACGCCAAGACCGTAGGATCCTACGCAGTGCCGTGGGAGACCGCACCGCCACTTCCCAGCAAATTAGGGACACTGTTGCTCTTGGGGTATCGGCGAGGACCATTCGCAACCGTCTCCATGAAGCTGGGCTACGGTCCCGCACACCGTTAGGCCGTCTTCCGCTCACGCCCCAACATCGTGCAGCCCGACTCCAGTGGTGTCGCGACAGGCGTGAATGGAGGGACGAATGGAGACGTGTCGTCTTCAGCGATGAGAGTCGCTTCTGCCTTGGTGCCAATGATGGTCGTATGCGTGTTTGGCGCCGTGCAGGTGAGCGCCACAATCAGGACTGCTTACGACCGAGGCACACAGGGCCAACACCCGGCATCATGGTGTGGGGAGCGATCTCCTACACTGGCCGTACACCACTGGTGATCGTCGAGGGGACACTGAATAGTGCACGGTACATCCAAACCGTAATCGAACCCGTCGTTCTACCATTCCTAGACCGGCAAGGGAACTTGCTGTTCCAACAGGTCAATGCACGTCCGCATGTATCCCGTGCCACCCAACGTGCTCTAGAAGGTGTAAGTCAACTACCCTGGCCAGCAAGATCTCCGGATCTGTCCCCCATTGAGCATGTTTGGGACTGGATGAAGCGTCGTCTCACGCGGTCTGCACGTCCAGCACGAACGCTGGTCCAACTGAGGCGCCAGGTGGAAATGGCATGGCAAGCCGTTCCACAGGACTACATCCAGCATCTCTACGATCGTCTCCATGGGAGAATAGCAGCCTGCATTGCTGCGAAAGGTGGATATACACTGTACTAGTGCTGACATTGTGCATGCTCTGTTGCCTGTGCCTATGTGCCTGTGGTTCTGTCAGTGTGATCATGTGATGTATCTGACCCCAGGAATGTGTCAATAAAGTTTCCCCTTCCTGGGACAATGAATTCACGGTGTTCTTATTTCAATTTCCAGGAGTGTATGTGGATATCGTCTGGAATATGTATAGCGATAAGTTAGTAGTAAATAAGTAATAAATTGAATCACCGTGGTGGATGCTGATGTCTACTGTATGAACAGTATTTTGTGCCAGCCGGTGTGGCCGAGCGGTTCTAGACGCTACAGTCGCAGGTTCGAATCCTGCCTCGGGCATGGATGTGTGTGATGTCCTTAGGCTAATTAGGTTTAACTAGTTCTAAGTTCTAGGGAACTGATGACCTCAGAAGTTAAGTCCCATAGTGCTCAGAGCCATTTTTTCATTATTTTGTGGGTGCTGTTAGCGAGAAAAAGTTTCGTAAATGTTTGAATTTGCATATGACAGAGTCCATCAGAACAGGCCTTCAAGACCCAAAAGCCTTGCATTGCTCTCTTTTTCGGTTTAACGAAAGCAAACGAAGGACACATTTGAAGACACCGTCTCTGGCGGCCCGCTTGTTTTAGCGCACGCAACCGCCTCATCGACTATCTACAATGCTAATTAACCCGGAAACTGTGCAGTGTACCGAGGTTTCTTCCGCAACAGTTATTGTTCAGCACACTCTTCCCTGAAACACATTTACAAGCTTTTTAGACTGTTTCGAACCACCATGTAGATTTCAGTGTATCCATTATGAATGACGAACTGCAGCTTTGATTTAAACTGACGATTTATTTATTTTAGATACGATTGATTGTACATTAACTAGTATTCGAGAGTCTGTAGGCTCTTAATCAGATGGAGGTGTAACAGGAACGTTATATCGTGGACCAGCTGTAGAGAGACACTGTGGTGACGGTACTGGGGAAAGTGACGGAAATTTAGTCATTGGTAACGAAACGTTAATGAAACGGGAATGTTACGTTTTGTGTACTTACGGTGCACTGCATCGAGGTTTCCATGGCAAATCCATTCCCATAACGTACATTGCCAGGTGTACAAACAAATGTACATATTATTTAGCTGCACTTCAGTCCCTTAGTCACATAGCATCTATGCCATGCTGCAACACATTCACTCTTTAATTACATAGCAAATAGTTCACCTCATTTGTTTATCTTATGGTTCAAAATGGTTCAAATGGCTCTGAGCACTATGCGACTTCTGAGGTCATCAGTCGCCTACAACTTAGAACTAATTAAACCTAACTAACCTAAGAACATCACACACATCCATGCCCGAGGTTTATCTTATGTTTACCTTCTCCATCCATAGCACTTGGATATTGTTAATATAAGAATACATCAGCAGCTAGCAAGATTCACTAGAATATGTTATGTGTCCTTGTAAATAATTAATTTCTAATACAATGCATATCAGGAAAAACATCATGATGTACCAAAGTCTTATATTTATTGTATACATATTCTTTGTGTTTGCATCCACTGTTAACGCTCTCTGAATAAGTGTGAAACCAAGTGCAGCTAAATACTGTGTACACCTGATAACGTACATTATATAAACGGATTTGCTATAGATACCTCGACACAGCGCACTCTAAGGACGTAAAATGTAACATTTCCGTTTCATAAACGTTTCGTTACCGGTGACTGAATTTCCGTCATTTTTGCTAGCCCCATCACCACAGCGTTTACCTATACATGGTCCGCAATATAATGCTCCTGTAACACCTCCGTCTGATAATAAGCCTGTAGTCGCTCGATAACTAGTTAATTGTACAATACATCGTATGTAATATCCAAAAAACAATCTGTTGAATATTTATACACAGTTAAATCAATCCCCATGTAGATTGTTGTGACTGTAATCCTATACTCTGAATGGACACATCAGAAGTGGGGAATGGGACCTGTAGTAAAGGACTCGTGCGCTTTAAGCTCGGTGTTCAGTTGCTGCCCCGCCCCCGCCCCCGCACCCGCCCCCCCCTCAACCCCCCATCCCACCTCCACCGTCGCTCCGGCCTGCTGGTCGCCGCTCGCAGCCTGCCACATGACTCGTGTCTTGCTGTCACATTACTCCCGCTTACCGCGCCCGTGGCGTGCACCCAGGCCGGAGAACACACATACACGCGCACACACACACACACACACACACACACACACACACACACACACATGTACACACGTACGCTCTCGCCCTCTCTCTCTTCTCTCTCACCCACAGACACACCCACACGAGCGCACGCACACACGTCGTATCCCCGGGCCGTTCCGGACAACTTTACCGCCAGCTCAATTCATTCTGGGTAGAATACATGCTTCCCAAGTGAACGTCAAGGAAAACTGGGGTGCTAGTGCTTCTTCGGAAAAATATATTCTAGAATCGACTTCCGCACTATGTCCGAACACTATATCAACCACAGGACGCAGTACTCGGTAGAAAAGTGTCTTCCGCTTTTAACTGGAACTTACTCCTGCATTAAATGCACCGATGATGTGGTGATGAACTTTAGACTTACTGCTACTGATACACAACTACGTAACTTTTTTATTTTTATTTTATTGGCATTTGGTCTACTTTCAATGCACATTGTACATATACAGGGAGGCACCTCCATAAAACAGGAACAAAGGAGTATTTTCTTTAGTCCCTAAGAAAGGCACGAAGAAGATAACTGAGGAAGAAACTTTTGGTAACAGAATAAATATGCTGCACGAAAAAAAAAAAAAACGCAACAGCAGCAAGGACAACGTCATATTATGGACTAACCAGCTGATGGGTAATTCATCATTGTAGGCGTATGTGATAACAAATTCAGAGCAAACGAAACACTTATATTACAGCAAAGGCCACCAAAACAGTCGCATAAAAACACTGTATACTCTCCTCTGGTGGCAAAGCAGGTGTGTAATCTCGCATCCAAACAATCATGAATGAGCCGTTTGGTATCCTGCGATAGACCGTCCCAAGCATCTTGTGCCTTTTCCTGCAATTTGTTACTGGTTATTTCAGGAGCGCTTCATTATTTGACAGTATGTATTCAATTAGCGAGAGAACTGGCTATCTCGCCGGACAATGCAATTGTTGTACACCATAAAGATCACGGTGTGCCACATCGTCAGTGTGCAGAAGAGCATTGTCCTGCAAGAAGCACATCATCATGACGTAAAAATGCTAGTAGCACGGGCTTACGGCCCGCACAAAGCAGTGGACACTGATTACATTACCCTGCGGGAACACCAAACGTCACCACGAGTTGTAACTGATGCGCCCTTCGCCCACACCGCACAGCCTGTGATGGGATCTGTGTCGGTCTCATGCACTCCGGAAAAGGTCTCCCAACAAGTCTACAACATAGGCATGTACATCTGTACGTCCATCACCGGTATTCAGACAGAACATAATATCATACCTGAAGACAACAGAGCGCCATTGCACGATGCAGTCGATTCATTCACGACACCGGAGTAGCCATACATAGTGGTGTCGTGGTGTCAGTGGTAGCCTCGCCAGAGTCATAAGTAATCCTAATTCTGCAGCAAGCAGAGGGTGCCTAGGCGGTCACTGACGAAACAACATGGGCGACATGTTTCCAGATTTAGGCTACAGTTGCTCGCCCAGTTCTTCTCTCTTGAAGTATGTCAGTACTACCTGGACGACAGAACCTGGTCTACTAGTGTGGGAATGCTCCACAGACCGCTGTTGAAACCAGCGACGCATCCCCGATACATTGTGTCCAACACGTCCAACAATCCGTCGATACTTTCATACAGCTTCCCACAGGCTAACACAACACCACCTCAGTATGCACATATTATATCCTGGAGCCACCGAAGGCAGTCCTTGAGGGAACTGCTTTTATCCGACAGTGCAGAAGAAGTCAAAACAACCTTTGGTAAAATTAAAAGCTAAGCTTGTAACGGGGGTTCCACTGTGAGACACAGACAAGAAACCTGATAGGTGCGAAGAAAACGCCGAAGGCCTCTTCGCAGGGAGGAACCGTGTGACAACGTGATAGAATATGAAAGATGAGTCGATATGCAAGACATAGGCGATCCAGAATTAGGGTCAGTGTTTAACAGAGTTTTGGAAGTCCTCCGATTAACCAAAGCAGAAGACCTGATATATAATATTCCTTCAGAATTTCTAAAATCATTGGGGAAATAACTTCAACCAGTTACATTTTATGTTAAAGCGCGTATTATCCCAATACGGACAAAATACAACGGATAATGTACAAAACGTACAAGAACCAAAAGAGATGACGAAGAATGGGAGACCAAGTACGAAGGCCTTGCGTTAGAAAGCGCGTAAGAGAGAGATAAAGCCTTTCATATGTGCAGTTCAATCTACACACCGAAGAATCAATAACGGAAGATAAAGAAAAATGGGATTAAAATTCACAGTGATAGTGATAAGATTCGCTGATGACATTGCTATCCACAGTGGAAGTCAGGAATATTTACAGGGCCATTTGAATGGAATAAACAGTCTAATGAGTACAGAATATGGATTGAGAGTACAATAAACTAAAGAGAGACGAGAGTAATGTAGAACAGCAGAAATCAGATTAGCAATAAAAATGAAAATTGGTGGTCACGAAGAGGTTCAGGTTAAATAAATGTGCTGCCATGGAACGTATGACGGGCAAAATAAGGAGGACATTAAAAGCTGATGAGCACAGGCAAAAATTAAGTTCCTGGCCATAAGAAATATACTAGTATCAAACATAAGAAATATACTAGTATCAAACATAATAAATATACTAGCATCAAACATATGCCTTAAACTGAAGGAGAAATTTTATGGAATGCACATTTAGAGGACAGCATCGAATGGTTGTGAATTATGGACTGTAGGAAAACCGGAAAAGAACTGATTAGAAGAGACTGAGGGGTGGTGCTGTAGATGTTGAAAATTTAGACGGACTGATACAAGGTATGAGGAGATTCTCTACATACTCGACGAATAAAGATATGTGAGGAAATCACTGACAAGAAGAGACAGGATGTTGTGCCATGCTTAAGACATCAAGGAACAACTCCCATGGTCCCATAGTGCTATAGGGAACTGTATAGGGTCCAAACTGTAGGGGCAGACAGGTACTGGACTACATCTAAGAATATTTAAGGAAATAGGGTGCAAATGCTACTCGGAGAAGAAAACCTTGGCACAGAGAGGAAGTTTTGGCATCAAACCAATCAAAAGTCTGAGGAATCAAAAAAGAAAAAAGTGACTGACATGAAAAACCATAAACGCATCATTGCGTTATGTGCAAGATATCAATTAAATCATCAGCTGCTGCGTAGAAAGAAAATCTTGAATTTTCATAAACCAAAGGAACAAGCTGGCTTTGGAAATGGTTATAGTGTAATGGGTCTTTTGCAAGTAGTGAACGAATTAATAGATCGGAAAACTGGGTATGAATTCCATCTTTTTCCGCATACATGGGTTCCCAAAAAGCATTTCATTTAGATTCGATCAAAGCTGAACCAAGAAGCAACAGAGAAACACGTTAGCAATTCGATCTCTATCAATGTACTGAAGGATACACGAGGAAAATCTGACGCCACCTACAAACTTTCGAATGTTTTTCATTTGTATGTTTTAGGCTGTTTTATAAGTGAAGCGTTGTCTCCTAGGAGTAGTTGTAGAATAATTTAACTATGATTTATTCGCTTTGTTACACTAGTTACCTATGTTTGACTAAAAATACCTCGACAACAGTGAAACACACATACCACGAAACAGTGCAACGATCCTCGTAAGAGTACTCCAGTGTGATAGCCACCGCAGTATAGTGTCGTTGGGCGACACTTCCATTGCATCCAGTAAACTTAAACACGAGGTGCACATCGGTCAAATCTTCAACGTTAAACTTATCCATAATGCTATGTATCGCTGTTACTGTTTTAACACTATTTCCGGGGAAACAAACTGCAGACGAAACTGACTGGTACGAAATACAAGCTTGTGGATAAAGACCATAGTGAGTATTACTGTTGTAAACAGCAAGTATCTTGAATGAATCGAACAAGTTTATTTTCAACCGAGGCACACAGTGCATATAGCCGACATTTGCGTTATTGTGCAGATATTTGCAGAGCAGTTCAGATACAAAATTTAACTGTGGATAAGAAGTGAATCGAAATGCAATTCTGTAACCATCCACTGCAGAATCTCATAACAAAATATTCATAATTTATAACATAACTGAACAACCTCTGAAATTTTTTCTGTGTAGTTCGAGATCACTGCGTACATGACAATGATGTGGATTCTATTAGAAGTCTTCGTGATTATGAGAAAGATTTAAGGGAGAAGATTTGTTTTAACATATAGTCCTTTACAGTAAGTTAATATTCATATATTTGCTAGGACTGGAGATTGTCTTTTGTCGCATTAAATTGGTTATGATCTTCGCATTTCAAAACTACAGAGTTATACATGTTGGCTCATCAAGATATCAAATGAGATTTTGGAATGTCTAGTTCATATTTCAAAAGAGTATTCTTTATTTAAAACGTATTTATCAGCTCGTTTTCATGTCTGTTTTTCTGTTCAGCACAAATTTTGCCATTGTTTTTAAAGTAGTTTCCAATGAGTTAGAGGCTTAAATTTTAAACATGGCTCAGAACTAGGTGACAATTCATCATTAACTCACTTAATTGTCTATCTAATTAACCTAGCTTCAACAAGAGTAAGGGGGATGGGGTTGAAAAGTTTTGCTAACACCTGAAATGTCGTCTGCCCTGCAGGACTGGCATGTTGCGCAGGTAGTACCTGAATGTGTGCCAAGCAGTAGACAAGCAGACAGACACGGTTGAGCAGTAATTGGGAGGGGCGATTAGAGAATGAATGTAACAACTAAAACCTCTAACCTCTAGCACCATAAGTGACTAATATATTTGAAACAATATTGTGAAAAGGAAAGTTGCTACTCACCATATAAAGGAGATGCTGAGTCGTAGATATGTACAACAAAAAGAGTGTCACAAATATAGCTTTCGACCAGTAAGGCTACTAAGACCTTTGTCAAAATTAGACAATAGACACACACATACACACTCACGAAAACGCAACTCATACACACATGAATACAGTCTCAGGCAACTGAGGCCTCAGTTGCCTGAGACTGCAGTCACACGTGTGTGAGTTGCATTTGAGTGAGTGTATATGTGTGTGTTTATTGTCTAATTTTGACGAAGGCCTGACGGGCCGAAAGCTATATTTGTGACAGTCTTTTTGTTGTGCCTATCTGTGACTCAGCATCTCAGCTATATAGTGAGTAGCAACTTCCCTTTTCACAATATTGTTACATTCCATCCTCGATTTTCCATTGTTTAATATATTTGAAACTGATAGCTAACAAGGGTTTGGAATTAATTTGATTTAATATTTTAAAAAATCTTATTAAATATAAAACAAATCAATTTTGTTTGCTCCTTTATTTTATTTTTAGGAAAGTAACAGTTTAATGGCCTGATATATTACTAAGAAGTAGGTATAATGCTGTCCTATGCTACTTCATGTTCATAGGGAAGGTGATATTTATTACTTGGTTTCTACGTTTGATACGATTTGACTTCATTCGTATAATGAAATGGTTGGCAGTAGTTAACATTTTTGCTTGTGTGCTCTATAGAGAGTATGGCGACAGGCGTTACCTGTGTTTCAAAGAAGAGGGTGCCGAGCTAATTGACAGCAGTAAAAGCGTATGGCATCTGAGAGCCGAGGGGAGCTTTTTCTCTTTGGAACGGATGGGTGTACATGGGTGGAAACGTTCCCCAGTGTCATTGTGCAGACACATTGGGTGGCGCTTGTCGGTAGGTAGCCATGACCAGGTAGGTTGACCGGTGCATTGTAAGATGGCCGGCAATAAGACAGAGTTTGGACCCTTGTTAGGTAGAAGGCGGATGAGATGGCTGAGAGATTTTGCGAATTCTGTGGGATAGGGCAGTAGCGCCCAGGCATCCAAACTCTGCTACTAAACATATTTGTGAAGGCACGAGGCTTTTAACGAGTTTATGGCCATTCTTTAAAAAGTTCGAAATGGACGCAAGCGGGGAGATAGCGATCTTTTTATGGAGGGCTGTGGTTCCATCCAAGTCATTCGTGTAGCAGAGACATGGCGTACACGCATGGGAAAGAGGGCGCGAAGCTGAATGTTTATTCCTTTTCCCTCAATTAATTTTTAAAGTCTCTGGTTGATCACGTCTGTGTATGCAGAGCAGGGGGGCAATCTCCCAATTTCGAATGCCGAGCTCTAGCTCGTGATCGGTTTGTGCTAAAATGGGTGCGGTCTTAGCAAGTAAACGTGCCATGCTACCGAGCCGTGGAGAAAAGCTGTAGAGAATAGAGATCGCTCTTGTACTGGCGCTTCACTAGTAAAGTACAGCAGGTCTTTACCTAGATGGTGAGACTTGTGTCCTTTGCTTGTGTGCCACATAGAGGCTGTGCCAGTTGCCATCTGAAGCGTCAGAGGTACTGCTTCTTGCATCATGCAAGCAACAAGTTGTGCGTGGGTGTACTTCATCTAAACGTTTGACATATGCCGTCATGCATAGTCGTGTCACAGAGTCAAGCTGGTCTGGCAGATCAGCAAATGGGTCCACCTGCACAGTGGAATCTACAAGGGTTTCAGAGGCTCTACAGGAAGCATCTGTGTTCCGAATCAGCCAAACACGAGACCGCCTACTTGCATATTTCCGGGCGCACGCTGTTAACACGTTTTTCTTAGAAACTCAAGAAAAAGTTTACAATCCATTGATAAATTGACACACAAGACTAAAAGCAGAAAATAACTATTTTTTAAAATATTGATAAACCACGTTCTTAAATCTGTCTAAAATAGAGGACTATTCAGTAAGCAAGTTCCGATAAGTTGCGAAATGGAAAAAACTGTGAAAATCACAAACGTTTTATCTGCAACAGTTAGCTATAGCTTCCACCTGCTTCTCTACATAGTTGCTGCTCCAACCTAGACACTTAGACATTTGTCGTAGTGCTGTACCAACTTTCCACTACCCTCGTCATAGAAGGCCTATGCTTTCTGCCAGTTCTCTACGCTGGTGTAGCTCGTTGTTTGTGCCACAATGTTGTCCCCATAGCTACCGGTTAATTTGAGCAGAGATAAAACTCAGGGGCAACCAGGTACGGGCTGTATTGTGGGTGATCAAACACTTCCCATCGAAAACGTTGCATGAGCATCTCCATTGCCCCTGAAGAGGTGTCCGAGAATTTTCATGAAGAAGGAACTGCATGACAGTTGTGTTATGTGGGCTGTATGACATCAGGCGAAATCTCTCACCAGGCCCTCATACTTGGCGGGAGACGCTAGTTCCTAGGCACCTTTACGTGCTCACTGTGCACTCACAACTGAAACGAGCGACATAGTGCGATGGGTAGCCATACGAGAGACACTACCCTATACATCTGTGCAAGGCTTCATCAGATTTTCACAGTGGTTTCCATTTCGCCATAGATTGGAACTTAGTTTGCGAACAGCCCTCGCAGTGTATAATAATTTTCACTAGCCACATATAGATCTCTAACCCCATACAGATACTAATGAAAATTTGTAATTGTGAATTTTCAAAAGCTATGCAAATACTTGTAAGATTTAAAGCAAGAAAGGTGGTATGCATAAAATAGAGGATAGTAAAGAGGCGAACTATTTATGCATCAGTTAGTAAGTAGTGTAATACTAAGGGGATGAGTATTATTCATGCATCAGTTACACATTGCACGGATCCCACGTGTTTTGTTTTAAATCCAGCGAGTGTTGTCGTTGCTGCTAAAAATTCACAACCACAAATTTTTAGAGCTATCTGTGTGGGTTAGGAATATGAATGGGATTAGCAGAAATTTTTTATGCTATTAAGTCAAATTTATAAAAAATTATTTTAATTTAATTAACTATTTCGTTCTTTCTTTAATCTGTTAATAAAATAGCTCTCTAGGAGGCAAGTTCAAATGGTTCAAATGGCTCTGAGCACCGTAGGACTTAACATCTGAGGTCATCAGTCCCCTAGAACTTAGAACTACTTAAACCTAACTAACCTAAGGACATCACACACATCCATGCCCGAGGCAGGATTCGAACCTGCGACCGTAGCAGCCGCGCGGATCCCGACTGTAGCGCCTAGAACCGCTCGGCCACTCCGGCCGGCAGGAGGCAAGTGTTGTCGTTGTTATGCAGTTGGAGTTTCTTTCCACATGTATCAAAATAAAATCACCCTAGCAGGCTGAGAGATGAGAACTTTTCTGACTGATTTTGTGGTCGGTGAGAGTCAGAATCGTGCCCAAATTCCAACCGTACACGTTTCCTGGGTACCAAAAGTCGATTTCTCGACCGATGTTCGATTTCATTTCCTGGTTTGCATGCGTGGCCCGACCCATTCAGTAACTGCCACGGTGAAAATCACTCGCGTCGGCGAGACACCGAAGGGACGCGGATCCGGCGCGTTGTGCCGTCCTGCCTTGCACGGGCGATTGTTCTCACGCAGCCGCGTTGCCGGCGGACCGTGAAATCCCAGCAGGGCGGCAAGTGCAGTCTGCTGTCGCACGCGGGACAGCGCGGCCGCCTGCGCTCCGCCTGCCCTCTGGTGGCCCTAATCGCATACACCGTGCGTACAGCACCGCTTACAATTGCCACTCAACGGCACTGCTCCCCTACCTGCAAGTGGCATATGCTGCACGGATCTACATGGTCCATCCGAAATGTAACGTCCGTTACGTTACGCGTAAAGTACTGAAATAATTCAAGCAAAATTATTAGAAAATCTCAAAACTTCTTCTTTCTGCTATTGCTCTTCATAATCACTATGAAAATTTAAAAAGTATCGTATCTCTTAACTAATGGACAAATTCCCACTGTATAAGATTCTTCCTCCCGAGATTCCAGCCAGCGTATGACGACTTCCTGACATTCTTCTCCGAAGGCAGAACGTTGGTAGCTTCATGTGAATGAAGAAGTGGATACAACTTCGACCCCGGCCTGATGTTCATAAAAGTTAGTGCAATGATTGTTGTGTTTACCGGTAATTAAGAGACCAGGTGACCTTTTCTTTGTACTACTCTTCTATGTGTTCTTTAATGTCTCATAGTAGGATTCAGAAATTGATTTTTTCGGAATGTATCCAGGAGGAGGTCGGTTCCTCTTGCGATATGCCATCTGAATACATTTCAAGAGACTGAAATTGTTACTCCTTTAAAAAACTGCAAACTCCAGTTTTTAAATGATCGAAGGACGTAGCGAAAGGGAGGTACAAGGGGTTCGGGACACCCTTCCCTCCCCAATTACCTAAATGAAATTACACTTGGCAAACTGCCGCAGAGTGAAATTGAAAGATATTTAATTTTAAGTCATGCGATGGAAGACGGGTACAGGCTGTCGATAGTCAACAAGGCTGTCGATAGATTTAAATTATCTATATACCGATGGCACTGTAAGTTATCGCACATCCAAAATTTATCCAATACCAACTGCTGCTTATTCTTGGTCTTACTTAGGCTCAGTTAACTTCTTTTGTCAATTACTTCAGTTGAGTTATTGTACGTGCTGCTATTTATTCCCTTGTTCTGTGTGCAGTTGTGGAAGTTCTTAATTACTGGTAAGTTTGTAACAAAGAAGAAGAGGTAACCAGTTTTGATTCATCCACTAGTAGTATTGTAAGATAAAAATATGAACGTGCTACTACAGTAGCCTAATTACCTATCTATACCAGTTTAACGTTACCGCTGGAGCCGTTGTCGGGAGACTGGTGGAACTTTGGGGTTGCATTATTTCAGTATTGCACAAGGTAACAGAGTCGTAAACGTAACTACAAATAACATTAAATTAAAAACAGTGCTTAAAAATACACTTGTATTTCCCCGTATCACCCAAAATTTACGTTGATCTACAAAAATATCTCCCAAACGGCGATAGTAGCATTTCTTTAAAAAAAATTCTGAAAATTCAATCATTAGTTGCCCCAACTGCAAAATAGGGCCCAGTTTGGCTACCTGGGCCGTTCTACATTATGAAAACCAGTATCCATTCGGAATGATAGCTAGGGTGTGTGGAAAGTGGAAGGGGTATCTGATGACAGTACATTCTGTAGTTCGTTCGTTTCTAGAAGACTTAGTTCGTCCTAACTGACTGCGTCCTGCATCTCCCCTCACCCCCACCCCCACCCTCCCCACACGCACACAGCGCATTTCGTCCATAAACTACTCACGCCTTTCTAACACTACAATAACTCAAGTGTTTTCATATCTTCTATGATTATCTTCAAACTCTAATGTTTTAGAGTTCTAGAAACATATACAAAAAATATTTTTTCGTTACTTTTGTGTCAGTACTTCTCCTGATTTTTGAAATAGCTATTTATTTCTCGGGCAGAAAGTTAATGTTGTTTTGCGTAAAATTTGCATAATATGCGTAGTTCGGCGATATTTACATTGAAAGGCAGCAAGTGATCATTATTTTGTTTTGTAACCGTGCAGGAAGATGACTCGCTTAAGGAACGGCGATCAATCATGTCTTCAAAGTTTACTGCAAGGAAGATGTTCGACTGTGAAGTGTCTTATCTGTAGTATCTTTGGAACAGTAAGTTGAACCGTCACAACTTTAACGTATTTTCAAATAAACGTCATAGCGATAATGTATATTATACTTCACAGCGAGGTTTATTACCATCAAAGACTTTATAACCATATTATCACGGATAACCACAAAATCATTTATGACATGACGTCGTACACATTACAAATCTAGTTGAAATCAATGCATCAATCAATATTAAGATCCCAAAACTGTAGCTCATAACATTTGTGTACTCCGTTTTGTTTTATAAGTAAGTTTTGTTACTTTAAGTTTCAAGTTGGCTCCTGATATAATAATTTAAAAATAAGTTCTTGATCACTTAAAGAAATTGAAGACTTTTAATGAAATCAAAGTTATCCAAATTATATACATAAAATTAAGTAATCAACAAATTTGTTTTCAGGATAAACAAAAACAGGAGACTTTATGAAGTCCTCTTCAACAAATCGGACCACGTTCTCGCCAATATTCTGGCTACGTCCTTGAATGAACAAACCTATTTCCGCAACAATGCAGTTTTCAAAGTTTTTACAACATTGTGGCACTCTTCCCTATATTTTACATTTTCCTTTGTTCCTGCCAGCTTGCCCTTGCCTAATTATTTTTCCTGTTTTTTCCTGATTTTTGTTCCTGATACAAATTAAAATAGTCCCAGTCCTCTTGTTCTGACCAAGCTTTCGGGAGATTTCCGTTGGTTAGCAGCCAGATTTCCCTCCCAAATATTCCCAATTGTGACGCCCTCTACTCTACTCGCACCCTTCTGGAATATCCGCTTCCAAAGAATTGATTCTTTAACGTGCTGAAACTCAAATAGCCTGCTCTGATCTTCGGAGTAGAAAATGTAAACACGAGTAAATGACACGTTATTATGGAAGGCCAAACAATTTTTATTGAATCTGCTACACTACACTTCCGAGTCACACAGATATGTAACACTATTGTTTCAACGTAGTCACCAAGTCTCTGGAAACAAAAGTCGGAATGTTTTACCAATTATTCAGTCGTCGATGATACAAATTCGCATATTGGACAGAGAGATATTCAGGAACCACAGTAAGAACATCCCTACGGTCGGAGAATCTGCGACTGCTGCGAAATAGTGTGTCAAATGCCTAAAAATTGTGATATGTGGTCTATGTCGATGACCTCATCCACGTCCGTACAATCTTTGCCGTGTTACTGGCACCATTTCATTATGGCTGGAGGCAACATTGGCTTTGGTCCAAACACGAGCAGAATTTCACAGTACTGTCCCACGTTCTTCAGCTTATGAGTATGTTTCCAGTTGCCATGTCCCTCCACTCGGACACTTTTGACTCACCTGTTTCTGTACCGCAGAAGAACTGTATCTGCGAAATATCTAGACCGTGTACTCTTGTTATGTGATGGTCCTGTAGTGGGTCAACATGTCGTCGGAGAAAAAACATCTGAGTGACAGTTTTTTTCTTGGTAAGCACCTTTCATTTCTTTTCCCAATTCGAAACCCACCTGTCCTACTACCAGCTAACCTGGGAACTGGTTGAAAATAAATACGACTCTATTACTGTATCTAAAATAGCACGCTCTACTGCACTGCGTGAAAAGAACCAACAATATAAACCTCAATGACGTACGTACACTGTACATCATGAGGAAGTGAATTACTTTGTACACTCAAAAACACAGGATGTAAAAAAAACTACGTATACAGATTTATAGACTTACTGGAGGAGGTGAAACGAAGTACTTCTGATATGTAACACAAATGTCACAAGTACACCGACTGGCCGCCAGTCCTTGAAAATTTTGATGCTGGGCTTTCCCTACCCCAATGTTCAGTGTTGTTTTGATTTCTTGGTATGCAGCAAGTTTTCATTTAAGTCTGATTTGCAAGTAAATTCCCCCTCAGTGCTGCCAATGTTACGGTCTCAATACGCCCCAGAATAAACAACTAAATTATTCTTGCTTATATTATGTTCTGTTTATATGATAGTTTCTACCGATATATAAATTTTCTTAGTAGCTGATTACTTTCGAACCAAGTTATCAGACATGCTTCTTATTTATCGGGAAACACGAAGCGAAGGTCGAGCAGTAAGGCATCTGTTCGCAGAACGATTTCGATGGAGGTCGCAAATCGTGCCACATTTTGAAGACTTGATGTGAGTCTTCATGAGACCCGATCCCTTAAGCTGACAGGAAGTTTTGTTACAGCGTATTGTGGAAATTCCCTGCACATGCACACTATCCAAAGCCAAGGAACTAAATGCCCCCTGTGCCACTGTGAGGAACATACTGCACCTGACGGGCTTGCATCCATTCAAATATACAAAGGTATAAGACCTGTCAGCTAATGACTTTCCCCAGCTCACGGAATTCTGTCAGCGGTATCTAAATGAAACTTTAAACATTCTTGACTTACATATGTGTGTCTTATTTACTGACAAGGCTGCATTGGCAAGGAAATAAATAGCCGCAGTAGTCAAGTCTGAAAGTCGGAAAATACAAGGCACTTCCTGTGTTCCACAAGCTACAGAGATTTACCATAAATGTGTGGGCCCGTATTGTTCACGAGCATCTGACTGAGCCGTATCTTCTGCCTAACACACTAGGTGCACGGAATTACCGTATCTTTTGTCTTGAACTACTACTGAACATGTTGGGGTATCTCCTGGTGCCAGTGAGGCAATGATAATGGTTCCAGCATGACGGAGCCCCACCACGCATTGCTGTTGATAACACAGAACATTCACACTGTTACGATCAGGTGAAATTACAATCGTCCGGCCTTAGTTGTGGGTTCTTTGACTGCTGTGGAAGACGCCTCATTGGACTAAATCGTATGAAATATCAGTTCACTATATTACATGACTGATAAAAAAATTACTTAACTTGATACAACCATTTTCTACCAGAGCGCTTGATAACTTACAGACATCACTGACTCTTAAAGCATGACTTAATGCACTAATCAACAAACTATTCTCTTGAAGTCCAGTTTCAACATTGACAAAAGTACATGTCCATCTGAGACTTGACTAATTCTTTAGTTCACCTCGATGATACTGACTTCCGTGCGAGGGTGCTGCAGAACTGAGGAAAGGTGTGTCTTCTATAGCCTATTCGCTGTTGCCGATTGTAGCGAGACATCGCTAATGTCTGTGGCATCTATGTTCGATGCCGACTTTGGTGTGGTGGCATCATCTTTGGACAATGCCATATAGACAAGCTTCTTTTTCCTGCCCTTATGCCATACGTAACGATAAATAGTTCAGGCAAGAAGAGAATAGAAGTTTTCGACATGTGGTGCTACAGAAGAATGCTGAAGGTTAGATCGGTAGATCACTTAACTGATGACTAGGTATTGAATAGAATTGGGGAGAAGAGGAATTTGTGGCACAACTTGACTAGAAGAAGGGATCGGTTGGTAGGACATGTTCTGAGGCATCACCAATTTAGTGTTGGAGGGCATCGTGGACGGTAAAAATCGTAGAGGGACACCAAGAGATGAGTTCACTAAACAGCTTCAAAAGGATGTAGAATGCAGTAAGTGCTTGGAGTTGAAGAACCTTGCACAGGACTTTGCGTGGAGAGGTGCATCAAACCAGTCTATAGACTGAAGACTACAACAACAACATGACAAACATTCACTGGGTCGGCGTGTTAATCTGTAGTTGACAAGGTTAGACAGTGGCCGGATACGCTTCCTGTAGTCATCCGTTGCCCCCACCCCAGGACGGACTTCGTGTACACGATTTGTCTGCCTCTAGTGTTATTCCATTTGGAAGTTTGAGACGGCTTTAGGCGCTTCAGTCTGGAACCGCGTGACCGCTACGGTCGCAGGTTCGAATCCTGCCTCGGGCATGGATGTGTGTGATGTCCTTACGTTAGTTAGGTTTAAGTAGTTCTAAGTTCTAAAGGACTGATGACCACAGATGTTAAGTCCCATAGTGCTCAGAGCCATTTGAACCATTTTTGAAGTTTGAGAACGTTTTCGAAATGTTTGGGAATGGTGCAACTGAGGCGGGCCGTGACGGACTGATATGGTAGGATTTGAAAAACCGCCTAAAACCCACATCCAGGCTCATCAGCACACCGGGCGTCGTCGTTAATTCGCCGGCTGGAATCGATACGGTCCGGCGCACCTTCTCGAATACCAGAAGCAGGTTGCTAATGCAAGCGGCTATCCGGAGAGGCTAGAGAACATTTAGTCAATGTTTCCCCATTCCTGAATTAGGACAGGTGGCCCACCTCTCCGACTTCGTAGATCCCCAAACAGGTCTAACAAGAAAAAGTTTTCACGGTGCATGGTAAGCTCCATGAGTATAATCAAAAAACAAGTCCCTTAAAGAATAGTTCCTGGTATTTATCTTTCAAGTTGTGGAATATTTTTTTATGATTCAGGACACGCTATTTTCACTAGAAATAAAATTCTTCTATAGTTAATAGCTCATAATTATTATTAACTCTGTTTTTGCTTAGATTAGCGCATGCCAGGAAGAAGCAATATTGACTCTTTGTTGAATGGTAAGGTAATTGTATTGTTGAATATGTACGCATCACATAATCAGCGTAGTGTGTAAGTATAATGTGACCGTCGAATATACACTGCGGTACAGGTTTCAGGTCAGCGGAGGGCGTCCAGTGTTGACTGATGGACAAGCAGCGGGCAAATCAAACGTGAGCTACTTTAATAACTTCAGTATCTTAAGCAGGTCAGGTCACTGTAAGTAGTGACTGAAATGTATCTGCAATTGTGAATACGAGCCGCGCCGGATTAGCCGAGCGGTCTGAGGCGCTGCAGTCATGGACTGTGCGGCTGGTCCCGGCGGAGGTTCGAGTCCTCCCTCAGGCATGGGTGTGTGTGTTTGTCCTTAGGATAATTTAGGTTAAGTAGCGTGTAAGCTTAGGGACTCATGACCCTAGCAGTTAAGTCTCATAAGATTTCACATACATTTGAACATTTTTTTGTGAATGCGATTAAACATCAGCTGCACAAGGGAATAGTGACAGCGAAAATTTGTGTCATCCCCGGACTTGAACCCGGATTTCCCGCTTATCGCGTAACATCGTGTAACACAGACACTGCGAATACTATTTTATGCATGTATGTCTGAAGAACATTGCGTAGTACTTACAGATACTGCAAATTTCATTTCATACCTAGACAAGCTCGCGACAATGATAACGAAAGTCCCTCCCTGTGCGGAAATCAAAGCAATTGTATAAGTACAGGACGTAAACATACAGTTCCGTATGGATGTTTGTATCGGTCCTAGAAGTGCGTTCAGGTAGCTTGAGTGGTTAGGGCGACCGCTTGCGATAAGCGGAAAATCCGGTTTCGAGTCCCGGTTCGGCCCAAATCTTCATTGACACTAATCCACTGTGCAGTTGATGTATAATCGTATTCACAATTGCGAATACATTTAATTCGTTTCATACGGCTGTCATTCACCGCAGTGTCTGTTTCCTCAAACAGGCGTGCATGTACTAGTATGATGAAAGTTAAGATACTAAGTTATAGAATTTCTATCACAATACAGTCCAGTATACATCTAACAGATACAGTTAACCCATCAAATGTCGCATCCATGAAGGCTTCCTCGGCAAGATTACGCAGAACGTAAGGAATTAGGGAAGAATAGCTAGAGCTGAGCAGCTGATTGATAATGAGATCAGAGAGAGTAATAGCCCGCCTGACGGTATTCATGTGCAGATTCTTTAGAAAAATGTTTCAAACCCTAGTTGGGATGATCATATGGGTGTTTAAATACTCTCCTGTGCACATTATTACAGTGTCTTAGATTCTGCGGCACACAGCGCTGTGTATGGGTAAGTCATCAGCCTCCTGAATGACATGGGCTTGAGGAGATTTGCAGACCAGTACTGCAAAACACTAGAACTTTCGATGGCACTACAATTTTCAAGAACACCCACCCAGCCATCCTTTAGCCAACAGTGCCTACAAAAGCAGCCATGGAGTCGTTTCTGTCTCCCATTTCCTCCCCCTGCCCGCTCATACGTCAGCGGTTGCTATTACCGCGACGAGATGACAGTGCACATTAATTTCTGCCAGCTGTAATGAGAGCAGCTGTGGGGCATAGCTCCACGCGTGTTGTAACGCACCCAACACACGGAGAACAATTTTGCGCTATCTGTCTTCCGCTGTGATGTACTATCTGGTATTTAATAACGGACAGATCCAGAGATATTCATTTCGTTTTACTACACATTACAGAGGAATCCCTTATACTACAAAGCAGCCCATTTTAGTATTTCTTCTCATTCCGCGCGAAGGTCATTCGATACCAACTTGACCATCTCCAACTGAGTTAGATATTGCACAGATGTTCCTTACAGACTAAAACTCTGTTTGGAAAAATTTGAGTTCAATATAGAAAACAATGTCGTCATTTTGCAGAGCCCTCGATTGGATGGCGTAAAATATCAAGTGAGTTATAAGGCAGTTTGGACCAAATTTAAGACGGCTCAAAACTTGATCCTGTTGTAATCCACAGACGTTATTTGGATCAGAGGCACAGCCACTTTTTTTTTACTTAACATACTGTAAAAATTTAAAGACTGTTTCATTCACCGTTTTTGCGCTGATTGAGGTAAATTTAGGTCTAAAATTAGTATGCTTTTCCAAAAATTATTGCGCTCAAAATAATGATAGAAAATTGTCGGGACTGATTATTGACCAACTCTGACCGAAGCTAGTATGAAAACTCTGAATGACTCACCCATGATATTTTAATAGTGTCATGAGTACAAAATGTTGCGCAGCTAATCCAAATACCCATCTCACAATATCATTCGTCTGAATCTTAAATTTGGCGGAAACTGTCACAGAACTCACATGACATTTTGAACATTCCGACTCAAAGCCCTGTAAAACCATGAATTATTTATTTCTTGATAAACTTTGAACAGTTTAGCTTTATTCTGCAGGGAACATCTGTGAAAAGTTTCATTCAAATAGCCGTTGGATAGCTGGTGGTGATTCCTAAAAGTGTCCTTTTGATTTAGAATAATGCATAAGCCAACTTCTTTTCAAAGAACTTTAAGGTAACCTCTAGTCCCGCTAACTGGTTTCGCCTAATTATCTTGCCACTGCGTCCATCAGATTTTTGGGCTGTTATTATTCCAACTTGTTCCCAAAGAACTTTAAGGTGTCCTCTAGTACCGCAAACTGGTTTCGCCTAATTTTCCCTGCAACTGCGTCCATCAGATATTTGGGATGTTACTGTTCGGCGACTCAGTCGGTGAGTGAGTTCCAACTGTGTCATTGGATTGTTAGTATGAGGAACGAAAACTTGCACCGTCGTTCATAGTCCACCTTAAACTGAACGTCCTTCTACAACCGGGTGGAAAATGGAACGAAAACTTGCACCGTCGTTCATAGTCCACCTTAAACTGAACGAACGTCCTTCTACAACCGGGTGGAAAATTCAGTACAGAAGTCGGGGTAAGGCAAGAGCGTAAAGCTTACCGGTGTTAAGCAACCTTCTACTTCATGACATTACTTTACACTAACTATGTTAAAGCGTTTCATTTTCATTTTTTTTTCTTTTTACGAAGAAATTTGTAACTTGTAAACAACTGTTATGTTATTGGTAATGTATACGGTGTTTGAGAAATTAACAAAAGGTAATTATAATTTAAGGCATGTATTCATGAATAGTAAAAAGCAAACTTCTGTAACAAAGCTGTAAAAGCTTCATTCATTTTTCTAAAGAGAGAAATGACTTGTGAAGGAAGCAGAGACTTCTTCTTCTAATGTATCACTTATCCATTAGTATTCGTTGTACTTGAAATACGTTACTGAGATCATTATATATATGCTTTTCATGGTAATAATTTTCATTTATAAATATCGGTGTCTGCTGTTACTATAGTAAACACTTCATACCTCCATACCCAATATGTTTAATGATTTTATACTACTCGAAAGAATATAACAGCGATGGCTTCATGGTTTAAAAATAATAATGGTTCAATATTCTAAAAGTATTAATTATACATGGATGTGTGTAAATTTTCTAATCAAATTGTGCCATCGCATTTGCGATGTGTCTTTCCCGATACAAAATCATACTCATCCACAGCATATTTTTGTTCATTTAAAAAATTCTCCCACTTTTATCTGCCAGTAGGGGAGGACACGTTACAGTCTATTTTTCTTGCACATTTCAGCTGCTTTCCACAAAACACTGGAGAGCAGCAAACTAGAGAGCACCAGTTAGATACGTAGCGCCACTGTATGAGAGTTATATATCGATACCCCCTGGAGTTATGTATTGACAGATGTATATCAGAAATTTCATATTACTTTATTTAGAACTATACCTGTCATATTGTCTTGCTGCAATTGCCAGAGCGTGGCCATAGCTAGAAGCATTAAAATTACGTCATGCGTCAGACAATTTAGAAGTACTGCGTTCCGCTTTGAACGCTTGGCCAACACGTTGTTCTGTTCTGAAAGCTTGTATGACATGATTCCGCTCAGGGGTGTCATTAAAGCTCCTATCTGCGTTATTCTCTATTTCTTTAGTGTTCAGTCCTGATATTGATTTGCAGCAATACAGCAGTACCCTATTCCACCCTTCTTCCTACCTTTCCTCATACGTAGCATACCTTACATCGCTCACAATCTACTGCATGTATGATATCCTGGCCCTTTCCTCAACAGGTTCTTCTGCTATAGTTCTTATGATTTTATTGTGACTTAAAATGCGTCCTAGAGTTTGTTTCTTCTCGTCTGCTGTCTCCCAGAGTACTCGGCTATTCTTCTCTTTTCTTAGCAACTCTTTTTTTGTAAACTCTATCAACTGATTCATCCTTCTCTACCACTAAATCCCCTGTGCTTCTAGTCATCATGTCTCCTGTTTCCATATTGTCCAAGTTTCACACTCCTACAGCGCCACACTCGAAACAAATGCTTTCATAGAATGATGTTCTTGCTGGCAAGTAGGCTCTTTCTCATACTGAATGCAGTTTCTGGCTGTTGTATTCTGCTCACAATTTCTTTTCGTCTACTACGGTAGCCTGTGATCCTGTTTCCCAAATAGGAAAATTCCTGTCCCACCTTCCCTCTTCCAATTCTCATTCTTAGAGGTACATAATTCTCTTCAGTTCTGTACATCATCACATAAGTCTTTCTCTTGTTTATTCTCATTCCGTACTAATTAAGAAAAACCTTTCTGTTGTTCTGCGGGCCTTCTGTGGGTCTTCTTTCTTCTCCATGATGATAGCAATATCATTGGCATAACGCAACATGTCTATCTTCTGTCCATTTATTTTTCCCACCCCAGTTGTTGAGCAAAGTTGGTCTGCAAATTTCTAGATGTAAGCACTGAATATTAGAAGAGAGAGAGAGAGCATAGCCTTCTGTCAGGCGTTTATTAATTTTTTGTTCTTGTGGAAAGGAAAACGTTCTCAAACTTCAAAAATGGTTCAAATGGCTCTGAGCACTATGGGACTTAACAGCTGAGGTCATTAGTCCCCTAGAACTTGATTATAAGTTATCAAAAATTTTTGTAAAATTATATTTTCAGTACGATTGAATATACAGGGAATCTGCCCAACGAGTCTCCAGAGAAATTTTCTACGGCGTCTCGGCAGATATTTGCAGTTTCTCTTTAGCAATGTGCAGCCGGAGTCAGGCCAAACAATTACTACTCCGTCGCCCTGTGTCGCTGGAAAGTGCTGGTTTGTTTCCCGTTACGAATAAAATAATTTTTAAAACGGAATTTTATGTGGCCATTCGATATAGCGGTACCAAACAGGCTAGATCGATATTCGTTTTATCAATATGTTTTAAAAGGAAAATTAAAACGAGAAGAATAATCACTACTCCAGATGTGACAAACAAGTGCTGGATATGTACTCTATGAGGCACTGGTTCTGTGATTGGGCGAGCATTAACAGAACGATCACGGCGTGATGGTACTTATTAGACATCAATAGCAAAGAAATACAAAAAAAATTGATATAATATGTTAGAAAAAGAGAAAAAATCACATGCTGACAAATCAAGTGCAGTTGAACATACGTATGGTAAAGTATGTGAACGTTTCTGTCAGACCACATGGAAATTAATACGAGAGAAGCTAGCTAGTTATTCGATGTAACGGATCTCCTAAAAACTGTGATATACACACAGCCCTGCAGCCAAACTATGTGGAAGTCATTTCGGCTGGAACCAGAACACGTTACATAGGACTGTTCAAAAATGGTTCAAATGGCTCTGAGCACTATGGGACTTAACTGCTGAGGTTATCAGTCCCCTAGGACTTAAACCTAACTAACCTAAGGACATCACACACACCCATGCCCGAGGCCGGATTCGAACCTGCGACCGTAGCGGTCGCGTGGTTCCAGTCTGTAGCGCCTAGAACCGCTCGGCCACCTCGGTCGGCATATAGGACTGTTGATGCGTGTGTAATAAAGGGTGAATTTTTGAAGTACAAAAACGTCGCCTGCAGGAGGTACAAGTGATTTGCTTATGGAAATTACCCTCCTACTCTGTTGCTTGGCGAAAGAGTTAAATAATTAACGTCAAAGATTTTAGTACATAGGAACTAACTTTGGACACCACCAATGATGTCCGAATATCAGTTACACTCAGATCTTAGAACAAGTTGCCGCTCGGGAGACTTCTTGGTTCGTGTTGACAACAACCGTTGGATGCGAATAAGGAAAAGTATTTCACATCAACTGCAAACTGCTGTGCTTCCCGAGTTACTGCTGTAGCTCTTCTCACGTTTTTCGACCTACATATTTCGTCTGAGACGAAGCAGCTCCATAAAATCTTTGTACTATGATCATTTTACGTAAGACGTTTTTCCGACTTTTTTGTTAGATAGTTAAAATCTGCGATAGATCCGTAACTCTTGCATTGCCTAAAAATGGTAGTCTATTTTTCGATTTATTTCAGCATTACCTATCCATCATTCGAGTTTACGTACACGTCAAAAGCTATATAAAACAAGCAACGTGTGTAATCCCAAATCTCTATGTGAAAGTTTATGGAGATTCTACATCGGGAAGTCCAAACTCCATAAATTTTTACAAAATTTAGGGATGACAGTTGGCCCTCAAAACGCACAAACGTAGCTCACTGAGCGTTAATAGGCGGAAGCACTCTTTATCGGTGATTACACTATCGGTGTTAGATCAGTGGAGATAGTCAAAACCGATAACATAAGAGGCAGCCCCTACTCTGAGTATTATGCAGACTACAAGATACCAAGGTCATGATTTTCATAGTCTACCACCCACTCAATTGAGTTAGTCCTACAGCAAAAGTGAACAAGACCACTTTGTAGGAATTTTGTACACGGATATATTTTCGCTAGAGGCCACGGTTTTCAAGAAAGACGGAATTGTAGATCACTTTGGAACGTTTTTCTTGAATAATTCGAAAGCTATGGCCTCTAGTGACAACCCATCCCAGTACAAAAGTCAGCTTTATTAAATTCCCTAGAAGCATGTACTGTTCATTTTTTTCTGTAAGACTAATACAGGGTGAGTCAAAAAGGACTTTACAACTTCGGAATCACATAGAAATTTATTGAGATAACTTACAGAATCGGTAGATGCGTCGTTTTGTAGCAAACAGCCTATACCGATACCTGGTTGTGACTCTAAATAAAGTAATATTTTTATTTGCTGAAATATTTTTGACTATACGCAAAGAATTTGATAGATGCATGCATACATAAAAAGGAATAAATTGATTTATGAATAACACCGATAAGATCGGTATATAAACTGTATAATAATGAGGAATCTCCTTGTTCTGTGTAATTAGAATGAAAAAAATTGTTGGTTAATTATTATACAAGGACAAAGAATTCAGTACTTGGTTTCTCTTGTTATGGAATGCACGCAACGATCGGCTATTGAACATTGGAAGACTGTAACAATTTAATAATTCTTAAAATATGTTATAGAAAGAGCTATTGTTGTTTCGCTGAAGTAGACAGTCGTTTTCCATGCAGGAAGTAGCAACTTTTCTAATTTTCGGTGACTGCAGCAGGGCAGAAAGATCGCGCCAATAAAATCCAGTTAATGAGGTTGGTGTTACCCCTACAGCACTATCACTTTGAAATTAGGCATGTTGCGGGAAATGACAAAGTGGTTGCTTGCCCAAAGCGGTCCCATATTAACAGAACTGGTAGAACAATCTACAAAATACAAGATTCTGCTGATCAAGGGTACAAGCTGCCGGCAGGAATACTTGAGAATGCGAAGAGATACCGAAATCGTGCAAGAGGCAGATCAGTTGTGGACCGAAGTAAAATATTTGCTGGATACAAACCAAACAAGTGACATAAACAAATATCATACAGAGCAAGATGGACTCTTCTTTCATCGAAATCAGATAGAGAGTGAACAATGGTGTGTGTCTACCCCCTAAGACGCCATTGCAGTGCAATATGGTACTCTGACCATAGTTGGGGTCACTCTGGGATTAGAAAGTGTATGAAAAAGACAGTGACAAACAGCTATTTTCAGAATTTGTCAGAAAAGTGATATGCACCTTTTTAATCTGCCAAAATGCGAAACCCACAAATTTCAGCACTTGTAACGAACTGGCATCAATGGTTCCGACGGGGTCTCTCCGGTTAACATCTATCGATATAAGAGGCCCTCTACCAACAGCTAGGGGTGGACTAAGGTACTTGGTGGCAATGTATGATATATTTTCGAAGTGCTTGAAGATGTAGCCCACAAGGAACTCAACATTAGCTACAGTAGTACGAAAACTATCGGCTGGCTATATACCCCGCGTCGGGAGGTCAATTACTCAGCTGTCAGACAATGCTGCTTACTTTAAGGGTACTAAGTGGAAGCAGTTTCTGAGGGAAGAGAATGTTAAACACGATGTTGGTGTCCTGATTTAATCCAAGCGCGAATCTCATTGGGAGGACTTTTCGTGAGTTTAATAAGCTTGTGACGACATGTTTTTCTAATCAGCACACCAAATGCGTAGAATATATTCCGCGCTTTGAGAATATACACTGAAGAACCAAAGAAACTGGTACAACTGCCTAATATCGTGTAGGGCCCCTGCGAGCACGCAGAAGTGCCGCAACACGATGTGGCATGGACTCGACTAATGTATGAAGTAGTCCTGTACGGAATTGACACCATGAATGCTGCAGGGCTCCCCATAAATCCGTAATTAGTACGAGGGGATGGAGATCTCTTCTGAACAGCATGTTTCAAAGCATCCCAGATATCATCAATAATATTCATGTCTGGGAAGTTTGGTGGCCAGCGGAAGTGTTTAAACTCAGAAGAGTGATCCTGGAGCCACTCTGTACCAACTCTGGAAGTGTGAGGTGTCGCATTGTCCTGCTGGAATTACCAAGTCCGTCGGAATGCACAATGGACATGAATGGATGCAATGATCAGACAAGCTGCTTATGTACGTATCACATGTCAGTGTCTTATCTACACATCAGGGGTCCCATATCGCTCCAACTGCACACGTCCCACACCATTAGAGAGCCTCCACCAGCTTGAACAGTCCCCTGCTGACATGCAGAGTCCATGGATACATGAGGTTGTCTCCATACCCGTACACGTGCATATGCTCGATGCAATATGAGACTCGTCCGACCAGGCAATATGTTTCCAGTCATCAACACTCCAATGTCGGTGTTCACGGGACCAGCGAGGTGTAAAGCTTTGTGTCGTGCGGTCATTGAGGGTACATGAGTGGGCCTTCGGCTCCTAAAGCCCATTTCGATGGTGTTTCGTTGAATGGCCCGCACGCTGACACTTGTTGATGGCCCAGCAGTGAAATTGGCAGCAATTTGCGGAATGCTTCTCTTCAGTCGTCGTTGGTCCCGTTCCTGCAGGATCTTTTTCTGACCGCAGCTATGCCGGAGATTTGACGTTTTATCGAATTCCTGATATTCACTGTACAGTCGTGAATTGGTCATATGGAAAAATCCCCGCTTCATCGCTGCCTCCGAAATGCTGTGGCCCATCGCTCTTGCGCCGACTGTAACACCACTTTAAAACTCACTTAAATCTTGATAACTTGTCATTGTAGCAGCAGTAACTGCCCTACGCCAATGCTGTCTTATGTAGGCGTTGCCGACCGCAGCTCCTTTTTCTGCCTGTTTACCTGCCTCTGTATTAGAATACGCATGCCTACACCAGTTTCTTTGGCGTTTCAGTGTATACAACAATTTACCACACGAGTCTACTGGTTATACATTAGCTGAAGTTATGAGGTCGGGTGTAGAGTCAGACAAATGTGCCATGTACCTAGGCAAGTCACCAAAGAAGAAAAGACGCAGGTGTGGGTATCGTTAAAGAAACATGCTGACTTGAAGCTGAGAAAATGAGACAAACAGTTAGAAACTCTATACCAACATGAGGAGGGACAGTTGATCCTGCTTATGACACATCCAAAGGTCCCTAACATTAAAAGGATTAACAAAAAGTCGCAACAGTTGTATACTGGACCATATCTGATCATAAAAATACCTTATGAAGGATGCTACCTGCTGGCGCATCCATATACAGTAAGGGTAACAGACCTCACCCAAAGGTGAAACCTAACCCATTGAATATGTAAATAGTTATCATTAAGTTCATTTTTATTATGTATGTGTTTTTATGTGTAACGTTTAAGTATTGTGAATCTGTATCTGTGATTTGCTTTATGGCTAAAATGTAACCATGAAAGAAAGTTTCTATTGCGAAAGCAATCACTTTGTCATTAGTCTGAGACGACAAATTAAGGTCAGAATCTGACTAGAAATAACTGTGTGGTCCTCGGTGTACTTGTTGCTCGTTTCCGGTCTGAAACATAGAAATGAATTCAGAGATTATTTGATTTTCATGACGAATTCGTCAATAATCTATTGAAGTGTAGTTGTCTTGTTTTCGCGAAAATTACAAGATCACTAATGTGCTATGCCACTGTGAATCTGTACGGTTTCAAGAGTAATAGTAGACGCATTACTCGCCAAACAATCCTTTGTGGAATGCCAGTCTCGCGAGATGCGCATTGCGTTGAATTTTATGGGCTGAAGACAAAGCTCTCCATAATCTGTTCGATATGATTGTCAACACGAGAGCGACCTGGTGATTTACCATGTCGCAGTGAACATCCCATATCAACGACGTTCTTCTGCCAAGAGTAAATTGTAGGCCTGCTTGGAGGTTTTTTGACGTATTCGGTGCGGAATTTAGGCTGAAGAGTTGTTGCAAAGTCCATTTCATGTAATCAAAACACACAGTGAACACGCTCCGCACCAGTAAGAGTAGCCATTTTAACTTTCCACTACGCTGGCTCTCCTGGAGGCCGCATGGCATACTGATACACTAAGCGAATCAAACTTGAGGTTGTTTGTTATAAAGTGGCACATCTATCGATTCTGTAAGTTATCTGAATAAATTTCTATATCATTCCAAAGTTGTAAAGTCATTTTTGACTCACCCTGTAGTTTGCTCGTAGTGAGCGAGAGAATACGAAAATTTTACACGTGATATTTTGTTGCGTTGTTGGTTGCGTATAACGCAGCGGTAGGGGCACCTGAATCACCCTATACAAGTGTACGGATCGCAGAGATTTATACACGTATTTTAACTAGATGCAGTAAGGGTACATGACAGAGGCAATTCACGAAACCGTCGCTATTGCTCTTCAGTATGGGACCCATACAGGTTAAGATTAACGGAGGTAATGGTGAAGGTACAAGGGAGAACCGTCCTTTCCACAGTGCACAGTGCGTTCGTCTAGTAACTGCAAGAGCGTCAAAGCGACGCTCAAGCAATTCTAGCGATAGATGCAGACGGAAAGACGCTATGCAAAAGGGAAAGCTATCTGTTACAATTCTAAGAGTGCGTCCAAGAAAGCGGTGCAACGCACACGTCTTGTGTTGGAGCCATTGTATGGTACAGCAGTAGTATTACTGTTATACAACCAAGCATGTTATTGTTCTGTAGTTGTCTCTAGTTGCCTTACATGATGCCATTCCCTTACAAAAAAGTTACTTTAGTTAGATATAACTAGGGGAAGACTTACACTTTTGAAGTTCCAAATGATAGGAAATATTTACAATATTTAATGAACACAATGTATTATAGCACGTTGTTTTAGGAAAACAATTGCTACATGGCCTATGGGCCCAATCCTATTATGTACATGCAGAAAGATTTTACTTTTAAATCTGCGATTGTTTATGACGTAATCCTAATTAATACAGATCTCAGAGCAGTCACAGGTGTGTTAACGTCAGCGACGCGTTTCGAGGGTCTGCATCATCATCTTCAGTAGAAAACAGTTGCTCGCAAGTTTACTTTCGGTTGCTGCAGCCAGTCGTCTACTTTGCATTTTTTTACTGTAAAACTAAAACTGAAATAGAATTAATTATGTCATTTTTTATTAGTATAGAATAAGGCACTGAAGTTGACATTATTAACAACAGCAAAATTAGTTCTAATTTTTTCCAGCAAGCTGCATACTGCATGTTATTACCCTACATAGACTATTGCTAAGCACTCACCTGTCTCATAAAAGTTCTACAGTCCTTCTAAATTTTGTACTTCACATTTTTTGCCATAGAGATGGATGTATTTTGTTGATTGCTCATATAGTCTAAAATCTGTTTGTGGTCAATTTCCTTAGAAGAACTAATTTCTTAGCTTTCTTCACATTCTCTGTAACACCAATCTTCGCTGATACCCTCTCTTACCTAACCGAATCTTCAGGATAGCAATACGGTATTACGGTACTGCAGTGCCTGTATTTATAAGAAGTATCATGTAATCTTCCTTTGGACATGCATGCGAAGGAACAGGCACTGTGACGACTACAGCCATTATGAAACAGAGGAAATGTATTCACAATTGCGAATACGAGCAAACTCCAATTGCAGAATGGAATGGCGGCACTGGACATTTGTGCCGGCCTGGAACTCAAGCCCCGATTTCCCACGAGAGGTTGCTCCAAGCATTTCTGCAATCCGTGCACGCTTCATGGCCACTCCGTAATCTCCATATTTATTCGTCCATGTGCCGTTAACCAGCACTCTTACATTTACTATAGTTCCAGTACAGGTCAGACATTTAATCGGAAGTCGATAGCCCAATATCGACGGATAAATACGATATTACAGTGCCTCTGTTCGTAAGAAGTATTATGTAATGTTACTTCGGAAATGCAAGCATTGTCTTTCCCGGGCACGATTTTGATCCTATCCTGACAGCCTCTCATCCACCAGTATATCTTCCCCGTATAACTTGCTGGAGAAGCACTCTGGAAAAAAGTAGGATGCTAAAAAACAGCTTAATCGCAACTTACGTGATTACACTGAGGTAACGAAAGTCATCCTCCTAATATCGTGTCGCTCCTCCTTTGCCGGCCCGCATCTCGTGGTCGTGCGGTAGCGTTCTCGCTTCCCACGCCCGGGTTCCCGGGTTCGATTCCCGGCGGGGTCAGGGATTTTCTCTGCCTCGTGATGGCTGGGTGTTGTGTGCTGTTCTTAGGTTAGTTAGGTTTAAGTAGTTCTAAGTTCTAGGGGATGATGACCATAGATGTTAAGTCCCATAGTGCTCAGAGCCATTTGAACCATTGTTTTTTAACTCCTCCTTTGCCGGGCAGCAACTCGACGTGGCAGGGGCTCAACAAGCCGTTGAAAGTCCCCTGCGCAAATATTGAGTAATGCAGCCTCTACAGCCCCTCATAATTGCGAAATCGTTGCCGGTGAAGCGTTTTGAGCACGAACTGATCTCTCGATTAAGTCCCATAAATGTTCGATGGGATTCAAGTCGGGCTATCTGGGTGGCCTAATCCCTCGTTCAATTTCTTCAGAATATTCTACAAACAAATCACAATTTATTCTGGCCCAGTAACATGGAGCATTGTCATCCACATTTATTATTTGGGAACATGAAACTCATGAACAGCTGTAAATGGTTTCAGTTGGTTCAGGTGGACCAGAGGACCCAGTCCATTCCATGTAAACACAGATCACATCTTGTGGAGGCACCACCAGCTTGTACAGTGCATTGTTGACAACTTGTATCAATGGATTCGTGGAGTTTGCGCCACGGTGGAACCCATCATCAGCTTTTACTAGCTGAAATCTGGACTCATCTAACCAGGTCACGCTTATGCAGTCGTGTAGCGTGCATCCGATATGGTCACAAACTCAGGAGAAGCGCTGCAGGCAATGTCGTGCTGTCAGTAAACGCACTCACTACGGTCGTGTACTGCCGCAGCTCATTAACGGCAAATTCCGCCGCACTGTTCTAACCGATACGTTCGTCGTACGTCCCACACTGATTTATGCGGTTATTTCACTCAATGTCCTTGTCTGTTAGCGCTGACAACTCTAAGCAAACGCCACTGCTGCCGTTCTTTAAGTGAAGGCTGTCGGCCACTGCGTTGTCCGTGGTGAGAGGTAATGCTTGAAATGTTGTATTCTCGGCATCCTCTTGACACAGTGGATCTCGGAATATTTAATTCCCTAACGCTATCCCAAATGGAATGTCCCACGCGTCTAGCTCCAACTACCGTTCCGCGTTCAAACTCTATTAATGTCCGTCGTGAAGCAATAATCACGTGGGAACCTTTTCACATGAATCACCAGCGAACAAATGACAACATCAATACACTACCCATTTTCACCTTCTGTACGCGATACTGGCTAAAATGGCTCTGAGACTTAACTGCTGAGGTCATCAGTCCCCTAGAACTTAGAACTACTTAAACCTAACTAACCTAAGGACATCACACACATCCATGCCCCAGGCAGGATTCGAACCTGCGACCGTAGCGGCCTCGCGGCTCCAGACTGCAGCGCCTAGAACCGCACGGCCACTCCGGCCGGCCTACGCGATACTACCGCCATCTGAATACGTGCATATCCCTATCCCATGAATAGTTTTTTTTCCACCTCAGTGTATTCCCGGAATGAATATATCACTCTGCGTCGTAGTGACAAATTGGCAATGTTCCGCGTTCGAGTCCCGGCCCAGCATATAGTTATAATCTGCCAGAAGGCTACAAAAATGCACACATCCTGTTGCAGAGTGCAAGTTTATTCAGTCAGTTAATCACTTCTTCCGTTATCAGTAAAGACTTCGCTACCTAATACAGTGGACGTTCCGAACGTAATTTTTTCGCTGTTTTCGAAAGAGAAGATAATACATCAGGAGACACAAACAAACGCCGTATGAGTACACACCCTTCGCTGGTTCAACGATGGGAGGGGTCATGACGTACGAGCAGAGCGCCAAAGAAGAGAGAGTGGCAGCAGACCGGCGTGCTTGTGTTATTCGAGTACACATCACGATGGCAGACGGACGTGTGCTGACAACGTCGTCGCCAACGGAAATGCGTGCTGTTGTTCGGTTTGAATGAGAGCGTGAGACTAGTCTTTTATTTATTTTTTATCTTATGTTTCGTAGGACCAAACTGAGGGCAAGTCTCCATGGTCATGGAACGAGTTAGGACATGAAATTACGACAGAAGAGTAGTAAAACATAAAATGAAACGTATATGACTCCTATGCAAGCAACAATCCGTAACTTCAAATAATCATCAGCGTAACACAGGAATTAGCTTAATTTTTTACAATTTTTCCATGAGTTCTTCGACAGAATAGAAGGAGTAAGCCACAAGGAAACTCTCCAGTTTAGATGAAAGTGCCTGGATTGCTCCTAAGATTTTTGAATTCTTGAAACAGCTAACTAAAAATAGATACAGTGGAGTACCATACGGCTGTCTGTACAAGAGTCAAAGAGGTGCATTCCAAATGCAGTTGGACGTCCGTCTAGTATTAACTAAGTGAAAGCTCCGAACTCGTGGGAATAAGCTGAAATTATTAACAACAAACGACATTAAAGAGAATATGTATTGAGCGGCCAATGTCGGAATTCCCAGACTACTGAAGAGGGATCGCGAACGTACACCACATATTGCTCGAACTGCCGTTTCTGAGCTAAAATTACCCTTTTAGAATCAGAGGTATTAACCCAAAAAAATAATACTGTGCGTCACAATCGAATAAAAATAAGCAAAATAGAGTACTTTTCGTGCTGAACTATCACCTATGTCAGATACTGTTCTAATGGCAAATAAAACGGCATTTAGTTTTTGAGGAAGATGCTGAACATGGGCTTTCCACGACAGCTTACTATCTATATGACTGCCTAGGAATTTGAACTGTTCAGTCTCACTAAGCATATGCCCATTCTGTCTAATCTAAATGTCAGGTTTTGTTGAATTCTGTGTTAACATCATCGTATTTTCTATAAGCCGTGAATTATGTTTTTGACTGCATTATTTAATGTTACAACGTCCTTCACTACCAAGCTGGTGTCATCAGCAACCAGAAATCTTTTAGAATCACCTGTGAGACTACGTAGAAGCCATATTATTTTTACAAATAAGAAACAGTAGTGGTTCCAGCACCCACATCTGGAGCACCTGCCAGTGAACTGTGCCCCAGTGGGACTGCACGTCGTAGTCCTTCTTAATAGTGTGGAGAATGATCTTCTGCTGTCCGTTCTTAAAGTAAGATGTGAACCAATTGTGAGCTACTCCCCTTATTCCATAATGATTCAACTTCTGCAGTAATATTTTGTGATCAACGCTATCAAAGCCTTAGTTAAATCTACGAAAAAGGTCAGCGTTCGCTATCATTTATTTAATCTATCCAGAGCCTCACAGAGCAAAGAGAACGTAGCATTTGCAGTTGTTAAACCACTTCTATAGCCAAACTGTACACTTGTCAGCGAATTAAGGGAACTGAAATCATCAATTACCCATGAGCGCACAGCCTTTTCAATAACTTTACCAAACGCCCAATTGCACAGAAATAGGTCTAAAATTGTCTGGGTATTCACTTTCCCCTTTCTTATAAACTGGCTTGACTAGTGAGTACTTTAATAGGTCAGGAAACCGACCATTCCGAAAGGAAAAGTTGCAGATATGGCTAAGTAATAGGCTAACGTATGCAATAGTATTCTGCTAGATGTCCTGTCATATCCATGAGAGCCCTTACTCTTTAATGATTTAGTTATTGACTCAAACTCCCCTTAGTCAGGATCATGGAGGAACATTTCAGATAACACTCTAGCCAAGCTATTTACTAAGAGAGATATATGATTGCTTGTACCCGCCACGGTAGCCGAGCACTGCTTCCTGGACTCGGGTAGGCGCGCCGGCCGCGGATCCAACCCGCCCGGCGGATTAACGACGAGGGTTGGTATGCCGGCCAGCTTGGATGTGGTTTTTAGGCGGTTTTCCACATCCCGCTAGGTGAATACCGGGCTGGTCCCCTCGTTCCGCCTCAGTTACACGCGTTGCAGAAATTTGAAACACGTCAGCACTATTTCACGCTTTACACTAGATGCAGACCGTTGGGGTACACTGATTCCGTCCTGGGGGATACGGGGTGGCGGCAGGAAGGGCATCCAGCCATCCCTTAAACTAACATTGCCAAATCCGTTGTAACCACGCCGACCCTGCGGTCGCTGCGGGAGTCGGGCGTAAGCGAAAGAAAATATACGATTGCTTGTAGGAACAGAGCTTCTATTTGATTGACTTGCTACATGCAAAAACATCCCTGCATTGAAAACCGCACTATCGAGACGTCACTACCAAACTAAGGTTGAGAAGGAGGAGGACGAAGCTGTGTGACAATTCCTTACAGCGCAGTGCACCGAATTTTACCAGAGTGGTATCCTCAGGCGACTATGCTGAAAAATAGAAATGCTCCCATAAAGTATTTGTTTCTGGCAACAAAGTTTCCGTGTGAAAACAATGACTAAATTTCTTTTCTAAAAACCTTCCTTACAATACGCGCAGTGATATGCGAATCCCAAGACTGCAGAATCGGCGATGGAAACATCAACAAAACGCGAGTTACGCTAGGCCGCTGTCGAGCGCGGCTGCTAAATATAAGCGTAACAAAAGCTACTGAGGGATAGGGGAGTGGCGAGCAAAAGTTGCGGCGCAGCGGTCATCACAGAATGGGCTCGTTATTAAATCAGCAGCGGTCGCGGTCGGCAGATTCATCACGTGGCCGGACAAGCGATCGCTCATCCGCCTTCACCCTCCAGCTGGCTAGCCTAGCTATAGCCGCCCGGCTCAACTTGCCTGCCGTGGCAGCAGCGCGGCGGACCTCCAGATTTATCACTGTGCGCAAGGCGACAAAGAAGGCGATGGGGACGGCATTACGAACCCATCGATTACCAGAAGAGCGCTGTCACCGACCTTTGTGAAAACGGTGTCTGCATCCATTGGGGTGACTTAAAAAAAAAGTATCGCACACGCTCAGCTTGTTGTGTTCGTCGTTGTCTTAAGCTTTCGTTTCTTCTCCTATTACTGGCTTATTTCGCCTCGGCGTCGCTTTCCATCACGGTGCATGATTGCAGTAGAGGGCAGGAGGAGACAGCACAACTCTGCTTAAATAAGAATGAACTACAGACTCAAATATACTGGCAAGATAAATCTTTTGTGACCACTTCCTTAATCCCCCGTTGGTTGAATTTTCGTTCGCAATACAAGCGCGATTCAGTGTGAAACGAATTCAACAAGTACTTCGTAGGTAACTGGAGGTATGTGGCATCTGTCGTGTCTCTGCACAGATTCACCACACCAAGCTGGACTCGGTGTAACCTGTATGCCACAATTAGGACGTCAACGACAACGTTCCTTAGTTTGATTTTTTGTCGCCTTCATAGCGCGGATGGATTAAATCTCCTTGGTTGGAGAGGAATAGGTTACAGAAGGTTGGTAACTCGTGCAGTTGGCAGGAATGGTTGCTGAAGTAACATGTTATTACTCTTCCTTTAATCAATTTATTGTTCTAACAAACACAGTTGTTCAGTGACGTGTCGGACCAAAGCCCCTTATGACAATGTGAGATGATCTTGATAACTGTCACTTGGTCTCCTAACTACTGGACACTTAGCCTAAATAATCAGTCATCATTACTTTCAACTAGTTCACTAGTACTCAAGGATACCTTGACCTACAGTTGAAGGGGAAAGTACCAAGCAGCGACTTGTTCCTGGTATTCAGCGAAACTCCTGTATTCGAACTCCTTGAGACAGAAACAGGCAGTGTCTGATCAGCACTATTTCAATCAATACTGTAATACATAGCTTGCAGCTGCTGTGTGTCCACCAGAGCCTGTCACCGTCTTCTCGTAATTGCTCTATTGCTCCATGAGCCACTGCTGTGGAGCGTTACTGCCCTCTGGATATTCGCTACTGGAAGTGAATACTGACTCCCTAACTTGCTCCTGTCATAACTGATCATGGGTCCACACAGTCCTCTTCAGTATCTGTATGGACCATTACCATTGAACCTTCCCTCGATGTTGATTATCGTTCGAATCTCCACTCGGGATTCTTCCACCACACGCGGCCGAACGTTTCCTTTTGCTCCACTGTGTCAAGTCCAATTTTTACTGACGTATTTCAATAGCTTCTTACCTTGACTATGGATCCATGGGGAGTATTTTCGATATGATTTGACATGTAGTTCAAATTATCAAAGTTTCCTATGGTCATGACACGCCAACTTTCTACGCACAGTACACGTAATTCCCCTAAATTACGGGCCAGTGTTTCGTTGCCAATGAACTGGCGCCCGACAGCGTCCCACAAGTGTTCCGCTCGTCTCAGATCAAATGAACTTGGTGGTCAAGACATGATTGTGAATTCACTATCTTGCAAGCCGCTGTAGCACGATTGTGCCCTTGTGACACGAACAGTTATCCTGTCGGAAGATGCTGCCGTTGTTGTGGAACACATAGTGGATGGATGCAGTGGATCGTAATAATGTTCACGTAGTCCACAGCTATCATGATACCTTCGATAACTGTTACACGCCCAAAGTGACGTCAGGTCACTGTCCCATACAGCATAATGGTGCTCTCACCTGGATGCGTTCGTGGCGCGGAGCACACACTTCCAGCAGCCGTTCGGCTGAATGACATTTTCGGACAGGACCTGGTGTAACAAGAAACATGATTCCTCCGATCATCTGACACGTTTCGATCCATCCACTGCTCATAACTGATTATCTCATGCCGACAGCAGTTGTAGTTGACTATGTCGCTGGATCGCGTAGGGGTCGTCTGCTGAGGAATCCCACGTTCAACAATGTGCGCTGAACGTTGCACTCCCAAACACTTGTGCGTGCACATGTCTTTGTGAGATATCCACGTGCACATGTGGTAGACGATAAGTCGAATGTCCACAAAAGCATTATCATGGCGTCGTAAAGATGGATATGGAATTAGTTGTGACTGAGTAGTGTGTAGTCGAATTAAATCGGGTGATGCTGAGGGAATTAGATTAGGAAATGAGACGCTTAAAGTAGTAAATGAGTTTTGCTAGTTGGGGAGCAAAATAACTGATGATGGTCGAAGTAGAGAGCTTATAAAATGTAGACTGGCAATACCAAAGAAAGCGTTTCTGAAGAAGAGAAATTTGTTAACATCGAGTATAGATTTAAGTGTCAGGAAGTCGTGTCTGAAAGAATTTGTATGGAGTGTAGCCATGTATGGAAGTGAAACGTGGACGATAAATAGTTTAGACAAGAAGAGAATAGAAGCTTTCGAAATGTGATGCTACAGAAGAATGCTGAAAATTAGAGGGGAAGATCACATAACTAATTACGAAGTATTGAATAGAAATGGGGAGAAGAGGAGTTTGTGGCACAACTTGACTAGAAGAAGGGATCGGTTTGTAGGACATATTCTGAGGCGTCAGGGGATCACCAATTTAGTATTGGAGGGCAGCGTGGAGGGTAAACATCGTAGAGGGAGACCAAGAGATGAATACACTTAACAGATTCAGAAGGATGTAGGTTGCATTAGGTACTGGGAGATGAAGAAGCTTGCACAGGATAGAGTATCGTGAAGGGCTGCCTCAAACCAGTCTTTGGACTGAAGACCACAACAACAACGGGTGATACATATCTGGACTATTTTATATAGGTTGAATGGTACTTTTTTCTTCGTCAGAGTATATTTAAATATGGTTGGTATTAGGAATGTAGGTACAGATATTGGGATACTAGTTACCTTAATACATACCAATTTCAGAGCGTTAGATTTTTTTTCACTGCATCTAACAGTATTCCCCACAAATACATCACGTAATTTACTTCCTAACGTTTACTGCAAGGCCTTAACTGCGCCGCGAGAAGACTGCGTCTGTCAATATAGACCGATATAGACTTACCGTTTTGCGTCTACGTGTCCACTTTTTGATACGTAACCTGCTGTCCAGAGGAAAATAAATACTAATGGCCTGGTTGTCCCACGTGCACATTGTGGAACTAACGAACCTAAAAATTCGTAATAGCTATTATTATTAGTACGCAAATTAAGTAAATTCTGATGTTATATTATTCAGTACGTTGCAGTCTCCCATCAACAGAAATATCTGTAAGTGTACTCGCAACGCTCTTTATTTCCTAGCACATTGTTGGTCATGACATTATTTAGGATGAACCTTCAATATCTTGTTGTAAGTATCAGGCTATTTGTTGCTGTCCCTAATGTCAAACAGGCTGTGTAACTTATGGACAGAAGGGTTTGTAATGCTTACTGTCACTAAGAAATTAAAAATAATAATAATTCAGGCTGACGTACACACACACACACACACATACACACACACACACACACACACACACACACACACACACACACACACACTTTGATTCAGGACGGCCACGACCTCCATTTCCCTCCACTCATGACATAGCCTTTGATTTTCTAGCATTATTATTTTCCACATGATCCTCATTTGCTAGTAGCACACGGTAAGATATTTCATGACATCTATATGCGTATATATTTTTCAGATCACTATGCAGTTTATGGCAGATGGTACGTGGTATCGATATTATTGATAGTACTCCCACATGTTCCTCATTTGCTAGTAGCACAAGGTAAAATATTTCACGACATCTATATGCGTATAGCCGGCCGCGGTGGCCGTGCGGTTCTAGCGCTGCAGTCCGGAACCGCGGGGCTGCTACGGTCGCAGGTTCGAATCCTGCCTCGGGCATGGATGTGTGTGATGTCCTTAGGTTAGTTAGGTTTAAGTAGTTCTAAGTTCTAGGGGACTGATGACCTAAGATGTTAAGTCCCATAGTGCTCAGAGCCATTTTATATGCGTATATATTTTTCAGATCGCTATGAAGTTTATGGTAGATGGTACGTGGTATCGATATTATTGATAGTATTCTCTATGGCACCTGTCGCTATCTTCAGAGAACAAGGGGACTCCCCTATCCGTGTCTATACAGCTCTCCGCGTGCCCTTATCTTTTATATCTCACTCTCATAATCCCTGCGCCACATTTTCTACGGTGACAGCATAACAGCCGACCATTTTTCGCAAACACGGGTTCTCTACGCACAGGATTTCCCGGGACCTACGTCGTCGTTCTTCCCACGATTTCCATCTCAGTTCTCCGAGAATGTCCTTTACCCTTACGTATGGGCTTTGCCGACCTGCTACGACGTTAGAGCCGTGTCTCTTAATGCGTCCTATTTCTCTTCTCACGACTGTTTGAGAAGGACAAGAAACACTTCAACAATTCTGTAGAACGGATCGCACAAGTGTCCTGAGTACGCTTTCCTTTACATATGTACTGATTGGAATTCGCCAGAATCCTTCCAAAATTTGTCGGAATTCTTCCAACAAATCTGACCTCTATTTGCCTTCAGAAGCACTGTGCACGATCGACCTGATATTTTCTATCCGTCAACTGGTGGACAAAAGTTAAGAGTATAACAAAAAGGTGATAATGGTTTTTATAGACATAGAAAAGGCATATGACTCAGTTAACAGGAAAAGACTCTGGGAAGAAATGAAGAAGATAGATATAGAAGATGGATACATTAATGTAATAAAGACAATGTACAGAGGACACAATTGTAGAATTAGAACACCATTGGGGAACTCTGAATACTTCGAAATAAGACAAAGACTAAAGCAAGGAAGTATTATATCTCCTGCACTTTTTAATGTTGTGATGGAGGGAATGAATAGGGCAGTTAAAAATATAGTAAAAGAAAAAGACAAAAAGATGATTTTTGCAGTTGATATGGTAATATGGGGTGATAAAGAGGTGGATGTACAGTTACAACTTGATGCGTGGAAGGAAATAATGAAAAGGAATGGATTAAAAAAAATAAGGATAAGAGTGAAGTAACGGTGTGTGGAAGAGAGAAAGGGATCAACGGAAATATTACCTTGAATGGAGAACCCCTCAAAGTGGTAGGAAGTGTCAATTATTTAGGGAATCAAATATCTAGGGATGGAAGAGTAACCAACGAAATTAATAGGAGGTTACAGAAGGGAGGCAATTTCTACCAAACAATAAAACACCTGATTTGGAATAAGGAAGTTTCAGAAAAATCAAAACTCCTTATGTATAAGAATTATTACTTCCCTACTGTCACCTATGGTGGAGAAACATGGACAATGACAGAAAGGGACTGGAGCAGACCGCAAGCAGGGGGAATGAAATTTTTCAGAGCAGTTAAGGGAAAAACGAGAATGGACAGAGTAAGGAATGTAGAGATTAGAAAAGACCTTAAACAAGAAAGCATGAGAGTGAAAAAGAATAGATTAAGATGGTATGGGCATGTTAAGAGGATGCACGGGCAGAGACTCCCCAAAATTTTGGAAGTACTAAATATGGATGGAAAAAGACCTAGAGGGCTCCCAAGAACACGGTGGAAAATGGGAGTGAGAATATCTGTGGAAGGATGAGGCGTGACCTGGCAGCAAGTGGAGGAAGAAAAGTGGTGGGAGGACCGAGCCAAATGGAGAGGACTCGTCAGCGCTCAGACCCGGCAGTAGCTGGAACGGGAATCGGATATACACTACTGGCCATTAAAATTGCTACACCACGAAGATGATGTGCTACAGACGCGAAATTTAACCAACAGGACGAAGATGCTGTGATACGTAAATTATAAGCTTTTCAGAGCATTCACACAAGGTTGGCGCCGGTGGCGACACAAACAACGTGCTGACATGAGGAAAGTTTCCAACCGATTTCTCATACACAAACAGCAGTTGACCGGCGTTGCCTGGTGAAACGTTGTTGTGATGCCTCGTGTAAGGAGGAGAAATTCGTACCATCACGTCTCAGACTTTGATAAAGGTCGGATTGTAGCCTATCGCGATTGCCGTTTATCGTATAGCGACATTGCTGCCCGTGTTCGTCGAGATCCAATGACTGTTGGCAGAATATGGAATCGGTGGGTTCAGGAGTGTAATACGGAACGCCGTGCTGGATCCCAACGGCCCCGTATCACTAGCAGTCGAGATGACAGGCATCTTATCCGCATGGCTGTAACGGATCGTGGAGTCACGTCTCGATCCCTGAGTCAACAGGTGGGGACGTTTGCAAGACAACAACCATCTGGACGAACAGTTCGACGACGTTTGCAGCAGCATGGACTGTCAGCTCGAAGACCATGGCTGCGGTTACCTTTGACGCTGCATCACAGACAGGAGCGCCTGCGATGGTGTACTCAACGACGAACTTGGATGCACGAATGGCAGAACGTCATTTTATCGGATGAATTCAGGTTCTGTTTACAGCATCATGATGGTCGCATCCACGGTTGGCGACATAGCGGTGAACGCACATTGGAAGCGTGTATTCGTCATCGCCATACTGGCGTATCACCCGGCGTGAAGGTATGGGGTGCCACTGGTTACACGTCTCGGTCACCTCTTGTTCGCATTGACGGCACTTTGAACAGTGGAAGTTACATTTCAGATGTGTTACGACCCGTGGCTCTAACCTTCATTCGATCCCTGCGAAACCCTACGTTTCAGCAGGATAATGCACAACCGCATGTTGTAGGTCCTGTGCGGGCCTTTCTGGGTACAGAACATGTACGACTGCTGCCCTGGCCAGCACATTCTCCAGATCTCTCACCAATTGAAAACGTCTGTTCAAGGGTGGCCGAGCAACTGGCTCGTCACAATACGCCAGTCACTACTCTTGATGAACTGTGGTACCGTGTTGCTGCATGGGCATCTGTACCTGTACAAGCCATCCAAGCTCTGTTTGACTCAATGCCCAGACGTATCAAGGCCGTTATTACGGCCAGAGGTGGTTGTTCTGGGTACTGATTTCTCAGGATCTATGCACCCAAATCGCGTGAAAATGTAATCACGTATCAGTTCCAGTAAAATATATTTGTCCAATGAATACCGGTTTATCATTTGTATTTCTTCTTGGTGTAGCAATTTTAATGGTCAGTAGTGTAGATAGTACTATGTTTACGTTATCGTCACATTTAATACCGCTTGCACCTATTACCGGTAAGCACTTATATGACGAGATGTGTTCAAGACGTTTAGTACCAATCTTGCACTCAGGTACTACTGGCTTCCTTCTCTTTGTTGTAGACGTGTTTCGGAGCACAGCAGCGTTCCTGTGGAGAACAGTAAGATCATTTCTGAAGTGTCGTTTCCTTTCCGTAGCGCAGACGAGACCGACAACAGCAAGTAGGCTCGCTAAGGACTGCACAGCACGCTTTCAGGCCGGGCGGCCACGTGGCGGCGGTGCGGAGACGGGCAGCGCAGTGCCGAGCCACTCCCTCGTAGGCGGGCGTTCACGTGCGACGAAACTTGCACGAGGTCAGCGACGTAAACGAACTTGCCGCGGGCGTTGGCGTGCTCCGGGGAGAGCGCTTTCAAACTTGAAGGCAGCCGCTGTTTCTGCATATTTTATGGCGCAGTCAAGAATTTTGTTTGTGGCTAAAGGAGCGGCAAGTCGGAATTGGCTGGGCCTGGCCCGCCGCCCGCTGAGTTACAGCGCCCGTTCTTTATAGGAGAACTTAAAACGCCACAACCGAAGCCGCATCACGCCATCCTAGACATTTATAGCAAGCCTCACTTTCTACGTGACTACTGTGTTCTATGCAGAAACATCTTCCTTCGGGCGTTTCTAGAATAGTTTCGTTCCGAGGAGTCTACCCTGAAACTGTACCTCAGGAGAGTTATTGTACCAGAATATGTATCAGTGTTTACGTATACAGCGTAAAAATATAACCTGTATAGAAAAGTGTAACTCGTGTAATACAAATGGATCAAATTCGGTCTTCTATTTACAGAACGGTTATACCTAGGAGAATTTATAGCAGGAGGGAACAGGAGCAAGGAGGGAATAATAGAGAGGATCAAGATGATGAGGTCAGCCTTCTGTATGACGAGAGAGATATACAATAAAAAGAATATATCCACAGAGGCAAAGATAAGCCACTACAAGGCAACGGTGAGGAATGCAGTATTATATTCTGCTGAGACGATGACACGAGGAAGAAATGGGGCAGAACAACTAGAGACAGAAGAGAGAAAAATACTGAAAAGAATTCGAGGTTCAAAAATGGCTCTAAGCACTATGGGACTTAACATCTGAGGTCACCAGTCGCCGAGACTTAGAACTACTTAAACCTAACTAACCTAAGGACAACACACATATCCATGCCTGAGGCAGGATTCGAACCTGCGACCGTAGCAGCAGCGCGGTTCTGGACTGAAGCGCCTAGAACCGCTCGGCCACAACGGCCGGCAAAAATTCGAGGTCCCGAAAGAGGTGGAAAGAGGTGGATGCGAAGATCTAGGGAAGAATTTTACCGGAACATGAGAACAATATCCGGGTAAATCACTCAAAAGGACAATGTTTGCTGGACATGTAGTTAGGATTAATTTGGACAGAATGACGAAGAGAGTGTGGGAAACAACAGGGAGGACAAGGGGAAAGTCAGGAACCAAGTTGAACTTCGGAAGGACTGGTTGGAATGGGGGATCTAGGTCGAAGGAAAGGAAAATTTCAGGAACAAATATACACCGACCAATATGCCGGAGTTCAACGACAGAGAAGAATAGGGGAAAAGATTAGAGTGTCACCAGTGGAGCCGACATGAGGAAAGGACACTGAAGATCTCGGAGGAAGAGCGGGAGAGAAGGAGAGAAAGAATGAAGAGATTCTGGGAGAAGAAGAGGCAAAGGCAGTCAACGTAGGGGCTACCCGTGGTCCTACAGAGGCCGCAACGCAAGAAGAAGAAGAAGAAGAAGAAGAAGAAAATGGTTATACGGTAGTACTGAACTTTTAAAACTGACGCAGCTAGCCTTTAAACCAGGGGTGTTCGGCGTGCTGCACACGGGCCACATGCGACCCAAAGCAAGTATCATTGAGGCCCAAGAAGTGAGCGTCTTTAACAAGATTGAAAAAAAATCTGTAAAATACCGTTTATGTGAAGTTATGATAAACTGATTATTGTTAACTCCCGCAACACGATGCTATTCTCACATTTTTTCATGTCGTTCTTAACATTACCGTACTTGAACCCCCAGGGTCCCGTTCATACAAGCAGCCAATCCGTCAGAAGCGCTGGTCTGTTAGCTCACGGCTACTTCAGTCCTATCACCGAAACTAGAGATGCAGAGACTTATAATGAAATTCATTTATGGAGATATAAGGAAATTCTATGATATTACTGAACAGTTGAGAGAAATAACCTATTTAACTGTAGTTATGATCACTACAAGTCGATAGACGCTAGAAATCTTCATATGGATTACAGTTACTGCCAATGTTTGCTGTCTAACACCGTACTTCTGTTATAACAGAAAAAAAAACTTGACTCTTTCTACATCCCAGAGACTCCTCTCCAAGGGATCCATGGAAAACGATAAATGTAATGTAATGTAAGTAAATGTACTCTGATACCATTTTCATCGCTATAAACAAGAACCGCCGGCCTGCTACGGTCGCAGGTTCAAATCCTGTCTCGGGCATGGATATATGTAATGTCATTAGGTTAGTTAGGTTTAAGTAGTTCTAAGAAAGGGGACTGATGACCTCAGATGTTAAGTCCCATAGTGCTCAGGGCCATTTGAACCATTTTTTGAAACAAGAACCACTTTTGAACACGAACTTCTGTCTTTCACGAAATCCTTTTAGTTTCAGATACAATTTATACCATAGACGATGATCGGTACCAATCAAAATGTGTTACTACTGCAGCAGATGACGGAAGCAGTTTTCCTTACACTTCGCTGCCCCACATTGGTCGTCATATTCATCGGCCTCACATTCCAATCACTGCAGTGAAAGTTCTTCACAACGTGATTGTAGTGTACTGTCTGGTCGCAACAACGTGGCCGCTGTATCTGATCCATACTTTTCGGCAGATTTCGGAACCCATCGTCCTGTAACTACTGTCAACGTATGCGAACTAAAAGTATCTTAGGTATCATACCTGCCCAGCGACAAATTTCCCTTTGTGCCCAGATGTGCATTACGTATGTGATCTTTGTTTGGAAGCATGTACTTTTGTGAACTGATATTTTCAAGAGTAAAGCACAAAAATTGTAAATATAGAACCAAACCGCAGATGAACACATTGAGAAAACCCTGAGAACTGTAAATATTTCTATCGAACCTTATATTCATACATTACTTTACCAAATTCAAAGTCAAATGTCACATTAATTCTGTGATTTGTAATTAATTATGTATAAAACTAGTAATGAAATCTCATATGTACAATGTCATATTAATTACACCTTGATTTTTAGAATAAAGAACCAAATTAATTAATTCTAAAGTGCCTCAGTGTATTAACGATGTACCGTGTGTCCCATTTATCATTACCAGCCTAAATAACTGTTTGTCCAGATGCAAAGTACAAAATGTTTCAAGGAAATGTTCTTCAGGTGCCAGGGTGACATCCATCGGCATGATTGTCTTCGTTGTAACTTTGTTTTTTACAAAGATATGAACAGCGGTATGACTTTCTGAAGTGGTGACTCTGGACACCGATACACTGGTGCACTCATTGAATGAAATAATTACTTACTGCTTCCAGTGTTGCCTCCTGAGGAGAATTACAAGCAAGCACGATACGTTCCTGAGTGTCCTCTGTAGTTGTTGGAATATCGTGATAGACAACGTCTTTAATGCATCCCCAAAGAAAGAGAACAGACGATTAAGATCAGGAGACGTATCAGGTCAAGTAACTGCTCCTCCTCGACCAATCCATCCGGCAGGGTACTACAGCGTCCCCAGAGAAATAATACGAAAAGATTTAAAAAACAATATTTATAAAGAAGAGACATTTAAAAATTGTATAATATACATTTTTCTCGTGTACCCGTATTATAATAATTTCTCTGTATATGTTTCGGGGGCAAAGAAATATAACAAAATGATCTAAAGAGAAGACAAAATACGCTCTTTTGTTAACTTTTTAGTCGTCTTCACTTCTTCTTCTCTTGTCTTGGTTGCGTGTAGACGGACATCTTGAAAGTGCTGGCAAATGTAAGCATATTTGTAATAATTAAGTAGATAATATATTGATTTAATATTATTGTTCACTTTTAATTTGCAAGAGGTGAGCCAACGACGTCATTACGTGGCGATATTAACTTATAAAATTTAGCGGAACCGAGAAACTCGCCCGCTACTAACATAATATACATTTTTCTCCACAGCCGCCCGACGCTGCAGAAAATACGTAATTTTAACATTCTTATTTTCAGTACCACAGCCGAGAGCCAGAGCCAGGACTCCCACTACAATGCAATGGTTAACGGAGGTAAGAAGAAATACTCTCGCACGTGTGTGGGCCGCAGTTGTAATTAATAACTAAAGGTTTTTGATTTAAAGTGAGCTGACTAGCCGAGGAAATTAATATGAAAAGTTTATTCCATTGTTCAACTTATATGCTCATGTTTTAAGATTCAGCGAGTCTAACGTTCATTAACGTAACAAATAATTTATACTGAAGATTAATATTGTTAAAAAAAGAGAACTTCACAAAAGCATTTAATTGTAAATCAAAATTGAATGAAAATTCATTTTGATTAAGGCCCACCACGTAAGTCGGCAACAATCACCATTACCGATAAATAATATATTAAATTACGACGGCCGACGGACGCGAGATTGGCGCCCAACGTGGGGCCGATCAAAGAAAATGCGAGATTTATTAATATGATACTTACTATTGTAATGAATGTAATTGTGTATGTGACTAATTTTGCAAAATATTAATACCTATATGAATTCTTTTACATGTACAACAACAAAACTACACTCTTAGGAGAGCTGGAGAAGAAAAAGTGTAGAAAAGAAGGATTACGTGGAAGAGAAATTACAAAGGTAAGGCTTATTGTGCAAGCATCCTGTGTAGCTCTGTGCGGAATATCGAACCCATGCACACGAGATACCTTCGATGAAAAAGTAGTAAGTAAAGTGCAAATTAAATTGGGTGTATTTGTGTGTTCATGTGTTTATTTTTGGAGGAGATAGTTATTCGTGTGTATCATTGTTAAAGATTTGTCAGTGGCTTAATGTGAATTTATTATGGGTAAGATAGGACAACCTAAAGCATGCGTATCAGACGAACAAAATTCTGTTAACATGGAAAATGAAGATCATTTGCAAAACGTAAACGAATCCCAAGCCACCGCCTCGGATAACATAATTTCCGGAGCGAGGGGTGAGGATCTGTGCACGGTGAATGACGCTCCACAGCAAAATGGGAATAGAATAACAACTCCACTGCCTGGACAGGGGGGCCAATCGAGTGCTAGATTAAGCGAGGCACCAGTTTGCTCACCGATTGCAGACCCATTTGCAGAATTTCTGCGCAGGTTAGAAGAAAGAGATAGGGAGAGAGATCACAAATTTGCTCAGATGCTCTATGAGCAAGAGCAACAAAGAGAACAGAAAGAAAGGGAAAAAGAAAGAATGTCAGAACAGAGGGAAAAATAAAGAGACAGAGAAAGGGATGAAAAACTGGCTCAGATGCTCTATGAGCAAGAGCAACAAAGATAACAGAAAGAAAGGAAAAAACAAAGAATGTCAGAACAGAGGGAAAAATAAAGAGACGAAAAACTTGCTCAAATGCTCCATGAGCGTGAGCAGAAAGATAGAGAGTGAGACCAAAGATTAGAAACGAAACTAAACAGCATCCAAAGCGAACTTGCCGAGACGCGAGATGCTTACAAAGAAATACCTGATCTTGTGCAAAGCCTAGCCGGCGAGATGCAAAAGCTTCAGATATCGCAGGCCAGGCTAGAAGACAATGTCCAGACTTTAACCAACTGCGTGGATAATGTGGAGATAGATGCACGGAAAAGTATTGATACATATTTGGAAGTGCAAGCTCAAAAAGTCAGAAAAGAATTAAATGAATGGCTTGAAGTAAAGAATCGCGAGATATCTGCAATTATTGAAAGCGATGTAAAAACAGCTGTAGAACAAGCGACTGCGGCCGCGAGTGTAAATATTGACGCTAGCGCTGCCGCACTACACGCCGAATTAACACAAATCAAATCCCGTGTGACAGCGGAGTTGCCGAATTGGCAACAGGAGGTCGCGCGGAGACTGACTGTGTTGGAAAGCAATGTAAACAATATAATGAATCCGACTCCGGATACTGATTACTATAATAACGCAGACTGTATGCAGGGTGCGAGTGCGCAACCGCAACCTAATGTGAATTACGCGCATGAAGAATATGTGATAGCGTTCAGCGCACATCACGAAGTAATGAATGCCACAGAAGGTATCAATCAGATGTGCAAAAAGGAGGACAATGTGATAAAACACAGGACATTCCAACCCTTCAATAGCGAAATACGAAATGTCCACCCTGTGGTATTCACTAAGAGCTTCAGGAATGTGTTTCCCAAGACATGGACGGAGCCGGCCGGGGTGGCCGAGCGGTTCTAGGCGCTACAGTCCGGAACCGTGCGACCGCTACGATCGCAGGTTCGAATCCTGCCTCGGGCATGGATGTGTGTGATGTCCTTAGGTTAGTTAGGTTTAAGTAGTTCTAAGATCTAGGGGACTGATGACCTCAGAAGTTAAGTCCCATAGTGCTCAGAGCCATTTTGAACATGGACGGAAAGACACAGAATACAGTTCGTGGTCTACTTTATTGAAGGTGACGCGGCACTGTGGGCCACCTATGTGTCCGAAAAATGTCTAACGATGCAACAGTTTGAAGGTGCATTCCAGTGTTGCCTGCTGAAGAGAAGTACAAGCAAGCACGATACGTTCCTGCATGTCCTCTGGAGTTGTTGGAATATCGTGATAGACAACGTCTTTAATGCATCCCCAAAGAAAAGAGAACAGACGATTAAAATCAGGAGACGTATCAGGCCAAGTAACTCTTTCTCCTAGACCAATCCATCTGGCAGGATACCTTCTGTTCAGAACACGACGTGCACGCAAGGCATTATGTGCTGGACACCCATCGTGTTCATACCACGTAAGCATTCTTGTTCTTAGCGGCACTTCATCCAGAAGAGGAGGAAAAATTCGTCTGAGGAAGTTGGCATACGCTGTGCCGATTAGACTACCATATATGAAATAAGGACCAATAATTGTAGTACCATACATCGCACACCAGACGTCAACTCCCCACTGACGCCGATGTTCCACCTGTCTAACCCATCGTGGGTTGTCGCTGGACCAATAATGCATATTCCTCGTTTTTACCTGCCCTTTGCTTGAGAAGGAACATTCATGGGTAAATAAAACACTGGAGAAGAAGTTCGGGTTGGCGAGAATTTGCTGCTGTGCCCACTGACAGAAATGTACACGATTCTGGAAATCATTCCCATACAATTCTTGATGGAGGTGTACATGGATGTAACAGGTGACGTGTAAGAATACGATGTACAATGGTTTTAGGAATGCCAATCTCGTGTTCAAGCTGTGATGTGCTCACATGTGGATTCATAGCAACTGAAGCAAGAACAATAACTTCGGCAGATTCGTCTGTGCGAGTGCTACGGCGATTGCGTTGTCGTGGGTTGAAGCTTCCCGTTTCCTGAAGCGTCGCAACAAGACGAGAAAACATCTGTCGGGAAGGTGGGTTCTTGTCAGGATATCGCTCTCTGTACAGTTCCGCTGCCTGCGTAGCATTTCGTCTATCTTCAACTACAACAACAACAATAAAAGTATCCTTATGTCGATGCAGTTAGTAGGAAGGACAGTCTTTACTGTATACCTACTCGACACATCAGTATTTAAAAGGACTAAACTACTGTACTAAATGTCCCGGACATTAGAAAACAGTATTGCTATTACTGTTCTGCTAACTTACATTGCCCATAGATGAGTAGCATTTCTACCTTCTCTTCGTTGGTGTACATTCTACTCACACAACTCTTCAGCTGACGATGGTTGAAGGAATGACCGGTGTGCATTCTACTTACGTTTACATTTGTCCTCTGTCAATGTCAGCACGTGGGTGTGTTCCATTACCCCGAGTACATGCACTAAGCGATGGGAGCGTCAACAATGTTGTGTTATGTAATTAACAATGTTGTGTTCCAGTGAATGGTACACTGTGCTACATTTTTGAATAGGTCTTTAGGAGAGGAAATGAATTACCGAATAAAAAATACTGGGTGCCATTTAAAAAAGTCATACCGCTGTTCATATCTTTGTAAAAAACAAAGCTACAACGAAGTCAACATTTTGTACTTTGCTCCTGACAAACAGTTATTTAGGGTGGTCAAGATAATGGGACACCCTGAATACCGCTGATCGTCACCCGGCGCCGCCTTCTCTTTTTTCCAGCGGTTGTTGCTAGTCTTAAGGATATAACGTTCCGCCCAGAATACTCGTCTTCTTCCACTGTGGCGCAGGTAAGCTACAAGACCGCAAAACTCTGCTTTGAACTGAACAACAGTGTAAACAACTCGCCGCTGCTAGCTGTATTAAGTTGAAACGTCGCTCAAAGTTTCGACTCCTCCAAATACAGACGCACATGACTCTCCATAATAAATTTGTATTAGTTTATGTATTATTTTCTAGATCTCCTTATTAGTTTTTGAGGGCTGGTATAAAGGTTATTACTACGGTATGACAATTATTACAAACTGTCAAAGCATAAGTCGAGAAAGGAAGAATAAACAAAAAAGTTTTGTCTTTCTAAACGGTTTGCACGGTGCTCGATCTCAGTTGCAGGGTGCCTGTCTAACAGTTTGCAGGGGAACAAAAATTTGATTTTCTATATTTCACAGAATTACTGACCGAATTTAAAATTTAAAATACTGTCATAATGCACTTATAATTACCCAGACTCTATTCATCCAGTATTTGAAAATGAGATCACTTAGCGTTTGTCAACAAATGTTGCATATAATTTGAAACAGATACATACTAGCGGAAAAAATGCTACAACCTGAGCCCAAAAAGTGGGAATATGCTTCTATTTAAAAGACTCTGAAAAGTTGGGTACTGCCTACCTCAATCTACCTTCTCTACCTTCCTCAGCACCTTTAAAGATTTTCCTTGCAATTTTGGCATGCGAACATTCAGTATTCGCTCTCTTTTTAACATGCAACTCACCTCTCACTCACACAGGGCCCATTGACTGTTACTCGCTCACACCCATTAGTCCATCGCTGTTAGTCGCACACTCCTATTTGCCCATTCTCACTCACTCATTGAGCCTGATTCATTCTGATCAACTTCATGTTGGTTATTCAACTACATCTGCCTCCTGTCTCACAGCCAAAGTCGCCGTCGTCCTTTCCTGCTACTACTGTCTCCTCTCGCTGTAACTGTCTCCCTCTTGTTCTGTCTTACTGCTACTGTCTCGTTCATCCCTTCGCACTGTCGCTGTTTCTTCTCACTGTCACTATCTCTCTCTCCCTACTTGTCATACTCATAGTTTCTACCTCTCGTTATCACTGGTTCCCACCCACTCCCACTTCTCCTCCTCTTTATTCGTCTCCCTCTGGTACTACCTTCTTCACTTTTTTCCTAGCACTGATCTGTCACTGTCAGCTATGTTCCACTGCCACTGTGATCCTGTCTATCTTTCACACTGCCATTTTCTTCTTCGCTCTTTCTATGCCACAACGATTGTCTACTGTCGTCCAGTATCGATCACTTTTCTCTCTCTTTCCCACTGGCACTGCCTCCTTTTCTATGCCGGCCGGTGTGGCCGAGCGGCTCTAGGCGTTTCAGTCTGGAACCGCACGACCACTACGGTCGCAGGTTCGAATCCTGCCTCGGGCATGGATATGTGTGATGTCCTTAGGTTAGTTAGGTTTAAGTAGCTCAGAGTTCTACGTGACTGATGACCTCAGATGTTAAGTCCCATAGTGCTCAGAGCCATTTGAACCATTTTTTCCTTTTCTATCAACATAAAAAAGCGCGAATACGTTCGCATGCTCATATTACTGGTAAACATTTTAAAGTCGCTGGAGGAAGGTAGAATGAGGCAGCGTCTACCCTACTTTTCAGTCAGAAATTTTTAGACAAAGAATATTCGCCTTTTTGTGTTGCGATAGGAGCATTTGTCTGCTGGTTCCCGTATCTTCCCTGCAACAGCAGGGCATGTCACTCATACGAAAAGAAATTTGTATGCCGGTAAAATTTTAATAAATTACTTTTGTGAAATTGAAATAGAGCAAAATTAGTTTTACTCCTTAGACGGGATTTCACGTGTATACAAACTTTGCATGTGCTTCACTACTACAACATGGAGTTCCGAGAAGCCTTCTGATGATAAAGGAGACACTTTACAGTATATTTCAAACTTTATAAACAATGGTTTCGCCTAACAGGATTTTATGCGCGTCTTTTACGTGTACGAGTAGGTAATTGTGAACCACGTGTGTCGGAAACGGATAAAAGTAACATTTTCAACGTTGTTCTAGATTGGCATCCTAATAATACAACGTAAAAATTATCCATTTGATGTGCATGTCTTTATTGGAATCTGCGGCTCAGTTTAGTACCCAAAAACTACGTTTCTTTCGGTAACGGATAACGATTTTTCGAAATTGAAAGAAGCACGTTTTAGATAAATGCTTGCAGACACTAAATATAAAGTTAAAAATTGAGTAATTTGTTGCGATTATTTATTATTTAGAGTTCTCTTGCACCGGAATTAGGTTTTATTTCGCGTGTGCACATAGGGTAACTTTGAACCTTTGAATCTCGGAAACGGATGAGGATATCAACAAACTTTTCAAAGTTCTTCGAGATATTGAACATAGGAACATATTGTAAAAATTTCAGCCATTTTCTATGTAAAGTCATCTTGGTATCAGCGGCTCCGTTTTGGTATCTCGGAAACGGATGAAGGTATCACGACAATTTTCAAGATTCTTTCAGATCAAGATCTTATGTATATACCGTCAAAATTTCAGTCGTTTACTGTGCATAAAAGCGACACGGTTTTGGTACGAGAAAATTGTAAGATACAACTTTTATGGGATTTTCTAAGAAAGTACCCATGAACGTAAGCTGCCCCCATAATCCCCTTAAGGCCTGCTGTAGACTACTTCAAATGCAAAAATAACGAACTGATTTGCTCCAGTTGCTTAATCAGGATGAAGTGTGTGATATTTATGTTTACCTGGTACTGAATGATAATGACATTAAGATGTTACTTCTGTTGGATACACTAATGGCCCCTAGCCCAAGACCTATCCTAAACGGTTTGCCCTAACTTTTTGCCACCAATAGGACCCGGGGTATGGGCTCTGGCATAATTCTATTTCTATGCGTGGCGTTTTGGCACGTGTTAGGTAGCGTATGCTGTCGGATAGTTACTGGTTATTTCAAACGTTTTCGGAACATTTTCTACCAACCACTCCTCTCCCCCCTCCCCATCCACCCCCCCCCCCCAGTTAGATAATGAAACGATAAAACGTTCCATATCCTCATTTACGTTCTCTATCTCATTATTATGTGCTTTGATATCGACATGTATACCTGAACTATTTTTGGCCTTTGATTTTGAAAGATCAAAATACACAGAACTCTTCGTAATAACTCTCTGCCATAACTTCCTATTCATAAAGAGTCCTGCTGCTGTTGGTTTACTCTATATTCTTCTGACAAACAATCTTTTTCTTCTTTCCATTTGACTTCACTGACTCCACTAAATCTAGACTGAGCCATTGCATTTCCCTTTGTAGATTTTCTAGCTTCCCTGCCACAATCAAAATGGTTCAAATTGCTCTAAGCACTATGGGACTTAACATCTGAGGTCATCAGTCTCCTAGACTTAGAACAACTTAAACCTAACTAACCTAAGGACATCATACACATCCACGCCCGAGGCAGGATTCGAACCTGCGACCGTAGCAGCAGCGCGGTTGCGGACTGAAGGCCACATTCATACTTCCGAGATTCCACATCAATATCTACATCTCTTCCCGGTATTTAACCTCTCGGAATTGCAATAGTAAATCTCTCAGTGAGTCACAATACCTCTCTTCTAGGGTCTGCCACTGGAGTTTGTTGAGTATCTTCGTAATACTAGAGTCGGCTAAATGACGCTGTGACGAAGCGTTTTTCGCTGAATCGTCTGTACATCTTCTGTTAATCCAACTTAGCGAGCGACATGAGCCAATATTGAAAAATCGATTCAACAAGTATTTCGTAAGCCATTTTTCTCATTGATGAATTACATTTACTTAAGATACCTTCATTGATTCTGCTTTTGCTACAGTTTATTTCACTTTATGTTGCTTCTAGGTATTTTACGATATCGGTAATTACGGTTACCAGATGATTGACACTGATCGTGTGGCACTGATGGCGGAGGAAATTCGGCCGCCGAGTTGCAAGTCTTTCCAGTGCACGCCAAACTGGGGGACATGCGTGTCGATGATGATGAAACGAAATGATGATGAGGACAACAGAACACCCAGTACCAGAGCAGTGAAAATTTACTATCCGGCTTGGAATCAAACCCGGGCCTGCTGCATGGCAATCAGCTCAGGGGGCGGACTACGGTTTCCAGTGATTTGTCTCCAATACTGGAACTGTACAGTAGTTGATTTCTTGACCTATTAGTGTTTGTTGGTTAGTTACATGTTCCATAGATTATTTGAACAATTATTAACCCTTTCCCTCCCAGTCTCTAGATGAGAGTCATATGAAGCGCTACTCAAAGGCTCGGCAAGAATTTGTTTACAAATGGGGCATTTCAGGTCAATAGAACAGCCGCGACTTGGCGGGGACTCTCATTCAGGATGGATGATTTTACTAAAAAGTGTGGTGCGTCACAAGTAAGTTCCCTGCTTTAATACAACAGTTTACCTTATCGAGCTCCACCCTCTTTATTTTCATTTCCAGATCTGCTTGATATTAGGTCAATGACCAGGCTGGCAGACGTCATTATTCGGAAACGGAAACCGATGAGACCCGCGCAGTTTTAATTGAAAAATATTGGATACAGCAGAAAAGTGATCTAAGCAAATGTCTCAGGTGGTTTCGGGCACTTCATTGAAAAGTTATAAACGAACAATGCACCGCCAACCTCGCCTATTTTTGCATGTAACATGAGGAGTAAACAACATAAATTATTAAAAGACAACGGTTTGAATTAATACGGAGCCGACACAGCAGATAGATTTAAATAACCTTTAGCGCACAAATTGTTACAACTACGATGTTTACATCCACTCAGTTCGAGCTCCAAACGACAAAAGGTGATAACAGTACAAGAAGAAGATAAAAGAACGGTACACTTCCATTAACAGTCGGTAGTTTTGCATTCAGCACTTATACAACTTCTCGAAGTTGCGGTATGTCAAATGCAATCTTTGAACGTATATCAGAATCATAGCTTCTTTAACATTTGAGGCTTGGTTCGCCTTTTTTACACATCATTACATTGCATCTTTACCAATGAGAAAAAAATTAGTAAAGCGTTGTAATTCTTTTATCGAAATAATGAAAAGCGAATCGGTTTACCGGATATGTGTACATGATCAGTGTTATCATTAATGACTACATTACTTTTAGTCCACTTCATACGACTACACCCGTATTTTTTTACTAGCTATCAGTTTTTAAGTGGAAATTTGCCAATGAAACAGACCGAGTTGTCCAAGAGAAAAAAATTTAAATTAGATTTAAAACTTGCTTGGCTACCTGTCAGACATTTTATGAGATTGGTCAAATGACTAAAAATTTTCGTTGCTATACACTGAATTCCTTTCTGAGCGCTGACAACTTCAACAACGTGCAAGAAAGGTCACGTCTTCCTCCAGTGTTGTAGATGTGGACATCATTGTTTTCATCGGGTTGTGGTGGATTATTTATGATGAATTTTATTAGCAGATATATGTGTTGTGACGGCGCACCTAAAATGCGTAGCTCTTTGAAGATATACCTAAGTGATATCGGTATCTATTTTTAAAGCTCACTGTTGCGCAATCCGTTCTTTCTTTCAAAAGTGATGAGTTATCCCAGAGAATTACTCCGTAAGACATAATTGAGTGGAAATATACAAAAAATGTGAGGAATTTTATACGTTTGTTTCCAAGATTAGCAATTATGCGAGGACCAAAAGTAGCTGAAATTAATTGTTTGAGAATCTCAGTAATAGCCTTCTTCCAGTTCAAATTTTCATAAAGTATTTGGACTATTCTGCTCTATTTACTGACTCTTGTTCATGTGCTACATCAACTTTTGGTACGACTATTTGTTGTACAGAACTGAACGTGGTGAGTTTTTCAGAATTTAGGGACAGTCTTTTTTCAGATAACCACTTAAAAATTCTCTGAAAAATATCGTTTACAACTCTTCTGTTGCTTTCTCTCTACAGCGATTTATTTTAACACTGACCTCGCCTGCAAAAAATACCAGTTTTGGTTTTCGAAAGTTAAGTGGAAAGTGATTTACGTATATAAGGAAGTGGACCAAACATTGAATCCTGTGGGACTCCCTTGTTGATTTTTTTTTTTTGTTACTAGATGTTCTACCATTCCGTCGCTGGCTAAATTATTCAGAACAATCTTCGGCATTCTGTTAAGTAAGAGTCAAACTAGCTGCACATAAAACCATCAGTTCCATAAGACTTGAGTACTTCTAAGGGAGTAACATGACGCTTGGAAAGATGTCAAAAAATACCAACAGGCGATGTATTATTATTTAAGGCTTGTACTATTTGATGAGTGAATGTATAAATAGCATTCTCAGTCGAGCAACCCTAACCGAAGGCAAGCGTGTATTTCGGGTCTCTGTTCGCTAACACCGTCCGCCCCCCCCCCCCCCCCTCTCCCCTACTTCATAAGGCCATTGGCAGAACGAGGTCGACTGCTTCTACCGAAAGTCTTCTGACGCCACTGCTGCTGATTTTTTATTCAAAATGCAAGTAGTAGCTGGGACCGAAGCCGAGGCCCAGGATGTTTTAGATAATAATCGGATACGCTAGCACTAGACCGCAGTTAGACTTTCTAGACGTTACATCAATTGCAACACTTCAAACGGAACACTGAGTTATTTTATGAGGAGTGAGCCAACGTGAATCGCCTGCAAGTGGAACCTCTCGCAATTGACAAGGCTGTACTCAGGCGTTACAATGCGTCGAACTCATACACGCCAGTCACAATTCTCCTTCCAGTCCATACAACGTACAAAGTCAGCTTTGTTGCCGGAGGGGTGACCTAGACGCATGCGTTTTCGCCGCAATAATACTAATGCGTTGGAGAGTCACTGGATGACGTTTCTGGATACAGATGTTTTCAATTTATTCCTTAGGACGTTTCTGGATACAGATGTATTTAATTTATTCCTTAGAACTCGAGGATTGTCGTACAGCGTTTTCTCATATTTCGTAACAGTTCTACTAGATTTTCCATGTTGTATTCAATTATAGCCTCCTTCTTCATGATAATCATCTGCATAATCATATTCATCATCATCATAATCATCCAACTGGTATCTGGAAAGCACAGCTGGATGAAAGCCCTCGCTAGACTATTCCAGGAATTGTGCTCTTCAGTTAGACTATACCATGTTATTATGTTATTATTGACTGTTTTCCACCGTCATTTATTACTCACATTAGGGCCTCACAACTTGAAAACACCTTAGTCTTTGAATGGTTTTAGAGTCCTCGCTTTACAGCCGTAAGTCAGGACCGGTACTATTCATCCGATGAACTTTCAGTACACATTGACTCTGAAATGCATACCTTAAGAGCTATGACACATCTTCGGCACTGTGAAACGACTCTCTTTTGAGAAGTGCTAGTACGGATCATAACAAGAGAAACATTGCCAGTTAATAAGAACTACGAAGTGCTTACCTTAAGAGCTATGAGTGTTTGTCTAGTAAGTGAAATGTGTTTCACAGTAGCCAAGATGAAGAAGTGCTCATGGCTCTTGAGGTGTGTATTTTCTAGACCTTGTTTACTTGACATATTTTTCTGTTTTTGGTCCAGACTATCAACTCTGAAATTTGGTCAGTGGAGTTCTGGTTCACCGTATTTGTCCAAAGAGACATGACTTTTAAATCTTTCTGCACATTTTCCTTTTCAACCCCATCATAACCTTTATTGTGAAAAGCCTGTTCAGTTTTCCAGAAGCATTCCACCCCAGTTTTACTCATCTATTTGTTTTCTTGTGCATCCAATCGTTGTCTTCATTTCCCTTAAATATAATAACTCTTCTACACTTTCTGTTCTTAATTTGTACCGTTTTTAAGGGTACCATTATCCGCTTTCATTTTTCTACATTGATAATTTTGATAGTGGCAGGTGCAAAGCGTCTGTTTTACTTTTCGGACCAGTGTCCTGAGGATGTACAGTGAACCAACCGGAGCACGGTGGCGTTGGTGGGCAGTAGACTGCTATCCACAACGGTGCAGGGATGAAACATGTAGGCGACAGTAAATGAATCGAGACAAGTTAAGCCGTGAAGTATTAATTGCTCGCGGTTTAATTAGCACGAAACGAGCGAGAAATTGCCGTATTTGAAAAAGCGGTATATTGAGAAGAGATTTGTTGAATCACGCGGAACTAATTTGAGCAGATTTATTTTGGATACGTATTTCGATTGGAACATTGTTCGTTAATTAATTAATATTTTGGTTAACAGCTGTCATGTTTGATATTAAGAACAAAAACTTTAATAACTGAATTATTTGAAAGAATTTTAGGCAATGACAAATCCTTGTGCGAGAGATGCGCAGTAATATTTTTTGGCAAATACGATTACGTCGTAGTACAAAGCATCATATTACTTAACGGCCCCTCAGGTCATTCCATACACGCGATTATTACCAAAAATACGGTCATAAGGGACACCAAAAGAATGTTTTGATTCCACTGAAGATTCCTTGGTAGGCAGAACGCAGCATAGTTTTCGGATGTAGAGTCATCGAATGGTTCAAATGGCTCTAAGCACTATGAGACTTAACATCTGAGGTCATCAGTCGCCTAGATTTAGAACTACTTAAACCTAACTAACGTAAGGACATCACACACATCCATGCCTGAGGCAGGATTCGAACCTGCTACCGTAGCCTAGAACCGCTCGGCCACAGTGGCCGGCGGAGAGTCATCGACAGACGTAAAAATAACTTAAGACAAGCCAAGTGGAAGTTTGGTAGGAGTTTTACTTTTCGTGGTCTGTGTCAAAGATCTAGCAAGCAATTTCAATAATAACCTCAGTCTTTTTTGATTATGATGCAGTTATCTATTCTTCCTAAAAATAAGCTGCACATGTTTTCAATCAGAACTAAATGCACTGGAATGTAATTTTACGCACTTAACGAAAATGAAAAAACCTTGTGTTACATGGCGCACAACCGAAGTCCATCAACTAATACAAATAACTGGATGTAATAATGAGTAGGGATATGAAATAGAATGATAACATTGGTTCATTCACACGTAAAGTAGGTGACAGGTTTTAGTTGATCTTTACAATACTGATAAAATGTAGTTACTTTAAACAGTGCGAGTCACACAGAATAGGATTAAGAGGTCATATTGAATGTATACCTGGAAGAAGAGCAAGAATGGTCACCGATATGTTTGATGGGCGGACGGGCGCCACAAAAATGCCCAAAAACCTTACCTCGCAAACGCTTGACTAAAGGTGCCAACAACCCTGTGACACTACTTACGAAGTTTCCAGAATGATTATTGACTCAGGAATCACGGAAATTACTACAATCCCCTTTGTATCGCCCCCGTAGATTGCGAAATCAAGATTAGGTTAGTTACACGCAAAAGGCATTTACGCAGACATTATTCCAACCCTCAATACGCGAATCGAGTGGACGACACCATTATATTTGGCACTTCGGGAGTGGCTCCTGCCATATACTTCGCGAGGTTTGCAGAGTGTGGACCAAGGAGGAGCTAGCTGTGGACTCGAATACGACAGTGATGGGATTTAACTTCAAATCTACGCACTATATCCACCTTTGTACAACGACGGCAGATAAAAGGAGGCGTGCTGATTAATAAACAACTCAAGCGTGATTTATAAGTTTGTGAAGAGAAACTGCACTACCTGGTTGGAAAAAGATTTATGCTGTAAATAGTAAGGAGTGAAATTCTTTGGCACATAAAGCACTCAGACGACATAAACTAATAAGGAAGTTATAAAGTTGTTGTAATTATGAGCTCTAAAATATTAATCTGTTGCTATGAAGCTTGGTGGTGTTGTTAGCCCTTCTCTGCATATTGAAGTTACCGTTTGGAATTCTTGTCTAGAATTCATACGTGCACTCACATGACTTGAGGTTTGCCCGACAAACACCGTAGCACCAAGAAACACGAAATGGTTGAAGAAAATCTTCACATAACTTGAGTAATGGCTGGTCTCCAAGTTGAAAATACGTCACGTGTTTCCCAGCATCCACTGAAATCTCGTGCAGAAAATTTTTAAATGTCCTCTTCAGTCTTTAAATAGAAACACTGATAGTAAATTTTCGCGGATATTCCTTTATTCACTGATGGATTTGATGCTACCCAGGGTTTACATTACACAATTCATAATGATGCTGTGCCATAATTTCATGTTAAGAGTATAAGTACGCTGTTTAGGTTTTTATGGTGGTAACGCCACGTATGAAAATCCTGACTGCGCTGTGTGCCGTCTATGGATGGTTGGACTCATTTTTGGTTCTTTTTTCTTTTCATTTTCTTTTTTTTTAGAGAACAAACAATGTATTTACCTTAATAATATTCAGAAGGCATCATATATACTGTATATCTATCAAATCATGACATCCATCTTTACAAATTTCCTTTTTCTGGAGGACACGTGTCCAGATTGTCCACTTATAGTAACCTCTCAAAACTCTGGCATCTCTCTCTCCACATCCACCACTGCTGGCGGCTCACCTCAAACTGCCCAACGCTACGCGCTGTTCACATCCAACAGCCCAGCAATACATAAGCGAATATTCCAACAGTGAGTCCAACCAGCCGCAGACTGCACACAGCGATTTTCATACAGAGCACTACGTGGCGTTGCCAACATAAAAACCTAAACAGCCTACTTACAAGAGTACTTGTCAATCACGTCTGTTCGTTAACCCATCCAAACTTAATTTCTCTCTCAGTGTGTCCAAGGTCATAAAATTACTCCTAGTTTCAAATTATCGATTACAGTATGGCCTCCTTAGAACGCTGGAAATGCTTCATATATTAAGCTTTTTGTTGGATAAACTACACATTGTTGTAGTGGAGATTAGTTATGTAAACATGTTTCTTCAGTTAATAGTACAGGTAATTTGGATAGGAAGTGGAATTGAAAACTCGTTCTACAAATATTAATTTTTAAAGTTACTTTTCTTCAGAATGTGACTATTTAAGTGTTGTTTATTAATGTAATAGAACAAAGAATTAAACAGAATTTTGCTGTTTATAAGAATACAGATTAGTTGCGTTTTGAAGTTGCAAATTATTATGCAGCTTAAGCGGTACATACTAAAGTTAAGTTTCAATGCAGTAAGTTTGACGAAGTATGGAATGTATTCCGGATTCTCCGTACCTGAACTGACTGATGAGATATAAATTATTAAAAAAGATAATTACTTTTGTAAGAAGTAGCTTTGCAAATTAAGTACTTCCCCAGTTTAAGCTCTGCTCCGTTATGTAGTAATTGTGATAAGTGTCAGACTTGACTGAGTGCTACTGTGATTTAAACTGCTTCGCAGTTGATCAGTTTTGGTTTAGTGCATACTTTTAAACATGGTAGTACTTATGGCGTGTAAACAAACGTTAGTAGCCGAGATAAAGTAAGTCAACCGTTGTGATATTTATTAAATACAGCTATCACGGACAGTATATAAAAGATTGCCATAATAAGCGATTTTCGATAAAGTAGAGCTTAAAAATATCAATGAAAATATTGATACCCAGCAACCTGTGATTCGGTGCTCGATAACAGATCCGATTACCAAGTAAATGGACCTATACCAGCCGGCCGAAGTGGCCGTGCGGTTAAAGGCGCTGCAGTCTGGAACCGCAAGACCGCTACGGTCGCAGGTTCGAATCCTGCCTCGGGCATGGATGTTTGTGATGTCCTTAGGTTAGTTAGGTTTAACTAGTTCTAAGTTCTAGGGGACTAATGACCTCAGCAGTTGAGTCCCATAGTGCTCAGAGCCATTTTTTGGACCTATACCGAGCCTAAAGTATTACATTACTCGCCATGCAGTGCGAAACATTTTTCCAAACGATGGATAACCTAGGAGGAACCTTGGTTGTACTATTCACTTTTACTGTTCAGGGACAGTCCCCCGTGAAAATCGCCGCTTCATCCTTCTACACTGCGCAACAGAATTAAAGGATCACTATTTCGAAGCCCCATTGTTCGCTCCTATTCTGACACGTAAGTTAGAAATTTGGCTCAACGGTCCCTACAGCCCTCCTCTGTAACGGCGCAAAAGCGTGGTGCCCTGCGACCTCAATCTCAGGCTCGACGACGCTTCAGACTAGCGGGGAAAAAGGCCTCTGCTCAGAAGTCCATGTGGCGTGTAAAGTGGATTAATGGTGTCACATTGGAACCAAATTTAACCACAGTTCTGCAATACACCGCCTTAGAAGTTTCACGCAATGGGAAGGTTCGTCACAAAACCCTTTCCCACATTTGACCCCTTGTTCCGACGCCTCTACAATGGAGGTCACAGCCACTATGCCCAGCATCGAATTCAAGCAGTTTTCTTATGGGTGGCAAAGGAAAACATTTCATACACGCCATCGCTCAGAATCGAAAGGAAAGAGACTCATGGTATAGCCTAAAGTGGTCTCAATGAAAGCACCTCTCTCTTTGGGAAGTTGATTCCCTCACATTTCGCGGTCGTGAAGGACAGTTCGCTGCGCGATGAGCAATACAAAGATGTTCTTGACAAACTTTGACACTACTGACACCCTCAGACGGATCAGATTTTCTCTATGGGCTCTGGGGGCGGCATTCACATTGAACGTGATGGCACCCGTGGAAGAAATGACGGTTTTACCAAAATTTGATAGCACAGAGAAGCAGCAGGTACAAATATAACTGCCCTGTGGAGAATGAGGAAACCTTCTCGGGCAGCTTCCCTCGACTTCCCTTGACAGCCTCCCATGAACCCGTCAGAAGATTGACGAATTTTGTCCCTTACGAGCATTAACTTTTACTCATAGACCAAGGCAAACCTCAAAGACTGTTGATGGTTGTGTTTTCCGCTGTGGTGAATCCTGATGTTTCCACTGCTTGCTTTTTTGTTGTGTTTCAGAGTAATAATATTATAACCATCACTGGTCCATGGTGGCTAGGTGACTGCATAGATGGTTTGAGAATATTTTTCCATACAAGCGAGTTATCATTTGAAGCCCACCCATCGCCCCCCGCCCCTTGTCCTTCATACTCTTTCACCCATGTCAGTTTTCGCTATTAGTTGCTAGACGCCAAGTATACAAATTTCACGCCTGGGCGTCCATCACAGGTTGCTGCCTCAAGCGGTCGCTACGAATGGTAACCCGTCCTACAGCTGTAGCGCTTCCGGCTCCCCTGTCAGCTTGGCGCACGGAGCGGTAGTCTGTATCGCTTGGGTCGTACAGCGGTTCTGGATTGGCCAGACACATGGGCAACATTTCCGCTTGAGACTCGGGTAGCGGCCGGCTTTAAAACAAATGTGTGGGCAGTCGCGGAACGTCGCAGGCGGCGACCTTTGTTCTAAATATTGGGCGAGATGTTGAAAACTGAATCCATTATAGATTTTCATTTTTTCAACCGTCGACTCGATGGAGTTTCGCCTATCTTTGAGCATCAGGGCCTCCACTTGCCGCGCCTCCCGGATCTACCCAAGGAGATAGTCTACCACTTCCTTCTTCGCCATTCACACTTGGTTGTCCTTACCGAAAGCGTCTGCGCTGCCTAACCAGCGTTATAACCGTCCACTCTTGCCGTACACTTTCACCATCTCAGCATCGATTATTGCAGCGCAGTTACACTTCAGATGCACAAATGAATTAAGCTCAACACCCACTATCAATGGGTTGCTGCTTTTGTTTCGATTCATCCAGTGGCCTGCTGCTGTGTGTTGGAAATATTTCAGTGTGTACAAGGACTGCAGACATTTAACAGCAAATAAACGAATTTGTCGAGGCGATAATTAAAACTCTGACTACACCTCGTGATTTATGCTACTAAATTAGATATTTTAATAGCCCTTTCTACCTCTTTTGTTACTGGCTGCTGTTTCTTATCTCACGTTCCCCCTCTCTCCATTTTCCATTGTGCTTCATATTGTTACGCCCCAGGATAGTACCCCCACTGGACGCTATAAATTAATCCAAGTTCTACCTCAGCAGCTCCCTGAAGTCAAACTGCCTGGGTCAATCACCAGCAGGCTGACAGCTAGGTAGAGAAATACTGAGCGAGTTATGGCAATTACGGAAACTGTCGCTGCACGGGGGAATGGGCGAGCATCCAAGTCTGCAAGTGAAGCATGATGTCACCATGGAAAACGATAGGTACCATCATACTACTTATAAAGCTGAGTTTAGTAAGGAAGGTTAGGTACTACGCAACTCCAGGTACTCAGGTGCTGAAGCAGCATAAAAGAGCCTCTGGAAAGAGAAGTTGCAAAAGTATGAAATGACTAACAGAGCTGACAGTTTGGGAAAATGAGGACACATGTTTCATAGACATCCTCACCGCCGCAGAGTACATGGGGGAAAAGCCAACATAAATACCACAGTCTTCTTAACAAATGTCTCATTGCTGAGTGGTGATTGCCAACTGCCCAGTGCATTGTCTCAGCCCTCATGTAGGGACATATGTCTAGTGTGAGCGGCGGCATTAGAGGTCGACCCTCGGCTGACCTAGCTGTCTTCAATCGTCCATGGAACCCCGAAACTGGCTGGAAGCACGCTGCTGCTACCGGCTGTATTGCTAACTGATAAGGCGAAACTGACAGGGCGCAGGGGCTGCGATCACCCTGCAGGTCTGCTTGACTTGCGCGACCTGGATGATGTCCGTTATCCAGCTCCGAATGGGTGGGCACTGCTGCTGCTCATCCCATTCCTGTAGCAGACACTGATGGTGCTGGCTCCCGAACCGTGACGAAATGTCACGGTTGGTTCTCTGCGTTTCCTCCTTGTCTGTAGAGCGTTCGATTTGAAATTCCCGCTTCGCGCTATGCTGTTTTCTTACCCTAGCCAGAGGGCGCTGTGGCGTTGCTGCGGCCGGGTGCCTGCCGTGTTTGTGGGATAGCAGCGGTCGGGAGGAGGAACTCTTATTGCGAACGTCTGGGAGCGAACAGGAGGCCACGCCGTTTTGTTGATGGTGGATCCAAGGGAATGATGCCTGATTGTCCATTGAAACTCCGATTCTAAGGATGTCATCGGACTTGAAGTAAGACGTTTTGACCATTATTGGCGTCGTTTTCAAGCATCTGGGGATTCCGGTGTCTGCAGTAATTCGGCGAAGATTATTTGTTTCGTTGGTGTGTAAATGATTGAACAAGAAGCACTTTAATTAATGTTCACCTTATGCTCGTGTTCTGCGTGTGCTGCTTGAGAGTGTAAACTTGACTCTCACCTTTGTCTGTTGATTTTAAGCGCATCGTCAAATACTGAATCCAGGTAGTGACTTTTAATTAATTAGCTGAATTCTTTCTTTCCTGCTCACGACGCGTGTTAAATGGCACAGTAGAATTGTAGACCTTAACTTGCTACCTCATTTGCGTGGCATCAATAACAGTGCCTAACCTGTTAACTAATTAAGGCTTGTGGTAAATAAAGGTATTTAAGTATGTTGTTTTAAAATATTATATATTCTGTGGTATGAACGGAAGTGTTGGCACGTCTGCCATGTAAGGGAATCCTGCTTGTTTTGATTGTTTTGGAAACTTTAATTGGGCGAGAAACTAGTGTGCTTTTGTCCTGTCTTGGGTTAAGGCTACATTGGGGCTCTGGCATTTGTACTGCCAGCTGCAACATCATCCTGTTGTTTCATGCGTGTTTTGTTCTCAAACTAGGTGTTTGCCCCAAACATGCTTTGGGTAATGCATTTTCGCCCGTTGGACACTATAGACCGGCAGCATACCCGTGGATATTTTGATTATCAAATACGCCGGGAGAAACTCAAGAATCACATCATGCACCTTTACGGGGAGGAGATGTATCGCAGCATGAAGAAATTTGAAAAGTTGAGCCACCGTAGATGTCGTTTGCTAAGTACTCTTGCCTTTCTAAAGAGATGTCGTTCCGAGAATGTTGTTCCAAATTTTGCCAAGGTTATGCATCACATCGATTCTGCAGCAGCTAAGAGAATCAAGAAACGAGCCAGCCTCGCATTGGTACGTGAGAGAGTGCAATTCACCCGCCGGAGCCTTGAGTTTATCTCACAGGAATTACTTAAACTACATTTGCAACTGGCTAGTAAGTTCACTTCTTGTTCCTGGGATTGGATTGATGGTGTCACCTGGGTGTCAGCTGATTCCGCCCATAAGAAGGCAACGGGACGTCAAACAGCTAAGTTCTCACGTCTCCTTGACAAACCATCCCTGCAGGTTCCGTGCAAGACTGTCATCAATTTGAGTGGCATGGTGTTGAGTGATGATGCGGTCTCGGTTTTGCAGAAAGGTCTCAACTTCGCTCCCACCCCCAAGTTCACTCCGGTCGCAGAAATTGTTAGTGCTGTTGAACAGGTTGCAGCTCGACTTCCGCCAGAATCAGCCGAGGAAATACGTCGTGAAACTTGTCGTGCGTTGACGAAATCCAAGCCGATGAAGTCAAATATCAGCAGTAAAGAGCGGGCGGCCATTCGTGATCTGAGGGAGCGCTCTGAAATTGTTGTCTTACCGGCTGACAAAGGCAATGCTACAGTTGTTGTCTCCCATAAGGACTACACTGATAAGATGCAGAGCCTGCTAAATGACGATTCCTACCGGAAGATCAGCGTTGAACCTACAAAGAAGGTGGAGAACGAGGGCGCTTCTCAAGGACGCAGATTTACCGGAGGGTGACGCTAAGAAATTGTTACCCCAAGGTCCGGTACCGCCTAGATTATATGGACTCCCGAAGGTTCACAAAGAGGGGGTACCATTACGCCCCATTGTCAGCAACATCAGGGCACCTACATATTTGTTGGCCAAATACCTGACGGGAATATTAAGTCCTTATGTGGGTAAATGCCCTCATCACATCCGTAATTCCGTGGATTTTGTTAAACGCCTTGATAGCTTCAGGTTGGATGAGTCAGATATCATGCTGAGTTTTGACGTCGTTTCCTTGTTTACGAGGGTACCCCTTCGACAGTCACTAGAATTGATTAGTCAGAAGTTTGACGAGAAGACCACTGAACTTTTTAAGCATGTCTTGACTTCCACGTATTTTCTTTTTAATGGAGAATACTACGAACAAACGGAGGGAGTCGCCATGGTTAGCCCACTCTCACCGGTGGTAGCGAATTTGTACATGGAGAACTTCGAGGAGGAAGCCCTGTCGTCATCCGTATGGAAATGTACTTGCTTTTTCCGTTACGTGGACGACACGTTCGTCATCTGGCCACATGGTATGGATAAACTCCTTGACTTCCTTACACATCTAAACTCCATACATCCCAACATCAAATTCACTATGGAGACTGAAACGGAGGGTAAATTACCTTTCCTTGACGTCTTAGTCAAGAGAAGGGCTGACGGCACCCTAGGTCATGGGGTGTATCGGAAGACTACGCACACTGATCTGTATTTGCACGCAGACAGCTGCCACCACCCTTCACAGAGGAATGGGGTACTTAAAACTCTAGTACATAGGGCGCGCACTATCTCTGACGCGGAGAGTCTACCCCAAGAATTGGAACATCTGAGAACTGTATTTCGAAAAAATGGGTACTCAGAGTGGCAGGTTCAACGTGCTCTCCGCCCAACCACTGCAGCACAACCTGTTGAGATGGATGAAGTCACGAGGGAGGAGGTAGGCACTGCATTTATTCCATACACAGGCGCACTCTCGGGGAAAATCGCCCGCATTCTGAAGAAACATCGGGTCGGAACTGTGTTTTGTCCTCCAAATAAAACTCGTGCACTGGTGGGGAGCGCCAAAGATGACCTCGGTTTGAGGAAGGCCGGCGTGTACCAGATTCCGTGTCAATGTGGCAAGTCGTATATTGGTCAGACGATGCGTACCGTCGAGGGTCGATGCCGTGAACACCAGAGGCACACTCGACTGATGTATCCGAGCAAGTCGGCGGTCGCTGAACATTGTTTGTCGGAAAATCACGCCATGAAGTATGACCGCACGAGGATTCTGGTACAGACGTCGAGGTACTGGGACAGCGTTGTTAGAGAGGCCATCTAAATTCACACCAATGACGACCTCATAAACCGTGACTGTGGCTATAATCTTAGCAAGGCTTGGGAACCAGCGATCGGGTTAATCAAGAGTAAATCGAGCAAACGTATAGTTGTGACGACCACGGCGGACAGATCCATCACACCGACATCATCTGAGACACCGTCGCAATCTGTTCCACCGCGCAACCGTGGTGCGGGGCGCGGACGGCGGAGGGAGCGCGCCGCGGGCGGAGGGTATTTAAATCGGCCGCCGCCGCGACCGAACCCAGTTCCCTCTGAGAAGTCATAGCGTACGGATCTCCGTGCCGGCACGTTCACAGGAGCTCAGTCCGTCAGTTCACCTGATTATGGCGACATGTATGATCGCCGAAATATTGTGCCCATTGGACACTATAGACCGGCAGCATACCCGTGGATATTTTGATTACTTCATTAATAACTCGTTGTCAGATCGCGTTTTTATTCGAATATAGAATCCATAAAAGGGGATGTAGTAGAGCACAGCTTATTAACACAGGGTTTTAGTTGACTAGCCATTTGGTTCGTCGAATAAGTAAGATTCCCTGTCTCATTTCTCTGAAAAATAAACTGCGCCCGTTACTGCAAGGGCTGACGAGTTAGACTGCTATTCACAGCTCTGATACCGGCTTACGATGCATACAGCAGTATCTTGCCAGTATGCTTCCACTTACTACTACAAAGTGTGTCCGTTTCTGAGCTGCGCTCTGTCATTCATGTTTTTGCTCCAAAACAAATATCCACTGTCGGTATCCATCGGGAGTAAATCTTTCTCTATAGGGGAATCTATATGAGCATTCATACGGTTCGATCTTGGCTCGGAAGGTTCAACTGGGATGTTTCCCTGCGTCCTCCATATTCACCAGAACCTGCTCCAACTGATTTCTCACACCAACAACTCAAAGGTCGTATTAGAGGTAACCATTTGAACAACCATGATAGTCACAACAACATGAAAAGATGATAGGATCCGACCTGGTACAATAATGGTTTGAAAAACCTTGTATCACGTTACCAGATATACTTGGAAAAGCATGGAGACTACGTTTAAAAGTATAAGAAGCGTTCTACAATGTCAAGGAAATCATTTAGCCGTCGAAGGCAAACCCGTTATCTATATGTAGCGACTTTGGTGACGGGTTAGAAACACGCCACCGGTTAAATGGTTCAAATGGCTCTGAGCACTATGGGACTTAACTTCTGATGTCATCAATCCCCTAGAACTTAGAACTACTTAAACCTAACCAATCTAAGGACATCACACACATCCATGCCCGAGGCAGGATTCGAACCTGCGACCGTAGCGGTCGCGCGGTTCCAGACTTTAGCGCCTAGAACCGCTCGGCCACCCCTGCCGGACCACCGGTTAAATTTTGATTAATAATCAGCATGGGCAGCTTAAGACTTCTGGCCTAAGAATTCACCCTCATTCTGCCAACGCCCTTGCCAAAGAGGGCGGAGTAGCGGACGGAGGTTCACGGTACTCTTTTGAACGTCGGGTGGGAAACTGTCCCTAAAGGCAGGAGAATCAGCAATGATCAGCGGCATGGGGACACAGAAGGCAGTGTAAACCACTGCGAATAACGTGTATCCATTGGACTTTTGACGTGTAATTGAAAGTGTCATGATGGTCTCTTCATCGGCAAAAGACTCCGGAATGTTCTCCATTCGGGTCTCGAGGAGGGGACTGCGAAGTGGGAGGTGACCATGAGAAAAATACTGAATAGCTAACGAAAAGATAAAGTTCTACTAGATGGGGCGTGGAATGTCGGAACCATGAACGTGGTAGGAAAGCTAGAAAAATCTAAAAAGGGAAATTCAAATGCTCAATCTAGATATAGTGGGGGTCTGCGAAGCGAAACGGAATGAAGACAAGGATTTCTGGTCAGATGTAATTACAGGGTAATATCAATGGCAGCAGATAATTGTACAACGGGAGTAGGATTCGTTATGAACAGAAAGGACGAGCAGAGAGTGTGTTGCTGTGAACAGTTTAGTGACTGGATTGTTCTTAAAAGAATCGCCAGCAAAACCGACACCGACAACAATACTTCCGGTATACATGCCGAAGTTGCAAGTTGAAGATGAAGAGATAGAGAAAGTACAGGGTGATATTGAAAAGATAATACAGTATGTAAAGGGAGATGAACATATAATGGTCATGAGGGACTGAAAGGCAGTTGTAGGGGAAGGAGTGGAAGAAAGTGTTGGTATTAGGAATGAGAGAGGAGATAGACTAGTAATTTCAGCTAGTAATAGCGAATACTCTGTTGAAGAATCACAAGAGGAGGAGGTATACTTGTAAAAGGCCGGGTGGTACGGGAAGGTTTCAGTTAGATTATATCGTGGGCAGACAGAGTACATTGAAGGCCTTTATGAGGGAGACTTGCGGAAAATGTCATCCACATAATTCCGAAGACACGAGAGGGAGAGTTATTGCACAATCAGCTCAACAGCTCATGCATCCACGTTGCTGACAAGAATAATATACAGAAGAATGGGAAATAAAATTGAGGGTGTGTCACATGACGATCAGTTTGGCTTTAGGAAAGGTAAAGGTACTAGAGAGCCAATTCTGACGTTGCGGTTGATAATGGAAGGAAGACAATAGGAATCAAGGCACGTTCATAGGATTTGTCGGCATGGAAAAAGCGTTCGACAATGTGAAATGGTGCAACATGGTCGAAATTCTGAGAAAAATAGGAGTAAGGTATAGGGAGAGACGGGTGACATACAATATATAAAATGGTCAAGAGGGAATAATAAGAGTGGATGATTAAGAACGAAGTGCTTGATTGAAAAGGGTGTAAGACAGGGATGTAGTCTGCCGCTCCTACTGTTCGATCTGTGGATCGAAGACGCAATGATGGAAATAAAAGAAAGGTTCAGAGTGGAATTAAAATGCAAGGTGGAAAGATATCAACGATACGATTCGCCTATAGCATTGCTATCACGAGTGAAAGTGAAGAAGAACTACATGATCTGCTGAATGGATGAACAGTCTAGTAAGTACAGAATATGGATTGAGGGTAAATCGAGGAAAGTCGAAAGTAATGAGAAGCAGCAGAGATGAAAACAGCGAGAAACTTAACATCAGGATTGATGGTTACGAAGTAAACGAATTTAAGAAATTCTATTATCTAGGCAGTAAAATAACCAATGATGGACGGAGCAAAGAGGACATCAAAAGCAGACCAGCACTGGCAAAAATACCGCTTCTGGTCAAGAGAAGTCTTCTAGTATCAGACTTAGGTCTTTATTTGAGGAAGAAATTTCAGAGAATGTACGTTGAAGCACAGCACTGTAATGTAGTGAAACATGGACTGTGGGAAACCGGAACAGAAGAGAACCGAAACATTTGAGATGTTGTGCTACAGTCGAATGTTGAAAATTAGATGGACTGATAACGTAAAGAATGATTGTTCTGTGCAGAGTCGCAGAGGAACGGAATATATGGAAAAATTTGTCAAGGAGAACGGACAGGATGACAGATCTGTTAAGATATGAGGGAATGACTTCCATGGTACTAGAGGGAGGTGAAGAGGGCAAAACCTGTAGAGGAAGACAGAGATTGGAATACTTCTAGCAAGTAATTGAGGACGTAAGTTGCATGTGCTACTGTCAGATGAAGAGGTTGGCACAGGAGAGGAATTCGTGACGAGCCGCTTCAAACCAGTTGGAAGACTGATGACTTAAAAAAATGTATATAATGCTTTTTTGTAATGTAAGGAAACTTACTTTTTGGGCGCCCTCCGTAATAGCTCATTATTATAACACAGCGCACGTGTTACAAAGGTTACAAAATTCTTGAGTTTACACGCAGATTATGATTAGAAGAATGAAGTATACCAGTGCTGCGTTCGTCTTATTGGACTTTCATTTACCTGAAAATAGGGACAAACGAGTGGAGCACATTATTAAGAAGTGGCCTCTTGCAATTGCACCAACAAAATCGTAATATGCTTCTAAACGAAACAATTCAAATGTTTAATCCACTAAACAATACCGGCAAAATAGTTACTTTTGGTATCATTTTCTCTGACGGTTGTGTTTGTGGCTGCAAACAGTCGGCTACACTGGTCCAATGAGGGAAGTGCTGGAGTTTGAGACTGCGCTGTTGGCTAAGCGAGCATCGTTACCAGGAGCTGACTCCTGAACTTGCGGATCTGCCCGCACAAACACTGCCGCCGGTACGAGCAACAGGTCAGTAATGACGTGCAAACAAGCGGTCTGAGATGAGCCAGGCAAGAACCTGTGGCCCATTCTATACAGCACAATCGTGAAGCAGGGATCTTGGAAACCTATTTCCTGCCGGCCGGTGTGGCCGTGCGGTTAAAGGTGCTTCAGTCTGGAACCGCGTGACCGCTACGGTCGCAGGTTCGAATTCTCCCGCGGGCATGGATGTGTGTGATGTCCTTAGGTTAGTTAGGTTTAATTAGTTCTAAGTTCTAGGCGACTGATGACCTGAGAAGTTAAGTCACATAGTGCTCAGAGCCATTTTTTTGTAAAATCGATATTCGTCAGTCTTAATCAGCACCACAATGAAATGTGTTGAGAATGATCCGACACAGGCCAGCCAAGATCCCAAATGTTGGTAAAACTTTAGACGGTTGTTGTGACCAGATAGGCCCTACTGTAAACAACATAAAACGTAGATGGTTCAAATGGCTCTGAGCACTATGGGACTTAACTTCTGAGGTCATCAGTCCCCTAGAACTTAGAACTACTTAAACCTAAATAACCTAATGACATCACACACATCCATGCCCGAGGCAGGATTCGAGCCTGCGACCATATCGGTCGCGCGGTTCCAGACTGTAGCGCCTAGAACCGCTCGGCCACCCCGGCCGGCAAACGTAGATGGAGCGAAGAGCCTTGCAGGGGGTGAGGAGGGACTGGGCGTCAACATTACCGGAAGGGAGCTTTCATCCAGTATCTCTCTACCAGAGCACTTAATTACTTTCTCGAATTCCCACCGCAGTGGTCTCACCAAATTCTATTGTTCTACATTTGGTGATGTTCCAGCGCCGCCAGCTTTGTTGAGGTTACAGCCTTTATCTCTGTTGAGTAGAACGTTCTTTATTCGCATTTTGATTAGTTCTTTAATCATGGAATCTGAGGGGCAACGCCTTTACATTGCTCCTCTAGGAGTTAATGGTGGCGTACAGTTCTACACAGTGACTCACGGCTATCTACCAACAGATGCGCTCTTGTGCTTCAGCAGACGTTTCAAGAAGTAACGGTTGTGGCCGACGATGTCGCTGTCGTACACGGTATGAAATTTCCAGTAGTCAAAACCACGTATTTTGGAAATGAAACTTCATCGTACGTTAACTATTGCTGATTTAATGTCAAAGAAAGTGTGACTGCTAAGTAATATAATAAATGAATGTAGTCATGTCTGTTACCTGAGTAGATAGTAGTGTGGGAACTGTATATGTACAGAGAGAGTGAATCATACAGTCAGAAGAAATTTAGTAAATTGAATTTCGCCAGGTTATAGTACTGGGGAAACAGGAATCGTGTAACGGTAATTCAGTTACTTAAAGAGAGAAGTAATTTCATATTAGTGGGTTTTCGAAATTTGTTCATTTGATAATTCGCTCAATAAAAGCTAATAATCTGTGATTAGCCTAAAGTAAAAGACGTGGAGTAGTGTGTTTTATACGGACAGTTCACTGGCTGAAATATCTCTCAGCCGATAGTAAGAGAGAAGATTCGCGTGCATTTTGTAAGAATTGCTTTGTAGAGGCTAGGATTCAGTTTGTAGCTCAGCTAACATGACAGTAGGGTGTGTGTATTAGGAGCTCTGAACAGATGTAATAATGTGGCACAATTATGATTTACCGCGGAGTGTCCATAAGGAATCGTGGGCGTGTGATACAGACGAACGCTCGTAATTCCGGATTTTCTGTATAAACTGTGACTTCTGAATTAACTGAAATCCCTGGGGCGTATTTTACAAGTCGGGACCAAGAAATGAAGGTTCAAAAGTTGGGGCTGTGGAATATTCGAGCGAGGCGTCCTGTTACAGAAAATCCGTTTCGTAAACTTTCCGTAACCTGTTTAGTTAATTACCATAAGTTGGCTATGCGAGCGTGTGAGCGCCCAAACTGTAACCTCATGCTAGCACTGACTTGATGATGGCTTGTATAAAATAAGCAACAATACACCGAAATTTCACTCAAAAACTATCTATCCTTGAGTAGCTCAGTCAATCTGATACTGGAAAACATTCGACGCAACCTGTAGAGACGTGTAGTAGTGCTAGTTTCCGATAGCCGACGAACATAACGAACATTCTAATACGTCACCTGTGGACTTCACTGCAGAAGAAGCGAAGTTCACCGGACGGTGAGTGGACAATTTTCTGTAGAAAGAACGCTTAATCGCCCCGTAGCTAGTTCCAGTTGTTCGAAACAGCTAGCAAGATATAAATAGTGGTCCACAGTAGCAAAGGGATTCACAGTCTCTTACTCACCCAGGTCGTGGGTACGTGAAGAATCGGTTGACAAGCACGGACTCCGCCGAGCGGATGCAGTTGAGACAACTGTGCTGGTTACAATGGCTTGCCGGAAGGAGGCCCATCGTTCTCCATTACCTTCCAGAGCTGCGATTTTAATCGTGTGCTGGACTTGTACATAGTGTTGCTGTCCGTGATTGTTCTGTGATACGCCGCTCATCGCAGTTTTTATGCTCCGGCCGTACTTCGCCTTGTGTTCTTTTAATTGCCCCAGCGTGTGGCTTTTTGTGTGCGCTACTTTTTTTTAATTTTTATCTCCATTTTACAGTCGCCCCCTTTTTGTCTGTTCTCTTCCATATGTACCCCCCGTTTTATATCTATGTACCGCCATATTTTCTCCTTTATGTTATTTTAAATGTCTTCTGTTGTATAATTAATGTCTTTCGGCTGAAGAGCAGCGCTTATGCTGCTGCCAGCCCGCCCCAGATGGGGAATTGAAGTACAATAATTAAAAAAAGGAAAAAAAGGAAGTTCATCGTACCGGTTGGCGCTGTGAACACATTCCTGACGGTCGAACCCCAGCAAAAAGCAAGAAATATACGTAATGGTGGCAAAACGTTTTTACCGAAAACTGATTGTAAATACGGAATCAGATGTTAAGCGTGTCTACCACATCGGCCAATGGCCTGCAGTGAGGATATCCGGTGCAGATTATTATAACAGATTATTATTTCAATGCATTTGACCTGTGTTGAGAATGAACGTGTGTGACATTGGTAGTACCTGCCCGCGATTTTGTTTGACGAGAATACGTAGCTTTACTTAACATGAACTTTCGCGATCTGGATTAATGCAAAACTGCGTTTCTTTGAATGTATGAGTATTATTACTGAACAGCCTAAATCAGATTGAAGCAGTTGTCACGGTCATTAAAATAAAGATTGGGCTCCTACACTATTCGACCACTACTAATACCATACTTAATCGAAGGTGTTTCAACCCTGGACGACGTTCTGCGAGATCTTTTACTATTGCACCGTGTATCTGCTACTAGTAATATTCATTCTGATTAAACACAAAGTGATGGTGACTCAGCTCCGCTGACAATTAAGATAGGTGATGGCAGCTTGAAACTCATCAACAAGTGTTGGTTTTGATGCACATATCGAACAAGTTTTCTTATAAACCATGGCGCGTAGAAAAATGTTCTCCGATTTTTTCTTTCATAATGAGGAGCTTTTTTCCGAAACTACATATTTTTCGTATTCCAATTTTGAGCATATGTGCATCAGAATGAAACGCAAAGAGAAATACATCATATGTTCTACACGTCTTTAAATACTTAAGAAAGGTAACTAATATTTCTTATCAACGATAAGGAGCTGCCCATATGCCTCATCTGGCAAGTTACAATTTTTTAATGAAGTGAGACTTACAGAGCTTTCTGTTGACACACTGTTGCCACGTATGCATTTTTTTTTTCAATCAGCGTACAAAAAGTAAATGGCGTAGTGAAGTGACTACGACACAACAGAACTCAGGTAGCAAGATTTATATTCTGAGGCGTTCCTTGGCTAGTGCAGACTACATTATATGATTAGATCCTTCACAGCCGTAATCTATAAAATGCAGTGCTCGTATTCGTTGTACTTTTGCACAATGAGCACAGTCTTATGAAAGACAGAACAAATAACGTGCCAACGGCCATCCGGATCTCGGTTGAATATAAAAACATGCAATGATTAAGAACAGAATGACGCTGAAATCAAATTATGAAAGTGTTGATGGAGTGAAATGCAAGTAACGTCTCAAGATGTATTTCTGTCTATGATGTTCGTAGCAGTGCCGTGAATACAGATATGGAGGCCTTGTAGTAGGTGTCTACCGTGACGTTGCACTCCCTCTCTCTGACCCAGTTCACCAAGTATTCACCCACATTATGTCTCCCATATCCATAGCCCCTTTCTCACTGTTGCCAACGCCACACGATCATGATGGATCAAACAGTAAAATACAATGGAATATTTTTTTCCATAAAGAATTTATTTCTAATTCTTTAATGAAACAAGCTACAATGTTAATAGTGTTTTTCCTGACGGATCAATCTTAGACACAACTGGTTCGTCCATACATCATTACATGTAATAAATATTGCACTCTGCCCAAGGCAAGTTATAATGAAATTAAAAACACGCGTTTCCCAAAAAATTTTAAGACCAAAAAGAGACGAGTAGTTGATTTAAAGGGAATACGTAGGAACAGTTATCTACGCCAAAACGTAAACTGTAAATGAAATATATGTGCTTTACGATCTAATTTTTTGTTGTATTTAAATGACATTTTCTCGTTTAGCTTTTGCAAAATCGTCTCTTATATTAGAAAAATTAATATTTCTTGACCCTGATAACTTGTTCTACGCGTGGTGGCATCGACGAGTATGACGCGCAGATGGCAACATGTAGTATAGCCATCAATGCTGCATTCACCTGTGGTGGTTGGGATTGGGAGACAGCACTGCACCCGTCGTTTCACTTTACCGCCCACTTTTCGCCTGGCGATCTGGCAGGCCAGGCCAAAGGCTGACATCCTGTGACACCAAGAAGTCACGCGTTCGTGCAGCAACATGTGGTCGTGCACTGCCTTGCTGAAAAATGCCGTCTGGCGTGTTGTGCAGAAAGGGTACGGCTACGTGTCGCAGGGTGTTATTCACGTAGGTTACACTGGTCACAGTGCCCTGGACACGCATCATCTGTAACTTGTGGTTGCATCTAATAGCACCCATCACCATAAGTCCTTCAGTTGGCGCTGTACATCTCGTGCGAATGCAGTCACTGTGATGTCGAAAATTTGGAAATTTGTGATAAGTTCCTATGGGAGCAAACTGCTGAGGTAATCGATCCCTAGGCTTACACACTACTTAATCTAACTTAAACTAACTTACGCTAATAACAACACACACATCCATGCCCGAGGGAAGAGTCGAACCTCCAACTGGGGAAGCCCCACTAACCGTGGCAAGACGCCTTAGGCTGCGGGGCTGCCCCTCGCGGCTGTGATCGGCTTCCCTTGTCTGTGGCGAACCAAAATACGGCCAACATTTTCAACAAAATCTGGATTCGTCCGAAAACACTTTTTGGTGCCATTCCTGTCCCCAGTGACGTCGTTGCATACACCATGGCCATTTGCACATGCCTCAATGATAGGCGGTGAAGTGGACGACGTGCACATGCCTTAATAAAAAGCGACAGTCACCGCTGATAGTGTACTATTTGTCCCACTGTTCCACTGTGCACTTGAAATGAAATAATACACCGTGAAACTGGTCGCGCTCTAAGAAAATGGTAAATAAAGGTGTTGCAGAGAAGATATATTTACATAGTGGTCAGAAACAGTCTGGAAATCTTGTAAGGGTGTTGCAAGGGAGTCTATGCTGTGAAATAATTGTTAAGAAAAAAATTCGATACTTGCAGCATTGCCGAGTTGTTTAGTGTTGAAGTTAGTCAATAAGGTCATTGCGGGCGGAAATTCAAGAATTTTCGCGCGTTAAAATGCTGTAATGCACAGAGATCTGTAGATCTGTGAACTACCAGTTGTTGTAATGCTCATTACCAGTTAAAATGTGCCTTTTTATGAAGTGATAAATGTAAACTAGGTGAGTAAAAGCTATGTTTGTTCGGTTTGATAAAACCAAACGAAGAACACTTCTGGCTTCACCGCCTCTGGGAGGCTGCTGGAAATTGCACGTGTGATGACCTGATTGGCTAATTTCAATGCTAAATCACCAATAAACGGCGCAATGTATCGACTTTTTCCTTAAAAATTATTTCTCGGCACAAGCTACCCTGCTACACTTTACTAACTTCTCAGACTGTTTCTGATCACCACGTATATACTCAGACACAGCTCCCAGTTTCCGTAATACGAAGCATGAAAATCTATTATCAGTATGGTCAAATCAACATGTGCTGGAGAGTCCTGCTGATTTTGCCCCATTCCATTAAGTCTCAAAATACCTATTTCTAACAGTAATATATAAAGCACACGATGTGACAACCGTTGACATTCATTTCAAGTATTGACAACAGAAATTGTTTTAAATAAATCTCTTTCAAGCAAACACCATTAGCAAGCAAGGAACTATTTAGGAAATGGAACTTAGTACAGTCGATGCTAACGTCAGTATAAACAATATCAAAACATTAATATTAAACGTCAATTAATGACATGTAGAAGTATAACAGAGAGACTCGGTGACTGTGATTTGAGAGTGAACATTCAGCCATTCTTTTGATTCACCTTCGTTGCCAACAGCAATCACTGTGGAACAATCACGACGAATGACAAGTCGACACACACAGAGAACCCGAAGCGGTCAGCGATCAAACATACGTCGTCCGATGAGACGACCGACCGAACGACCAACCAAGATCGTCCTCACTCAAGTCATGTGTGTTCACTCCAGTCTCCTTCCGTCGGACAGTGCAAGTGTGTCGCAAGCGGTGGACGAGTCCTGGCTGTCCGGACCTCACTGGCGCTGCGTCCCAATTCAACCCCCGGACACACGGCGAGCGGGAAATACCAGCGGTCGCTTCAAAGATAATACGACAGTGCTCTTATCGATACGCGCTGGTGCTGCCACTCATGGGCAGCCAAGCCAGCAACTTAGTGACGACAGTAAATCGAATAAGAAACGAAGCGACAGTTTCGTAAAGAGAACCTGTCAAGCAAGAAACGCCATGAACGAGCCGCGCACGGCTCATACACGTCGTGTCTGTTCTTTCAGATATGACCGAAAGAACAGGCACCACGTGCATATAACCTAAATATTGTAATGCACTGCTGGACAATATGTATTAATAGATATTTCTGGACGGCTCCTCCTGAGGGCCTCTGTCCTAAGTATATTTAAGTAAGTATTGAATCACGATACAATTGCTATATAAATGATTCCCAGTCCGCTATTCTGTTAATTCTCACGGAAGTGTACCTGTACAGCCATGCTGGACAGTGTGTGTGGTCCATTACATCACACGCTAAACTCTAGGCGCTGTAGTCCGGAACCGCGGGACTGCTATGGTTGCAGGTTCGAATCCCGCCTCGGGCATGGATGTGTGTGATGTCCTTAGGTTAGTTAGGTTTAAGTAGTTCTAAGTTCTAGGGGACTGATAATCTAAGATGTTAGGTCCCATAGTGCTCAGAGCCAATTGAACCACAAAAAAACTCGCCGAACATTTAAATCTGTCGCTCTGGTGTAACACTCCACCTGTCACTTATCTGGTTTTGGCGTGTGTTCACCGCAGGCAATTGACTAATAGATCAACAGAGAGTGCAAAACTGCCGCAATGTCAGATAACGCAAAGAAAGTAATAAGGCCCTGTGACTCCTGATTGAACTGCGGTGGCAGTGTTGACATTAATTGACTCAGAATTGATCACTTTTAATTAAAAAGGGGTGCACATTGATGTTATATTCAGCTATTGAACACCAGATGCAAATGTTGAACATAATATTAATTAAGAAAGTGACTTGGTATTTCAACTACTTGATTGAAAACAGATGCAGTCGATTAGCAGAGATTTATTTTAACTCACGACCTTCAATCATCACATTACATGACTCTCCTAACATGCAGTGGTAATAAATTGCGTTTGCGTGGAGTGAAGTGCAATAAATCAAAAGTAATTCCTATTGACTGACCCAGGCGTAATGCAAAGTGCAAGAAGAATTCTACAATACATGGCGCAGGAAACCCTCACGGAAACTTTGCCAACGTGATCCAACAAATTAATCAGTGGCCGGAGCGGGCGCAATATCGCCGAATTCAGCGTGGTGAGGCGTCGTCGTTATGCGGATGTCGGCCGGCCCAAGGAGCTGCAAGGCTGCGCTCGTCTATTCACTTCTAGCTATCTTGCTCAGTACATAGCTCAATGAAAACTTTCTATCTCCAAGCTCAATCGTTGCATTTGCTAAATGCACAGATGCTCACTCTTTCTCAGGCAAGCTGAGTCAAGAACGCCACGTCCGCACTCTAGGCAAACTAGGAATGGAAGACCTCTACGGAGACTTCTCCCAGTCCACTCTTTGCCTCGGTTTCCCCTCCAGCAAAATCACTTACGCCAATTGCAGCGCAAGTTGCGTTAGTTATGCGTTGCTTCCCAGCGCTGACCAATGCCTGCTCTGGAAAGTCAACAAATTCCCACAAAATTTCCCTTCCTCTCAACTTCTGCTATTTAGCTCCTCCCAGGCCACCCATCAAGGTTAGCGTCTGCACAAAACACCAATTTTTCTGGAATTCTGACTCCCAGGAGAGTACTTCAAATTCCTTGGTCCTACGTTCCCATCGGAGGCTGGTGTATTTCATTCTGTCGCTCTTCACCTGATTTACTTCAGACTCTGCCAACCGTGAATTCAGTGTGATGTTGCTATAGTCACGAACACGCATATTTTGGCCTCTGTTGACCGCTCCACCATAGCTTTGCGGGGCTTTCTCGCATGTTTCACTGAAAACGGGACGACGGACATTTATCAACAGGCATACAAGTTCTTCATCTGCTTCCCGGTACACCAGCATGGGGTCAACCACCCACTCACCGTCACTCAACTTAAGGCAGCTGGAGGCCACACCCCGTTACCGCTTTCTCAGAGCTTGAGCCACCCTAAGCTGCCTATTGTCGCTTCCCTTCGCCGCTTCCCCGCCGGCCACTTTCAACTCCAAATACTTCCCTCCAGTAAATTGACGCGTTGCCACAAAGTTTTCATGTCATGTGAATTACCTTAAAACCATCACCCGACATTAATTATTCCAATACATCCATACTATACCCTCTACAAGATGCATTGTGCCTTGTCAGTCATTTTTGTTCAGCCCTACTGTTCGCTCAACGTGAGTTAGGTGATCCTTAATGTCTTCATGTAAGGGGCATAGTTCTTATCGACCGATTGAGTACTTCTGGGTTATAAACACATCACAGAGCGAAGGCAGAAGACTGTCTGGCGAGCTGTACTGAAGCGCGCTGCTTGACGCAGGAAGCTCCTTTTCATTTGGAAACCCCTATCTGCGCAGTCTGCTCATCTTCCCGAAAAATAATAACGAGGGATGCGGCGGGCGCCACGGGCCGCAACTGGTCGCCTGCTCTGGCTCTCACCCTCCCTCCCTCCCTCCCACCCTTCCTTCACTCCCCCCTACCTCCCACCCTCACAACACTGCGGCCATCCGGACGGCGAGTTCCGAAGAAAAGAGGCCAGCGCGCGCGTCTCGGTTCTTCGCGGCTCCTGCGGGCCAATCGGCCAGGCGGCAGGAACAAGCTCGCTAATTAGTGGTCCGCATCTCCGCCGTGGCGGACCACTTCTACCGAAGACCACCATAAATCCGCTGCACAACTCTTCGCGAGGCGCGGTGCTAACGAGAGCTCTCGCGGACGTGACAGCTATCCGTGGCCGACGGCTGGCGGATCTGCTGTAAACTGCTGACACGGCGTTCCACGTAGCGAAGCCAGTCTGCACATACAAAGGAAAAGCAGCACACCTGATTTTACAATATACAGGCAGCCCACAACACCAAGCATCGCTATCCACAATAAGCTAAGCTTCCCAGTGAAACAAGCAAGTTTGAAATGCTGGCTCCACAGACTAACCAGAAAATGTACCAACAAACGTAACTATGCTCAAGAATTACATGCGATAAAAGAGTCTTACAAGGTCGGACTAATTTAAACATCATATTCATAAACAGATAAGGAACACATTATAAGCACACAAAACAACACATTTAAACACGTATGGAGTCAACACGAACACAGTAACATAAAAACGATCCACTGACAAAACAAAGTGCAACATAATACCTCACTTCATAAACTGATCAACGTAAAAAATAGACAAACCTAATATGGGATACCATTCAAAAAACCTATCAGAGAATGGAATACGCAGTTCATGAAAAATCCCTCACGTGGTTGCGGTCTTCTGACTGAAGACGTTCCATGCCACTCTTTCCTTTGCAAGCATTTTCATCTCTGTGCAGGTACATCACTGGAAATAGTTGGATGATGTCGCCGACAACTGCCAATACTTCGACAGATGCACTTCCCGTCATTTTCAAGGCACAAATGCGACGACAGAGCGATGTGCAAGGAAACTTAAACCTCGGTATGCAGAGCATATGCGGAACGATAAAATATTCGTGATCATATCCTTAATGATGTTAGTGATTAATGAAAACCACCTCGGCTGTATTACTAGTCCTTGTGTTACGGCCAGTTCGTTCGTTGAACATGTTCAGATTGCCTACAAAACACACCCACACACTAAATATTAGTGCTTCTGCACACCAAAGAAGACGATCAAAGTCTGAAGTTTTCGATATCGAATATTAATAACTAAAATAAGTAACGAGTGAAGTAGCATTAAGTTGTCCTGTTGTTTGACCAGGGAGAGAGCGGGATTCCTCGTAGAATTTAAGCAAACGATCCCATTTCTGTGCATAAGGTTACTTGCTACTTTAATCTGAACTGCTTCCTTAGTAACACTACCCAATAGCTGGAAGTGGATGTGGGAATCTCTGTCTTGCTATATTCCATAGCATGGTCGGTACCAAGGCGATGTTTGGCGATAGCAGATTTGCTTGGTTGTTGTAATCGTGTGTGACGCCTATGACCTACACACCGGTACCCTGTTGTCCCGGTGGCCCAGTCAATATATTACACACCACACTTTCAAGTAATAAATGTGAACACCCAGCCCTTCCGCACAGCAAGATCATACTTCATGTATCCTAAAAGGGCATTCAACTTACATTGTTGCCGAAAGAACAATACGTTCCATGTTATATTTCGACAGTAAAGACCAGTCCTGCTGGAAATACTACCTGTGTAAGGCAAAAGGGTGAAAATGACTAGGATGTCACATCGTTAATATCGTTAAACCGATTCACGGTTAGACAATAGTACAAGGTGCCTCTTATCTATTTTCTACTATAATCATTGTCGTAAAAGGTGTCTTCGAGATGGGCTAAGTTAGCTGACAAACTCCCAGGATCTGAGATTACGTGGGCCCTATGGACCAAAGTACGCATATTCCTGTATAAAATTTCCTTGTACAACGCTCTCTAGCTGTGCTTTAAGAAAAACGGAGCGTGTGCCTGTCGAAATAATGATGGTTGTCGAGAAAATGGCCCGGTGAACATAATTACGCTGAAGAGAAGAAAATGGTACACCAGCCTAATATCGTGCAACGCTCCCGCGACCACGCATAAGTGCCGCAAAATGAGGTAGCATGGATTCGACTAACGTCTGAAGTATCTGTTGGTCCATTATGGCCAGGGGACATCGGCTGGTACGTACTTTTCAATTCTACAAACTTTACCAACAGCCGTACACTTTAAGACATTTTATTTCATTTTGAAAGCAACTGTCGAAACTGGTTGCTTTCAAAATAAAATAAAATATCTGTAAGTGTACGGCTGTTTGTAAGTTTTATTGAATTGAAATGTCTGAAGTAGTGCTGGAGGGAACTGACACCATGAATCCTACAGGACTATCCATAAATCCGTAAGAGTGCGACGGGGTGGAGATTTCTTGCGAACAGTAGGTTGCAAGGCATCCCAGATATGATCAATAACGTTCTTGTCTGGGGTGTCTGCTGGACAACAGAAGTGAAACTCAGAGGAGTGTCCTGGAGCCACTCTTTAGCAAATCTGGACGTGTGGGATGTCGCATTGTCCTCCTGGAAATGCCAAGTCCGACGGAAAACACAATGGGCATGAATAAATGCAGGTGATGATACAGGATGCTTACATACGTGTCACGTGTCAAAGTCGTATCTAGACGTAACAGGGGCCCCATATCACGCCAACTGCACACGCCACACACCATTACAGAGCCTCTACCAGCTTGAGCAGTCCCCTGCTGACATCCAGGGTCCATGGATTCATCAAGTTGTCTCCATACCCGTACGCGTCCATCGGCCGCGGTAGCCGAGCGGTTCTCGGCACTTCAGTCAGGAACCGCGTGACTGCTACAGTCGCAGGTTCGAATCCTACCTTGGGCATGGATGTATGTGATGTCCTTAGGTTAGTTAGGTTTAAGTAGTTCTAAGTTCTAGGGGACTGATGACCTCAGACGTTAAGTCCCATAGTGCTCAGAGCCATTTGATCCAATATCGTACATATCTCCCGTCTCTCCCTTTAGCTTACCCCTATTTTTCTTAGAATTTCAAACATCTAGCACCATTTTACATTTTTGGACGGTTTTTGCAGGTCGACAAGTTCTTTGAGCGTGTCATGAGTTTTCTTTAGTCTTGTTTCCATTATCAGCCGTAACGTCGGAATTCGCAGTGTCAGAATTGCTTCTCTATTGCCTATACCTTCCCTAACCCAAACTGAGCTTCATGTAAGACATCCTCAATTTTCTTTTCTATTCTTCTGTGTATTACTCATGTAAGCAACTTGGATGCACGAGCTGTTACGCTGACTGCGCTCTTATCAGCTCTTGCTGTCTTCGGAATTGTGTGGACGTCCTTTAGTGAAAAAAAACGAGCTTTTCGAATATCGGACCAGATTGGTGATCGAACTCAAGACTTCGTCCCAAAAAAAAACTCCAAAGTGGCGCGTTTTGCCGAACACAATCGATATATATATAAAGGTAATTTCAGGAGAAAGCAAAGGAAGGGTGACAGGACTGCAACTGTTGACAATATATGTTGATAACCTACGGGATAACGTCGGAAGCTCCACAAGGCTGCTCTTATGTAACGCAGTTGTCTACAAGATAGTAGAAAATCGAGAATGGCGTAGTGAACTGCAGGAAGCCCTGAAGAGAATCGATGGCTGAGGCGGGGACCATGAAGATAAATAAATGTAAAGAAGTGCGCGTAAACAGTCGAAGAATTCTACTACTGTGGGATTAAACCACTGGCAATAAATGACTGAGAACATTAACTATAAACCAGGTAAATGTAACAATATATAGGGACCTAAAGTGGAAGTACTACACAAAACTATCTCTAAGAAAAGTAAATGTCTGGCTGAGATCCATTGCAAGAATATTAAGTAAATGTAATTTATACACGGAATAACTGGCTTGCAAAACACTTAATCGCCATATTCTTGTATACTCCTCATCAGTCTACCACCCTTACCGGGCTGGGTTAATACAGGAGATAACGTCCAATGAACAGAGCCGCGTTTCGACACGGGGAAAGTTTAGCCGGAGCGAAAGCTTCACAGAGATGTTCAACAAATTCCACTGACAGACGCAACAAGAGAAGTGTCGTGTATCAAGGCGAGGTTTCCTACTGAAAACCCGAATGATTACGTTATGGGAATAGTCAGGCAAGATACGTATATCTTCCTCCTGCGCGGAATGACACCAACGAGAAAAATCGGAGCAGTTGTCGTTAAACCTCCGTTTTAGCTTCAGTCAGTCTTCCCAAGCTATAGTCACGAATGAAACAGAAAAGTGGCGGGACGTGAAATATTAACACCCAAAGCCCTAAAGTGAGCGAAAAGACTGAGGAACGACTTTTAAGGTACGGTCTCTGACCGTTCACTTTGGTCACAGTCGTCCACACTTCATTTTGGTTGGTCTCGTTTCAATCTAGGTCTAGTTCCTCCTTTCATCGTTGCAACCTTTGCCTCACTGGGCCATATTTTTCAGGCAAAAAATAAATAAAAAATTAAAAAAATACAACAATCTGGTTATTTCTTCATCGCTTTGATCACCTGTAGAACACACGTGGTCTAGAGGTGAAGGTACTGTAGCTCAGCGTGTTCGGTCAGAGAGTTTGTTGCCTTCTGTAATAAAAAAAGGTGTGAACGGATCACCGATGAACGTGACCGTGTACGGTTTTTATGGGACGTCTGTCCCGAACAAATGCAAAGCACAATAACGAACAAGATGACATCAACGAAAAAAGAGGGAGGTAGCCTCTTTGATTAGTAATCAAAACGTCCTCGGTTTCGGGTTCGAAACCCGCCTCTGATTTCATTTTGATTAACATTTAGCATTGGTGGCCGAAGACTTCCTGCATAAGATGTCACCCTCATTCTGCCAACGGCCTTGTCAAAGAGGGCGGAAGAGCAGACAGAGGTCCAGGGAACTCTTGTCCTAGGGGTGGGAAGCTGCTCCTAAAGGAGGATAATCAGCAATGATCAACGGCACGAGAATGCAGAAGACATGGTGGCTTTGCTGTCGGGGTTCCTGCGAGTCATAATCCGTAGGTAGCGGTCATCCACTGCAACGTATCCGTAGGACATGTGGCCTGTAATTGATAAAGTATCATAATGATTTCTCCATTGGCAAAATATTCCGGAATAATCTCCATTCGAATCTCCGGATGGAGACTGCCAAGGGGAAGGTAACCATGAGAAAAATATTCAATAATCAACGAAAGGATAACGTTCTACGAGTCGGGGCGTGGAATGTCAGAAGCTTGAACGTGGTAGGGAAACTAGAAAATGTGGAAAGGGAAATGCAAAGACTCAATCTACACACATCAAAAAAAGTTTTGCATCACCTCGGCTCTGAGAGTTCCCGAACCTGTGCAGAAAACTGGAACTGATATCAACATAAACATCATTTGCGCCCTTTTTATTGCTCATGAAAACCACACATTGCATGTTGTACCACCATACAGCGAGACCTTCAGTTTACTGTACACACCGGTACCTCTAATACCAAGTAGCACGTCCTCTTGTATTGATGCATGCCTGTATTCGTCGTGGCATACTATTCACAAGTTCATCAAAGCTCTGTTGGTCCAGATTGTCCCATTCCTCAACGGCAATTCGGTGTAGATCCCTCAGAGTTGTTGGTGGGTCACGTCGTCCATAATCAGCCATTTTCCAACTATCCCAGGCATGTTCGATAGGGTTCATGTCTGGAAAACATGTTGGCCACTCTAGTCGAGCGATGTCGTTATCCTGAAGGAAGTCATTCACAAGAAGTGCACGATGGGGGCGCGAATTGTCATCCGTGAAGACGAATGCCTCGCCAATATGCTGCCGACATGGTTGCACTATCGGTCGGAGGATGGCATTCACATATCGTACAGACGTTACGGTGGCTTCCATGATCAGCAGCGTACGTCGGCCCCACATAATGCCACCCCAAAACAGCAGGGAACCTAGACCTTGCTGCACTCGCTGGACAGTGTGTCTGAGGCGTTCAGCCTTACCGGGTCGCCTCCAAACACGTCTTCGACGATTGTCTGGTTGAAGGCATATGCGACACTCCTCGGTCAATAAGTGGCAGCACTTTTGCCACTCTGGTTTACCAATTTCCCTCCCCGTTCGCATCAGCTACTCCCAGTTCTGCGCTCATAGGCAGCACACCGCGTCTGGTACACGCGGCGTTCGGGGACCACAGCACAGCGTAAGTGTAGTGATATCATTTGTGTATTTCCCTGCCCAGACCGTCGTGCGTAGTACTGTCTGGTGCCACTTTCACATTGACATAGGTTTCGTAGCACCTAGCCAGACCGGCGGTTTCGAAATTTTTTTTTTTTAAGCTTTTAAAACTCTTCAGAAAATTTTGTTTTGTTTTAATGTATGTTTCGGCGTGTGAAAATGATCTCCCGTCTTTTACTATTTCCATTAAGACACCTGAAGATGGGCTTATAACAGTCCGAAACCGATCATGTGCAAATAAAGAAATTTACAGCTGAAGCGGTATTTTCAACCTTTGCAATAGTTCAGTGGGCAGTTCAGTCGAAGAGCAATGGGCACCTCTGAAAAGGAAAAAAAAGAGAAGTTGGAGAGAAAAATGTCGAAACAAAGAAAGTAAATGCGAAGAAACCGTGGATAACTTCAGTTGATCGATGAAAGAAGGAAGTACAAAAATGCTGAAAGATATTCAGGAATTCAGAAATACAAGTCACTTAGGAATGAAATAAACAGGAAGTGCACTGAAGCTAAGACGAAGTGGATGCATGAAAAATTTTAAGAAACCAGATACGAAATGAATGCCGGAAGGAATACTCATCATATTGGAAAGTCATAGCAACTTTCGTTGAAGCTAAAAGCAAGGGCGGTAATTTGAAGAGCGCGATGGGAAACCCACTGTTAAATGCAGAGGAGATAAGTGGAAAGAATGCATTAAGGACCTCTGTGGAGAGGAGGACTTATCCGATGATGTGATAAGAGAAGGGAAAGGAGACAACGGCGAAAAGTACTCTGGAAGGCTTAACATCAAATAAGACAGTAGGGGTAGATAACATTTCATTAGAATTTCTAAAATCATTGGGAGAAGTGGCAGCAAAACTACTATCGACGGTGGAGTGTAGAACGTATGAATCTGACTTTCCGAAAAACATCATCCACACAATTCCGAAGACTGCAAGAGCCGGAAAGCTCTAGAATTATCGCACAGTGAGTTTCATAGCTCATACATCCATTTTGATGACAAGAAAAATTTACAGAAGAATGGAAAAGGAGATTGAGGACGTGTAATATGACCATCTGTTTGGCTGCAGGAAAGATAAAAGCGTCAGAGAGACAATTCTGACATTGCGGTTGATAATTGAAACAAGACTAAAGAAAAACCAAGACCGTTCGTAGGATTTATCGACCTGCAAAAAGCATTCGACAATGCCAAATGGTGCAAAATGTTCGAAATTCTGAGAAAAATAGGGGTAAGTATAGGGAAAGGCGAGTAATACTTTGTATACAGTATGTAGAAGAACCAAGAGGGAATAATAAGAGTGGAAGTTCAAGGACGAAATGCTCGGATTAAAAAGGGTGTAAGACAGTAGTCTGTTCTCATACTGTTCAATCTATACATCGAAGAAGAAATGATGGAAACAAAAAAAATTTAAATTCAAGTTGAAAGGATATCAATGATTCAAATGGCTCTAAGCACTATGGGACGTAACATCTAAGGTCATCAGTCCCCTAGGCTTAGAACTACTTAAACCTATCCAACCTAAGGACATCACATACATTCATGCCCGAGGCAGGATTCGAACCTGCGATCATAGTAGCAGCGCGGTTCCGGACTGAAGCGCCTAGAACCACTCGGCCACAGCGGCTGGCGGATATCAGTGATAAGATTTGCTGATGACATTGTTATCCTGAGTGAAAGTGAAGAAGAATGGTGAAGAAGAATGGTAGGATCTGATGAATGACATGAACAGTCTAGCAAGTACAGAATATGGATTGAGAGTAGATCTAAGAAAGATGAAAGTAATGGAAAGCAACAGAAATGAGAAAAATGAGAAACTAAACATAATTGGTGATCACCAAGTAGATAAGGAATACTTCTACCTAGGTAACAAAATAACCGATGACGGATGGAGCAAGGAGGACATCAGATGCAGACTAGCAATCACAAAGAGGCCACTCATCCGCAAGAGAAGCCTACTAGTTTCAAACATAGGCCTTAATTTGACGAAGAAATTTCTAGAATGTACGTTCTGAGCACAGCAGTATATGGTAGTGATATATGGACTGTGTTAACACCGGAGCAGAAAAAAATCGAAGCATTCTGAGATGTGCTGCAAAAGAATGTTGAAAATTAGGTAGACTAATAAGGTAAAAAATCAGGGGGTTCTCCGCAAAATCGATGAGGAAAGGAATATATGAAAAACACTGACAAGAAGAAGGGACAGAATGGTTGGATATCTGTTAAGACGTCATTGAATAGCTTTCATCGTACTAAAGGAAGCTATAAAGGGTAAGTATTGAAGACAGTGGTACATCCAGCAAATAACTGAGGACATAGGTAGCAAGTGCTACTCCGAGATGCAAAGGTTAGCATAGGAGAGGAATTGTGGCGAACTGCATCAAAGCAGTCAGTAGACTGTGACTAAAAAAAAAAAGTCTGCAACTTGGCTTCTGTCGTTCTGCAATAAATGGCAGTGGCGAGAACTGGTGGTGCAGATGGTAGATCGTAAGTGTCAGACAATAAGCTTGGGCATGTGCAAACATAACACCTTCACGATATTAGTCGAATTGTAATTGCTTCACAAAGTTATTCTCAACCGAATTTGTCAGCTCATGGGCTCAGTTCTCGTTATTTGTGGCAAGTTTTCATCTGGTATTTTTCCATGAGGAAATCGGCTGTGGAGGTTCATAAAATGCTGGATTAAACATGGCGAGACGCCTGTTAGTGAAAGAAGGTACAGATAATGTTTTGAACGTTTCAGGAACGGTGATTTTACGTTGAAGAACGACTTGGGGACAGAGGAAAGTTTTCTCAAAGCTATGAAACCGATAGAAACAATCACTGGAGATCGTTATCGAAAGAAACACACGTTTGACCGAGCACTGAAACACAAACGTCCACAATACAACGACAGGTATGAAAAGGTGATTTTGCAGCATGACTGTGCTCGACGCACGTCGCTAAACCCGTCAAGACACACTTGGAAAAGTTGAAATGGGAAGTCGGAACTCACCCCCAATGTCTTCAGACATTGCTCCCTGTGACTATCAATGGTATATTGTGTGGCTCATCAGCACTTCCTGTCATATTAACAAGTGCAAAATCGGATAGATTCATTTATCTCCTCAAAAGAGGCCCAGTTCTTCTGTCGTGGGAATGGTATGCTATCCGAAAGATGGGAGAAAGCAGTAGCCAGCGTTGCCCAGTACTCTGAAGCGCTGTTGTCTTGTAAGTTTTTCGCAATAAAACTTTGAACTTCGAGAACGAAAACGTCGGAAGCAAAGCTGTAGATCTCGACAAGTGATCAGTGTTTGCTATGACGGAAGGAAAGCATTTCCGAGTTACTATAAATGAAATGGCAATGTAAGTGTTCCCTGTGATTCACCTTGTGAAATATGCTACTGCAAAACGGCACACTAAGTATTAAGAGCTACCTCAAATTAATTTTGTCAAAATTGTGTTGCAGGTTGAGAATATCTAGATTTAGAGACCAATAAAATTACGGATTACGACTAATTCTGCTTCGTACATGAAATATAAACTTGTATGTATTAGTAGAGGATTAGCACTTACATGTCATTAATACCGATGTAATCGAAATACTAACCTATAACAACAAACACAAATTCTCTAAATCGCATGCATTTATTAATCCTCATTGTGTCACGTTTTGGCATCAGGCATCAGTTCTATAAGAAGGATAGTACACGTAAGGAGCAATCAAAATAAGGTAACGTGAAAGCAGGCTACAGGTAAGGATGGGTGTACTAACAGAGTACTAAACTGCTGTAGTCATACAATTAAGGAACATCATAAAACATTTATAAATTTAAAAACAATAACTTACGCTCTATAAATACGGAATGTAAAATATCAAATATGTTCACACATTAAGCTACACTGTTCCTTTTTCTCGTTTTTTATCTTAAAATACAAACTTGTGAAAAGCAGTAGACAGTTAGATGTTAAAAGTAAAGGAGGACCGAGATTGGTATCATTGTATGCGTTCAGTTATTTTATGTTCTATTAGTAGACAAATTCTTAGGTGAGTGCAAGATCTCGATAGTACCCCAACCAGCTGTCTCATAGCTGAGTTTGATACTTACTACTGTACTTTCAGTAGTGTTTACTGCCGGGAAAAAATCAGTACGCCCTCTTATAGGTTCCTAATTCACTTAATATTTATTGTTGCAAAACTGCATATGGAGTACTTGAAATTATTACACTTACAGATCAATATCATATGCGGTTCTGAGGTACCAGGTATCAACCCGTGCATAAAAACCAATATCAGGACGTGGTGTAGCCCGCATAGGCGGCAATACAGGGGCTGACTCTGGCCTCCAGTCGGTCCTGGGATACGTTACGCCACGCCAGAGATGAACGAGAGTTGTGGTTCGTTGCACCCCAAACCATAAGGGCTGGCATGGGGCCAGTCTGTCTTGGATGAATGCATCCTAAGAGACAGCGCTCAAGAGGTCCACGTCGTAAGGGCAAGCGACCATCGCTTGCGTGCAGACAGAATCGCTGAAGACCACGGAGCACCATTTCACCTTCCAAGTTATCCTCTAACGGCACCAGCAGTGGTATGAGAGGAAGAGGCGCTAGAGGTCTGCGTGCCCGTATTCCCACTGGTAATAACCGGTTCGCTATAGTTCGCGTTGACAAAGGCTCACTCATCTGCCACTGCTGCTTTACAAAGCTATGGGCGGGCGTCTGTGTTGCGTGGACGACCAGAACTTCTTCTACCTGTGTGAGGATGTTTACGTGACCACTGACACCACCATCGCTGCACAACTGTCGCAGCACGTCCCGTGTGTGCGCAGTTCGCCGAGAGGAGCATCCCGCCATTCGGCAGGCTACAATTTGAGTCCTTTCAAACTCACGCAGTTGGATGTAGGAAAAACGAGTCCGTCTGTGTGGCGTTGTTACCCGTTTGCGTCACACATTTGCATTACACTGAGCCTTCTGACAGTGAACATTCGCTATTAAAAGATAGACGCAAATGGCGCTCTTGTTGCTGTGCTGCTACGCTATGTGTTGGGGGACGATGTTGAAACCATTATGATTACATCTACTATCCGCTAGGTGGCATACGTCGTCCTCGTATCAAAATCAATGTCGTCTTTCCAGGCGTACTGATATTTTTTTTCGGCGGTTTATTTAACTAGATTTATCTCTTTTTCTGTGTTATGTATCAGTAAGTACGATATTCCCAGATAACCTGGTTGCAGGTAAGCTTGCGTTAATTATTCCTCACGCACCTATCTGCTTATATGACAGAACCTACAATGGCTTATGCCGAAACACATTGCAACAAGAGTTAATAAGCATACACTACTGGACATTAAAATTGCTACACCAAGAAGAGATGCAGATGATAAACGGGTATTCATTGGACAAATATATTATGCTAGAACTGACATGTGATTACATTTTCACGCAATTTGGGTGCATAGATCCTGAGAAATCAGTACCCAGAACAACCACCTCTGGCCGTAATAATGGCCTTGATACGCCTAGGCATTGAGTCAAAAAGAGCTTGGATGGCTTGTACAGGTAGAGCTGCCCATGCAGCTTCACCACGATATCACAGTTCATCAAGAGTAGCGACTGACGTATTGTGAGGCGCCAGTTGCTCGGCCACCATTGACCAGACGTTTTCAGTTGGTGAGAGATCTGGAGAATGTGCTGGCCGGGGCTGCAGTCGAACATTTTCTGTATCCAGAAAGGCTCGTACAGGACCTGCAACATGCGGTCGTGCATTATCCTGCAGAAATGTAGGGTTTCGTGGGGATCGATTAAAGGGTACAGCCTAGGGTCGTGACACATCTGAAATGTAACGTCCACTGTTGAAAGTGCCGTCAATGCGAACAAGAGGTGACCGAGACGTGTAACCAATGGCACCCCATACCATCACGCCGGGTAATACGCCAGTATGGCGATGACGAATACACGCTTCCTATGCGCGTTCACTGCGATGTCACCAAACACGGATGCGACCATCATGACGCTGTAAACAGAACCTCGATTCATCCGAAAAATGACGTTTTGCCATTCGTGCACCTAGGTTTGTCGTTGAGTACACCATCGCAGGCGCTCCTGTCTGTGATGCGGCGTCAAGGGTAACCGCAGCCAGGTCTCCGAGCTGATAGTCCATGCTGCTGCAAACGTCGTCGAACTGTTCTTGCAGATGGTTGTTGTCTTGGAAACGTCCCCATCTGCTGACTCAGGGATCGAGACGTGGCTGCACGATCCGTTACAGCCATGCGGATAAGATGCCTGTCATCTCGACTGCTATTGATACGAGGCCGTTGGGATCCAGCACAGCGTTCCGTAACACCCTCCTGAACCCACCGATTCTATATTCTGCTAACAGTCATTGGATCTCGATCAACGCGAGAAGCAATGTTGCGATACGATAAACCGCAATCGCGATAGGCTACAATCCGACCTTTATCGAAGTCGGAAACGTGATTGTACGCATTTCTCCTCCTTACACGAGGCATCACAACAACGTTTCACCAGGCAACAGCGGTCAACTGCTGTTTGTGCGTGAGGAATCGTTTGGAAACTTTCCTCATGTCAGCACGTTGTAGGTGTCGCCACCGGCGCCAACCATGTGTGAATGCTCTGAAAAGCTTATCATTTGCATATCACAGCATCTTTTTCCTGTCGGTTAAATTTCGCGCCTATAGCACGTCTTCTTCGTGGTGTAGCAATTTTAATGGCCAGTAGTGTAGGTAAAGTAAACGTTGTTGAGTATAAACGCCAGAAATGTTTGTCGTCCTCTTCAAATTGTTTATTCTATGAGGTATAACATAAGAATCTCACTTTTAAGCACCATAAAATGACGGTCGCACAACTATGAAAAGTCATTTCTTGTCACTTTATAACAAAGCCACAAGTTTTCAAGCCACAAACTCCGTACAGGTTTAAATTTTTCCTCTCAAAGCAGTCTTTGGTCTCCCCTGCAGTGCTATTCTCTCGCAAGAACTTGTACCTCTCCCAACCTCACCTCTGGGCGCTGCCTGAGCGCCCCTGCGACCTCGGGACTAAACGAGCTGCTATTTGAGAATTAACACCAGAACACGAGGTCGGACGAAGTTCCAGAACTAGAGGCACTTCTCCCTTCACGTAGTTTCGCCAACTTCTAGGTGTAGGCAGTACAAGAGCATCGTAATGGACACGGAACGTCATCTTAGAAAATTAGACGATTTTAAGTTTCCTCTGCGCGTACGCTGCACATTCCAGTAAGACTAAAAAAATTAAAAATTAAAACTGTTCCAAGCCTCAGTTAGAACAGTAGCATGGCAGCCAGCTATTTCGACGTCCGATGCAACGTGACATGTGTGAAAAGGAACAAGGCTCATTTAAGTTCAAAGAGGGTTCATCCTCACCTCTTTCCACCTTCACATAAAGGCTGTGAGCTAGCTCATAGGTGACAGAGGTACAAAGACGTGACCCATCTAGTACGTCTTTGGTAACTGAAACACATAAACTACTGATGATTGTCGATCCATTCTGTAGACTTTCTGGACTATATATTGAATACCCTCGAAATATTCGTAACTAAACTGAAACTAGCTCATCTAACAACTTCTTGATGCTTGGGATCCAAATTAATGCAGGCACTCAAAAGTCACGTCTACTGCCAGTATTTGCAATTTTCTACCTAAGGAACACGCATCTGACGAGCTAACTATATATTCTAAGCAGATACAAAATGAATGCTGCGTGCATTTGGCGCACGGAATTTGATACATAGCAAAACGGGACATCTTTGAAAGACGTTACAACTCACCAGAGCAATGGCAGTGTAGATAAAGGTCATCAACCCGCAATCTGAAGGTTAGTGTGAACAGTACAGCGCTTTAATAGGCATAATCCCACCGGAGCTGAAATACTCTTGCCTTTCTCTGACCTTCGACCGAACTTATTCAACCATTTTCGAAGGGATATTCATTTTGTTGCGGACACCAAACTAAAATGAATCTTAGAATATTACACACACATAAATCGATGTCAGAAATCTAAGATGACATGAATGCTGGAAAAGAAAACAAAGGACTGACTGAACACTGAAGTTCGGACCTTTGGAATTATGGTCTGGCACTTGCCAATAGCCACCGACCCTTTTACTGCCAGGCGCGAAGTGTTTACCTGAAAGTTATCTGAATGCGTAGTGTCTCTTCTTTCGGACATGATATTCCTAGACGGGCAGTAAATCCACCACTGCAGGCAGGTGGTGCTCGGTGGGAATGTCGGTCGGCCATGAGGCGTGCCAATGTGGTCCGTGCAGTTTGATAACACTGTGTCCCGGGCACAGTGGTTAACGTAACCGCGTAATAAGCAGGAGACCCCGGATTCCAATCACGGTCCAGTGCACATTTTCCCTCGCCGCCGCTCAATCCGCGTATGTCTCGATGCAGCTATCAGAAATCCCTTCTCTTTTCTTTTCTTTCTCCTCCCCCTCCACCATCAATTTACGTATACGTCAATGATGCATCATATTGCGGCTGCGCTAAAGATTCGGAGGAAGAAACATGCAGACGTAGAACGGGCAAGATCGACCATATGCCGGCCGATGTGGCCGAGCGGGTCTAGGCGCTTCAGTCTCGAACAGTGTAACCGCTCCGGTCGCAGGTTCGAATCCTACTCCCGGCATGGATGTGTGTGATGTCCTTAGGTTAGTTAGGTTTAAGTAGTTCTATGTTCTGGTGTTCTGGTGTTAAGTCCCATAGTGCTCAGAGCCATCGACCATATGCTGTAGTCAGTAGGGGTTGTTGTCTTTTCCAAATGCAGTCTAACATAAAAAACCACGTACCACGAAAGAGTTATGTAACGGGTCACAAATTGCTATTCATATAGTAATCGACGGAAAATTCAAAATTGTTAACTTTGGCGGCCTATGGAAGGAAGTGTGACGCTGCACCGCAATTTCACCGCACATCTGACACGAGCAGTAAACAGAGGACATGTCGATACCAGGGAATAAAGTATCTGTGAACTTCATCCCGTGTAGTAAAGTGGACAGTAATTATGGTTCGATGACAGGCACATGAACAATGCAAGCAGCTTGGGCTCAAAGAAGCCGGTTAAAGTAATCGGCGAATCGTTCGACATTTAATAGGAGCAATGCCACAATTCGACAGTGTTGGCAGGAATGTGTGAAACATGGGCGAACAATGCATCAAGAAGGAGACGGAGGATGTAGATAAAGAGACGACAGAACGTGAGCACCGATCAATCGTCCGATAAGATGACTTATTGTCATCGACCCGACATGCAACTGGTGCTTCAGTGACCACAAGGACCATTAATAAGTGGTTCAGAGAAAGAGGACTGAGCTCACGGCGCCATTTTCACCGATTACCATTGACCTCAGTACACCAAAGAGCCCGTTTGCAATGGTGCCGCGCACATTCGGCCTCGAATATCATTGACTGGAGTAGAATTGTCATCAGTGATGAGTCCCGCTTCGAACTGAGCCCCGACGACCAGCGAAGATGTGTCTGGGGATGTCCTGGACAGCGGTGGGATATCCTCACTGTCGCCCGCCATGCGACCCGACAACCAGGCGTGATGGTCTCCGGTGTCATTCTTTTCATAGCACAACCCCGTTGGTTGTCATGCGTGGCACACTTACACCACAGCGGTACGTCGATAATGTCCTACGCCCCGTTTTGTTGCCCTTCATGGCAAGCCGCCCTGGGGTTACATTTCAGCAAGAAAATGCTCGGTTGCACACGGCGAGAACCTCTACTGGTTGTCTTTGTGCTTGCCAAACTCCACCTTGGTCAGCAAGGGTACAGAATCTCTCCCCAAATGAAAACGTTTGGAGCATTATGGGCAGGCTCCTTGAACCAACTTAGGATTTTGACGATCTAGCATGCCAGTTGGACAGAATTTGGCTCGATAACCCTCAGAAACACATCCAACACCTCTATTAACCACTTACAAGCTGAACAACTACTTGCATAAGGGCCAGAGGTGAACTACTGCATTGTTGACTTTCTCTGTTTGTGAAACTTTTCACCTTTAATAAATCATCCAGCTTCTCTGAAATTGTATTCATTTGTTTGTGTGTAAATTTATATCACAGCTACAGATTTCTGTCCCATTCGGATAATTCCGTCGTGGTGCACTATTTTTTTTAAGTGTGTAATACCCCTTAGAGCAGCGCATAAGCTCGTTAGAGATGATCAGAATACTAAAAATCGCAATTCTGCAGTGCCAGTAAAACCAGGGTGAAATACTTCTAAATCACATAGAAAACCTGTCTTGTACTTCCTCCGTTCACGCTCTCGACCAACACATCTTCATCTACATCTGCATCTACGTGATTGCTATCCACAATAAAGTGCGTGGCAGAGGGTTCAATGAACCACCTTCAAGCTGTCTCTCTACCGTTCCACTCTCGAACGGCACACGGAAAAAACGAGCACTTAAATTTTTCTGTGCGAGCCCTGATTTCCTTATTTTATCGTGATGATCATTTCTCCCCATGTAAGTGGGTGCCAACAGGATGTTTTCGCAATCGGAGGAGAAAACTGGTGATTAAAATTTCATGAGAAGATCCCGTCGCAACGAAAAACGCCTTTGTTTTAATGATTGCCACTCCAATTCACGTATCATGTCTGAGACACTATCTCCCCTATTTCGTGATAATACAAAACGAGCTGCCCTTCTTTGTACTTCTTCGATGTCATCCGTCAGTCCCACCTGATGCGGATCCCACACCGCACAACAATACTCCAGAACAGAGCGGACAACAGTAGTGTAAGCAGTCTCTTTGGCAGATCTGTTGCCTTCTAAGTGTTCTGCCAATGAATCGCACTCTTTGGTTTGCTCTACCCACAATTTTATCTATGTGATCGTTCCAATTTAGGTTATTTGTAATTGTAATCTCTAAGTATTTGTTGAATTTACAGCCCTCAGATTTGTGTGACTTATCGCGTAATCGAAATTTAGCTGATTTCTTTTAGTACTCTTGTGAATAACTTCACACTTTTCTTTATTCAGGGTCAATTGCCACTTTTCGCACCATACAGATATCTCATCTAAATCATTCTGCAAGTTGATTTGATCATCTGATGACTTTACAAAACGGTAAATGACAATCATCCGCAAACAATCTAAGACGTCTACTCAGATTGTCTCCTATGTCGTCAATATAGATCAGGAACAATAGAGGGCCTATAACACTTCCTTGGGGAACGCCGGATATTACTTCTGTTTTACTTTTAATAGCAAAAGTGTTGATTTCCTTGAATACTTAATCATTTGTAAGTCAGTGCACTGTATCACTGTCAATCATTCGCTGCCGTACAATGATGGTCATCGATGAGCTGAGTTTCCGTTAGCTATCGCAGTGGGCTGTGGAGCATACTTTATACAGAGCACAAACATTTCTTTGTGAAACTGTTAGGTTTGCCTTTGTCGGAAGCGTATGTTCGCATATTTTTCTGATGAATGATGGAAGGTTCATTTGATAAATTAATTTCATTAAATTAGTTGGTCTCTGCAATGGGTAGTACAAAGAAAAAATTAAATACACTGAAGCGCGAATCTGGTATTGGCATGCGTATTCAAATACAGAGATATGTAAACAGGCAGAACATGGCGCTGCGGCCGGCAGCGCCTATATAAAAGAACAGGTGTCTGATACAGCTGTTAGATTGGTTACTGCTGCTACAATAGCAGATTATCAAGTTTTAAGTGAGCTTCAACGTGGTGTTATAGTCGGCGCACGAGCGATGGGACACGGCGTCTCCGAGGTAGCGATAAAGTGGGGATTTTCCCGTACGACCATTTCACGAGTATACCGTGAATATCAGGAATCCGGTAAAACATCAAATACCCGACATCGCTGCGAACGGAAAAAGATCGTGCAAGAACGGGACCAACGACGACTGAAGAGAATCTTTCAACGTGACGGAAGTGCAATCCTTCAGCACATTGCTGCAGATTTCAATGCTGGGTCATCAACAAATGTCAACCTGTGAATCATTCAACGAAACATCACTGATAGGGGCTTTAGGAGCCGAAGGCCCGCTCCTGTATCCTTTATGACTGCACGACACGTGGCTGGGTCCGTCAACACCGATACTGGACTGTTGATGACTGGAAACGTGTTGCTGGTTGGACGATTCTCGTTTCAAATTGTATCGAGCGCATGGATGTGTACAGGTGTGGAGACAACCTCATGAATCCATGGATCCTAAATTTCAGCAGCGAACTGTTCAAGCTGGTGGAGGCTCTGTAATGGTGTGGGACGTAAGCGGCTGGAGTGATATGGGACCCTTGATACGTCTAGATACGAATCTGACAGGTGACCCGTATGGTGTGGGACGTGTGCAGCTGGAGTTATATGGGACCCTGATACGTCTAGATACGAATCTGGCAGGTGACACGTGCATAAGCATACTGTCTGATCACTTGCATCCATTCATATAGATTGTACATTCCGACGGACTTGGGGAATTCAAGCAAGACAATGCGACACACCGCACGTCCAGCATTGCTACAGAGTGCCTCCAGGAACATCTTCTGAGTTTAAACACTTTCGCTGGCCACTGAATGCCCCAGACATGAGAGTTATTGAGCGTATCTGGGATGCCTTGCAATGAGCTGTTCAGAAGAGACCACACTCTTATACTATTACGGATTTATGGACAGCTCTGCTGGATTCGTGGTGTCAGTTCCCTCAAGCACTACTTCAGACATTAGTCGAGTCCATGCCACGTCGTTTTGCGGCACTTCTGAGTGCTCGCGGGGCCCTACACAATATTAGGCAGGTGTACTAATTTCTTCAGCTCTTCAGTGTGTATTATATCTTAACTCTGGACTAGGTGCAGCAAATCGCGTCTCCTCGTCCGTAGCTTCCTCGGAAAGCGTGCGAAAATAATGGCTGATTCGACGTGGCAAAACATTTCGGATTATACGCTACGTCCAGTTGCTAGTAGGGCTTAACGCTTATAAGCTTAACTCTTGCTACTAAAATGTGTTGTCTGTATGTTCTATTGCGGACAGCGGGAGGTTTTATTACTGCAATTACTTCTCTGTTCACGCCAGCTTGGAAATTTCCCAAAGCAGATGCTTATGTCGACGCGTTTATTTTCTATAGACTTTTTTTTGAAATAACTTGTCGTAATAGTTATCACATTTGTGCAGAATGATGTGGACAGCAATCCCAGAGCAAAATGGCCTCAAAATTTGCGATTGTGAAATTTTGTTATCATTTAAATCGGCAGACTTCAGCATCACCACTACTCTGCCAGCACTCAGAATACATTTTCTTGCTCTGAGCGAGACTAAGTGTAACTTAATCTTCACAGAGGCGTCGTGTTACTACGAGTACTTGTTGCTTGTCGAAGAGTACATATCAGTTTCCATCTCATTAGCGATTCAGAACAAAAGCAACTGAAAGGCAGGACTGCTGTTTAAAACTAATGAACTATGAACACGTTTATAAAATCACCAAGAACGACCGCCATTTTCAATACATATTTCTCTATCACCTGCAGTTTGTAACTATACTGCTGCTAATGTCTGCAGGTACAATTCGTTTTTTCTTCCTGCTCGTCATTTCGTCGTTAAAATTGCTCTGTAACTAGTGCTAACAGTTGAGTTTTTGCCGCGTTATACGGCTTCATGTGTCGTCCTGCAAGTCCTTCTATTTCTAGATAATGTATTACTGCACGAAATATTATTCCGAACAACATTCTTGTATGCTCGATATTGATGTAATAAAACTGCATCAGGTCAAAATGTCACTGTGTATAAACTGAGGTAGTTCGCGTGAGGGTTTGAGTAATTACGATTATAATGCAGGCAGTTAATAGCTGAGCGTGCAAATAGGTTCGCGGCAACTCGATGGAAGACGCTTGGTGAGGTCGAGTAGCAGGTGTTGCCTGTAGGGAGGCTTACTCGTTGTAGCTGATCACTCATTTAAATTTATTTTCGTTCCAGAATTTAGCGATTTCATCAAATACGATTTATGGTGATATTGCGTAGTCTTCTGATGTACTGTGGACCTGTTCGTAATTGCTGTCACCAGTGATGTATCGTTACAGAGAGATATTTCTCATCAACATATACGCTTTCATAATATTGCTCTATCTTAATTAAGTCAAGGAACAATTAATTATTTAAATTACTAAACTTTGTGTTGGACTATTAATTGAAAGCCACTTGACACAATAGTGGTGAATACATATTTCTATACTTGTTAAGATAATTGTCGTGGGCCGGCCGGAGTGGCCGAGCGGTTAAAGGCGCTACAGTCTGGAACCGCACGACCGCTACGGTCGCAGGTTCGAATCCTGCCTCGGGCATGGATGTGTGTGATGTCCTTAGGTTAGTTAGGTTTAAGTAGTTCTAAGTTCTAGGGGACTTATGACCACAGCAGTTGAATCCCATAGTGCTCACAGCCATTTATTTGAATTGTCGTGTATAGAGGTAATCATTTGAAGGAGAAAACAATAATATACCGTTTCGTTGCAGTTTCTACTTTCTTCTGTTGTCTTATGACGTTGTTACTGATCGAAAGTAATGAACCCACTGAATCCGTGTGAGCGATCTGTTTTTAGTCGATTTATCGCTGTTTTCTGGCGTGCACATCGTAGAGTACGGTTATAGGCGAATTCCGTCTATATTCATTCTTCGATAACAAAGGCCCAACATACATATATAGGGATTTTTAAATGTGCTTGTCCTTACCCTTGTCTTCGTAAGTAAATGGTACATTGTAAAACGTAGACTGCATGAAGTAGAAGAATGTCGACGAACTTGTAAATTACAATTGAAATTATTAGGCCCACGACTGCAGTGTTTTAGTTTCCACATAAACAATTTTATCAACAATCCATATTTCAACAAAAGAGTACCAAACTCTAATGAATGATGATGGATTAGACTGTGACTTTCCCGCCAAACAACGAACGGTGGATTACGAACTACAGATATAAATGAAAAACTGTTTGCAAAATTTGTATTAAAACTCTATTCGATTTCATATTCCCTATTTCTAGGGTTTCGTTAATCAGCTCCTAAAAAACGGAACCCTTCCATGGATTTACTGCAAAAGGTGGAGACACAGTTGTGCGAAGTACTTTTGATAACGTTTTCCCAAAACTGTCTTGATCACATAGTTCAGAAGCCCCCACGCAATGGAAATATCTTAGACACTGTAGCTACGAAAAGGTCGGACCTAATCGATGGCGCCAGTACACAAACGGGATCATGATACCATCATAGTGACTATGATTACGAAAGCTAATAAATCAATCAAGACGTTTAGGAGAGTGTATCTGATAGAAAGAGCTGACAAGCAGTTGTTGGTATCTCACTTAGACAATTAATTTAAATCATTTGGTTCGAGCGCGTTGGACATAGAGAAATTATGAACAAAGTTTAAACAGATTGTAATCGTGCTCTGGACAAATATGTGTTTAGTAAGTGGATTAAGGACGGAAAAGATCCACCGACGTTTAGCAATGAAATTCGGAAAATGCTGTTTGAGCAGGTGCCTCCTTCTGACGGTAAATCAGTGATTTACCACCAGGAGGAGGCTCCTGCTCATACAGCATTTTGGTCTGAAGATGACGACAGGCGTGGTAGAAACCGGTTACCAGAGTAAATAAATGTGTGATCAAGACTGATTTTAATAGTAACTATTAGTACTAACATTGATCACTCTCTGCTCCCGCGATATATTCAAAATCGGCCTGCTGCAGAATACTTGAACGTATTCTGAGTTCGAATACGATAAATCACGAATCAGAGCCGTTTTAGAAAGCATCGCTCGTGCTAAACTCAGCTTGTTCTTTTTTCTAATGATATTTTGCGGACTATGGATCAAGGGCAACAGGCAGATTCCTTATTTCTAGATTTCAGAAAAGCATTTTACACCGTGCCCCACCGCGACTGTCAACGATCATATGGCTTAGGTTCTCAGATATGTGAGTGGTTAGATGATTTCTTAGGGAACAGATCTCAGTTTGTGGTCTTCGACGGCGAGTGTTGATCAAGAGAGAAGTGTTATAGAACCGCTGTTACACTCAAGTTCCGAAAAAAACCTTGAACGACTAGATACTGAACGTTCGTATTCACAGGACACGTACATGACGATGGTTTGCAGAAATGATTAGCATTTGAACCATGTCGGCATGCAAGTTCGAGGTCAACATCGATATTGCGGCGCAACACCACTTACCGGTAAAATGTGCTGCATCTCTCGTTGTCGCTGTAAACCGAAGGTAATGGGTCAGAGTGACTTGAGCAGACGTGCAGGATGGCTCGTAAGCGTATGCGCGAACCTTGCCTTCAAATCACTGAGTCTAAAAGAGACTGGCACAAAAGAATGTGATCCAATCATCCGGTAAGTTGCTGCTCGTGTGGGGCGAAGTGTTTCAGCAGTGCAAGGGTTGTGTGCAGAATAGTTCACGGAAGGCCGTAGAACACGACGAGATGAATCAGGTCGCACCACACAAACCACCCACTGAGACTGATTTGCGTCCTTCTCGGCTCTGTGGCAACAGTGGAACAGTTTAAAATATGTACACTGTAAGGGGTGACTGTCCATCACCGTTTATTACGTCATGAGTGACGTGCACGTCGTTCACTTCTCTGCATATCTTTGACAAATGTGGAGAAACTTGCTAGACGACAGTGCTGTGTGGAACGGCTTCACACGGGACAGGAACGGCATCAGATAGTGTTTTCAGACGAATCCAGGTTTTGTTTATTTGAAAATGGTAGACACATTTTGGTTCACCGCAGGCAAGGGGAGCGACATTACAGTGACTGCATTTGCATAAGACAAACAGCGCCAACCAAATCCTTATGGCGTTGGGTACCATTGGGTACAATCACATATCAGAGATGGTGCGTGTCCAGGTCACTGTGACATGTGTAACCTACGTAAATGACATCCTGTGACCTGTAGTCATACCGTTTCTGTACAACACCCCACACGCCATTTTTCAGCAAGACAATGCACGACCACATGCCCTGGTCCGCCAGATCACCAGACAAGTCGCCAATCGGAAATGTGTGGGATATTGTGAAACGAAGAGTGCAGCGCTGTGACGCAATGTCAACCAGCACAGATGAACTTTGGAACAAAGTGAATGCAGCATTAATAGATACACCACAGGACGTCATTCGCGCCTTATATGAGTCGATGAAATCATGCACGGAACAAGTTATCAGGGCGCATGGCGGACCGTGTGCCTGCTAGACACCAAGACACATGCTGAACCGAGGTGACTGAAATGTTAATCATTTCTGCAGATGTCCTGCGAATATGAACGTCATATCTCTAACCGCTCAAGATATTCTGTTTTTCTTCTGAACATGAGTGCATTTTCTGTATACATAAATGAGTTGGGAAGGAATATGCAGTTGTTTGCTGATGATGCTGTGGTGTATGTGAAGTTGTCTAATTTGAGTGACTGTAGGTCATTCTGCATACGGCCTTGTCAAAGAGGGTGGAGGAGCGGACAGGGGTTCAGGGCACTCTCTTGTCCTAGGGGTGGGAAACTCCCCTAAAGACGGAAGAATCAGCAGTGATCAACGGCATGAGGATGCAGAAGGCAATGGAAACCACTGCATTAAAGACACGTAACGTGTATCCACAGCACATGTGGCCTGTAATTGAAGAAGATCATGATGATCTCTACATTGGCAAAAGATTCCGGAATAGTGCCCCTTTCGGATCTCCGGGATTGGACTGCCAAGGGGGAGGTTACAATGAGAAAAAGATTGAATAATCAACGGAAGGGTAACGTTCTACTAGTCGGGGCGTGGAATGTCAGAAGCTTGAACGTGGCAGGAAAACTAGGAAATCTGAAAAGGAAAATGCAAAGGCTCAGTCTAGATATAGTCGGTGTCAGTGAAGTGAAGTGGAATGAAGACAAGGATATCTGGTCAGATGAGTATAGGGTAATATTAACAGCAGCAGAAAATCGTGTAATAGGAGTAGGATTCGTTATGAATAGGAAGGTAGGACAGAGACTGTATTTGTGGGACTGGATGAAGTTGTAGGGGAAGGAGTAGAAAAAAAGGTTACAGGAGAATGTGAGCTTGGGACAAGGAATGAGAGAGGAGAAACACTAACAGATTTCTGTAACAAGTTCCAGCTACTAATAGCGAATACTCTTTTCAAGAAGCACAAGAGGGGGAGATATACTTGGAAAAGGCCGGGAGATACGGGAAGATTTCAATTAGATTACATCATGGTCAGACAGAGATTCCGAAATCAGATACTGGATTGTAAGGCGTACCCAGGAGCATATATAGACTCATATCACAATATAGTAGTGATGATGAATAGGCTGAAGTTCAAGACATTAGTCAGGAAGAATCAATACGCAAAGAAGTGGGATACGGAAGTACTAAGGAATAACGAGATACGTTTGAAGTTCTCTAACGCTATAGATACAGCAATAAGGAATAGCGCAGTAGGCAGTACAGTTGAAGAGGAATGGACATCTCTAAAAAGGGCCATCACAGAAGTTGGGAAGGAAAACATAGGTACAAAGTAGGTAGCTGCGAAGAAACCATGGGTAACAAAAGAAATACTTCACTTCATTGATGAAAGGAGGAAGCACAAAAATGTTCCGGGAAACTCAGGAATAAGGAAATTCAACTCACTGACGAATGAAATAAATAGGAAGTGCAGGGAAACTAATGCGAAATGGCTACAGGAAAAATGTGAAGACATCGATAAAAAAATTATTGTCGGAAGGACAGGCTCAGCACACAGGAAAGGCAAAAGAACCTTCGGTAACATTCAAAGTAAGGGTGGTAAAATTAAGAGTGCAACGGGAATTCCACTTTTAAATGCAGAGGAGAGATCGGATAGGTGGAAAGAATACATTGAAAGCCTATATGAGGGGGAAGATTTGTCTTATATGAGAAGAAACAGGAGTCGATTTAGAAGAGACAGGGGATCCAGAATTAGAATCGGAATTTAGAAGAGCTTTGGAGGACTTACGGTCAAATAAGGCAGAAGGGATAGATAACATTCCATCAGAATTTCTAAAATCATTGGGGGAAGTGGCAACAAAACGACTATTCACGTTGGTGTGTAGAATATATGAGTCTGGCGATATACCATCTGACTTTCGGAAAAGCATCATCCACACAATTCCGAAGACGGCAAGAGCTGACAAGTGCGAGAATTATCGCACAATCAGCTTAACAGCTCATGCATCGAAGCTGCTTACAAGAATAATATACAGAAGAATGGAGAAGAAAACTGAGAATGCGCTAGGTGACGATCAGTCTGGCTTTAGGAAAAGTAAACGGACGAGAGAGGCAATCCTGACATTACGGCTAATAATGGAAGCAAGGCTAAAGAAAAATCAAGACACTTTCATGTGATTTGTCGACCTGGAAAAAGCGTTCAACAATATAAAATGGTGCAAGCTGTTCGAGATTCTGAAAAAAAGTAGGGGTAAGCTATAGGGAGAGACGGGTCATATACAATATGTACAACAACCAAGAGGGAATAATAAGAGTGGACGATCAAGAACGAAGTGCTCGTATTAAGATGGATGTAAGACAAGGCTGTAGCCTTTCGCCCCTACTCTTCAATCTGTACATCGAGGAAGCAATGATGGAAATAAAAGAAAGGTTCAGGAGTGGAATTAAAATACAAGGTGAAAGGATATCAATGATACGATTCGCTGATGACATTGCTATCCTGAGTGAAAGTGAAGAAGAATTAAATGATCTGCTGAACGGAATGAACAGTCTAAGGAGTACACAATATGGTTTGAGAGTAAATCGGAGAAAGACGAAGGTAATGAGAAGTAGTAGAAATGAGAACAGCGAGAAACTTAACATCAGGATTGATGGTCGCGAAGTCAATGAAGTTAAGGAATTCTGCTAGCTAGACAATAAAATAACCAATGACGGACGGAGCAAGGAGGACATCAAAATCAGAATGGCTATGGCAACAAAGGCATTCCTTTCCAAGAGAAATCTATTAACATCAAATATCGGCCTTAATTTGAGGAAGACATTTCTGTGAATGTACGTTTGGAGTACAGCGTTGTATGATAGCGAAACATGGACTGTGGGAAAACTGGAACAGAAGCGAATCGAAGCATTTGAGATGTGTTGCTGCAGACAAATGTTGAAAATTAGGTGGACTGATAAGGTAAGTAATGAAGAAGCTCTACGCATAATCGAAGACGAAAGGAATATGTGGGAAACACTGATAAGGAGAAGTGACGGGATGATAGGACATCTGTTAAGACATGAGGGAATGACTTCCATCGCACTAGAGAGAGAGCTGTAGAGGGCAAAAACTGTAGAGGAAGACAGGGATTGGAATACATCCAGCAAATAACTGAGGACGTAGGTTGCAAGTGCTACTCTGAGATGAAGAGTTTGGCACAGGAGAAGCGCTCGTGGCGGGCCGCATCAAACCAGTAAGGAGACTGAAAAAAAAAAGAGATTGATACAAGATGACTTAAAAAAAATTCTAGATGGTTTGATGAATGGTAACGCACTAAATGTATAAAAAATGTAAGGTAATGCGAATGAGAGTAGGAAGAACAAATCCTTAATGTTTGTATACAGTATTTTAGTGTGCTGCCGACATAGTCACAACGTTTGAAAATGTGGGCGTAATGTTGCAAAGTAATGTGAAATGGAACGAGCATGTGAGGATTGTGGTAGTGAAGGCGAATGGCACGCTTCGGTTTATTGGGAGGATTCTAGGAAAGTGTGGTTCACCTGTAAAGGAGACCGCGTATAGGACCCTAGTGCGACCCCATCTTAAATACTGCTCGAGTGTTTGGGATACGCATAAGGTCGAATTAAAGAAAGACACCGAAAGAATTCAGATTTTTTACCGGTAGGTTCCAGCAACAGGCAAATGTCACGGAAATGCTTCGGGGACTCAAATGGGAATCCCTGGAGGAAAGGCGACATTCTTTTCGAGGAACACTGTTGAGAAGATTTGTAGAACCAGAATTTGAAGCTGAATGCCGAACCATTCTGTCACCACCAGCATACATTTCGTGGGCTAAGAAGATAAAATGGAAGCAATTAGGGCTCATACGGAGACATATACGATGGTAATCCAAAAAGTAAGGTCTTCTTTTTTTATAAGTGCATAGACCTGTTTATTTCTACCATGGTTTACATCAGTTTACAGCTTCAACATTTAGCTATTTTTAAACATATTCACCATTTCTGTCGATGCATTTTTGTACACACTGTAGCAGTTTCTGTATGCTCATGTCATATCAGCTCGCCGCCATGCCGTTCAGAAAGTGAAACGTCCCCTTTGAACAATTATACAACACTGTGCTTAAACTGACATACAATATTTTTAGCGCAACGCAATCTGACTTTCAAAAATCCCTGCAAAAGAATGGCACTGAGTAAGATTAAACTATACCTTTCAGAAATCACTTACCTCACAAAAATCTTCATTAGTCGAACTACTGCAGTACAGCGAGCGCCACTACTGCCAGCTAAATAAAAGATTCCAACTACGGAAGGCACTAACTACTGATAGGGATATTTAGCAAATGAAAGATATTAATAGAGAACAAACAATGTATTTACCTTAGTATCATCAAAAGTCATAATATATATAGCAGTTCATGATAAATTACAAAACTCCGCCATCTCTCTCCCCACATCCACCACTGCTGGCGGCTCACCTCCAACTGCGCAACGCTACGCGCTGTTCACAGCCAGCTGCCTAACACTACAATGGCGAGTATTACAACAATGCAAACCAGCCACAGACTGCACACAGCACAGCCAGCGATTTTCATACAGAGGTGGCGTTACCATAAAAAAACCTAAACAGCCTACTTACATAGAGAAAACATAAACAGCCTACTTACATAGAGAAAACACAAACAGCCGACTTACATAGAGAAAACATAAACAGCCTACTTACATAGCCCCCATGCTCCCCATAAAAAATTTTACAAATTGGTTTGGGCAGTGCCCAATACAGATTTGAAAAAAATTTTCATAATTACAATAACAAAGATATCAAATGCACACCCTTATTGATACAACGTTGGTCAAAAGCAAAAATTTTGTCACAGTCCATAAAGACAGTCCTGATCATTCATTACGGTAAAATATAGTGTTTTTCTCAAAGTCTGAGCAGTAGAAGAAAATGCACACGGAAGTAGTGGATTTCCATGCAGTCTTGAAGAAGTAGTGTTGTCCTTCCAACGGAAAGACAGTGCTGACTCTCGACATGCAGACAAGTATTGGGTCACAACAGGGCAAACCCACAGCAGAGTCATTCGAAGTTTGGAAGAATATTGGTAGGTAGGTCATCACAGAGCAGAAACACTGTAGTCCTGGTAGAGATTGCGGTATTGGTGGGCCACCAGAGGTGCAGACCCACTGTAGTCCTTGTAGAGATAATGGTAATGGTGGGCTATCAAAGATGCAGACCCACTGTAGTCCTTGTAGAGATGGCCAGCAGCCATCTGTTGCGATTGTGCAGGTGCACATTCACCATCGAAGAGTCTTGCGGATAATATAGCAAGTCCATAAACACCACTTGTGCACTCACAAAGTTTTTTAATTGTCCTTAGAACCAGCAATGCTGTTATCCAGTCCCTTGCTGAATTATTAACACACGTGCAAGCACTAACAGTCCCTACTTTTCACATATTGTCCATATACTATGACCAACAGAAACGTGTGCAATGAAATGTAACTAACAAGTTAATAATATCATGAACTGGTGACAATTACAATTTTATAACATAAGAATACAATTACAAAGGTACAAAATACATCATTAAAGAACATAGCAATATAGATAACAATTGTAGTAATATGGGCTTTACAAAAGAATCGAAATAACATATACATCAGTGTTACAGGAATTATGACATAAGGTAATATATAAAAGATCAGAATAACTTTTGAAACATCAACTTCACACATGAGCATTAAAACAAAACAGAATAAATAATGTCTAAACATCTTTACAAAGAAAATAACATATTATCAGAAAAATTCTACAACATAGCTCTCATCAGCTAAACACATAAAGACAGGAAAAAGACAAATAAACAAGGGTACATAAACACATAGTGGGATAACACAAGGAAAGGACAGGTTTTGTTTTATTGCTGTATTTGCAAACAAAACTTTCTTTGCTTCTTGGAGATCTCCCTTCATTCATCATTATTCCCAAAAAGTCCTATCTATACCTCCTTCCTGTATTCTATTTATATTTCTTTCAAAATAATTATTTCTGATTGTACAATACTCATTTTGGCCCAAATCTTTTTCATATTGTCCATAGTCAGTTTCTTATATAGTCTACCTCCTCTTAAGCTAACTTAAATCTACTGAGCTCAGATGCTAAACTAAGGAACGAGGCAATGCAGCAGCACATAAAACAATAATATAAACAGCAATAAAAAAATGGAAAATCGCAAAGCAAGCTACAGTAAATCTAAATTACCAAGCAATTCAACATTACAACTAATATGAGGCAATGCGCAGCAAACAAAAAATAAATCTGGCTTAGCAGAGTAACACAAATTAAAGTTCAGTAGCACTATGCCTGGCAAACAGCAGCTTATATCTAAACATGACATAGCTCAAGCAGAGAAAATAGTACACTAAAGATAACAATGCAGATAAGGGAAATGTATAATCACATCTTAATGTCTAAGTAATTAAAGTAGTGCACCACTACAACTTATTGTAAAAGAAATATTACCATGTACTTGAAAAGAAAATTATGTGCTACTGTTACTAGTTCCTTCCTATTGTTCTTTCCTTTCCAAGTGCTCCTTTTTTAAAGAATGTGGATCATAAAATAATTATTTAATAGATCTGTTGACAGAAAGTGTTCACATTAGCAAATGCATTTCATTTTATAAAAGCAATGCTGCAACACAGCTGGAAACCAGATATCAAATGAAATAAGCAACTATGAAAAGCAAAGCATAAAAATATGATTCAGTAGTTATGTGACATTTCATAAGTTAGTAGAAATTCTCTCAACTCTCATAGAAAGACGCTTGTCATAATCAGGTGTGCAGATGTAAAAATATTTCTCGTCATTTCATTAGGCATTTCAGTAAATATCATAAATTATGAGCTCCACAGTATGCTTTCAACAAGGAAATGTCAACAGCGAGGATAATGGCCTCCCCCTTTTTTTTTTCTTCTCCACCTGCACCTCTGGCACACACTAACGGCTTTTTTTTTTCCAGGCGTCTGTCACGCAGCTGGGTGCTTACAGAGACCTACCTTTCAGCTGGGCGCCAAAAACACATTACGCCAAGGTCACTTACCTTTCTTAACGAAATATTTATGACAGCAGTTTCCGCTACAGTGACAGTCTCAAATAAAAATTTCATAGGTCGTGAATTTGCGTTACAAATGTAGAAACAAAATCCTGTAAATATAACATTGTCCAAAAAACTTTCGCCGGCATTGTGATACATTCACGCATTTACACACATTTCATAACTCTTAAAGTACGATGCTTGGTTTCCAACATCCATTTTTCACAAATCAGCGTCCCTAACCACTACTCATTATTCCTTACCTTATTCGTCGACACTTCTTCAATATTTCATCATAACAGATGCGTAGCATATTCAAATAACTCATATAGCATCAGCTTATTGATCATAACCATACCGCAACAGCATAATACACATAGTCATCGTAATAATAACATCATAACACCTCAGTCAACTCTCAAAATCGTCGTAACTTCCTCCAATAATTTCTAAGCCTAAAAAAATTCTCTGCTCATGTCAAAAGTGTCAGCTGCCTCAAACGTACTTTAAAAATCATGATCTCATACCAAATACATCATTCAAAGCTCTCATAGTATCACAATGGTTCCGAAAAAATATGAACAGTTCACAAAGTACAGACAAAATACAGTTTCATAAGTGTGAAGTTACCCAACTGTGTATTGCGTAAACATGTGTCACTGATGTAGTAAAAAAATGTTTATCTCTCAGTTAAATGATCAGATAGCTGTGTAATTTGTGTGTTAGAGAAATATGGTACCGATGTGTAAAGTTGTATAAGCAAATACCATATTAGCTAGGGTTCCTTGCGGTTGCCACACACATGGTACACAAAGTAAGCGTGTACCCCCCTGAGGATAAATGTAATTATACCCTCAGGTGCTACAGATTACAGCAAAGGGATGAAATGTATCATGTAAAACCTTTGCATCATTGTGCTTCAAATATCTTTAAAAATAAATGATTTAAGTGCAAAATTAATCACTCAAATACGTGCCCTGTAGCGCTAAATGTGCGTCTTGCTGTAAGATAATCTCTGTGGAAGTGTCGTAGTTATCGTCCTCCGAAAGCTAAGTTCTGCAGAAGCCAATGTACTTACCTCATGATAAACAAAAGTGAAATGCTTTATGTATAGATATCTTAGTTATTACGCTTATTGCCATGATGAAGAAAGTACTGTGCTGTAACGTATTGTTGTGCTACGGAAAATGCTATCTCATTGTAGCTATACCACAAAAGTTACTACTAAAACATGTTCTACTTTGCAGAATAAAACAGAAAAACTGTGCAGAAATAAAACAGAAACACTACAAAAGCAACATTGTAAATTGTCACTCATTAGAAGCGTCGTGATGAAACCGTGTAGTTGTCACTTAAACTAACCACTGTGTCATCTGGTATCTCACAGAAAGTACATTAAACCCAGAATGTATTTTCAAGTAAACCAAAATGTTGCATTAATATCTCATTAGCAGTACCAGTATGTGTCCTAAGTATGTAAGCCTGATAGTCATTACGTAATCGTGCAACTAACAAGCAAGAATGTACAAATACAACACTGTGTCGTCTGTTCACTATAACAATGCATTCGTAATTTCTGTTTAAAAATGTTCCCTAGGTTCTAGACTGGATATTTAACTTCAAACATTGTTGCATGTTAACAGTTTCTAAGTCTGACAAAGCATACTAGTAATGTAAAGTGAAAAGTTATGGCAAAGACTAAGTTAAACAGCAGATTATCTCTCAATAAGCGGTTTTATATGTGAAGTGTGGTGAAATCCTTTACTCTTCATAGTACTCAGAGTTTGAACTTGAATGGAATTGTCATGCGGTATACATCGGTAAAGAATGCTAAAATTTTTCTCAAGGCTAGCGTCTTATGTTATTTTTCTCGGAGCCAGCGGGCGCACGCGGCTGCCTGCTGTGCGAGTCATTGTCTGTCTCTTTGTTGGCGCGCGTTGTTATTGGGATTAGGAGACCTAACTTCTACAAATTCACCTCCTCGAGAGGGCCCTGCTCTGTTTGAATCCCGCCAGTTCTGATGCAATTCAGGTCTGTCGTTACGATCATATCGTCTGTCGTCATGTCGGTAGATTCCATAGTTTCTTTCTTGTCGGTCACGTGGTGGAGAATTTCTCCCTGAATCGTAACTGCGCGCTGGACCGTTGCGTCTAAAGTTATTCTGTCTCCCGTAATAGTATTTATTTTGGTTCCCATATTGTCTGTTTCTCTTATTGTCTCTGTGATAGTCATTACCACGGAGAGGTGATCTTTCCCTGTAGTTATTACTACTCTGCCAACGGTTGTCATACGGGTGGTGTCTGTTTTGGTCACGATTTGTGTTGTGAGAATAGCCTTGTCGTGTCAAGTTATTACTTCTTTCATCGCGGAATTGCGACGGATGTGACCTGTAATTGTTGTGTTCCTGGTTTCGCGTTCCGCGATTGTCAGTGTCAATTTCTAATTCTTGTAAGAGTCCCTGAAAAGCTTCAATGTCGTCTTTGCAACGTCCTGCTAAAATAATATGCCGTAAATGTTCAGGCAATTTGATTAAGCAAATGCGGATAAGTTCTGAGGGGCTGTATGGGTTTGAAAGATACTGATTCTTATGCAACATGTCTTCAAAATATTTCACAAGACTGGAAAATTCAGATTGTTCGAAATGTTTCATCATTATGATGCCATGTTTTACTCAGTCTTGTGTGGCTTGAGACCAATACGCTGAGAGGAAGGCATGATAAAAATCTCCTTCATTGTGGCAATCGTGAATGACCGATCGCATTCTTACAGCTGGTTCATTCTCCAAGTAGCCACACATAAATTCTAACCTGTGCTCCAATGACCAGTTGGGAGGAAAACAATGAGAGAATTGATGGAGCCATGCTTGTGGATGAACGTCGTTGCCAGAATTCATAAATGTTTTGAATTTACGTGTAGTAATGAACAGCTTATAGTCAAAATCATCATGTCGGCGAGTAGCATATCGGTCACTGTTAGGTCGTGTCGGCCGTTCCATCTCAAAATTCGGTGCACATTGCCAATTTCTTTCATAACTTCCGAAATGCCCTGTGTTATTATTTTGTGGCTGTTCCGTATTTCTGTGTCCCTCTTCCCGTATTGGGGCGCGAGTATCCTCTGAAATACGTAATTCTTGTATTACCTGTGTCAGCTGATCTTGTACTTCCCGGATTTCTCTTTTGTACTGTGTATTGATTTGATTTTGATTCTGTTTGAATTTTCTAATTTGTTCATACTCTTCTGTGTCAGTGAAGGCTACAAGTCTTGTTTCATTCAGATCATCATCTACCTTTGTGGATAAGTTAGTGACCTGATCCGAAAGTTCGGCTACTTTCTCCGATAGTGAACACATTTCCTCAGTGTGTTTTTCTGAACTAAGTTTCAGAGTGTCCATTTGTGTTGAAATCGTATCTACTGTGTCCTTTAAGTTTTCTTGAGTTTTTGCAAGTTGCGTAACCGAATCGGTAGATGCAACTGAGTCAATTTTAGCTTGCAAGGTGTTGTGATTTTCATGAACAATAGTTTGCAGTTCTTTTATGGCTGCTTCATGATTCTGTAATGCATTTTCATGACGCGAAAAAATAGGTTGGAAATGCTCACAAATTTGTGTTTTTACGTCATTACAGACTTTTTGACATTTCGATTCGATGTTATGTAACTCAGTAGTTAAATCTTCACGTGTTTGTTCAAGCGTGGTGTGAAGATTTTGTTCCATTGCGTCTAACTGTTGCTGTGTTTGTCTCTGGTGTTGTTCCATTGTGTCTAACTTTTGAAGCTTTTGCTGTGTTTGTCTCTGATTTTGTTGACATATGAAACGTCCCCTTTGAACATTTATACATGACTGTGCTTAAACTGACACACAATATTTTGTTAGCGCAACGCAATCTGACTTTCAAAATTCCCTACAAAAGAATGGCCCTGACTAACATTAAACTATACCTTTCACAAATCACTTACCTCACAAAAATCTTCGCTGCTCAAGCTACTGCAATACAGCGAGCGCCACTACTGCCAGCTAAATAAAAGATTCAAACTATGGAAGGCACTAACTACTGATAGGGATAGTTAGCAAATGAAAGATATTAATAGAGAACAAACAATGTATTTACCTTGATATCATCATATATAAATATAGCAGTTCATGACAAATTTCAAAACTCCGCCATCTCTCTCCCCACATCCACCACTGCTGGCGGCTCACCTCCAACTGCCCAACGCTACGCGCTGTTAACAGCCAGCTGCCTAACACTACAATGGCAGACAACAATGCAAACTAGCCACAGACTGCACACAGCACAGCCAGTGATTTCATTTTCATACAGAGAGCGCTACGTGGCGGCGGCGTTACCAATATAAGAACCTAAACAGCGTACTTACATAAGAACCTAAACAGCCTACTTACATAGAGAAAACATAAACAGCCTACTTACATAGCCCCCATGCTCCCCACAAAAAATTTTACAAATTGGGTTGGGCAGTGGCCAATACAGATTTGAAAAAAAATTTTCATAATTGCAATAACAAAGATATCAAATGCACACACTTATTGATACAATGTTGGTCAAAAGCTAAAAATTTCTCACAGTCCATAAAGACAGATTGTTCATCACAGTAAAAATACAGAGTTTTTCTCAAAGTCTGAGCAGTAAAAGAAAATGCACACAGAAGTAGTGGATTTCCATGCAGTCTTGAAGAAGTAATGTTGTCCTTCCAACGGAAAGACAGTGCTGACTCGACATGCAGACAGGTAATGGGCCACAACAGAGTAAACCCACAGCAGAGTCAGTCGACGTTTTGAAGAATATTGGTAGTTAGGTCATCACAGAGCAGATTCACTGTAGTCCTGGTAGAGATTACGGTATTGGTGGGCCACCAGAGGTGCAGACCCACTGCAGTCCTTGTAGAAATAATGGTATTGATGGGTCATCAAAGATGCAGACCCACTGTAGTCCTTGTAGAGATAATGGTATTGGTGGGCCACCAGAGGTGCAGACCCACTGTAGTCCTTGTAGAAATAATGGTATTGATGGATCATCAAAGATGTAGACCCACTGTAGTCCTTGTTGAGATAATGGTACTGGTGAGTCATCAAAGATGCAGACCCACTGTAGTCCTTGTAGAGATAGCCAGCAGCCATCTGTTGTGACTGTGCAGGTGCACAATCACCATTGAAGAGTCTTGCGGATAATATAGCAAGTCCATAAACACCACTTGTGCACTCACAAAGTTTTTGGAATTGTCTTTAGAACTAGCAATGCTGTTATCCAGTCCCTTGCTGAATTATTAACACACGTGCAAACACTAACAGTCCCAACTTCTCACATATTGTCCATATACTATGACCAACAGAAACGTGTGCAATGAAATGTAACTAACAAGTTAATAATATCATGAACTGGTGACAATTACAATTTTATAACATAAGAATACAATAAAGGTACAAAATACATCATTAAAAACATAACAATATAGATAACATTTGTAGTACAGGCTTTACAAAAGAATAGAAATAGACATATACGTCAGTGTTACAGGAATTATGACATGAGTACATACATAGAAGATCAGAATAACTTGCGAAACATTAACTTCACACATAAGCATTTAAACAGAATGAATAATGTCTAACATATTTACAAAGTAAATAACATATTATTAATGGCAATTATATTTGAGGATAACAGTATTTCTCATCATAGTGAATGTAGCTTAATATTAAAAGAGAAAAAAATTCTATGAAACTACACAGAGCCAGGAAGAAAACAACTACACAAGGGTACACAAACATATAGCGGAATAATACAAGGAAAGGACAGGGTTTGTTTTACTGCAGTATTTTGCAAACAAAACTTTCTTTACTTCTCGGAGATCTCCCTTCGTTCTTCATTATTTTCAAAAGTCCTATCTATACCTGCTTTCTGTACTTTTCTCGTATAGCCTCTCAGTGCATTTCTTCAAATTCATTGCAACTCATTCTCTTATAGGCTACCCCCTCTTAAGCTAACTTAAATCTACTGAGCTCAGATGCTAAACTAAGGAACAAGGCAATACAGCAGCACAAAACAATTAACACAAACAGCAATGACAAAAAAATGCCAATTTGCAAAGCAAGCAGCAGTAAATCTAAATTAATAAAAAAATGCAAAATTAAAACTAATATAAGGCACTGTGCAGGAAACAAGAAAAACTAGCTTAGAAGAGTAACCAAAGCCAAATTCAGTAACACTATGCCTGGCAAACAGCAGCAGCAAATGCTATGACGTATACCTAAGCATGACAAAGCTCAAGCATAAAAAATATTTCAGGAAAAACAACAATAAGGGAAACGTATATTCACATCTTAATGTCTATGTAATTAAAGTGGTGCCCTAAACAGCCTACTTACATAGAGAAAACATAAACAGCCTACTTACATAGAGAAAACATAAACAGCCTACTTACATAGAGAAAACATAAACAGCCGACTTACATAGAGAAAACATAAACAGCCTACTTACAAAAGTTATGAACCTCTTCTTTCACCTCGTCGTCGGAGCTGAATCACTTTCTGGCCAAATGTTCTTTTAACCTAGGGAACAGGTGATAGTCACTGGGCGCCAAGTCAGGACTATGGGGTGGGTGGGTGATTATGTTCCACTGAAACTGTTGCAGGAGAGCAACGGTTTGCCTAGTGTGGGCGAGCGTTGTCATGGAGAATGTGTACACCCTTGCTCAACATTCCTCTTCTCTAGTTCTGAACTGCCCCTTTCAGTTTTTTCCGAATCTCACAGTACCTGTTTGTGTTAATAGTGGTCCCAGCGATTCAGCTCCGACGACGATGTGAAAGAAGAGGTTCATAACTTTCTGAACAGTATGGCGGCGAGCTGTGTATGACATGGGCATACAAAAACTGCCACAGCGTCTAAAAAATGTATCGACAGAAATGGTGATTACGTCGAAAAATAGATAAATGTTCAAGCAATAAACTGATGTAAACCATTGTAGAAATAAATAGGTCTATGTACTTGTAAAAAAGTAGGAGACCTTACTTTTGGAATTACTCTTATAGATTGTCGTTTTTCTCTCGCTTTGTCTGCGAGTTGAACAGGAAATGAAGCGACTAGTAGTGTTACAGCGTACCTTCCGCTATGCACCGTACGGTGATTTGCGGAGTATGTATGTAGATGTAGATATAAAATCGTTTTGTTCTCCGCCTGACGGTCTATTCGACAGTTAAGAACCCTCTTTCTCAGGAACGGGTAGACGTATTGGCGGGGTAAGACATTTAAACCTGCAAGTCAGTGCAGTCAAAAGTAACTGTCATTTGTGTCACATATTTTTATACTTCAGACTCACTCATCAAAACCTATAGGGTACTTCCAGTTAGTCTAGAACATGAGATTTGGTGAAAAACAAGGTTTCACAGTACATGTAGAGGAGATCAAGCGAAAACTGCTTATTTGTGATTGTATCACACAAAAAGTATTTTTTGTCCTTTGTTGTCCGACTTCAAACTTAAAATTAAAACGTTCTGGAAAGTCTTTGAATTCTCCGGACCACTATCTTGCCAGTATCAATGTCGGTAAGTGGCAAAAATCGTCGAGATACTCCATTCCCGGGATGGATGAATTGTCTATATGACTAATTAAGTTTGTAAACGACAATATCGATAATGTGTGGTGCAGAAGTAAAGTCAATCGACGTAAAATAATATCACTGGCAATGATAGGAGTTCTAAGATGCCTTCTGGAGGCTGGAAAATTACATTTGCTACAACCAGCTGGTGAATGTTTATTTCTGGCCGCGGCGTGTCGGCAGGGTAAATGCTCGGGTGTTGCGCAAGGAGACAAGGAGGGCCGTGTTTGACGGCGCGTTCCGCTGTGAGTGATACGTTGGCGGTGGCGCGGCACGCGAATCTGTCGTAGAGGAGCGCTACCCGCCGCCGCCGTCACGCGATGGCCCACTCCAGCATGAGGCCCGAGCGGGTCTGCCAAGTGGCCGCCGGCGCCTCTTCCGTGCCTCCAGCCATCCCCGCCTTTCGTTCAACACGACCGTCCGCAAATGACCCCCGCAGGCTCTGCACAACAAAGACACCGGGACGTCAGCCATTCATAACGACCGAAATAGCGCAACATGCTATACGTTCCACGGACGCTGATTGCTCCATCTCGACAGCGAAAGTACGTGAAAATAAGTGCTACAAGCAACGGCTTAATAAGATAGGCTGCGTGCAATCGCGGCTGTGAAGGTATGGCAAATACTAAGTCCAACAACCAAAATATTAGACGCCCTCTTAAGCGAGTTCTTTGCTCGTACTGGAGAACTGTAGATGGTGTAGAACTGATGTAGACCCGATACCAGACACCACACGTATAGATATAAGAAGCTTGACAACAGTTCATGATCATTCACTGCAGATGCACATTTCTTCCGACCTATTCCTAGAATCAAAAAAATGGTTCAAATGGCTCTGAGCACTATGCAACTTCTGAGGTCATCAGTCGCCTAGAACTCAGAACTAATTAAATCTAACTAACCTAAGGACATCACACACATCCATGCCCGAGGCATCGAGCGAGGTGGTGCAGTGGTTAGCACACTGGACTCGAATTCGGAAGGACGACGGTTCAATCCCGCGTCCGGCCATCCTGATTTAGGTTTTCTGTGATTTCCCTAAATCTCTCCAGGCAAATACCGCGATGGCTCCTTTGAAAGGGCACGGCCAGCTTCCTTCCTCATCTTTCCCTAATCGGTTGAGACCGATGACCTCGCTGTTTGGTCTCTTCCCCCAAACAACCAACCAACCATGCCCGAGGCAGGATTCGAACCTGCGACCGTAGCGGTAGCTCGGTTCCAGACTGTAGCGCCTAGAACCGCACAGCCACTCCGGCCGGCTCCTAGAATCAGCCCGAGTCTGAAAATAATGGGGGCTTGTTGACAGGGAACACTACGCCTGCAGTGTGCGACAAGTTGGGAGTGTGGGTTTGACGCGGACCATGCTGGGACAGCCGAAGAGGTTAACGCGACCGCTCGTGTAAAGGGAGAAATTCGGGTTTCCCAGTCCTGCACAAATTCTCACTTGTCGCTGCTGTGGGGAAGGTCGGAATTACAATTTCGTCATGCCTGTATACGGCTGTGGGATCATAATAACGGTATCTTTCCTTTCGGACATGTCCAGAAGAACAGACACCTCGCATATATTGGGTTGGAAGTGAAACGTATTCAGTTAGCCAAAGCGATTAAGACGACAGATTGCATAATGGGAGAATACTAGATTCGAGTACGGCGCAGAACTTACCTTCACTCGTTACTGAATTTATTTCAATGCCTGACTGCATAAATAGCCGGAATTTCTTCTTCGTCTTGATACCAAGCAGTTATGTTACACTCCACTGCTGACGCGTCATGGCAGTGATGTAGCGTGTATGTACGAATGGGTTGTATGGAATAAATACAGTAGCGTGAGTCGGCGTGGAGGTGTGACACAATCGTAGGATGCAAATATCGTGATTGGACGTCCCCGCCACCACATCATGAATGAAGTTGCCCGATTCCTCAGTGTATCAACGCGGACTATCCAATGATCCTATAAGTAGTGCTATATCACTTGCAGCCGTGTAATAAAGCGTAAAGCAAGGGTCGTGAAATGATCCTAACCTACGGGGACTGCAGCTGATTACCGTACCCTGTCGATAACAGTCAGTTACAAACCCCACAGGAACAGCAGATTTCAGTGAATGCAGACCCATCTAACCAGATTCCGAGCAAACACTGCGAAGTGAACTTCATTCCTGCGAATAATGGGAATAGCAAACGGCCATTTCTCGCAGCCCCATGACAAGCTGCTGCAGTTCTCCAACTGGCCGGTCAACACAGAAACTGGACAATAGCGTGTGTTGTGGCAGAGGAGTCGCAAAATGAGACAAGGTGTCCAGTGCACCTGAGCTCAGTGAGACGTGATGAGTAATGGAGGCATGTATACAGAAAGGAAGAAAGAGGAAAGTAATTAGAGGCAAACGCCGAGAAAGTGTAATACTTTCCTTTTACAGTGTGGAAGCGTTGTAACGATTTTCGTGGCAGAAGGTGCAAATCGTAGATGGACTGTAAGGCTTCTGCAGGCCTAAAGCCGCTTAATTCTCTTAGCAGTTTCATAAAGAACCGCAACTGAAAAACGGTTTGCGGCTTTCCCACCAAAACATAGACTTCGATCTTGTGTCTGTGTGTGGTCATGTAACAAAAACACACTTTCCTCAGTGTACTGATGATCTGGATTTTCTGCTAGACACGGGTTAGTGGGAAAGGAAGGGGCCAAAACCCTTCAACCCTCACCTCCGAAGGGGCAGATAGCTACTTTCATGAGGGCTCAATCGGGAGCCGATTGAAAGCATAAAAATGGCTTAGAATAGAACGCAACAGGATAATTAAAGTGGAAGCACTGTTCCGAATAGCTCGGACTTCCCTGTGGGCATTAGTTACATGTGTCAAGCTACAGTGCCCTGGAGATTAACTGAAAATTCTACTGTGGAGTCGCCTTACCACGTAACATTCAGAAATATTCCTACGGAACCTTCCCTTGGCCACTTAAGTACTAAGCATGACGAATGCATATCCATGATCAGCTTAAAAGTGGTATTTCAACAACAACGAAGCTTAAAACCGGTACGAGGAACCCATTACAGCACACATTTTCAAAGGAAGTTTGTGTCTACATTACGCTGGCATCAAACGTCTGACTAACATACATCTGAAGTGAGTAACTAGAAACATTAAAAAGTGTTTCTGTGAGCCTCTAAATACTTTATAAGAGAAATCATGGTCCGTTGTAGGCTGTACTGCAAATGTTCTTTATTTAAATCGTACAATTAGCTACTTTAGAAAACAAGTCATTTTCAAACTAGTAAGACTGAATTCAAATTAAAAATGTTACAACATCTCATACCACATATTGGTAATAGAAGATGAGTACTGTGTATACTTACATGACATTTGACAATAAAAATTTTTGTGTTCTGCCTTCCAGCTGGTCTTGTCATGGGGGAAGCCTCGTCAGAGAGGTCCACCGCATGAGCGTCTAGGGAAGTGATTCCAGTAGTGGTTTCCCGTTGCCTTCCACTAATGATGACGAAATGATAATGCGGGCAACACAAGCCCCAGTCCCTGATCGTAGAAAATCTCCGACCCAGCCGCGATTCGAACCCGGGCCCCTTGGTGTGACAGAGCGCCTCACTGACCACCCGGCTATCGGGGCGGACATTTAACAATAAGATATCACCATTTACTATAAAAGCTACCGGAAAGTGGTCATATATTGCAGTACTTGTGGAAAACGACGGATCCAAAAACATATACTATATTAGAACAGACATGAAAAATCAGTTTATAAATCTCCATCCCCATTTTTATCTGCTTCAAAGGATTGTTACATTATTTGTAAAAGTTTTTCTCTTGAAATTGTGCATCTAGTAACAGAAAACCATCTGCAGTCTTTTAAACAGCTTACTTTTAACAAGCTTTCTTTTGCTAAAGTGGCAGATTGAATGTCCTTTATACTAATTTGCTCTACAGTGTGGAGAAGAGTTCTCGTCTTGAACCCAAGAGGATGTGGAGTGGTTTAATAATATTACTATCCAGGAGATAAAAATAAAATGCTCTCAGGTGTGTTGGACGACTCTGTATGATTATTTTCTGCAAGACAGTTGTCAAAGGCTGATTTGTTTAAGTTAATTTAAATTTATTAATTTCAGAACTTTTTCATTAATGACTCATAGAGGTCAAAAGAACTAAATCTCTCGTACATATTACGAAATATTGAAAAAAAAACTTTCTGTCTGTACCAGTGCAGCACACTAATAACGAATACAAAACGAAAACCCAACAAGAAAACAAGGAAACCCGTAGCAGTTTATGACAAATCCTAAACCGGTCATTATTTCATTCAAATTAACGTTATTAAACCATACTTGCGGCTGGTTACTATTTCAGTTATATAACTCATACAATTACAGCCACATTTATCAAAAAGTAAAAAAAAAAAAAATGGTTCAAATGGCTCTGAGCACTATGGGACTTAACATCTGAGGCCATCAGTCCCCTTGAACTTAGAACTACTTAAACCTAACTAACCTAAGGACGTCACACACATCCATGCCCGAGGCAGAATATGAACCTGCGACCGTAGTGGTCGCGCGGTTCCAGACTGAAGCGCCTAGAACCGCTCGGCCACACCCGCCGGCTTCGAAAGTTATAAGAGACAATCGTTCTGATACTTCTGAAGAGGAATATATGTACCGGTACTGTTGTTGATTTTATTGTATGGTAGGCAACATTCAGACGTGAGAGTGTGGACCAAAGCAAGAAAAGAATTGGAATGGTGAGGCTGTGGTTATCCAGGAGTGGCAAACGGCCAAGCCCACACAGAGCTAAATAAAATTTGACATCAACAGTTTTACGTAAGGTACAGTCTGGTAACATGAACACACTTAATTATTAAATTAAATACTTGAGAGGTAATTACTGAATAGTTTAAAATCAGCAGTAAGTAAATCAGACGCGTCAAACAGCAAAATACTTCCTCTTCTCAGTGCCTCAGCATTCAATTAGTTCAAAGCTACTAACTGACAGAATTCCAATAGCAAGAGTTAAATTAAATTCCACAACTTAATTACAATACCAAAACAGCAGGCCAATTTCTGAAAAAGGACGTTAAAGACTCATCGTCAAAAACTTCGTTTAGAAGCTAGTACAAGAATTATTTACATTGGTCACGGGCCTCAACAGCCTCTCCCATCAGATTTACACGCGATTTAATGCTCTAAAATAGAAAAATAATATTACCACACAGCCCGAACGGCTTAAAACAGCTACACATAATTTAATGTGAAGATACCAGATCTGCACCTCTTCCACCACTCATACATAAATTCGTCAACTTGTTATATTAGCGACTCGATTGACCACACGGCCCCTTTGGTTCAGTCACACACCCTTATGCCGAGAACTAGCTAATACCTAGGAAATCACTGGTACTGTTAAAAGAATTCAGCCCCAGTTATAACGGATATCGATCGAAGACAACGTAGTAAAAACAGTACCACAGTCAACGAGCACCTCAGCAAGTTGGAAACAAAGTTAAGTTTTCAGCAAGATCCATCCATGATTTGCAATATTTACAGATTAAATTAAACGACAGGACCCAAAAAGATACTGTCGGCGCACCCTTTTTAATCTCAAATAAAAGAAACACAGTGATGCATCATACTGTACGACAATAGTTGGCACCTAATTTCTAAGCATCAAACACAGAACCAATTTCCGTCGACAGTAAATGATGGGGCATCCAATCTCATAATCTGTTAACCATGCGAGTAATACACTGAGATCGCAAAAGTCGTGGTATAGACATGTGCACTTATACGAATGGCGCTAGAAACGGGTACACAAGTTATAAAAAGGCAGTGCATTGACGGAGCTGTCATTTGCACTCGTGCGATGCATGTGAAAAGGTTTTCGACTTGATTACGGCCACATGCCAGAAATTAACAGTCTTTGAGCTCGGGATAGTAGTTGAAGCTAGATGCATGGGATATGTCATTACGGAAATCGTTAGGGAATTCAATATTCCGAGAGCCACAGTCTAAAGAGTGTGCCGAGAATACCAGATTTCGGGCATTACATCTCACCAAGGACTAGCCGACGGCCTTCAGGTAATGACCGAGAGCAGTGGCGTTTGCGGAGAGTTGTCAGTGCTCATAGAGAAGCAACACTGCGTGAACTAACCGCAGAAATCAATGTGGGATGTACGACGAACGTATTCGACAGGACAGAGAGGTGAAATCTCGCGTTCATGGGCTATGGGAGCAGACGGCCGACGTGAGTGCCTTTGCTAACCGCACGACGTAACCAACAGAGCCTCTCCTCGGCTCGTGACCGTATCGATTGGTTGGACCCTAGACGATTGAAAAACAGTGGCCTTGTCAGATAAGTCCCAAGTTTAGGCTAGTAAAAGCTGATGGTAGGGTTCAAGTATGCCGCTGACCCCACAAAGCCACCGATCCAAATGGTCAATAAGGCACTGTTCAAGCCGGTCGTAGCTCTACACGCCATGGGCTCTGTTTACACGAAATGTAGTGGGTCGTCTAGTCCAACGGGATCGATCATTAACTGTAAACGGTTATGTTCAGGCCACAGCTGTTCTCGAATTGTTTGAAGAACATTCTAGACAAATCGAGCGAATGGTTTTGTATCCAGATCGCCCGACATGAATCACATCAGACATTTATGAGACATACTCGAGAGGTCAGTGCACACAAAAAATTCCTCCACCGGCCACACTTCCACTACTGACGGCTATGGAGGCAGCGTAGCTTAGTATTTACGCAGGGGACTACGAGTTGCTGCACAACGCCTGTAAATGGAGGTACGATGCGATATTAGAGGGTAACCCATGAATATTGTCACCTCAGCGTATTTTACTTCCTTCAGTACAACAAAGTCCCACTAAGACGTAACACAGCAGATGAAGGTTCATCATTAACTTACACATCTACGAATATATGATTACTCTGCAATTCTCTGCAATTCATAGTTAAGTGCCTAACAGAGGGTTCATCGAACTACCTTCAAGCTACTTCTTTATAATTCCACTCTCGAACAGCATCCAGGAGAATCGAACACTTAAATATTTCCGTGCTAGCACTGAATCCCCTTTCATTTCTTATTATGAAAGTTGGTGACTGAAAAATCATGAAGAGGTCTTGCCGCAGCGAAAAATGACTGTGTTTTAATGACTGCCACATAAATTCGTGTATCATATCAGTAGCACTTCCTTCTTTGAATCTTACCTGATGTGGATTCCACCCGAGACAGCAGTACTATAGAAGAGGGCGGACAAGCATAGTGTAAGCAGTCTCTTTAATAGGCCTGTTCCATTTTCGAAGTGTTCTGCCAATAAATCACAGTCTTTGGTTTGCTTTCCTCACAATATTACCTTCGTGATTGTTCCAATTTCAGTTATTCGTAATTGTAATCCCTAAGCATTGAGTTTTATTCCTTTCGTTACATGATGAAAATGACTGCCACAAATGTCTAACAGGAAGTACACAGAACTTGAATCCACCACATGGAAATATTCCAGACCAGCAATATAAAAGCCAAGAAAGAGCCAAAGGATTTGTATGTGGCTACCAGTCACATGGTCAGCTCCTAACTGAAAAACCCACTGCCCTTCGGAAACTGGCAATTGTCACTGTGCGTCGACTATGTTGAAGTGCTCGTCACTGACACGAGACTCTGTGTTACACCTTATCTTAATGGAATAAAACTGCGGCTGGTCACAGACTTAAAGACAATAAACACCGACAGCTATAATTTTGTGAAATATATTATTTGAGTACCAGTTTCGTTGGCTCATTGACACCAATTTCAGGCCTTGCCGTTGTGGTAGCACCGGTTCCCAATTAAGTGCTGTCGTCTACCGAGCGCTGTTGGCAAGGGGGTGTACTCGGCCCTTGTGAGGCAAACTGAGGAACTACTTGGTTGAAAAGTAGCATATCTGGTCTCGGAAACTGACATACGGCCTGGACGGTAGTGTTCTGAGCACATATCGCTCCATATCATCATCCAGTGACGCCTGTGGGCTGAGGATGACTCGGCGTCCCGCGCCCGGGTTCCCGGGTTCGATTCCCGGCGGGGTCAGGGATTTTCTCTGCCTCGTGATGACTGGGTGTTGTGTGATGTCCTTAGGTTAGTTAGGTTTAAGTAGTTCTAAGTTCTAGGGGACTGATGACCGTAGATGTTAAGTCCCATAGTGCTCAGAGCCATTTGATGACTCGGCGGCCTGTCGGTACCGTTGCGCCGTCATGGTCGGTTCGGGAGGAGTTTAGTTTTACACACGTGTATCGTCTAAACGTCTGTACCATTACAGGAATCACTAACTTCAAATGGCAGCTGTAGATTTCTGAAACTCCTCTGTAGACGTGGACACTCAATCTTTAGAGCTGTGGGGAGTCCACATCTACAGAGAAGTTTCACAAATCTACAGCAGCCAGTTGAAATTAGTTATGCGTATAATAGAACAGACGTTTAGATGACATATACAGGGCTCTGAAGACGTGCCAATGAGGCACTGGAACTGATAGTCATATAAAATAATTCGAAGTTAGATTGTAGGAATTTATTTTCTTCAAGTCCTTGGCCAATGTGCGCCCAAACCCCAACACCCGTTCTCTACTTGCACCGTTTTAAAAGTGACGCTTGTGTATTTCGCACACCGTCGCAACATTCCAAGGAAATTCCAGACACCACAGGTGAGACACCGACCCTAGCTTACAATATACAGAAAAGACCGTACCAATATCCTCCCTCCTCCCCTCTTAAATCGGAATGTCCCTTCCCCGCCCTATATAAGAATCTGGAGCGAGTTGCCCAGTTTCTTTAATTCATTACATACCAATTCGGCTTTGGCAGGACCAATTTCAGATGACTTACATGTGACCTGATTTGTTTATGCGTTTTAAGGACTCTGAGCAAGAAGCTGACAGGGGACAAGCTCTTAATGACCTTGCACAGTCTGACGACCTGTGTTCCTTTAGTTTGCTCCCAGAGATTCTTCAGTCCAACAATATCCCCCATCATCGCTGAAGCCGCTTATCTTCCCCCCATTGTGCCAACGAGCCTCTACTTGATGTGTAAGAGATATGTTACTTTTTGCCACCTCCCATTTAACCGTGATATGCCATATCGCATGCCCCTCCGTATCTGCATCCAGTGACGCCTGTGGGTCGGTGCCGTTAGGATTTCATGGCCTGTCGGGCGGTGTTTGGTTTAGTTTAACAGATCACTCAATGACGAATTAATGAAGAATGCAAACATTAGTTTGGTAGGTGTCGTATTATGTGCCTAATGGCAGATGGTATTAAAGGCAAGGCTAAGCAAGTTCATGGAACAATCCTAACTTTTCTTTGAATGAGAATGATAAATTATTAAGGGAAATTACATTTGTCTGTTAATAGTCCCGCAAAAGACTGCCGAGGGCAACAGAGTGTTGTTGTCATGTGAAAAATGATATTATTCAAAAAAAAATGTTTGAATTCACCTGATGAAGATGGAAGCGTTATCATTTAACAAGGCCTTAGGGGATATAAAATTGGAAAATACAGTAATTAAATGCTGGAGACTAATAGCGATCGTCATTCCTTAACTAGGCCCAACCACGCAAACCTCAAAGGCTTCAACCACCACTAAAATTTACCTGTTTCGGGACACGAGAGGGGGCCCAAATCCGTACATCAAAACATCTGACCGATTTCGACCAAACTTGGCACATGATACACGTATAACTTACTAGCCTTGCGGGTAAGAATCACCGCCTTCTAAAACGGCTGGGAGTGAAAAAGTACTGAAGCTAACAACACGCAGATTGTATTCATTCTGTATTTAGGAATGAGACCACTTAGTACCCTGCAACAAACTTTGAGACTTTTTCTCGCCGACGCCTGACAAAACAATGAAAGGAAAGAGGTTAATCGCTTACTACATTCTCGTGGTTCATGCAGTAAAACTGCCTCACCACACAAAGGCCTTTTTCAGTTACTACCTCTCACTGCTAACTGTATCCACAACAAATTTTGCAGACGACTTTCACGTATACCTCTGAATGTACCTGCAAAAAACATATGATTGAGCGACATATAGTTCAGGAGACAAAATATCACAAACACTGAGCTGCGTGAAAACGAAACAGTAGGGTACAATTCGCTAGGCGAATGAAGAAGGTTAAACACATGAGAAATATATGACAGGTAGGTGCTTACTTGGGCAAAGCTGTGGGTAAAAGGCTACTCCTAAACTCCTGGAACGATTTCAGCCGAACTTCGTATAAAAGTTACTTATGTGTGGAAAGAAATACTGTTAGGGTAAGAACCAGCAACCTTCTATTGAGGTGCGGGTATAATGCACAGAGAGAAGAGAGATAAGGAGATGGACAACAGGAAGCATGAGGTGGAGGCAAATAGGTGGAGGAGCAGATGGACGCAAGAGGGGATTGGAGAAATAGACACAGAAAGGGAATCAGAAGAGATGGACAGAGAGAGGGAGAAGAAGGAGAAGGACAGACAAAAAAAGGAGAGGAAAGAGGACAGGGTGAAGGAAATGTACAGGGAGAGGAGGAGGATAAAATACAGACAGGGGAGAGGGAGTGGAAACGGTGTAGTAAAACATTTTACTTCAGGCAGCCATCCTGGATAAACTTTATATTACAAAATTAGCGATAATAATACGTCTCAGAAAATCAACTTCATCTTTGTATCTCAATTATCCGTGAAAAATCTTTCGATCCTTTTCTAACGGAACTGATGTTCCTTTCTTCTTCTTCTTCTTCTTCTTCGAAAGTCGTTGATGCAAGACTGTATCGTTCCTGCAACTAGTATTTTGTGTTAAATAACAGTGCTGTTTGAATTATTTCATTTTTATTTTGGTAGCATAGTACGAAACCCTATGTTTTCCTCTCGTGAACAAATTTAAAGTCACTTAACCCATACTGGCGAAGAAAGGCGATACAATGGACAGGGATAGAGTGGGGAGGGAGAGAAAGACGGGGTAGAAGGTGATTGCTTAGAGGGGGTAAGGAGGAGGTGAGGCGGGAAGAGAATATGGACTTCCAGAGGGTGACAAGGAGATGGACGAGTGTGTGGGATGCATAGATGGAGAAGGAGCAGATGGACAAACGGGGAAGGAGCAGACGGAAAGAGAGAGCGGAGGAGCAAATGGAATGGGGGAGGGTGAGATGGACAGAGAGAGGTAGTTGGAGGATTTGAACCAATAGTAGCCTAGAATATAACATACCCACGTAGTGGTGGGTAGCCAGCTAGTAAACAACAGAGTTTGCCCAGGGACTGATATTTCTTGGTGGATTCCTAAATATCCCTTCTGGTGCTAGTATTAGACTTAGCGGTCTTACATTCCTGACAGTGACCTACTAACGTCTTTACACTTGAGTTCACGCTTTCCAGATCAAGTGTTCTTTAATCTTTATCCAGGTTTTATAAAGCCCAGGTGGCCCCCTGCACATTCAACAATGAAAATAATTTAAGAGAGCAGGGACTAAGCTTTCAGGAAGACAGAGTTTCCTATCGTAACGAGTGCAGTAAAATAGTACCACCTTCTCCAAGGAGTCAGCTTTCTCCCGCTTCCGCCGCACTACACCCAGATCACTATCGCGTCTTTCCGTAAGATCAACTAACAGTGAATGAATCTCCGAGAGATTTGCTGTGTTTGCCACGAAACCTGGCGCCTTTGCTTCTTCGGCAGATTCCAGCACGTTCTCCTGAAACATGTGACTATGCATCCGCGACATGTTATTGTTCTCCCTGGATATGAAAGGCAGACATTCAGACTGCCCTTCATGCATCTCTTCCAGTCTTATGGGGCGTAACAAGGACCCAAGTCAACTTCCGATTATCAGTTTCTAATCTAACTTTATTACGTTTCAGATAAAACGTAAACTTTTGTAAGGGAAATAGGACCGTTAAAGTTTTCAATACGTAAACACAATAGTTTACTTCAACAGTTGACAATGCTCTCGAAGCCAAAGGGCTCCGCTCTTCATCATAACGCCATGCAAATTTCTCCACTTCTTAATTTGAAAAGAGCCTGCCCTACAACATTTAATAAACCGCCTCAAACGGATCGATAATTCTTGCGAACAACCTGGAAACTAGGAAGTTTCCTTACCCGGCGATAACTGAAGTACTAGCGGTAATCAATGAATGAGATACTGCTGCCAGAATGAATCAATGCACAAAGCAGTTGCGAAACGTGGGCGTTGCAAATAAAAAGCAGATCGCTTTATGAGCAGCGTGCACCTTACGACAGCCATTAGGTGGCGAAATGCAACTAATGCGCCTCGCTACTGCTCAGCGGCATCAGCTCCTCGGACTTCGATTCTGCGACGCCCAACAGTCAAATGTTCAAATGTGTGTGAAATCTTATGGGACTTAACTGCTAAGGTCATCATTCCCTAAGCTTACACACTACTTAACCTAAATTATCCTAAGGACAAACACGCACACCCATGCCCGAGGGAGGACTCGAACCTCCGCCGGGACCAACCGCACAGTCCATGACTGTAGCGCCTGAGACCGCTCAGCTAATCCCGCGCACCCGTCACTGGCGGCAAAAAAAAAAGTCCTCAACAAAACAACCCAGCTGGCCACAGCGGAAACAGGTACTCCATGTTCGTCCCAGGCCGTTGGAAACAGCATCAATGGCTACCCTTCAAGATAATTTAGCACCCTGCAAAAATTTGGCAATTTGTGTAGGTCGTCGACCGACCACTAATGGATAAGATAATTTGCAACACGATGCCGATCTTCAATTCGGCAGCCTTTATTAGCAAATTAATAGTTAATCGCAGTTCTTCCAAACTTTCGTTACTACAGAAAGTGTTACATTTTCCTTTATTGCCAATACTCGATATAATAAGAAACAAAACTGTCATTTTTCTATGACGAATAGTCATAAGAGACCAAAAATAAAAAGGATAAACACATTTCGTCCTGATAAACACTTAGAAACTTACAAAACTTTCCACTACCAACACTACAATTTCTTGACACTTTCATCTTGCACAACGCATTGTTAATGAACCAACTGATCCTCCTCGTAATTGGAGACAGTTTTGAATGTGGTTAGGCATATTCCTTACCAGATTGTCCAGATAAGCCTGTGGGATACGTTCCATTCTCCATGCTCTATGATATCCTGAAGGGTCTTTGGTGAAAAGGACGATTGCAAACCGCTCGTTTTAGCATGGACCATGCATTATCGTTGTAGATGAGATCTGTGAATATGGAGGCCGTTCCATCCTTCTGATTCTATACTCCACTAGGGGTCAGAAGATGGTGACGATGGAAGCATGCATTTTCGTCCATCAGCTAGAATCCCGATGCAATGTGCTCACCAGATGGAGCCACAATGCGTGCAAGGATGTCGTTCCGATATTTCACACCAGTCATCCTCCCATGTACAGATGTAAAGAGTGTCCTGCGGTGATACATGATTTCACCCCAACACATGACTAAAGGACTTTGTATGGCAGGCAGGCTACGATGCAGTTAGAGTGTGAAGCAGGGATGTCCAGCCTTTTAGCTTACCTGGGCCACATTGGAAGAAGACGAGATTTTTGGGTCCGCGAACTTAACCCTAAAGAAGAGAGAGAGTGAGAGAGAGAGAGAAAGGAAGAAAGGAGACTATTTTAAAAAGAAGGATTTATTGTTCACTTTAAGTATGAGATTTCGTTAATAATGTTACATACAGGCAATTACAAATCAAAGAATTAATGTGATGTTTGAATTAGAATTTCACAAGCTAATGAACCAATATTAGGTTCGATAAATGTTGTTGCAGTTCTCAGGTTGCTCTTAAGGTTTTCTTCTGATATTTTGGTTCTATTTTTAGCATTTGTATGCTTTAGTTTGGAAAATAACTGTAACAAATATACGTACTTCGAAACAAAGAGGACATGTATAGCACATGAAACATGGGATATTTGTCTCTGGACATGTATGATTTGTGAAAGTCTAGCAAAGATATTGGACTTTTCTTTCAGTTGGATGTCAGACTACAACTGTATGCATTTCACCTGAAACTGTTTGTAAAAGATGTCGAGTAAATACAAAATTTTAATTGCTTTTTCCAAAATGTTGAAAACAATTTTTAAATTATTGTATCAAATCGAAAAGTATGCCTGCGCATTTCATCCCGTCTTTAGATTATGTTTGGCCAACATGCTGGAATGAAAGGAATTGTTTGCATTTACTTGTCCTTGACATTGTTTAGATTTAATTTGGAACGAGTTTATTGTTTGAAACATTGTACTGATATGTAGTTTTCTACCTTGAAGAATCTTGCTTAAGTCATCCAAATGAGGAGTCAGATCTAACAAAACGCTAAATCTGCCACCCAAGCCGCATCGTCAGGATCAGAGGTGGAACCTCCAAACACCTTCTGACGCGTAATACCTGATCACTGAGCCTGATTCGCATCGTTTGTGTTGACTTGCACCCTTTTTAACTGCCACCATAGACATGTAGCATTGTGCTGATCGTTTCTGATAGCTATTATACACAGATATCTGTCCCACACTCCTGTTGCTTTCCTTCCGCAGCCACTACTGTGACACTCCTCAACTGATGCTGTGGCCAGAAATTTGCTCCATATTTTACATATGGTATCATGAACGACTGATTTTATATCAATAATTATGCTTTAAAATCTTGATTGAGCCACCTTACTTCTATAAAATATGTGATATCCACATCCTCAGCAACCATCCATCTGAGTAATTCCTGGAATTGGCAGCGATTCAATCCCACAGTTGCGCAGTAATAATACATAATTTCCTTGTATATTCATAAATAAATTTCATTGTACGCCTCTAAATCTCTAGTTTCGCAGTTGCAATTGAAGTAGCCTTAAGACCACCACGACTCACGGATTTGTCTGTTACAAGAGGGTTCAAATATAGCACGGGTGGCAATGATTTTTTTCGTGTGTTACATGCTCATTTCCATTGATATTTGCTTTGGGCCGTATGCGGTCCGCGGGCCGCGAGTGGACACTCCTGCTGTAGAGGTTATCCTCGTTGCCTCCACATGTGAATATCCGAACACAGTTCAGAGGTGGAGCCTTTACATGTATTCTGGCACGTAATAATTACTCACTCAGTCTGTTTCTTATCGCCGTAAACATGAAGTACAGTATTATGCTGTTAATGCAGATACCGGTTGCCTTTCTTCCGCAGCCACTTCTGTGGCCATGCTCGACTGACTGCGTCTCCAGAAACTTGTTCCACATTCTAGAGACAACGCTTTGACTCACAGCGACATTCGCTGCGAGGCCCACCTGCCTCATTCCCTGCTTCATTGGAGTGACTACACGGATTTTCTGTACGTACGTTATTGCTGTCTGAACCATACTGAAACAACACAACTCTAGTAATGATACACAGCACAAGAAATGCAATGTTTACAGGTGACACAGTTGCTATAGACTGCATACAGGATGTTTCCGTAAGAGCGTGCAAAAATTTAACAGGACATAGACGACGCTCCACTGAAAAATTTGAGGTAGGGAACTTTGGGGCGGAGAAGGCAACTTAACGAGATAATAGGAATAAAAACCACATTATTTTGTACTTTTTTATTTACATTGGTTACACTTAAGTACGAATACTATTATTGACACAATGAACGTACTACTTGTACTGTATTTTATAAAATGTGCTGAGACTAACGGCCATCAACCTCAGCGCAAGGATAACACGGCGAACAAGATTCTGACGCACCCATACGAGGCATGTTTTTTAAGTAAGTACCGTTTTGAAATTGAAAAAAAGGCGTCCTAAGGTTTCTCAATAACTTTATTTTTACATGAAAGCCTGTACCTTAATCTACTTTTCTAGATAATTTCCGTCAATATTGAGGCATTTGTCATAACGTTGTACCAGTTTTTGAATACCCTCCTCATAGAAGACTACCGCCTGACTTGTTAACCACTGCATCAGCACTGTTTTGACTTCGTCATCGTCTTGAAGACGCTGACCGTCTAGATGTTTCTTCAAGTGGAGGAACAGATGGTAGTCACTGGGCGTAAGATCGGGGCTGTACTGAGCTTCCCATCGAAAAGATGTGATGAGACCTTTACTCTGATTTGCCACATGTGGAAGGGGATTGTCTTGCAGCAAAAAGATGCCCTTCCTCTACTTCCACGGACTGTTGCTTTGAGTCTGGTGCAACTTAGGCCACCCATGTTGCATCGCCCGTAATAATTTGGCTTAAGAAATCATCACCGTCGTTGTCGTACCGCTCAGGGAAAGCCAAGCACTGTCTTAACGTTTGGTTTTGTGCACATCCGTCAACATTTTTGGTACTCAACGTGCGCATAATTTTCGGTAATTCAAGCGCTCGGTCACAAAGCCATACAAAACACTACGAGGAACATTAGGAAAGTCATTCCGCAAGGAGGAAATCGTAAAGCGTCTGTTTTCTCTCACCTTACTGTTCACTTCCTGCACCAAACTTTCATTAACGACCGAAGGACGCCCACTCTGTTGTTCATCATGCACATTTGTGTGGCCATCTTTAAATGCTTTCACCCACTTTCTTACCATTCCATCGCTCATAATATTCTCTCCGTAAACTGCACAGATCTCACGATGAATACCGATCGCTTTTAGGTCTTTAGCACTAAGAAATCTTATAACAGCCCGTACTTCACAGTCGGCGGGACACGCGATTATTGGAGGCATCTTAAACACTCAGTACACAACGTAAACAAGGAAGAATCAGACTCTAATGGAGTCAGTGCGTAGATTAAGGTACAGGCTTTCATGTAAAAATAAAATTATTGAGATATCTTAGCACGTCTTTTAATAAGAGCCTCTTCTGACAGTGAGACTGTGTTTGCGGAATAAACTCGTCGTGGTAATGGTAATGTACACTGAGGTGAAAAAAGTCATGGGACACCTCCCAATTCGTGTCGGACCTCATTTTTCTTAGCGTAGTGCGGCAACTCGACGTGAAGTCCCCTGCAGTTATATTCAGCCGCACTGCCTCTGTAGCCGTCCATAATTACGAAATCGTTGTGCACAGACACTGACGTCTCGATTATGCCCCGTAAATGTTCGATGGGATAGATGTCGGGTGGTCTGTGGAAAACTCATCCACTGAAATGTATGGATGCACATATGTATAATTACCCCAGGTGGACGATCCGCTCATTCGAGCAGGAAGCCTACACAGTCTTACACGAAAACTTATGAAGTAGAAAGTCCAAATACTTTCCCTGCAAGAAACACGCCTCACAGACACAGAAACGATAGACTACAGTAATTACAGAATCCTCAAAAGTGGAACAAACAGGAACCGTTTGGCATTGCCTTCATTGTAGACAAAAAGTTTTGGATTCCGTAAATGTTGTGAAATCCATCAACAACGGACTAATGACCTTGAGGATGAAACACACAAACAAAAATTACAACTTTATTAACGTACATGTTCCAACAAATGGTGACAATAAAAACAGCCCAAAAACGCAAAGGTTCTGCGATGATCAAGAAACGGAGATGCCCAAAGTTCCAAAAGGTTATGTGAAAATGTTACTCAGCGATTTTAATGCTCAAATTGGGAGGGAATGCAAATCTAAGAGAATAGTAGGACACTATCCGGCTCACATTTTCATCGATAACAATGGCACACGAATCGTTGAGTTATGCCAACTAAACAGACTAAAAATTATGTCAACTTCGGAAAAAGCCCAAAGAACAAAAAAAAGCATAGCGGTCACCCAACCATAATTTAGGAAAATATTATGTGGCAGTGCGATTACCAAAAAGAGATTCAAGATGTGACAGTTGGCAGAGGTACAAACATCGATTCGGATCAAAATAAATCCACACGCAAAAGAAAATTCAACAGGAAAACACTGGAGATCCCAAAATTTGACCTACACAAAATCAAAGACACTAAAATAACAGAAAAGTTGGGAAATAACCTGCTGAAGACTAGAAGGAGCTAAAACCGTTATAACACCGAAAGAGTTGATTCCTCTTCACAAACCAAAATGTCCTTCCTAGAATGAAGAATGTGAAAATGCACTAGAAGAGAGAAAAAAATACATCTTAGAATTACAGTTTCAACAAATCAGAAGAAGCACAGAATAAATTCCTCGAAGTTCGCAAAGAAACATGCAAAATTTTAAAAAAAATAAACGAAAATATGTTAATGACCAACTAGAGTCAAGTGAAGACAACTTCAAAAATTACAACACACACACAATTTTCACAAGACCTTTGTGATCCAAATCAAAGGGTACTCACCAAAGGACCCCTGCTTCCGAAAACTAGATCGTAAATTAGCCTCGACAAATAAAGAAAACTGCCAAGAATAGCATAGAGAGATTCCTGAAAACATATCCAGTAGTCACAACAGATAGTTCATCATCACCAAAAACAAGTTTATTCACACGCCAACAAACTTAAAAACAGGAGAGCAGCCGAACTCATGAAAAATTTAGGCCCAAACTCACTCAAAGAAATTATACAAATGGTCCGAAACATCTGGCAAACTGAAAAAATCTCGGATAACCGAAAGATTGCTCTAATAAATCCATAACGTAAAAAAAAGCAACAAATAAAATGCAAACAACTGTAGAGGGATCTCTCTCTTATCGGTTATCTGCAAAATCCTGTCAACTTCTCTCCTGAACAGAGCACCAAAGCAATTCGAACCCAAATTAGTAGAATATCAAACAAATTTTAAACCTCGAAACAGTACTCAAAATGCGGGCCCTCAGACAAGTACCTCTAGTATGCACATATCTACATTTCAAAAAGGCGTATGAGTAGACAGGGCCTCACTATTCCAAATTTTAGAAGCGAGGGGAATATGTCCCAAGATACGAGGACTTATAAAACAAACAGTAACTGACACGAAATATAAAGTGAAATTTGCGGGGGAAATCTCAGAGCCTTTTGATATTCAAACAGGTGTGATACAAAAAAGATAGACTCCCTCCTATTACGTTCAACGTCGCCGTAGACAAAGTTATGGAAGAATTAGATAACGAAATCAATAAACGTGGGTTTTGGAAGCCAGTTCTACTGGGCTTTCCCAAAAAGGGCCTCTGTATACCTCACGTCGCGTTTACGGAACGACTTGGCGATACTTTCATAGGACGAAGATACTGCTGTCAGTCAGCTCGAGGCTCTTAAAAAATGTGCAGAAAAACGAGAGTTACAAGTCTCAATCGAAAAAACTGAGTATATGATCAAAAACAGAAAGCACGAGCCTCAAAACAAAATACGGCAAAAGCAATAGGGTGCCGAACTTTTAAATACCTCGGAGAGCCCATAGAACCGATCGGCCATGAAAAACTCTCGCAGCAAAATCGCCTCCAAAAAATCGAAAGACCATTAGGGTTTTTCAAAAACCTCTAAAACAAAAAATCCATGTTAAGACAGACAAAAGTTCGCCATTACAACACAGTCATAAAACCAACAGTCTTCTACGCAAGCGAAAACTGACGCTTTATAGAAAATGCAACTTAAAGAAATAAAAAGAAGAGAGGAAGACCATTAGGAAAATTTTAGGAGCAAGACACATCCAATACGGTTACAGGCTACCGTCAAAACAGAAAAAGTTTTCAAACTTAGAAATCGACATTAAGAAAAGGCAAAAGAAATTAATAGTCAGCAGATCACTCTACCAGAAAAGCGACTAACAAGAAAGATAATAGCATATGTAATATGGCTTAAGAACTCAACACCTTGTCTGAATGAAATTCGAGAGGACCTCAAAAACGCAAACATGAAATCAACCGACATTTTAGAAAGTGGCACATCAGGCACAAAGTAGACAAAAGGGAAGTCACATTAGAACAACCAAAACAAAAACAGTCAGACCAAAGTCGTCGGAAGAAAATAAACAAGCCTTCTCGATAAGAGTGAAGGCCCATTGTAACAAGACGAGCCTAAAGCAAAGGTGACTGAGTTATTATCTTTCAGTCTCCCATTTACTGAGAGAATTCACTAGTAATAATAATAATAACAATAATAATAAAAAACACATGTCAGGCGCATTTTACCTGGTGTTTGGCAGATATTTTCAATTTCATTTTCGCAAAGTGTTGCTGGAGTCAGCTCGAACAAATACTGCTTATCACATCTTTCATGTACGTTCAATGTCGATGTAAAGCGTCTGTTTGTTTCTCATTACAAACAAAATTATTTTTAAAGTTGAGTTTTACGTGATCATTCAATACAGCGGTCCATGTTCGTCTACTACGAATTTCTTTTACTGGTTTATGTTAAAAGTGACAGTAAAACGTGAGGAATGCCCAATATGTCAGTAGAGACTCAGCAGTTCAGCTGCATGGCTGTAACATTCATTGCGGGCCACAACTAAGCTGTCATTGCTGGAGTGCTGGTTAGTCTTCGCCACTGTTAATATATGTCGATAAAACTAATATCGTACGGCGCTAACTTGGGACTGCTCTATCAAATGGACATGTAAAATTTCCCATTAGAAATTATTTTGTTTGTAACCCAACACAAATTGCCGCTTTCCATTGACGCTGGGCGCCGCATGAAAGACTGGATTGGCAGTATTTGTTTGGGCTGACTCCAGGTCCACACTGCAAAAACGATATTATAACACCAGAGACACTGAGCCTGATGACTTTTAGGAGAGACAGCAGCTGTGGCCGAGCAGTTCTATGTGCTTCAGTCCGGAACCGCGCTGCTGCTACGGTTGCAGGTTCGAATCCTGCCTCGGGCGTAGATGTGTGTGATGTCCTTAGGTTAGTTAGGTTTAATTAGTTCTAAGTTCTAGGGGACTGATGACCTCAGATGTTAAGTCCCATAGTGCTAAAAGCCATTTGAACCATTTTTGAACTCTTAGGAGAGCGCCCCCCCCCCCAATGTTTTATGTGTTACACGTAAACAGTGGTTTCAAAGAACATCCTTCGATACATACTCGTATGTCTTAGTCGATTTGTAGTGTAACGACGTAAGTTTCTTATAAATGATTTTCTTTCGACATATGACCATGTGTAGACTTCGTCACCTACGTCAGTTACAACCCACTTCAAAATTATTTATATTCCTTTTAAATTGTCTCAGAATGGTTCTTGAACGAATCTGTAAAACATCATTTGAGTCGTATGCACAGAATTACGTCACTCGGGCCAATTGGTTTACGTAAACTTTTTCAATTTTAGATGTCGTTTGTTTCTTCTCAGAAATTATATTGATACACGTTATCTGATTTAATCGATATTAGAACCACATTGAATAAACATTTTGAGGTTCAAAGTCGCGATGAACGCTGTCAAAATTCAATAATCTTGTCAAATATGTTATTAATTCATTCACATAATTCTTCATAAATAAATCCTCGGAACACGTATTTCAACTTTAGTAGCATCCACTAGTTTATTATCTTCCTACATACAGACGTGAAGCTGAGCCTTGACGAGACAAAACTAACATTTTCAATAAGATTAAACTTCCTATGATATCATTGTTGTACAAAACATTACAAATTCTCATTTATTTGATTTTTAGAAGCACGACGCAACAACTCGGTTTCAGGACCTTCTGTTGCTCTTTGGCTGTCGACCCGCGACGTATAGCGGCCAGCAATTTTCTCTCTGGTCCCGACAGCGAAGATGCTGTCTCCGTTCGTTGCGCCGCCCTCTCCGTACATGAAACATAAAAAAAATACAAAACTTTAAACAATTCACAACCATTACAAATATTACAAAAATACATAAAGAAAACTAAATTAAACTTATATTCATCTGCAAACTGGGCTGACACTGGTGGATGGGTGACGCTTCAATTTCGTCCCACTACAGATTCCACGAAATAAAATTTAGACTGTTTACCATTTTGTAAAGTTAGATTTCACAACTTGAGCAATAAAAACCTTCGTATGTGAAAGTATAAAGAATCTTGTGGAGCGCAGTATTCGGTGGGGTGGTCAGGAGAAATGATGTATTCACCTCCAAATACATATGTTGTCGATAGCAGTTTGAGTTGATCCTAGCAGGAGTCAGCTCACAGACAGCAGCTTACACCTGATGAAGAGATGCACGTACATGCATCCTGCATTGCTGACCTCGGGCAGAACAACGACCGGTAGCTTGACAGTATGCCATTGCCTTGACGTGAGTGGTGTTCTGAGCATCCTCTAAGGAAGCGTCGCACTCGGCGACTCAGGCCTCCCTCGCATCCACTGCAGGGGGAAACTGCCACCCACGGGTGATGTCAGGCGCAAATGGCATCTCAGTGGCGGTGGCACCAAGTCACGCGAGGTGACTCTGTTCAGGCAACAGTTAGCCTGATTCGGTATGGAATCCATCGTCTGGTGGATCTGGCATCTTGGTACTGCTGCTGGACTTCAAAATAACTTACCTAAAAATTTACAGATATTTCTCCGACTTTGAGACGCATTTGTTGCTCTGTTACCCTGGTGTGGTTACAGCACACTGCCACTTCGTTGTTACCATTGCTTGGTGCAGGTTTAATGAAGCCCAGCTTGCTGTTCTAACTTCACGTCACCGCACCGTGGTTACCGGCCTGCACTTGCTACTGCAACACATTGCAGCAGCTTCCTTACAAATTCCAACAAAAAATGGGGCGGGACGCTACATTGGCCCCCACCACGGGGGATATCTGGCGCCTCAGTTTTTGCTCAGGACTGATCCTTCTCTGTGACAAATTCCACCCTTGATAAAATAAATACACATTCCCAAAAACTATACTCTATTGGCAATTTAAGAACTATATACTTACTACATTAAATTTTTGGCTGTTTACCGTCTTCTACAAATTCAGTTTCCTAGTACATTTGTACTACAATATTCTTCACACATTTACTATGGAATCTCTTATAGTATTACTTAATCTCACAACTTTCATCAAGGGACCCGTCCCCTGTTCATAATCTCCAGTCCTATGGAATATATTTCACTGCTAGGCCTCTTACGATGCTTGTTCAAAAACAGCTTCTAACTCTCCATGCCACACTAACAAACTAAAAATGTACTCTTTCTTTCTTTCTTACTAAATTATCCTTGGCATATGAACATCAATAAAACATGGTCTGGCTCTATTAAAACTTTACGGTTGCCGTCTCGTCTGTCTGCCCGGTGGTTTTTTATCTTTTTGTTTTGGGAAAACTTTCGGAACTTTGTCCTTATGACGATAGTTGCCCCTATGCTCTCTCAAAAAACGTACTTCCATAACTGCACTCACGAGAAAACCAGGTATAGTCCAATCATTGAAGCCTCTTTGACAAGTAGTCCTACTTACTCCTCCCACTATAGCGTTCATTACAGACTGAATTTCCCTCGAATGCTTTGATATTTCCACTCCCCCAAAACAAACTTCCTGGTGCCTGGTGGCGCTATGTCATACGAATCATGTGTTAGTGTACCTCTCTCTACACGGCTTAACTGTTGCTGTTCCCTTTTTTTCAGAACAGGCGCTCCTTGTGAGAGACCAACAGCTTTCTGTAGCCGAAGGTAAACTTAGGCATGATGCTCGATCAAAACGTTTGCTTTCGTACCCTTCACGCACTTCATACTCACCGCGTACATGAGAGTTCGGCTGTGCCGTAAACAGCGAGTTGCACACTAAAGCCATTTCTTGTACTCAAACTACATTCTGAACCTATGGCATACCGATTCAGCCCTGTTGACTTGAGCGTTCACTCTGCGAAATCGTCTCCCCCTCCTTCACTCTGCTTCTGATAAAATATACGTGCCCATATAGTTTCTGCCACAACATCTGCAACACAAGTATCAACAATTTTTGTGCATTCCCAGTAGTATCTAAAACAACATCATCGCTTGTAGTTTCACTCTGCACGACATACAAATCACCGTCACATTCACCTCCCAGTGCATATGGCCCAGGCTCCCCAGCCTCAACACAACACCCATTACACTCGAAGGGACAGATAGTACTGCATGTAAATCATCCATATTGCTATCACCACACGTAATCACTCCGGCACAGCCCATACTCCTTCCTGCTATGTCAGACTCAACAATTTCACTTGGCTTCGGAGCTGATATTTCTACCTTACTCTTCTTAATTTCGACAAACTAGCCATTCAGTGCCTTGCATTAATTCTATAGATCTTGTATCACATGATTACTTCAATCTTCCTGCTCAAAAGATCATCCGTCCCTCCACGACGTTCTTTCTTACTCTTCATAGGATTGCAACGTTTAACTACATTAATGGTAACGCTGTTTGCAGGATCAGATAAGCTATCCACAGACCCGTCCCTCTCCCTTTGAGCTTCCTTTTTCCCCCTCCTATCTGCTTCCTCTCTTTTTCTTCTGTTCATTCTCCTCATAATCAACACATATCTCATATTCAGTGGCCCCATTTCGATCAGCCGGTCACCTGGTTCTCTCCATAACTTCTCTCTTCGCTCTGGAGATTTGCGACAAGCTATTTCCCCTCCACAGGATCAAGGGCTTCTAATCTCTTAGACCATTCTGCACTGTCCACTCCTTTTCTATTTCATCTCTTAAAATTCTCAATACCTCCTCTCTGGCAGCCTTCTGCAGCATTGAATACAGTGCTTCCGGTGGTACTGACAGTGACATGATTCCCTCTTCCTATCCGTGCTCTCCTCTGCATTTAACAGTGGATTTCCCGTTGCACTCTTAACGTTACCACCCTTACTATTAATTTTACCGAAGGCTGTTTTGACTTTTTTGTGTCAGTCTTTCCGACAATCATATCTTTTTCGATTTCTTCACAGTTTTCGTGCAGCCACTTCGTCTCAGCTTCCGTGCAATTCCTATTTATTTCATTCCTCAGCGACCGGTACTTCTGTATTCCTGAATGTTTCCAAACAAATCTGTACTATCTTCTTTCACCGATCAAGTGAAGTGTTACGCATGGTTTCTTCGCAGTTACCTTCTTTGTACCTATGTTTTTCTTCCCAACTTCTGTGATTGCGCTATTTAGAGATGTCCATTTCTCTTCAACTGCCTACTGAGCTATTCCTTATTGCTGTAATTATAGCCTTAGCGAACTTCAAGAGTACCTCATCATTCCTTAGTATTTCCGTATCCCACTTCTTTGCGCATTGATTCTTCCTGAGTAATCTCTTAAACTTCAGGCTACTCTTCATCATTACTACATTGTTATCTGAGTCTACATCTGCTCCTGCAATACAATCCAGTATTTGATTCCGGAATACCTGTCTGATCATGATGTAATCTAAATGAAATCATTCCGTATCACCCAGCCGTTTCCAAGTATATCTCCTCCTATTGTGATTCTTGAGCAGAGTATTCGCTAGCACTTGTTGAAATTTATTACGGAACTCAATCAGTATTTCACCTCTCTCTTTCCTTGCTCCAAGCCCATATTCTTCTGCGTTCTTTACTTCTGCTCCTTCCCCTACAACTGCATTCCAGTCCCCCATGGCTATTAGGTTCAAAATGGTTCAAATAGCTCTGAGCACTATGGGACTCAACTGCTGTGGTCATCAGTCCCCTAGAACTTAGACCTAATTAAACCTAACTAACCTAAGGACATCACACACATCCATGCCCGAGTCAGGATTCGAACCTGCGACCGTAGCAGTCGCACGGTTCCGGACCGCGCGCCTAGAACCGCGAGACCACCGCGGCCGGCATGGCTATTAGGTTTTCATCTCCCATTACGTACTGTATTACCCGTTCAATATCCTCATATACTTTCTCTATCTCTTCATCTTCAGCTTGCGTCGGATTGTATACCTGACCTATCGTTGTCGGTGTTGGTTTTCGTTCGATTCTGATGAGACCAACCCTATCATTGAAATGTTTGCAGTCACTTACTCTTTGCCCTATCTTCCTATTTATAACAAATACTAGCCCCTTTATACCATTTTCTGCTGCTGTTTATATTACATTATACTCATCTGACCAGAAATCCTTGTCTTCTTTTTGTCTTCTTTCCATTTGACTTCACTGACCCCTACTATATCTAGACTGAGCTTTTGCATTTCCCTTTTCAGATTTTATAGTTTCCCTACCACGTTCAAGCTTCTGACAGTCCTCTCCGTGACTCGTAGAACGTTATCCCTTCGCTGATTGTTCAATCTTTATTTCATGGTCACCTCCCCTTGGCAGTCCCCTTCCGGATATAAAAATTGGGGACTATTCCGGATTCTTTAGCCAATGAAGATATTATCAGGAAACATTTTCAATTACAGGCCACGCATCCTGTGTATACACACTGTGTGTCGTTAATGCAGTGGTTTCCATTGCCTTTGCATCTTCATGCCTTCGATCATTGCTGATGCTTCCACCGTTTAGGGGCAGTTTCCCACCCCAAGGACTCCGCCCTCTTTGACGAGGCCGTTGGCAGAATGATGGTGACTTCTTATGACGGAAGTCTTCGGCCAGTAATGCTCATTAATAATTAAAATTTAAGCGGTGGCGGGTTTAGAATCAGGGACCGAGAACGTTTTGATTACTAATCAAAGACGCTACCCTCCTTTTTTAAAAAAAAAATTCAATTTGTTCGTTATTGTTCGGTGCAGAGGTCCCGTGACTCCTGTCCAAGTTCGTGGTTGTTCCATTCACTCATTTTTTTTTACTCCCTCAGACCATAGGTGCAGCTTTTTATTTGTTACACAGACACTAATCGGAAGAAAAATACTTAAACACACCTCTGTCCTCCGCTTTCCACTACTTTACTTGCTTGAATAACGAGCCACACTCCTTGCTCTGCACAACACAAAATAGATTTATGTCAGTTCTTAACTTTGAAACGCGTATGTATTCATTACCAGCGATGGCGAGGCATGACAGAATCTCTGGCCAGAGAGTTATTTATCGTTGCTAGTCTGCGCTTGACTGCGCGAGAGTTGCAGTTGTGAGTTGGACTCAGTCGGTAGTTGTGTGTGAGGAGTCGGCAGTAGCTGTAGCGAGTTGACGGTTGTACTGAGCGGGCGTCGACATGGGTCTCTGGTCACGGTTCTGGACGAGGTATATTGTTATCGAAGGTAATGAAGCAGCATTGCGCTCAGCTAATAACATATGTTAATTGTAATTAATTTGTTCAAGAATTGCCCCAATAATAATTTTTCTACAAAGTAACCTTTTTTGAAGAAAAAGATTCATTTCAAGTTAAATAATATTTCCTATGCATTCCCTCCAAGAATCAAAATTAAACATGGGCCAGCATTGCACGAAGCTGTGCCATAAAATAAGAGCAGATATAGATGCAGTTTACTGAGGTAAGAATTTTGGTTTTTGTGTTCAGGTTTAATTATTGCACAGGGCCGAAAGTCAGCGCAGCTGGCCTTATAAAATTTATCAGGTTCATCTTAACGTTAATTTTGTGGGGACTTAATATTTTTGCACATTTTTATTATTCAGTTTTGTGGGAAGACAACATTTCACTTAGTATTGACTTTATTATTTTTGCGGGGAGGTTACAATTTCACTGCTATTGACTCTTAAATTTCTCACGAAGAGGTTACACTTGGCGACATCCGGTCCAGGATCGTATTTCTTTGAGAATCTTCTGAAAAGTAGCCAGATATCTGCTCTTATTTACTAAAATATAATTAGCATTTGGCGCAACGCTTTTACTAATTTTGTGACTTTCTTTCCTCAGATCATCGGCAATTCGTTGCTCTTTGTTGTATTTGTATTTGTTGGATTTTGCATTGTCTTTGTCTCATTTGTGAATAATTGTGACTAGTGTAAAAATGCCGCGAAAGACTATTAATAGTGCATCGCGAGGTATAATGAGTGAAATAACCGAATTAAACAACTTGACCGATAGTAATTGTGACAAGCAATGTAATGATGACAATCCTCCATTTAGTGACAATCAGTGTGTACCGCCCACCAATGTTGATTTTGATCTTATTGATGAACAGATAAATTAAATTGCGTAGTCTGTTAATTTAACGACAATTGATGACGCGGGGCGTTCTGTTGCAATGAGCGCTGCCCAGCTTAACATAACCGGTTTGCAAAATTCACTTGACGAACAGACAAATTTTTCTAATGGAAATGAACAGTATAATCAGAGTACGACAGATTTATTTAATTCCGAGATAGTGACTAACAGTGCACATCCGATTGGCAAACCTTTTTGTGAATCACAGAATGACCAAATGGTCACACAAAACGTGACAATTGCAGGTACACCACTAAACAGCACAGAGAATAGAAATGCTAATTTTGACTTGGAACAAATTATGGCAAGACTGCTACAACAACAATTTAGTGAAAATTTCAAACAACTTAAAGAAGAATTCAAACAACTTAATAAAAAACAAGACAACCTTAATGAAGATAACAAACAATTTAAAGAAGATTTCAAACAACTTAGTGAACAGAACAAACAGTTAAATGAAAAAGTAGACAACAATTCGAGACAGCTTAGTGAACAAATTAGAGCCGTTGCCGCACAATGTCATGATACTAAAGTACAATTACGCGAGGAAATTGAGACATGCGCTAGGAAAAGTAGTGAAGAAATTAAATCTGTTGTTCAAGAATTAAGAGATATGCAAACAACTGCAACAGAATCACTTAGAGACGAAATTAGTGCAGTCGGTAAACAATGCTCTGAAAAAACTACACAATTACGCGACGAGTTTAAACTAATGACAGCAGAACTTTCGCGCACAATGGATGCAAAGATAGACGCGAAATTCGACCAACAGAACACTCAAATTGACGAACGTTTTAATCTTCACCTACAAAACAGTGATACGCGTTTCCACAAATTTATACAGGATCAAAATAAAGTAAAACGTCAAGTCATGGAAACAATCACTGCACAGAGACAAGAAGATAAGCGAAAAATGTTTGCGAAGGCAAAAACTTACGTAGACAACAATATCGCTACAGTGTCCGACGAAATTAATACCATCAAACAGTTGAACACTAAATTACGTGATGAAATTTCCGATCTTAAATCAAAAACAGATACACACACAGCAGATATTCAGACAGTGACAGACAGATTCGAACAATTAGAACTAACACAGGATTCCGATGTCATCAAAGCTGACGTTAAAAAATTGAACGAAACCACACGTAAATTACAAAAACAAATTAATACTTTTGACACTAAAAACGATGATCAGGCAAAAATACTGACTGAAAAATATGATGAATTGGCCAGTCGTATTGATTTTATCGAAAGTAATAATGACAACAAATCAGACAATAATGCACCGATCTTGTTTAACCAAACACCTGAATTCCAAAATTTACAGCAGACTATCAATGAGATCGATTCATCTAATAACGCATTACATAGAAAATTGTCAAGTTTACAACAAGAGGTAACAGAGATAAAAAATATTTCAGTTAATAAAACGTCACAGCATACGGCGAATTCCGAACATTTCTCACACTCACACAGCCAATATAATTTAGGTAATCTACAAAGAGTACGTGAGTTAGATTCCGAACAGTCCCAGACAAATAGATTTTCATTCAATCCTGAACCGGTTCCGACATACAGAGACGATGATTTTGATTACAAACATTTTCTATCAGTGAGAAAATTTAAAGTATTTAAAAATGACAGAACACAGATTCACCCACTAGATTGGATACAACAATTTAGCTTTGCTTTTCCACCGACTTGGCCTGTAATGCACAAACTTGAATTTATTTGCAGCTTTTTGGAAGGCGAACCGCAACTCGTATGAGACCAATCGCGAGACAATGTTATTCAGTAGAAGAATTTCAGAATGCTTTCCTGTCAGCGTATTGGTCGAAGACGACACAGCGCGGAATTAAAGATCAACTAATTAGTTTACCAAATAATGAGAACTCAAATTTTCCCAGTGTCACGCAATTTTTTGAGCACATGGTCCAACAAAACCAGTACTTAAGTGAACCTTACAGTGAATCTGCACTTATTCAACTATGTATCTCTAAATTACCACGATCATTACGGGTGTCTCTTTTAACGGGTCAGCAGAAGGAAAACATTTCGGCATTCAGAGATCTGTTACAGCTTTTGGAAGTACAGCAATCGGATTATTCCTTTATAAACAAAAGTTTTCCTTATAATAACCAAGGTCAACAAACGTACAGTAATTACAATCAACCACGCAATTTCAACAGCAAAACTAATAGACGCTTTAGGAACGACAACCACCAGAACTTTAATAACAGACACAGTTTTAGTTATCAATATCAATATCAGCAACAGGAACATTTTGGTAACAATAGACGTTTTTCACCACAACAGCATGAAAGTCAGCCGGTTAGCATGCCTAGCCAACAATGCGGTCTACAAGGTCAACCAAACTTTAATGTTTCGCCGCGTGCACACATAGTCCCAGCTACAACAAATAGTAACGCACGCCAGCAAGGAAATAACTACGTACAGAAAACTCAATATTTCAGTTCCTATCGCAATGCACCGTATAGGAATGACTATCACGATAGACGTAAAAACAATGAGCACAATTATCAGCGTACGTATAATAACAGTCGGTCTTACAAGCAGCAAAATGATCAGCAACAACATATTCTCATGAATGAACCAGACAGTAGATATCATCCAGAACGTAATACGTCTGGTAGAAATAACAGAACAGTTCAAATAGTTGAAATGCCACAGAATCCTCCTGATAATAATAACACGTCAGATATAATCTGACTAGATACAGTACAGATCGCATCTTCCAGTAACACAAGCACTACCTTAGACACGCAGAATGTTGTTCACGAAAATGTTGTTACTTTGATGACATCAGAGACACTCATTTGAAGGAAAGACCAATTGTTCAGAAAACCATTTCACATCCTGTCATCGAAATTAAAATTGGTTCATCGAAATTCTCAGCAGTAATCGATTCCGGATCATCTATGTCAGTAATAAATGAAGAAACTTTCAACGAGTGTAACAAAGAGAATACCTATCCTACATTACCATTAGGCAAAACGAAAGTGAAAGGAGCAGTATCGAGTAAAGGAGTAGACGTTAAATTACAGACACATTTATCATTTTGCATTGCAGGTCACACATTTCACTCAAATTTTTGGATTGTTCCTTTATTGACAACAGACGTTATTTTAGGCACGAATTTTCTGGTACAACACGACGCAATTACTGACTTTCAAAATTCATATTTAATGTTGAAGGATGAAAATGTACAACTGGCTTTAGAATTTCAGCACTCTTTATCTACGGAAGAACAAACAATTAATTGTACAGAGGTCATTTCCGTATCACGTAGCATAGACTGTAATTCCACATTGTTCACAGATACGTACGTACATAACTATAATACTCCAGACGAAGCTGACTACGACGTTATACAGACGATTTTTGATAAAGTCAAGCAGAGCAGTGCAAATACAGACGACGAACGGACACAACTACACAAAATTCTTTTACAGCAATCTCCACTTTTTGACAACATTCCTGGTAATATGTCCGGTTTTATGTGTGAATTTCAAGTCAAACAGCATGATACATTTAAAGCCAAGCATTATCACATTCCATATATCCACCGAGAACAAGTTAAGAAAAAATTGCAGGACATGCTTGACCAAGGAATTATTGAACCGGCAGTTAGTCCGTACATAAACCCGCTACATATTGTTAAGAAAAAAGATGGTTCACTTCGCCTCGTACTTGATTCACGTCCCATCAATGACATAATTGTTAATGAAACAGATCGACCACAGACACTAGAGGAACTACTACAGAAATTTCACGGTACTGCTATTTATTCTACATTAGATCTGAAATCAGGATTTTGGCAAATTCAGCTCCATCCGAACTGCAGAAAGTACACAGCATTTCTCTGTTTTGGCGACTGTTATCAATTTTGCAAATTACCATTCGGTTTAACTATTTCTTCTGCAGCTTTTATTCGCGGTTTGAACACAATACTTCCGACAGAGCTTAAAAACAGAATAACAACGTACGTAGACGACATTCTTATCGCAGAAGCTAACTGGTCTGAACACAATTTGATTCTTGAACAACTGTTACAAACTTTTCATGCACAAGGACTCACAGTTAATCTCAGTAAATCGCACTTTGGCAAAACTTCTATAAAATTTCTTGGACACGTAATTTCAGCAGAAGGCATTGCGCCTGATCCGGAAAAACTTCAAGCTTTACGTGACATTACTGTTCCTACAACGAAGAAGCAACTACGCAGTTTTTTGGGCTTAATTAACTTTTTTCGTAAATTTATTCATCTGCTTTAGACACACCTAAATTACGCCAATTGACAGGTAAAAACACTATTTGGTCCTGGGATAAGCAAGCACATTCTGAATTTATGAACCTGAAACATGCTTTGTTGAATGCACCACTTTTATCGCACACAGATCTTACCAGAAATTTTTCCATTGCCACCGACAGTTCTAACACCGCTTTAGGAGTACATATTTTCCAGGAAATTGAAGAAGATGGTTCTACAGTAATTAAAAACATCGCATTTGCAAGTCGCATTTTGTCACCTGCTGAACGAAATTATTCTGTTACAGAACTGGAAAAATTATGTGTTCTTTGGGCTTTTACGAGATTTCGACATTTTCTTTATGGAAGACATACCACCGTCTACACAGACCACAGAGCGATACAATTTTTACTTTCAGCTAAATTTACTCACGACAGGTTAAGTAGATGGAAGCTTTATTTCAAAGAATTTAATTTTACAATAGTTCACATTCCCGGCACACAAAATGTTATAGCAGACGCACTATCTCGTTCTCTCAGCAACAATCAGCAAGACATCGCAACCAATTTCTGCAAAGCAAATTTCAGCGTCATGTACATTCAGCAAGTTGCATTTGAAAATTTTATTTCATCGTCATTAGAGGACATAGCACAAGAGCAGAATAAAGACAACGTGTGGAAAGAGATTAAACACCTCTGGCAAGATAGGAATAATGTTACGATTAGAAACCATTACACTGTACGCAATGACATTCTGTTTCGCCGCTCTCATCCTGACAGCAACAATTGGTTATTATGCATTCCTGACGAGCTGGTTAACAAATTAATCTGGTATACTTCTTTAAGTTACGCACATTACGGAGCTAGAAAATGTTTTCTTATACTGAGACAGAACTGTTATTTTTCGAACATGGAGAAACGTATACGACGAGTTTTAGCGTCATGTAAAATCTGCCAGAAAGCTAAGTCAGACACAACTTCACATATTCCTCCATTATATCCCATTGTACCTGTTAAATTAAGACACATGGCCGATGTAGACATTTTTGGTCCGATTCCCAGAACTAATAGAGGTTGTTTGCTACATCTTTGTCGCTGTTGAACTCACTTCAAAATTTGTTACCTTCACTCCGTTACGCAAAGCTACTGCTAAAACTGTGTCGAAAGCATTCGTAAAACATTTTCTATTTCATGTAGGGCATGTATTGAAAGTAATTTCCGACAATGGATCACAGTTTCGATCTGCTATATGGAGACGTATGTTACTAGCTAGAAACATTTCTCCGATCTATATATCTAGGTACCATGCTTCTTCGAACCCTTGTGAACGATTAATGAAAGAAATTGGTAAATTGTGTAGAATATACTGCCATAAAAGACATATTGATTGGGACACACACATACTCTCATTCCAGGATGTAATTAATTCCATACCAAATGAATCTACTATGCTATCTCCGTCTGTTATACTGAAAAATGTTAAACCACCTAACAGAATTAAAGAATTAGTAACATTTCCTACATCTCGTCGACAACGACACCATGAAATAATTGACATTGCGCTGAACAACATCAAACGTGCCGCAGAGCGCCAGAGAAGACAGCAAAAACAGGTTTGTACACGCCGTGACTTTCACATTGGACAGAAGATATTAGTACGTACACGCCATTTATCTAATAAAGGAAAAGGTAGGTGCAGTAAATTTGAACTTTTATACGCAGGACCATATCGGATTCGCAGCATTCCTCACCCCAATGTTGTACACGTCGAAACTTTGAGAACCAGAAAATCGAAAGGAAACCACCACTGGTCAAACATCAAACCTTTTATTGAATGAAGATACTTTATGATTTAACATGCTATAATGCCATTTGCTAATTTTATGATCACTACTTACTGATGATTGTCGTATTTTTTCTTGGCAAATGCCCGGCAAGGTAAGGTTAGCAGGTCGCTTTCCTTGTCGTTACACATCAGACCGTGCATATTTTTCCAGATGAATTTGCACATTTTATGACCATTTATGCAATTACATATATGTGATTACTTACTGATGACTGTCTTATTTTTTCTTGGCAAGTGCTCGGCAAGGTAAGGTTAGCAGGTCGCTCTTCTTGTCGTTACATATCAGACTGTGCACATTTTTCCAGATAAAATTACGTATGCTATGAATAATTATGCAATTTTATCTAGTGACATATTAATTTTATTAAATTCTCTCTCCATTAAAGTCTTTAATTCTCGCCTCTATTAACTACACAACATACAAGCTGAACACAAAGAAAGTCACATTTCTTCTCATCATTTTTTTTATGTATGTACGATTGTTTTCATGTTTTGTTTGTATGCACTATGAAATAGTTAAGATATAGCAAACACCAGTTGACTTTGACATTTTGCCTTATGATATCTCAACATCGTGACTGTTTTACATTTTTTTGCTGCTGCATTGTGATATTCTGTGTACATTTTTGCGTTTGAACACTGTCTATTTTTTTTCACATATTACGTTTTCTGTCATGTTATGCTGTATGCTCAATTATGTTACCTCAAACCAGTCATTATTTAGTGAGGATATGATGTAAATGCAAGACATTAATCTTTGTTCATCAATTTCAGAAAGAAATGATCCGTAAAAGAAATTAAACAGAAATGGGAATTTCACCTTCGGAATGAACGAAAGAAGATGCAAACCTCGTGATGAAGAGTAAATGGATCGGGATTAACAAGCATTAACAAGAATATACTATACACATCGTAGAATAGTAGTCTTAACTAATTTTTTCTTTCAGAATACGAGGCGATTGATGAAGGCTGTCAGACAGGACAACACATCTTAGTTTTAGTGATGAAATATGATAGAAATAAGGAATAGTTGTATAATGAGTAATGAAGTGATTTTTTTTTTTGCAGATGATAATGAATGCTGATGAATAATGATGAAGAATATGCTACTATGGATAATGAAGTTTTTTCTTTACAGGTGATGATAATAATGGAGTTATGATAATATGGACAATGAAGTGATGGATAATGAAGTTTTTTCTTTACAGATGAGGATAATGTTGAAGTTATGTATTTATGCTATGTAGTTATTTAAGTATTTCTTGCAGTTCGTTTTGACAGTATGTGTTATATTGCATAGTAAGATGAATGAAGGTTTTGGAAGGGACAGCTATGGAACACATTTTATACACATTTCACTGCCTGTTAATTCGAGGTCACTACTTTTCAGCATAAAATGCGTTTCTTCCTTCAGATTAATAATCCATTTTTTTGTATATTTTTTGCAGGAGAAATTATTTATGAAATTAATGTGCTATAAGCAGTTGTTCATTAAGTCTATGTCATTTATGAATGTGATCACATATACTCTACTTGTTTCATAACCTTGATACAGCTGACTCATGACGAATGACGTTACACATCTTCATTTGCAGCAATAAGTCAAATGCAAATATTATTATCCCCCCAGCAATTAGTTATCGATCTCAACGCAATGCATTGCTAGCAAAAAAAAATATAATAATACTTTATAACTAGGAAATGAGTGCCAGTGTTCTCTGTAAAGCACCACATGAATATAATGACTTCTGATGATTTGTAACTAGGAAATGAGTACCAATGTTCTCTGTAAAGCACCACATGAATATAATCACTTCTGATGATTTGTAATTAGGAAATGAGTGCCAGTGTTCTCTGTAAAGCACCACATGAATATAATCACTTCTGATGATTTGTAATTAGGAAATGAGTACCAATGTTCTCTGTAAAACACCATATGAATATTTTGACTTCTGATGATTTATAATTAGGCAATGAGTGCCAATGTTCTGTGTAAAACGCCAATTTATGAACATTATTCTGTAATACTACATACATGGTACAGAAATGTTCAATAACTGGGCAATGAATGCCGCAAACTTCTAATGTAATTCTCAGTGAAGACTAGTATGTGACTTAATGTCCTTCACCTTCTGGCCTAACTACCCTGAATTACTGCAATATCCGTTTATCCTGTATATCCTCTTGATCATGGAGCACTATATTTGGTTTTTGCACTAATTCTACGTTGGTGTACCTTACAAGAACGTGGTGTTGACACGACATGCTGTCCATCACCTTGAGCGATGGAGATGTTATTATGGTCCCACTGTTTGGTGTACCTAATGTACTGTTAAAATGATAACATGGAATATTACTACGACATTTCAGTATCTTGGCTACGCTGATAAATACTTCTGGGAATAGAACTTCAGATTGTTTCACTTGGTGTTGTGCTCCAGTAGAAAGATATGGACTTTCAGTGCAGTTGCGTGCAACCTAAAGTGCTACAACCATGATGCAATCCTTCCCTTTCCTATCCTAATTCTTGTAACATAGTGAAAATCATTTTTTTGCTAATATGATTTGTATTCATGACCAATACTTTTTTTGATTTGCTGTTATATTCTGAATTATAGTGCGTGTGCACTTTTGTCATTGTATGTACATTTTTTTTTATTTGCTGATATGTTCACTACTTTAGTACATGTGCACTTATGTCATTTGTCAATGAGATTTGTACTCATTATGTCTATTTGTTGTGAAAACTTTGAAGAAATTTTCAGTGCATGTGCACTTATGTCATTTGTTAATATGTTTTGTACTCACATTTTGTTATTGCCTAATATGTTTTGTACTCAGTGCATGTGCACTATATTTACTTCATGCTCTACATCTGTATATTCTCTGTTTGTAAAGTCAATTAGTTAAGAAAAATTTGTTGCTCATGGCAAGTACAAATGACTCACCATCGCTGCCAAATTTTTGCCCCCCAGTGGAGGGTTATGAAACGCGTATGTACTCATTACCAGCGATGGCGAGGCATGAAAGAATCTCTGACCAGAGAGTTATTTATCGTTGCTAGTCTGCGCTTGACTGCGCGAGAGTTGCAGTTGTAAGTTGGACTCAGTCGGTAGTTGTGTGTGAGGAGTCGGCAGTAGCTGTAGCGAGTTGACGGTTGTACTGAGCGGGCGTCGACATGGGTCTCTGGTCACGGTTCTGGACGAGGTATATTGTTATCGAAGGTAATGAAGCAGCATTGCGCTCAGCTAATAACATATGTTAATTGTAATTAATTTGTTCAAGAATTGCCCCAATAATAATTTTTCTACAAAGTAACCTTTTTTGAAGAAAAAGATTCATTTCAAGTTAAATAATATTTCCTATGCATTCCCTCCAAGAATCAAAATTAAACATGGGCCAGCATTGCACGAAGCTGTGCCATAAAATAAGAGCAGATATAGATGCAGTTTACTGAGGTAAGAATTTTGGTTTTTGTGTTCAGGTTTAATTATTGCACAGGGCCGAAAGTCAGCGCAGCTGGCCTTATAAAATTTATCAGGTTCATCTTAACGTTAATTTTGTGGGGACTTAATATTTTTGCACATTTTTATTATTCAGTTTTGTGGGAAGACAACATTTCACTTAGTATTGACTTTATTATTTTTGCGAGGAGGTTACAATTTCACTGCTATTGACTCTTAAACTTCTCACGGAGAGGTTACAAGTTTAACACTATCATATCACTTCTTACTGTACCTTCCTCGCCTGAGTGGCTGTTCATTACTACTATTACACACCAAAACAGTAGCTAAACTTAGCTTCACCTGCTGAATCCCTATTCATGGTTACCAGTTTACGTACTAGTAGACAATAAGCCACACCTCTTGCTTGTGACACCCATATTGCACATATCAATGACGTGAAAACTAACATTTACGTTCATGCCTCCTCAAAAATACTGTCCTGTCACATATTGAACTTAAATACATATCACCTTGTTAGCAATGTGAGGCAGATCCTGTCTTGTGTCAGCTCGTAGGCAGTGGGTTTCTATCCTGGCAAAGAAGTGCACGTGTAGACGCCCTGCGATGTGACGTTGGGGTGACCATCAGCCTGTAGCCTGAGAGTAGCCTTTATGTCAGCTGTGTCGGTGTTCCTCCATGGAACGACCGCACAAGGTGATTCGTGCCTCGCTTGCTTCCACCACAGAGGAGGGAGGAGACTGCCATCCACAGGAAATGAGCCACTAATCTCTGGGAGGAGCCTGGCAACGGCAGGAGCAGATGGCAGGTTAGCGGTGCTGTGGCACCATGTCCTGCAAGGAGACTGTGCAGGCACCAGCTGGCCCGACCCAGTCTCAAGACGATAGCTGCAGCTGGCGGTGCCAGTCGTCTGGTCGTCCAGTTTGGATCTGGCGTAGTGCTGATGGGCTACAAATTTATCTGACTTAATATTCGCACCTATTTACGTGGCCCCGAGGTACATTTGTTGCACCGTTACACAGCCTAGAGTCACGTCACATTGCTTACAGCATGTGTCTTGCCCTGGTGTGGTGACGTCATCCTGCCTGCTTCGGCTGTTACCACTGCACAGTGCACGTTTCGCTATGGCACGTGTGGCCAGTCTCATAGCCCTTATGAATGTATGTTAATCTAATGTCGCCATACTGTTGCCACTGCAGCACTTCGCAGCAATTTCGTTATAAATTTCACTAATAACTAGGTAGCGACATTACAATAAAGAAATATTTCTGAAGTCTCACGAAGCACATTTCACCCACGAAGTTAGAATTAAATATACATCTATATATAATACATAGAGCATACATACACTAGCAATCTAACGCTGATACGTAGACATTGTCCGCAGAGAGCACGATCTGTGGATGTGGTACGTTTCGAAAACACACACACACAAATAATTTCCACGAAGATTTTCTCAGAATTTCTCCCGTCAACGTTTCGCCCGGAGCTCCACTGATTACATCGTTACATAGACCCCAGGGCTGCAGGTCGCTCAAAGTCCCAGGTGCAATTTCCGCAGATATCGTAAGACGAAGCCACGTCTTTGATCAAGCAGTTCCTTTGATATTCCCACGCTCTGTTTCATGCCTTACGTGTGCGATGTTATTAGTAAGCGAGTCTCCCTTGGAGCTACGCGTCAGTTACACGGAATTTAATCGCTTACCCACTCTCAGAACATGTCTGTCGGCTGGGTTAATTGTTGCTGAAGGGCAAACAGTGAGCAGTATTTTCCTCTGTGTCTACCCCCGCGAGCGAAGTAACATGTCAGGAACACAGCCTGTCAAGATCTTATTTACCTTCCCACTACCTTGCCACTCCTGTCTTTGTTGTTGCCTGCAGCATCGTTCCCATTTAGGAATATAACACTTTAGTAATAAATCATATTTTACACTCTCCTTGAACTTTTCATTTTATCCCCAAAATATCGAGGTAAGCAAAACTACAACGCCTGAAAAGAATGTGTTAATTCATTTAAAATATAAAAAAATGATCCCATAGTGCTATAACGCATCCATAATGAAGCGTAATTCATATTAGTTATTGCTTTAGGTCCTGGAAGCAGTGTAGCCTGTTCTTCTGTTGTAGTTTTCGATACTAAATACTCTTTCCAAAGTATCAAGGGTGTGCCATTTTCGTATAGATGATAGTTTTTTCTGAAACGTCTGGTTGGTCGATTGACGTGTAACGTTGACTATGACTGCCATTTGTACAAATATTCATCGTCCAGCTACAGCAGCCCACTGCCCAGAGAGCATCATCTTGAGGTTTGTGTAAATTCCCTCATCCCTGTCCCCTCCACCCACCCACCGGACCCCTTCGGCGTGCGTGACTATGGGGAAGTTAAGCAACCTGTAGATAACATAGTGGAAGAATGCCTAAAAAAACAGTATCAGGGTCCTATGAGAGATGTGAGAAACAAATCTTGCCATTTCCTACTTGATGGCACTGAATTTAAAAATCTAATAGAGAATTGCAACCCTTCCAATAATAAATGTTACCTCTTTAATGTTTTATATCTGTATTGCCATACGACAAATAAATAACAGAAGGTAGTATTGACCGTTGACCAAATCACGGGGAGCAACGTTTGTGAGAGACAAAATGTTCGCTGTCATTTTCGAGCGATAAATGTGTGCCAGGTTCAATCTCACAGACCGCTATTGTTTATTGTTACTCTGTTGCTAATGCATAATGGTGAGGTAGGCCATTACAGCGTTGTGTAGTTGTTCATTCCCGAAGCTTCAGTGGTTTCCTTTGTCAGTATTCATTCGAATTTGCTGCTTTTTGCGTGTTAGCTGTCTGCAAGGCCGCACCTGACTTTGCGTTAAGGATTCAGTACCCATGTCTACTCGTATTGTTCATGCAACAGATCCCGACTTTGAGGACACTGTTTTAAAATGATTTGAGGGTTGTTTAGCAAATGATGCTGGATCAGATAGTGTCAACAAAATTGAAAGTGAACATAACACAGTACAGGAACAGTGCGAAAGTGAGGACGAATTTATTTTCCCACCTGTGAATTTATTGAATGAAACAAGTGATGTGGAGAGTGAATCTTTAGCCAGAGTTTCAGCTGGAAATACGTTAAGTCGAAACAAATATCGCTGCTCGTTGATGCCTCTTCCAATGATAAGCAATGGCATTATTTTTCAGCGTGTTGGACATAAATGGGGTGAATGCGTTTATCTTTCACAATTCCTTCAAGACAATACTCGGGTGAACAGCTTTAATTTTGGAAGGAGCTTCTACACTTTTTGGTGAAACCAAAGATAAAAAGTGTGTCAACAAGTATCACACACCCCGTGAACGTCGTGCACCCTGTATCATGTTTTGGGTCTAACAGAACTAAGAGTAAAACTCGTTTGTAGAACGATTGTAGAAATGCAAAACATAGTACACCTGTGACCCAAAAAAGAAGAGAAAGACACCTTATATTTGACATTGTTGCAGAGAGTCTATCTGACTTGAAATCTCTACAAAAACTTCCAGAGAGAGTAAACAAATACTCTGAAAGGAAACCAAACACCTAAAAAGTACTAGTGTAATTTTTATTTGTTTAATATTTTGTGGGAGTTTATTTTATTTTATTTAGTTATTGTTATTTATGTTTTTATTATTACATGTGTAATAAACAATAAACATAAAGCAAAAACTAAAATCTGAAATGCAGGGTATTTGAGTTTTCATAGCATTAACATTATCGTGTAATATTATGTTCGTTTTGTGTAGTTTTCTGTTCAAATGGGCTGCTTTCGTAAAAATTAACTTAAAACTTATTTGAATATACAGGAAGGTTATAATTAAAGTTAAACTTTCAAACCGCTGTAGAAATAACACCACTGGTCAGAATGACGTCAAGTTGCAACGGAATATCACCTGAGAAGGGGGAAAACGTACGCTAAAAGAAAAATAAATTGTTACCAAATGTAGCAGTAGATGACGCTGCTAGCATAATAATTTAATAGCGCTCAACTACAAAAGAAAAATGAATCATACAACAATGCCTAAGGTGTACGTTAAACGACCTGTACTACTCAGTGTGCATGGGTGTACAGGTTGGATACTGTTAGTTACGTAAGCCCATCCACCACGGCAAGATCATATCACATCAGATGGGAGAAATCGGTTTTTAAATGTCCTGAGGACAAAAACTGCACAAATAGCATAACTCACGTCGGTTTTTAACTGTCCCGAGGCCAAAAACCGAATAAAAAGCATCAATAAAAATAAAATCGGTTTATTTATTTCCGTGTGACTGGCGCAAAATTCACTATGTGATCAAAAGTATCCGGACATCTGGTTGAAGATGGCTTATAAGTTCGTGGTGCCCTCCATCGCTAATGTTGGAATTCAGTATGGTGTTGGACCACCCTTAGCCTTGATAACAGATTCCACTCTCGCAGGCAGTCAGGTGCTGGAAGTTTTCTTGGGGAGTGTTGCACTGGAGAGAGGTATCGATGTCGGTCGGTGAGGCCTGGCACAAAGTCGGCATTTCAAAACATCTCAGAGGTGTTCTACAGGATTCAGGTCAGGACTCTGTGCATGCCAGTCCATTACAGGGATGTTATTGTCCTGTAACCATTCCGCCATAGGTCCCGCATTACTAACAGGTGCACGATCATGTTGAAAGACGCAATCACCATCACCGAATTGCAATTCAGCAGTGGAAAGCAAGAAGGTGCTTACAACTTCAATGTGGGCCTGTGCTGTGATATTGCCACGCAAAACAATAAGAAGTGCAAGCACCCTCCATGAAAAACAGGACCACACCATATCACCACCATCTCCGAATTTTACTGTTGGCACTACACTCGTTGGCAGATGACGTTCACCGGGTATTCGCCATACCCACACCTTTCCATCGGATCGCCACATTGTGTACCATGATTCGTCACTCCACACAACGTTTCTCCACTGTTCAATCGTCCAATGTTTACGCTTCTTACATCAAGCGAAGCGTCGTTTGGCATCTATTGGCGTGATGTGTGGCTTATGAGCAGCCACCCGACCATGAAACCCAAGTTTTCTCACCTCCCGCCCAACTGTCGTAGTACTTGCAGTGGATTCTGATGTAGTTTGGAATTCCTGTGTGATGGTCTGGATAAGTGTCTGCCTATTAAAATTACGACCCTCTTCAATTGTCGGCGGTCTCTGTCAGTCAACAGAGGAGGTTGACCTGTACACTTTTGTGCTGTTCGTGTCCCTTTACGTTTCCACTTCACTATCACATCGGAAACAGTGGACCTAGGGATATGTAGGAATGTGGAAATCTCACGTACAGACGTATGACAAAAGAGACACCCAATCACCTGACTACGTTCGAAGTCCGTGAATTCCGCTGAGCGCCCCTTCTACTCTCTCATGGAGTCTAACGACTACACAGGTCGCTGATATGTAGTACCTGGCAGTAAGTGGCAGCACAGTGTATCTTATGCAAAAGGCATGTTTTTGGGGTATCCGGACACTTTTGACCACATAGTGAATGTTCAATATGCTGTCCACCGTTGTCTGCCACTAGCTGAAATCAAGAAACAGCATGTTCCACTACGGATCGAAGTGTTTCCGGGGTCACGTTCGGAATGTGTTGCTCAATTCGTGCCTTCAATGCAGCTAAGTTTGCAATCGGAACACTGAACACAACATCTTTCGGTTAGCCCCATATCCAGAAGTCACACAGGTTAAGATCAGGTGATCGCGACGACCAGGCTGAAGGGAAATGGCGGCTGATAATTCTAGCATTTCCGAAATGGCGCTTCAGCAGCTGCTTAACTGGATCTTGCATCAAATCGATCCCATCCACACATCCATGCTGGAGAGCTGGAATGGCGTGGTTGCGCAAGAGACACTCATAGCGCTTACCTGTGACGGTACAGGTAACAGGACCGGAAGCATCTGTCTCTTCGAAAAAATATGGCCCTGTGATAAACGATGCCGTAAACCCGCACCACACAGTGACCTTTTCAGGATGAAGTGGTACGGGTTGATTTGCGTGTGGATTCTCCACTGCCCATATTCGACAATTCTGTGTATTGACATATCCTGTCAGATGGAAGTGGGCTTCGTCTGTCCACAAAATCTTCCAAGGCCAATCGTTGTCTACTTCCATACGAGCAAGAAATTCTAAAGCAACGGTCTCTCTTGCTGGCAGGTCAACAAGAAGCAACTGGTGCACATGCGTAATTTTAAATGGATAACAAAGAAGGATGATTCGTGGGATTTTGCGGACCGTGCTCACTGGTATGTCCAATGTTCGGGCGATTCCCCGTGAACGTCACGTTTGCACACCACAACTCGTCTCCTTCTTTCATTTCTGTGGGCACTGCTTCTACTGACGTCCAATCAGTGCGTTTCCTCCATCTACCAGGTTGCACACCAAAACATCACGTCTTTTCGAATTTCCAAGTAGTTTTCTCCAGACCCACGGCAGTCATCGGACCAACGCCTTTTTTCAAACCCTTCATTGTCCAGAAATTCTACAGAGCGCGTTCCTGGCGAATGTCGCAGACGCGAAAGGAGGAAAAGCCGTGTACTCGGCGTTTTTATACCACTTCAATGGGTCGTGCGCATGACAGATGTTTTCATTTACGTATTCTGACACATACCTCGCCATCTATTGATCAGTTTTCATGCCATTTTGTTTTCTTCTGCCATACGTTTCCACCTTCTCCGATAATACTCCGTTGCAATTTGACGTCATTCTGACCAGTGGTGTTATTTCTACAGCATTTGAAAGCTTAACTTTAATCATAATTACCCTGTATATTTTTGTATGGAATTAATGTCACTTTTTACATAAAATTTGAAATGTTCCACTGAAATTGCTGAATACAATTTTTATGGCCATTTAAATTTGGGGGTCACTCATACTGCACCTGAAACAGTGTGCAACTATAAAATTATCTAGGAAGCTAAGGATTAAAGGCATCCAAAGAGACGTACATGGTGAATAGTTTCCGTAGTCTGCGATTTCCTGAAATGGTCGCAGATGAAAGAGCTGTAATGCAGAGAACACTAGAATCCAGTATTCCCTCATTTATTAATCCATTTTTCGCTTATCACCGTAATCTATCATCAGAATTTGTATAAAAAATAAATACGTATGTAATGCAAATGTATGGAGGCACTTAGGAATAGCAAATCACAAACACAACGCACGTCAAATGATTAAAGATGAGAAACATGTAGCAAAATGAAACCATACTATTCAAGGAGACTACGAACATCCATAATTTTACCAAAGAATATCTAACCTGGCTCAGATAAAAACCAGAGGATTACGTATTTACATAGCTGACTTGCAGTCAGCTCATATACATGGCGGTCCGGTCCACTTAAACGCTTCATCGCTAATATTTCTGGAACAATAGATATTGGTAAACGCTTTTAGCGGCTATGAATGTAAGTCAGAGCTGATGAAAGTAAATATTATGAGACATTCTAAAACGTAAGCAAATATTATTTTCAACACAAACTGATGTTTGCTAAATGGACACGCCGTATTATTTCTTACGCAATCAATAACATGAAAAATCGCAAAAAGTATGCAGGTAGCTCAATTACATCCCGAGAAATAGCAAAAAAATGGTTCAAATGGCTCTGAGCACTATGGGACTTAACATCTGTGGTCATCAGTCCCCTATAACTTAGAACTACTTAAACCTAACTAACCTAAGGACATCACACACATCCATGCCCGAGGCAGGATTCGAACCTGCGACCGTAGCAGTCGCGCGGTTCCGGACTGAGCGCCTACAACCGCGAGACCACCGCGGCCGGCGAGAAATAGCAAAGAGAAGTCGACGCATCAAATTAACGAAACGCGCCCCTATTGCACATCCCGATATGTAAGCGTCAAACCCACGTTGCTCGTAATTGCGATGTGATTGACATACTATGATTGCTAATTGCTATTTACGTCGTTATTAAGTGGACTGGAAACCACACAGATGTCCAGTCACGCAACTACATACAACTATCGTTTAACCCTATGTTAGATTCTTGGTCAGCCATTAATTATGTTTACCCCGGCTTCAGTTTCACGTTAACGTTATGTCGATTCCAGTACCGTAGTAAAGGTCAACAAAGCACGTACGATTAAACCCTTTCTTTATTTTTCATTATGTATGACTGGACATTTGTACTGTTTTCAGTCCACTTAATGACAGTGTAAATAGCAATAAGTACATCGATTATTGCAATTTAGTTTGTCAATCATATCCCGTTTACGACCAACGTGGTGTTCACGCTTGCATTTCGGGACGTGGAATAGCGACGCATTTCGTTTATTTCAAGCATCAACTTCGCTTTTCAATTTTTCTGGACTTAATTGACGTACTAAGGTGCAGCCAACGCCATTCTATTTGTGATTTTTATGTTACTGATTGGGTAAGAAACAATATAGGGCGCTGATTTAAAAAAAAGGTAAGTTTGGTTGAAAATAACATTAGCTCAGGTTTTAGAATGCCTCATAATAATTACTTTCATGACCCCCTGCATAACGTTCATGCTCGGAATAGTCGATTTGCAGTATCTATATTTGTTGCAGAGATATCTGCAATGAAACGTTTAAGTGTGTTTGTGTGAAACAGAGAGAGATACGCTATGTATTTGTTGTCACAGGAGGTGCTCAATATGGTTACAATTTATTCTTACATACAATTCAGCCCTCCTCAAAGAATCACGATCCGCTGTGAACACATCCGGTTGCTTTCATGTTTGGTCGCATGCATAACACAGACGCTTGTTGGTGCGTCTGGAATACACTAATGCCTTTAAATTTCACTAGAGCTAGAAATCTTGAGGCTTATGATCAAGTCAATGGGGGACGTTGTGCTGCTGGACCTGTTTGACCAAGCCACAGCTCACTCCAGATTTTTACTTGGTACTGTTGCATCCTGGAACAGTATCATAAAAATTTTTAAAGTTCTCCACTGGTGGCACTGGAAGTCAGTCCGTCTGGATCAGTGGCCAGCAAACTGCCAGCTGGTAGGAAACGCTGTGCGGGCGAACAACTGCGACACGCGGGGCCGGTCGAGCACCCCAGTCTGCCAGTGAAGGTCATGACATGATAGCAACATGCAGATATTGTCATACTGGTGACAGAACTAAGTGTCACAGTAAATCCCAGTTACAAAGCAACAGCAAATATTCAGCCACAAATTCAGCAGAAAAGAGCGTCTCAAAGACAAAGTTAGGAAAGTCTGAGTCCACTCGAAGAGGTGATCGCATAGGGAATGTGGTACACATGATGTCACTGCTACCCCCACCGCCACAGGGCACATGGAAAGAGCCAACGGAAATAATACACCTTTCTTAATTTCGCTCTCAGTTGCAGCAGTCGTATAGTACAGGGGAAGCTATGCCAGTCAACCATCTGAGCACCTAAACGTGTACAGTCATCAATGGAGTCGCAAGTATCGCTGGATAGACTCTGCCACTGCAGGCGGTAGCCCAAATTTCCAAGTCGACACTGATGGGATGAAGATAAGGCCATCAGACTGCTGGCCTGCTGGACGCTTGGCGAGCGCGACCGGAAAGGGCGCACGTCGTCAACAGGAGCGCTTTGGAGATCGACCCACAAAGGCTGAAGTTCACCACTGTTGAGCAAGGGCCATGCCTGTCAGCACGTGCGGACCACCGACCGAGCCGTGATGAAACAGCTGCCACACGAGCTCATGTAATGCTGCAGAACTGCCGGCGGCGACTGTTCGTTTCTGCTGACTGGGTCTGTACTCAGCTGGCCCGAAGGAACTGCCAGTGGTTGGGGAGACGATCCTGTACTATTCATTAATAAATTTTTGGTTGTGAATAATGTTTTCTTGATGAAGGAAAGAGCCTTCTCACTGCACCCCGCTCTTTCCAGTCCTGACAACCATAGGAGTCTGGGTCTAGATTCCGATAGTGCTGTAGTCTGAGGGAGGCGTATAACAGGAAGTTGAAAACTTCCAATCTTTGTAATGATTGACTATGTTTTGTGGATAAGAAATACAATCATATTTAACGTAGGATGGATGTTCGAACAATTCCAACTCCAAATTCTTCAGTTTTCCATTGTCAAAGCATCTTTGTAGGGCAACTATGTTGTTCAAATATAGTTAATCTCTTTTTGTTTGGTTTTGCAGTACTTGTTTCTTGTTATATTTTTTTTTTCATTTGATTCGTCCATAAGATATGTGTAATAAGAGCAAATGCATAAAATAAGGTATTTATTCCAAAAATAAAAACAGCTCATGCAAAATATTGAATTCCCTGAAGAAAAATGCAGCATTTTTGGACCCGCATGTAGAGAAAACTAATAATCACCAGTAGTTGATTTATCCTTTCGACGGAAATCAAAAATAAGAGTAGAGTAATTCACCACAGACATCATCACCACTGCGGCACAAGCCAGAAGGAAGATCAGAGTTTAGGACGAAGCACAAGCTGGTACTGCGGGAAGTTTCCGGGCACACCCTTAAGATGTTTGGGGAAATCACAGAAAACCCTAATACGCTTGTACAGGCAGAGATTTAAACCACATTACAACTATATGGTGTGTCACGGAGTGTATGACTTTCCCCCTTTCCTGATTCAGTCATGAAAAGTGTTTGGGGAGAACGATTGTTGATAAGCGTCTTGATGAAGTCTAATTTCTCTACTTTTTTCCAAATATAACTATTCCAGAGACCTTTTCCAGTCTCAGTCATCTGTGATATATGCAGACTGAAGTGGTAAATGAAAATTTGGACCAAGGCCAGGATTCGAGCCCAGGTTTCCTGCTAACCACTACACCACCCTGAGACGATTGACTTGCAGGACTACGCGGACTACCCTAGCAAGCCTGCCACCTTGATCCAGTTTCCCATTCGTGCCTCAGCCCACTTGGTATTACCGCTAACCTCGAACAACGTTGCAGAGGCTCTACAAATGTATTGAAATAGCACCTCAGCAGCCGGCCGGGGTGGCCGAGCGGTTCTAGGAGCTCCAATCTGGAACCGCGCGACCGCTGCGGTCGCAGGTTCGAATTCTACCTCGGGCATGGATGTGTGTGATGTCCTTAGGTTAGTTAGGTTTACGTAGTTCTAAGTTCTAGTGGACTGATGACCTTAGAAGTTAAGTCCCATAGTGCTCACAGCCAGCACCTCAGCATCAAATGAAACAAGGGATCATGCCTGAAAACCAAACGTAGGTGCTAGTGTTACCATCATGGTCTTCCCGCAAGATCTATGTAGGAGCAAGTAATACGTTGGCTGGTCCTCTACAAACGTACACCCTCGGAATTCTAAGAGTAAATAACACCGTGACGCGCACCATCTCTCACGTAGCGTCTTCCGGTGATGCTGGATGAGCATCTCTGTGACTCTTTTACGTTTCTTAATGGAACACGTGATGGAACGTCCTGTTGTTGTTTTAGTTCTCTATTTCCTCTATCACTCCTATCGGGGAAGGATCCCAGATGGAAGAACATTAATCAAATATTAAACTTCCTGGCAGATTAAAACTGTGTGCCCGACCGAGACTCGAACTCGGGACCTTTGCCTTTCGCGGGCAAGTGCTCTGCCAACTGAGCTACCGAAGCACGACTCACGCCCGGTACTCACAGCTTTACTTCTGCCAGTACCTCGTCTCCTACCTTCCAAACTTTACAGAAGCTCTCCTGCGAACCTTGCAGAACTAGCACTCCTGAAAGAAAGGATATTGCGGAGACATGGCTTAGCCACAGCCTTGGGGATGTTTCCAGAATGAGATTTTCACTCTGCAGCGGAGTGTGCGCTGATATGAAACTTCCTGGCAGATTAAAACTGTGTGCTGGACCGAGACTCGAGCTCGGGACCTTTGCCTTTCGCGGGCAAGTGCTCTACCGACTGAGCTACCCAAGCACAACTCACGCCCCGTACTCACAGCTGTACTTCTGCCAGTAGAGCACTTGCCCGCGAAAGGCAAAGGTGCCGAGTTCGAGTCTCGGTCCGGCACACAGTTTTAATCTGCTAGGAAGTTTAATATTTTAGCTTTCTGACATTGTCCGCTATGCGACAGTGCAACTACTCATTGAATTGCTGATCCGTTTACTGTATTAACGTTAGACCAATATATCTTACGACATTTTATCAGATCAGTAGATTTTGAATCTATTAAACTCTTCACGCGTATCTGAGCTTACGCTTATTAATGAGTACATGATTTTCCATTTCATTTTTATCAGCGTTGAACAAAGGCAGCAGCACAGATAATTATTCATGTTAAACGTATCGTTCTCTTTCTTCTGATATTCTATGATATCGGCTACTATTGCACACCTGTAAAATATTATCGTCCATTAAAATATTGTATGCTTCTAAATGTTTTCATCCGTGGTGGCACTTTTGTGAAGTTGCGTCATCTTCAAGTGTTGAAAAACCCTGAGCATTTATATTATAAGTCACCAGCAACTTGGATGAATTTCTGTTCTCTAAAACAAAGACTTACGTAATTACACAGTATTCCGGTTTATCTGATTTCAAGAAAAAAAACTACGAGACCTATAAGAAAGGTAAGAGCCGTTATATTTAAATGTTAGTAGCTCAAAATAAAGATACTCGAGTGCACTGACATTTACGTATTTATTCCTTACGAAGCCCCAGAAGACACGGAACTTGTTCAACAGACGTAAAAGAAAACAAGACTAGCTTCGAAAATGTTTACTGTCGCCAACTGCGCTGTGGGAGCTGCTATTGGATTTTGTCGTCCAAAACTGCCCAAATTCGTCGGATATTGTGCATAGTTTATAGGCCTACAGACGAGAGTGAAGAAATTATTCGGCAAAGGTGTTGCAACTTTAAAAGTGGCTACACAATTTCGAGTGGTGAATAGTGAAGTAGCAGACCCAATATCCAAGCCGAGTGAATCGCACAAGTGAACCAACAACTGAACAACAATTGATGCCCACGCTGATGAATTTCTCATCTTGGACGCATCGCGACATACTCGACTGTTATGGAAAGGCTCTGATATCGCAGACTCTGTGCAAGGTGGGTAGCGGAAATGCTCCAAGAGAAGGCACGTCTACACACTGCTAGCCGTGCCAACGATATGTTGCAGAATTTCCGTTGGCAACTTTTCGACGACAGACTCTGCAGTCTCCATCTCGTACATAACGGCAGTTATCTCTTCCCCTACTTGAAGCAATGGCTTTTTAAACAAGTTTGAAATTGACGAGCAACTCTAGAGCGCCGTTTTCAACTGGCTGAATTCTCGGGTAGAGAATTTCTGTATCGTAGTTTATGGTTTATTTATTTATTTCGTTTGTGGTTTATTTATTTTTTTGAGTTTATTTTTATTCTACCTTTTTTTAAAAGATATCGTGATTTGACGCACTTGCTAACACACTAGCCAGTACTGGCTGTTTAATCAAATACTATGTGAGACTTGAGGCTTCATATAAGCGCTTGAAAGTGACCAACGGCTGAAATTACTTAATAGCGCAAACAATAAATAGATTACAGCTTCCCTTTGTTCTTAAGACATGCTAAGGCCGTGACGCCCCACAAAAACATGATTCTAATACAGAATAGATTCGCCAAGTCAATAGTAGCAGCCATACACGTATCATTACACGATTTTCAAACTAATCATAACACACGATTTTTCACAATTAGCTTCTCAGTATCATGTGCCGTGAATGTTTTCTTACTATCAGGATTCAGATATTTCTTATCAGAGTTACACCTTCAAAGCATTTCTTAATGAAAATTAATAATATGTCTTATAGCACACCAGAAGTACGGCAGCCACCGGAAAAATGAGCTCCTAATAACGATCTGTAGCAGCGGATCGATAATAGTACCTATACAATAGGCTACTCCCTATTCCAGCAAAAGCTAATGTGGCTATGACTGCAGTCTGTACGAGGCTCATTCTAAAAGCAAGGAACGTTTTGATCTGAAGAGCCGTGCAGTTCCCCCCCCCCCCCCCCCAAACACCATCGCCAGTTCATAGGCCTTCCTAATCGATGGCGTCAGTAGACGTTGCCAGCCAACAGGAAGGGTCCTTACTGCTCATTCCGAATTTAAAAATCGGTTACAAAATTGGCGATCTCCTCAAGTGTGAGATTCTTAATGTTATACGGTTTCTGAATGCCAAAAACAGGCCACCCTATCGGAATTCAAACACAAATAACCAAAGTTTGTGGTGAAGTGATGAATGAAACTTCAGTTCGAAACTGGTACTAGTTTAATGGTGGACGAAGAAATATCATACGAACAACGATCTGGTCGACCTTCAGTCGTGACTTGCAAACCTTTTTACTCGATTCATGATTTGCGTTTAACAGAATGGACGTTCCGATATTGATGTACTGAGCTTGCGTTTTCCTGAAATTTCACGATCAGTTCTATATCATATTGTTAGTGGTGATAGTGACTACAGAAAATCGTGTGCCAGGTGAATTCCACTACTTTTGACAGATGAACTACGAAGCTTCCGTCACATGTCGCTAAAAACTAAAAAAAGAAAAACTCAATTCCGCTCGAACAGGCCATCAAGACCCAACAATACCGAGCGGCCGCTGTGTCATCCTCAGCCCACACGCGTCACTGGATGTGGGTATGGAGGGCCATGTGGTCAGCACACCGCTCTCCCGGCCGTATGTCAGTTTACGAGACCGGAGCCGCTACTTCTCAATAAAGTAGCTCCTCAGTTTGCCCCACAACTGATCGACAATTGATGCTCACAGTGATGAATTTCTCATGTTGGACGCACCGCGACATACTCGACTGTTACGGAAAGGCTCTGATATTGCAGACTCTGTGCCAACAATGTTCCGCAGACCAGATGGTCACCCATCCAAGTGCCATCCCACCCCCGACAGCGCTGAACTTCGATGATCCGGTGTAATCATCGCGACCAGACCGTTGGCATCACATGCAAGGATTAATAATTTTGTGTCCATATTTTTCCAATACGCACTAGCAGATGTATAGGGTGTCCCATTTATCTTGACCCCGCTAAATAACTGTTTGTCTGGACGCAAATTACGAAATGTCTCAAGCAAACGTTCTTTAGCCGCTTGGGGGACATCAATCAGCACGATTGCCTGCGTTGTAGCATTGCTTTTTACAAAGATATGAACAGCGGTATGACTTTTTTAAATGGCACCCTTTACTTTTTATTTGACAATTCAATTAGTCTCCTAAAGACCTATTCAAAAATGAATCACAGTGTACTACTCACTGAAACATAAATTTATTAATTGCATAACACAACACTGACGTTGACGCTCCCAGCGCTTAGGGCAGGTACTTGGGGTAACGGAACACATCCATGTGCTGACGCTGACAGAGGACAAATGTAAACATAAGTAGAATGCACACCCGTCATTCCATCAACCATCGTCAGTTGAAGAGTTTAGTGTGTAGAACGTACATCAACGAAGAGAAGGTAGAAATACTGCTCATCTATGGGGACTGTAAGTTAGCAGAACTGTTTTCTTATGTACGGATACATTTAGTACAGTGATTTAGTCCTTTTAAATACTGTTGTTTAGAGTGGGCATACAGTAAAGACTGTCTTTCCTACATACTGCATCGACGTAACGTTTCTTTTATTGTTTTTGTTGTTGTTGAAGGAAAGCGAAATGTTACGCAGGCAGCGGAACTGTACAGAGAGCGATATCCTGACAAGAACCCACCTTCCCGACGGATGTTTCTTCGTCTTCTTGCGGCGCTTCAGGAAACGGGAAGTTTCATTCCAAGACAACGCAATCGTCGTAGCACTCGCACAGCCAAACCTGCCGAAGTTACTGTTTTCGCTATGAATCCACATGTGAGCACACAACAACTTGAGATTGGCATTCCTAAAACCAATGTACATTGTATCCTTATACGTCACCGGTTCCATCCTTACCATGTACACCTACATCAAGAACTGCATGGGAATGATTTCCACAAACGTGTACAGTTCTGTCAGTGGGCACAGCAGCAAATCCTCGCCAACCCGCACTTCTTCTCCAATATTCTATTTACCCATGAATGTTCCTTCTCAAACAAAGGACAGGTAAATACAAGGAACATGCATTATTGGTCCAGTGACAACCCACGATGGCTTAGACAGGTGGAACATCAGAGTCATTGGAGAGTTAACGTCTGATGTGCGGTGAATGATATTACAATTATTGGCTTTTATTTCAGCAATGGTAGTTTAAACAGCACAGCTTATGCCGACTTCCTCAGACGAATTCTTCTTCCTCTTCTGGATGAAGTGCCGCTAAGAGCCACTATGCTGGTATCAACAGGATCGATGTCCAGCACATATTGCCTTGCGTGCATGTCGTGTTCTTAACAAAAGGTATCCTGCCAGACGGATTGGTCGTGGAGGAACAGTTTTTTGACCTGGTAGGTCTCATGGTTTAAATCCTCTGGACTTTTTCTTTGGGGATGCATTAAAGACATTGTCTATCGCGATATTCCAACACTTCCCGAGGACATGCAGGAACGTATAGTATTTGCTTATAATTCTCTTCAGCAGGCAACACTGGAAGTACTAAATAATTCTTTCATTCAACGAGTGCACCAGTGTATCGGTGTCCAGGGTCACCACTTTGAGCACCTTTGAATGTACTACTCCTGGGCAATGGTACAGGAGAGTCAAAGTCAATTCTTTATTGCTTCCAAACACTGCTATGGGTCTTAATGCTGTTCTTTAAAGTTAAGTGCAATTTGGGAATCATTCTGGGTCATTATGTCCGTTAATTAAGTAAGGCCATCTTGTTAATATTGGCTTTTCTGTAAATCATTTTATTGATTGAGTTACTACTAGCTCTTCTTATTTAACACTTACGTTAATCATATGTGTATCTTTAATGAACGTACAATTTGTTTTTATTCCTGTGTGCAAGTTTTGCGACCTTGGTTGGCCCACTTTGTATTTTTAGTATAAGCATGTCTCACTGTGGACTTTATGTGTGCTGATCAGTTTTACTAAGCTTTAAGATCTCTTTGTTCTTTATGAAGTTGTGATATTATGTGTCTGTGTAACTTTGGTTGGAAGCGTATTGTGTTATTAGTCTCTTGTGACATGGTTAAACAAGAACGATTGTTTGTGATTGATTATTCACCGTGCCTACTTTGATCGATTTGGGTTGCGGACGCAAAGTAATATGATTCATATTCGTGTTTATGTAATTCAAACAAAGTGAATATTTGTATATTGCATCAGTAAGAGGACAAATGTCCGAACTGAAGTTTGTAATAATGTCTGTTTTGAGTCAAATTAAAATTGTAAAACAATCACAAGCTTGTCGTCACCAGTGATCCATGGCTTCCCATTTCCTTTAAATAACTGTGGTGAGATAGTAAATTTGATTTTCTAAACAATTGGGTAGTACCATGTGTCACATATATTGAAGGACTTCCGTGCAATACAGAGCCCAGCCTTTGAAGATTTTAAATTGATTGGTATCGCTATCCATCGACACTGTGCTTCTTCACGATAATACTCGCCCGCTTTCTGATCCGTTGCCAACGGATTTGCTTCGGCAGTTTTAGGTAGGAGTTTTTATTGTCTCCGGGTGATTACCATCTTTCTCCTAAATTCCAAAGAATTTTGGCCGAAAGCGCTCTGGAAATGATTTAGAACTTAAAGAGAACTTTTACTTCAATAACTTTGCTGTGGCTGAGTTTGCGGAAGGCCTAGGGAAGCCCGTGGAGCGCTACGAGAAACGTTTCAATTTTTGTACAGTGTCGGAGACGGCTCCGTTTCGCTGCTGCCAGCCGCACCAATTTGAATTTCGCATTCGTCGCGCCGAGCACCGACTCGGCACTAGAGGGTACAAGTGGCTACCGCGGACTGAAGATCAGCGAGGCTTTCGCACAGGCAGAACCCTTCCTGGAACAGAGTGAGCTGGTCAACATCGCTTGGGTGGCAGACTGTCATCGTTGCTGGACGAGAACTACGGGCTCAGCTCTGCTAACTCTTTGGCGTCTTTACCGTTTGTGTCAGGGTCTCATTGAGCGACACGTCAACAGGGCTGTCAGGGTAGCCGTTAGCAACCCTGAAGGAACTTCAGGAGACATTTTCCTTTCAATCAGGTCCTGAAGGAAACCTTCATGTTTGTAACTGTATAACTTCACATTCAGCCCGTTAACATTTAGATTATCAGAGCTAGATATTGCATCTCAGACCCTTTGATGGCTACTGTGCCTATGTAGCTAAATTCAGTCTTTTAAATTTTTAAAAATTAATGTGACTGTTGTGGCTAATTACTAAGATCAGATTATCGCGATCAAATTCAAGTTTACAAATTTTGTAAAGCGTCCATTGGACCGGATCATTTTGATGAAGTGGCCGTTGCGCCTAATCACTGAAAGGAAACTGTTGTTGTGCTTCAGTCAAATTCAAATTTTAAAGTAAATCTATGTGTTAAGTTATTCGTAAGCTCAATGTTAAGCCTAACTATCGAAATTAAACTGGTTCTTGTCAAATTCAGTTTTAAAATTTTCGGTTTTGTTAAATTAAGTTTTGAAATTCTTTTGTTATGTAACTGTTGGGCGTAAACACTTATTTCGTTTAGTAAAAGTTGCTATAAAAACACCCACTTGTCATCCAGTCCTTCCACTAACCTATGGGCAGCAGAGAGCGTCAATTAGTAGATTATTAGCTGTTGATAATATTCGAACATATACATGGTGTCCCACCTAACATTGCCGTGTCATAGACTGCCCATTGTGAAGGTGTAGTTTGCCAGGGATGCATCTATGTCAGGCACTCGCAAAAAGAGCAGGAATGCATAATCCGTACCAATAGTAAACGTCGCTTTTAACACAAAGTTATGTTTCTATAATGGCACATGTGCGTCGTTATTTTTGCCAAAATGGAAACTAGAGGTACAGTTGGTAATCTGGTTTGTAGTTACTCTGAAGCAGCTTAATACGCAGATGAGCCGCAGGGCAGCGCCAGAAGTCAAGAAAGCAGAATTCAAAGTTGAAAACATGAATAATCTTTTATTTAAATAAAAGTCAACAACTTATGACGTCAAAAAATAGCTTTTAAAAACAAGTAAGAAATTAAACAACTTCCACATTTACATCTACATCTACATGAATACTCCGCAAATCACATTTAAGTGCCTGGCAGAGGGTTCATCGAACCGCCTTCACAATTCTCTATTATTCCAAACTCCTATAGCTCGCGGAAAAAACGAACACATATATCTTTCCGTACAAGCTCTGATTTCCCTGGTTTTAAGATGGTGGTCGTTTCTCCCTATGTAGTTCGGCGTCAACAAAATATTTTCGCATTCGGAGGAGAAAGTTGGTGATTGGAATTTCGTGAAAAGATTCCGTCGCAGCGAAAAACGTCTTTCTTTTAATAATGTCCAATCCAAATCCTGTATTATTTCTGTGACACTCTCTCCCATATTTCGCGATAGTAAATAACGTGCTGTCCCTCTTTGAACTTGTCGAATATTAACGAGGAAATGAGATTAGCAATTCACCTCAGCAATAGAGCATTTAAACAATTAAGAAACTAAGCAATTTGTCAAACATTAACATTAACATTATCTGAAGCCAGCCAAGTTGCATATTAATAATCAAAACCTTAAAATTTACAAAATTTTTCAATCAGCTTTTAAATATAATATCCTGAATGATTGCAGCAAATTTGGTAAAAACAAATCGTCACGTCCGTTGGTGACCAGGAGTTCAGAACCACAAGAAGTTATGCAGGTACAATCCATCCCCGTAACAGACGAGATAACACAACGGATAGGTTGGGCGATGTGAACTCGCCAACCACCGGTGTGCTGGTGGATGGCGCACGTCGCGTACCATGTGAACACTGCAACAGACTAAGAACTAACCATAGGAAAGTAGTAACAGTGCACTGCTTTACAAAGAGCGGCACATATTTCATTATATTACCATATAAGAGCCAAATACAGTATTTAAAACTCGAATGAAGATTCGCCAATGCCAGAATGAGATTTTCACTCTGCAGCGGAGTGTGCGCTGATATGAAACATCCTGGCAGATTAAAACTGTGTGCCGGACCGAGACTCGAACTCGGGACCTTTGCCTTTCGCGGGCAAGTGCTCTACCAACTTTTTTTTGTATTTATAGATTTATTTTTGTAATTACAAAAAAAGATCCTACAAACCAACTGAGCTACCCAAGCACGACCCACGCCCCGTCCTCACAGCTTTACTTCTGCCAGTACCTCGCCTCCTACCTTCCAAACTTTACAGAAGCTCTCCTGCGATTCGCCAATGTTTTATCTGGCAGACCATGGACAAGCAAATGATGTGGGTGAGTAAATCAAGGAGGAGTACAAGACAGGCAATACTGGCTTCTGAGACAGTGACGTCACCTACGGAAATTTTATGCATAGATTATGTAGGCCCTCTGACGCGTTCGTGAATCGGAAATAGGTTCATTCTGGTTTGTGTATATGCCTTTAACCTGTTTTGTGGGTTGTTTCCCACCGATGATGCAACCATGCAAGAAACTGTAAGTGGTCCTTGTTTTGCAGCTTCAGGCAGCCTCTGTATTTAGTATCTAATAATGCTACGGCATTCACATCGAAACTCACACATGGCTTCTGTTTAGAGAGGAGGATTTCGCGTCCCAACAGAACGTCTCACTATTCTAACCCTTCATTTACGGAATGAGTCAACCGCAATTAACATTCCGCTTGAAGAAGTTAATTCTAGACGGAATCGCTTCATTGGTTAGCTTTTGGTTAGCTTTTGCCTTTAGTATTTCGGCACGCGAACGCCTGCAACAGACTCCAGCAGGCCTTAAGTTAAAAAAAAAAGGCTCTAAGGACTATGTGACTTAACATCTGAGATCATCAGTCCCCGCCCGCATCTCGTGGTCGTGCGGTAGCGTTCTCGCTTCCCACGCCCGGGTTCCCGGGTTCGATTCCCGGCGGGGTCAGGGATTTTCTCTGCCTCGTGATGGCTGGGTGTTGTGTGCTGTCCTTAGGTTAGTTAGGTTTAAGTAGTTCTAAGTTCTAGGGGACTGATGACCTAAGATGTTAAGTCCCATAGTGCTCAGAGCCATTTGAACCATCATCAGTCCCCTAGACTTAGAACTACTTAAACCGAACTAACCTGAGGACATCACACGCATCCATGCCTGAGGCAGGATTCGAACCTGCGATCGCAGCAGCCGCGTGGTTCCGGACTGAAGGGCCTAGAACCGCTCGACCACCGCGGCCGGCAGAACTACGTGAACCTAACTAACCTAAGGACATCACACATATCCCTGCCCGAGGCACGATTCAAACCTGCGACCGTAGCAGCCGCGGGGTTCCGGACTGAAGTGCCGAGAACCGCTCGGTCACAGGGTCCGGCTCTTAATTTTAAAAATAAGCCCAACTCGGCGCTAGCGAATTTGCTGCAATCGACCAAAAATAATGCAACACAGGCCAGAGACAAGTGGAAGAGGGCAAGAGCTAATCTGAAACGCAGTCGTGATAGAGAAACCCAGCGTCACAGAGAAGGTATTCGTCCAACTCATCTCAAAGCGGATGACAAGGTCTGACTACAAAACTTGCATGCAGTCTGAAGGGGTAACGGGGTAGCTACTGCCTACGTTTATAGGACAGTGCAAATCTTTCTGTTTGTGACTCTAGTCACCGTTCTGGTTAATAACCCGTAGATTAAAGGAATCAGTTGTGTTCATTTATCTCATGTGACATCTTATGTTATCGATGGAAGAATTTAATTTGCAAAGTGTATTAATTTAAGCCAGTAAATGTGTGGTTAGGGGCAAGTGTGGTAGTACCTTATGTACATTAAATTTTGCATCCTTGAAGAAGACATCGTGGCCCTGTAAGTTTCTACACAGACTATTTTCAGTTTAATTCTCCATTGTGTTTCTGAGTTCCCTATTCGGGAAGCTCCTACCCCAGGAAGATGTTTTGGGGGCGGGAGAATGTACCGTGTCGGACACGGCACCGTTCCGCGACCGCCATCCGCGCCAGTTTGAATTTCGCTGCAGTGGCGCCGAGTGCTGGAGGGCGCATTCGAACCGCGGACTGGGGATCAGTGAGGCATTCACACAGACAGAGCGCTGCTTGTAACTGGATGAGCTGGTCATCACGGCATCGGCGGCACATCAACAGGGCTCCTGTGGCAGCTGTTATCGGTCCAGAAGGAACCTGCAGAGACTACATTTTGCTTTCAGTCAGGTACTGAAGGAGACCACCGTGTTTGTAATTGTATAAACTCAAAATAACCTGTAAAGATTCAGACTATCGGAGCTAGACATTGTTTAGCGAGTGTTTTGGTGCCTGGTGCGCTTAGCTAAATTAAATCTTTTAAATTTCTTTGGTAAGGTGGCCGTTAGCCCACCCGGTTGGCGGGCCAGTCTGTGGATGGTTTTTAGGCGGTTTTCCATCTGCCTCGGCAAATGCGGGCTGGTTCCCCTTATTCCACCTCAGCTACACTATGTCGGCTATTGCTGCGCAAACAAGTTCTCCACGTACGCGTACACCACCATTTCTCTACCACACAAACATAGGGGTTACACTCGTCTGGTGTGAGATGTTCCCTGGGGGGTCCATCGGGGGCTGAACCACACAGTAACCCTGGGTTCGGTGTGGAGCGGCGGAGGGATGAAGTGGACTGCGGTAGTCGTCGTGGGATTGCGGACCATTGCGGCTGCAGCGGGGACGGAGACTCTCCGTCGTTTCTAGGTTCCCGGTTAACATAACATAACATAAGGTGGCCGTTGACACTGATTACTGGATTCAAATTACTGTTAATTGATGGCGCCTTTTGTTTCGCTATCAATTTATTTTCAAATACTTGGTCAAGAGGCCTTTGGGCCAGATCATTAAATTTAATTTCAATGTTTTTCGTAGAGGCCAGTGATCCTAACCACTGTGTTCAAACTATTCTCGTTACTATTGTGCCTCTTATGTTTCAATCGAATTAAGTTTTTTTAATAAATTTAAGTGTTAAGTTTTTAATAAGCTGTATGTCATGCCCAACTATTGTATTTAAACAGTTTTTAGTCAAATTAACTTTTCAAATTTTTAGCCTTGTTAAATTCTATTTTAAAAACTTTGGTAGGGTGGCATTTGGGCCTCAGTATTTATTTGTCTTCGTAAAAGTTGTTATTAAAGGTAAGGCACTCACATAACATATCCAATCACCAAAGGCTGTGTTACAGTTTCAAAGGGATGCGTGTAAAAATGTCTAAGCCATGAAACTATTTCGGAAAATGAGTCTCTTTCATAATCTCTAATCAAAATGTCTGGAGAAATAAACTTTCTTTACATAAAATGTTCTCGGGTTTCCAACCGCGTCAGTTGCTTAAAACTGCACGAGCTTTCGGCCAAGCACTTGACAATGACCAAGGAGTGCTTGGCCGAAAGCTCGTGCAGTTTTAAGCAAATGACGCGGTTGGAAACCCGAGAACATTTTATTCAATGTTATCGCCGCGAGACTCTGCATTCATACAAGCTTTCTTTAGTTTTATAATTACACTCTTATAACGACAATGAATGAGTACTGCCGTTCACGTTTCCTGGGTCAATTAAGACTTCTTATAAAGGGCCTACACAACAAATAGAGCCGTACCAATAACAGATGAAGCACTTGAGTAGGAATCAGTAAAAATGGTAAAATCCTCCAAATTTTTGGGTGCAAATACTGATGAAAGCTCGAACTGGAGGAAGCATATTAGTGAACTTCTCAAACAATTAAGTTCAAATGGCTCTGAGCAGTATGGGATTTAACATCTGAGGTCATCCGTCCCTAGAACTTAGAACTACTTAAACCTAACTAACCTAACGACATCACACACATCCTTGCCCTAGGCAGGATTCGAATCTGCGACCGAAGCGGTAGCGCGGTTCCAGGCTGAAGCGCCTAGAACCGCTCGGCCACAGTGTCCGTCCAATTAAGTTCAGTTGCTTTTGCACATCGTATAATTGCCAGACTTGGAAACAAACGTGTCAATCTCCTGACACATTTTGCATATTTTCACTCAATAAATTCTTACCGGATTAGTGTCTGGGGTAACTCATCACTTAGAAAGAAAATATGGACTTCAAAAAAGACTAATATCTGATGTTCACGCTACGACCTTTATAAGGTCTCTTAACTGCGCCGTCTCAAAACGTATTTCGGCTAGTGAGATTCCTCATAAACAACCCATCACAATAACAAAAGTTATGTCCATAGCTACAACACTGGAGGAAAAAAGCCCCTAATCACCCATTATCGAAGCTGTCAATGGCTCAGAAATGCTTTCAGTGCGGAACAACAAAAATTTTTGATCATTTCCGCAATAACATAAAAGTCTGGCAGGTAGCGAAGCAAATTTTAAATCTAATTTAAAATAATTTTTGCTGGACAGCTCTTTTATCAGCTGACGAATTTGTGCTTGAAACTATTAGCCAGAAAAAAATAATTGTAGCTGCATGAGTAAGACAAAAAAATAGTGTGATCACTAACCATTGGTACATCTCACATAAACTGACACGTTTACATAATTTCGGTAAAAGAAACGTTCAAGTCATCTACGAAACATGTAAATAACTAACTTTGACCACAAGTATACAGACACCAATTAGTGGATATTAATTGCTGGTATGCCCTCCATTCGCTTTTATGAAAGCTTAAACTCCGCTTCGAACTCCCTCAACGAGGTAACTGAATGTCTGTGGCGCAATGCCATCTCTTTCTTCCTCAAGAGCCGGAAGCAGAGAAGGACGCTGGGATCTAGAGCGAGGGCAACTTTCTAAGTCACCCATGGGTGTTCAATAGGGTGCAACTCGGGGCTTTTGGCAAGACAGTCCATTTCACGAATGTTATTGTCCACTAGTCGGTGCTGCTTTATGATAGGGTGAATTGTCATGCTGACACAGCCGTCATCTCCGAACTGTTACTCTACTGTACGAAATTCACAATGCTGTAAAGCGTGTTCATATACTTCCGTATGTAGCGTTTTCTTTAGCACAATAAGCCGACGACACCCTAACCGCGAGAAACGCCCCCGTAAATTATCACCATCTCTTCTGCACTTGATTGTTTGCCCTACACATGATGACAAATTACGTTTTCCAGGTATTCATCAAAGCCAAACCCTTCCAACAACAGGGTATAGCGTGACTCATCACTCCCAGTCACTTGTTTCCAGTCACCCACTGTCCACGGACATCACTGTTTACACGATCTCAAGCGTCACTGAGAAATGTTTGGGTTATGAGAAAGTGCTGGGGCACTGTACCGAATTCTTTTGAACTAATTACTTGCACACAGTCATTGTGCTAGCTTTTTTTTTTTTTTTTTTGCAGCCTCGCCAATGTACGACGGTCCCTGTCCGTTACCACATGAAGTCCTGAAGTTTGCATGGTCACGGTTTAGCTTTAGTCTACTTCACCGTCACATCAGCTACAGTCGACTTCTGCAGCTACAAAAGAAATGTCCCTCGCCGGCCGTTGTGACCGAGCGGTTCTAGGCGCTTCAGTCTGGAACCGCGCGACCACTACGGTCGCAGGTTCGAATCCTGCCTCGGGCATGGATGTGTGTCATGACCTTAGGTTAGTTACCTTTAAGTAGTTCTAAGTCTACGGGACTGATGACCTCAGATGTTAAGTCCTATAGTGCTCAGAGCCATTTTTCTTAAATGTCCCCGATGCATTTGTTAGCAGGTGGTATCCAACGACCAATCCTTGTTCGAAGTTATTGAATTCTCCTGACCGACTCATTCTACTATTACTGCCTTTTTACTGACGACACGGTACTCCAGCCTCCTTTTATTCTGCCTCCCGGGACGCCTAGTGGTCTATTTCGTTTTACGTATGGTTTGACGGATACTTTTGGCCAGATAGTGTATAAAGAAGCAAGTGTCTGATTTTCAGAGATCTGTAAACGACCTGGTTTCCAATAATATACGTACAGAGTACAGGAGCGTTGATATGTCGTGTGGTACGCCGAGAACTTTTCACGTTTTTCTCTTAAAACAATTTTTTTTTTTCTCTACGAGAAGACAGAAAAATTCGCTCCAGTTCAGAGCCTGTGTCTACATCAGCCCCGGAAGAGCGTATCTGACACCATATACTACTCAGAGGAATTCTGAGCCCTGTTCGGCCTGCCGGCGATAAAGACGTGCTCTGTGATAGTAAAGACGGTAACAAGTTTTATCTCGCGTCGAACCTCCCGGCTCTGCGCAGCTGGGATGGGCGGGGCCAGAGCGCACAGCATAGCTACCTCGAACCTCCTCCCCTCTCCTCTCTTTCTCCTCCCATCCTCTCGCCCTCCACCAAACCCTTCACCCACCCGCAACCCTCTGCAGCAAAACCCCTACTCCCACCACCAATACTGAACCTCTCCAGCGGATACGCCGCGTTATTACCCTCCCCGAAAAAGAAACCCCCATCACTGGTATCAATAGCGAATGGAAACTTTTCTTTCTACGGTCGTTTTAAATCTCCACAAAGGAGACCGAGCGCCCGTCTGGGCTTTTGTTCCACTTAATGGCTAAACTTCAGCCAAGGCGGCGCGGCGGCGCGTCCCGGTCGCCATTGGCAGCGGGTCAGCTTCGACCCTGCCCTGGCCCGGCTACCCATCACCGCCTGCAGCCCAGGGCCCTCTGCTCTCAGCGGTACTTATTAACATCGGCCACCACGGCAGGGCACGGCAACTTCTGTTTCGAAGCCCATAACTGCCCAGCGCTCCGGAATGCCGGTCTAAAAGAGCCGCGCCGCAGTTCCTGAAACACTGACGTCCGAGAATTGACCAAGTTACTGAGGCCATACACTCTCCATTTCTCTCTCTCTCTCTCTCACACTCTCCCCCTGTTCCTCCCTCTCCTTCTCTCTCCTCACACACACACACACACACACACACACATACACAAACACAAACTAGTCCAAGGTAATGTCGTGTTCCTTGACTTCCAACACTACAACAACTGTGAAGGACACAGAATCCCCTTAGGGGTTGAATTTCCAAAAACAGTGAAACACGTATTTTTTTTCATTTCTAGCCAAGAAGCCAAATACCAGTCTTAATAGATTTAGCTTTCACAAGTGCTTTCACAATGAAATACTTTCGTATAACATTTCACGCACTATTTCACCCCCTTCAGGGGTGAATTTCCAAAAAACAGTGAAACACGTATTTTCTATTTCTAACAGAGAAGAATTTTCGTAGACTTAGTATCATAAATGCTTCCATAACGAGCTATTTCCATAAAAAGTTTCATTCCCTACGTCACACTTATAGGAATCAAAACCACACATACTGAAACACTTGTTTTATTTCCAACCGTTTTCTCTTACTACCGTACGAAGCAAATAATGGCGAAGCGTGGCAGGGAAATCACAACTGGAGGAGTTAACAGCAGCTACCTTGGATTTCAAGTAAATCACATTTCTCGAATACTTTGGCGCAAAAATTTCAGTGCAGGTGTAAATGAGAGCTGTATCACTGTTCTCGTATTTCGATAACTTTCGAATACCCTTAAAAACTGCATCTTAAATTCTGAAGGTGGCAGGAGGAAAACACAGAGCACAAAAGGCTATTTACAATTTGTACAGAAACCAGGTAGTAGTTATAAGGGTAGAGGGGCATGAAAGGGAAGCAGTGGTTGGGAAGGGAGTGGGACAGGGTTGTAGCCTATCCCCGATGTTATTCAATCTGTATATTGAGTAAGCAGTAAAGGAAACAAAAAAAATTAGAGTAGGAATTAAAATCCATGGAGAAGAAATAAAAACTCTGAGGTTCGCCGATGACATTGTAACTTTGTCAGAGTCAGCAAAGGACCTGGAAGAGCAGCTGAACGGAATGGACAGTGTCTTGAAAGAAGGATATAAGATGAACATCAACAAAAGGGAAAGGAGGATAATGGAATATAGTCGAATTAAATCGGGTGATGCTGAGGGAATTAGATTAGGAAATGAGACGCTTAAAGTAGTAAGTGAGTTTTGCTATTTAGGGAGCAAAATAACTCATGATGCTAGAAGTAGAGAGGATATAAAATGTAGACTGGCAATGGCAAGGAAAGCGTTTATGAAGAAGAGAAATTAGTTAACATCTAGTATAGATTTAAGAGTCAGGCAGTAGTTTCTGAAAGTATGTGTACGGAGTGTAGCCATGTATGGAAGTGAAACGTGGACGATAAATAGTTTAGACAAGAAGAGAATAGAAGCTTTCGAAATGTGGTGCTCCAGAAGAATGTTGAAGATTAGATGGGTAGATCACATAGCTAATGAGGAGGTATTGAATAGAATTAGGGAGAAGATAAATTTGTGGCACAACTTGACTAGAAGAAGGGATCGGTTGGTAGGACATATTCTGAGGCATCAAGGGATCACCAATGTAGTATTGGAGGGCAGCGTGGAGGGTAAAAATCGTAGAGGGAGACCAAGAGATGAATACACTAAACAGATTCAGGAGGATGTAGGTTTCGGTCGGTACTGGGAGATGTAGAAGCCTGGACAAGATAGATTAGAATGGAGAGCTGCATCAAACAAGTCTCTGGACTGATGACCGAAACAACAACATCATTAAAATAAACCTTACTGCATGATCTCGTTTAATAAAATGGTTAAGAGGACTATCAATATAAGAAATTACCCGGCCCCCTACCTACTGTCATTTGATGAAACACTTGCTTCGATATCTTGAGCCGTCAACGAAATAAAAGAGATACAAGTTTGAGGTGATATACCCGGAATATAGAAATGGCCCCCAAAACACTTCCTTGGGGTACACCCAAAGTTACAGTGAAGTCTGATGGTTTCTCCCCGTTAACGTGTGTTCTTTTCAGTTCAATCACCAAACTGGAGCGATAATCCGTACCATCGTATTTTGTTCATTAAGTGACAGGGTAGAACTGTATCGAATACCTTCTGAAATTATAAGAGTTATAACTTAAAAAAGAAAGGAGTATTAAGTATGATTTAACGAAGTTTATCTAAATCAAACCATTACCCATTTTAGATTTACTACGAATCCATCTTTCCCGTTAGGGTATCGTTTTGTAGTCTTCATTGCTTTTGTGCACTAATATAAAAGAAAAAGTTTGGCGATCAAAGTTCGATAAGCTTAGGACACATGTTCTATTTTTTCCAACCTTCACGGAAACTTACATGAAATGATTCTGAAATTAACAGATCATGAAATGTAGCGAAAAGTTACACATTTTAAGGTTTCTACATTTTGGCACGTGTAATGTGTGACCGTTGTCAAATTTTCGGGAAACTGTTTGAAGACGCACCATTGTACGTCTGTGGCAGCAAATACGCTCGATGTGTACAAAATGTGGCCCAGTTTCTCAAAAGTAACAAAAATATCACCATCAATGACGTTAAAGTAGTTACAGACGCTGTATGGAGTATATAGGCACAATAAAATATGCGTTGGCTAGAATAATTTAAAAGTCTAAAAAGAAGTAAAATTACGTAGAATAAATTCTAATATGCCATAGGTTTATAGGTCTGAACCATCAACTCACATATTACGTGTGGTATTTTGTGATCAGGTAAAGTGCATGTATCTTAAATACAACCAGGATTGAACATGAGCATCAAGTTGCTAACACTGTGTAAAGTACAAGAGTATATAAACAATTTTTTTCATTTGTTGTTAGTGATAAAATCTAAAATGGTGTTGTTCATTATAAATAGCAATATGATAGATTTTACTGACTCCACAATTAAAAAGTAAGAAATAATCTGTAATATCTATGTATAAAACGCAGTGTCCCGACTGTCTGACTCAGTGACTCATCATCGCCCAGCTCGAACCACTAAGGCCAGAAACTTGATATCTGCTGAGAGTGTTGCTCCTATATTGCAGGCGTTGTTTAAGAAGGGATTTTTCGATATTCCATTCCTAAGGGAATGGCAATTTTTTAGCTAGAACTACAAAAATTACTATTTGGTTTCTTAATCAAAAATAAAAAATACATATCTTAGCATTTTTGGAAGTTCAACACCCAAGCAGCTGAAATTGGGGAACAAATGTTTTATTAAATAGTTCACCATGAAAGAATTTTTAAAGCTAAATCTATGAAAACTAGTATTTCCTATGGTTAGAAATGAAAAGATACTTTTTTTGGGAAATTCAACCCCGAGGGGGGTGAGGGATGAAATAGTGGGTGAAATATTATAAGAAAGTATACCATTGTGAAAGTATTTTTAAAGCTAACTCTACGAAAAGTGGTATTTGGCGTCTTGGTTGGAAATGAAAAAAATACGTGTTTCACCCTTTCTTTAAAAACACTTCTAAAGAAGTGAAATAGGGCTACATTGATTCACTGACTCATCATCGACAAACCAAAACTTGAAATTTGGAGAAGGTGTGGATCCTATACTGCAGGCAAGGTTTAAAAAGGTATTGTATCAAATTTCACTCCTAAATGAGTGGAATAGAGGATAAAAGGCTTTTGTCGCTATTAAGGCAATCTTGAAGCTACAACTACAAACTTTGTTATTTAGTTTCTCAGTCAGAAATTTAAAAAAAAAGAAAAGTGTTTCATCAGTTTTGGAAAAGTTGGGTGGAAGTTCTATTGAAAATAGATCATTGTTAGAGAACTACTAAAGCATTTTTAAGTTATGTCTATGAAAATTGGTATTTGACAGGAAAAACGCGATATACAGCTCCTGCGGATCTGGATTTTAACTCAGTTTAATATAGACTATTTTACCATCTCTGATTTTAGGTTGCCTGATTCTCCTTCACATTATGTATATTTTAAAAGTGTGTGCATGGGAAAAACCACTGGCAGAATGCTCATCCTAATCCTCTGGATCTATTTCAACCAAACTTGGTATACACCGTACTTGAACTTGCCATACTTTATAATTATTGTCTGGAAAAGATAATATGGATTTAAGAACCAGCAGGGTTGAGGTGGGGGTGAACATGGTGTGAGGACACACAGAGAGAGGGAAGGAGGAGGGAATATGGACCCAGAGAGGGGGAAGAGGAAATGGGCAGAGAGGCCAGAGGAGGAGATACATTTACAGGTGTGAGGAGGAGATAGAGGAGTAGAAGATTGTCTTAGAGGGGGCAGAAGGAGATGCACAGATGGGTAAGGGGCAAGCATATGAAAGGGGGAGGAGCAGATGGAAAGAAAAGCAGCTGGGTAGAGGAGGAAGACGGGCACAGAATGGGGGAGGAGGAGATGAACAGAGAGAGGGGAGAAGGAAATAGAAAGGGAAGAGATGGATTGAGAGAGGAAATGTGACGAGACAGACAAAGGTAAGAAGAGCAGATGGGCTGAGGGAGGAGGGAGGTAGAAATGGACACCGAGAGGGAAGGAAGAAAAGAAACATAAGGGAGGAAGAGATGGACAGGGTGGAGGAGTAATGGACGATGAAAGCAGAAGGAGGAGATGGACAAAGAGAGGGGAGAGGAGTAGATAGGTTTAGACAGGAGTGAGGATGATGTAGAGAGAGTGGACGAGATACACAGGAGGAAGGAGCAAGTAGACAGAGGGGGCGGAGTAGATGGACAGTGGGGGAGGAGAAGATGGACAAAGAGAGGAGGGGAGCAGATGGACAGAAGAAGATAGGAAGAAAGTGGAGGTTGAAGAGATGGAAAGAGAGAGAGGGAGGAAAAAACGGAGTGAGAGAGGGGGGGAAGTGATAGAGAGAGAGAGAGGGAATAACGAGATGGACTAATACTACATTGGATTAAATACATAGCTCAGCAACGCAGGGTACTTAACTAGTTGGGTCCAAAGAAACGGAAATAACCACTATGTTATGATTACACGACGGCTGAATCGTCCATGCAAACAGTGACGTCCATTAAATACCAGGGAGTTTCCGAGTGGAACAATATAAACTGGATCTATCAAATAAGGCTAATCTCACAAATGGCATATACCATACTGAGATTCATTAGAAGATTCCATAGGAAGTGTAGTCTACCCTTAGAGGAGGTCATTTACATAGTCCTCGTTCGACTGAAATTTGAGGAGTCACGCGTTTCAGCATAAGTTCGTTTATGTGGCATAAAAGCATCAATGAAATGTCCGTCCAAGTCCAGTGACAGTTACAAGACAGGCACTGAGAATGACGGTCTGGTCTGATGTTAAAACGCCCAGAGCATATGATTCCAGAACACTCCACAAAAATATTGCTTGCGCCTGTTTTTCTGTGGGGAGGGGGTCATCATTAATCTGACTGGCTTGATGCCGCCCAAATACCTCTCCTGTGCCAACCTCTTCATCTCAGAATAGCACTTGCAACCTACGTCTTCAGATACTTGCTGGATGTATTCCAATCTCTCTCTTCCTCTACGCCGGCCGGAGTGGCCGAGCGGTTCAGGGCGCTTCAGTCTGGAACCGCGCGACCACTAAGGTCGCAGGTACGAGTCCTGCCTTGGGCATGGATGTGTGATGTCCTTAGGTTAGTTAGGTTTAAGTAGTTCTAAGTTCTAGGGGACTGATGACCTCAGCTGTTAAGTCCCATAGTGCTCAGAGCCATTTGAACCATTCTTCCTGTACAACATTTTATCCTCTGCAGCTCCTTCTAGTACCACGGAAGTTATTCCATGATGTATTAACTGATATCCTGCCATCCTGTCATCTTTTCTTGTCAGTGTTATCCATGTATTCCTTTCCTCACCGGTATGGTTCAGAACCTCCTTAATCCGTACCTTAACAGTCCACCTAATTTTCAATATTCTTCTGTAGCACCACATCTCAAATGCTTCGAGTCTCTTCTTTTTCTGGTTTTCCCACAGTCCATGCTTCACTACCGTAAATGCTGTGCTCCAAACGTACTTTCTCGGAAATTTCTTCCTCAAATTAAGGCCAATGTTTCATACCAGTAGACTTCTCTTGGCCAGGAATGCCCTTTTTGCCAGTCCTGTTCTGCTTTTGATGTCCTCCTTCCTCCGTCCATCATGGGTTATTTAGCTGCCAAGGCAGCAGAATTCCTGAACTTCATCTTTTTCATGTTCATCAATCCTATTGTTAAGTTTCTCACCGTTCTCGTTTCTGCTACTTCTCATAGCTTTCGTCTTTCTTTGATTTACTCTCAAGCCATATTCTGTTCTCATCACCCATTCCGCAGATATTGCTATTCTTCTTCACTTTCACTGAAGATAGCAGTGTCGTCAGCGAATCTTTTCAATGATATCCTGTCACCTTCAATTTTAATTCCATTCTTGAACCTTTCTTTTACTTAAATCATTGCTGCTTTGATAGATTGAACAGTAGAGGCGAAAGACTACTTATCTGTCGTACACCGTTTTTAATCGGAGCATTTCGTTTTTAGTCTTCCACTCTTATTATTCTCTCTTGGCTCACGTATATTTTGGATATTACCAGTTTATCCCTATGGGTTACCCCTAATTTCCTCAAAATCTCGAACATCTTGCAACACTTTATATTCTCGAAAGCTTTTTCCAGGTCGACAGATCCTATGACTTGTCTTGATTTTTCTTTAGTCTTGCTTCAAGAATCAACTGCAGCGTCAGAATTACCTCTCTGGTGCCTTTACCTTTCCTAAAACCCAACTGACTGTTGTTGAACACATCCTCAATTCTCTTTTCCATTCTGCTGTATATTATTTTCATCAACAACCAGGATGTATGAGCTGTTAAGTTGGTCGTGCAATAATTCTCGTAATTCTCTGCTCTTGGAATCTTCGGAATTGTGTGGATAATATTTTTTTCTAAAAGTCAGATGATATATCACCAGACACATACACTCTACACACGTAAGTGAATAGTCATTTTATTGTCACTTCCGACAATGATTTTAGAAGTTCTAGTGGAATGTTATCTACCCCTTCTACCTTATTCGATTTTAAGTCTTCCAGAGCTCTTTTAAATTCTGATTCTGATACTGGATCCTCTATCTCTTCTATACACAGACTCCTGTTTACTCTTCTATCACGTCATTAGACAAGTCCTCTCCCTCATAGATGCCTTCAGTGTATTCTTTCCACCTTCCCCTCTCTCCTCTGCACTTAACAGTGGTATTTGGTATTTCTATTACACTCTTAATGTTACCGCCCTTGCGTTTCATCGAACGCTATTTTGACTTTACTATGTATAAATCGCGAAAAGACCCTGAACGGGAAATTAGAGAATTTCGATCTCTCACAGAAATTTGCCAAAATACGTTCTCACGATGGGCATTGGCAACGAATGGGGAAAATGAAAAGTGACACTGTTACAAAGTGTACCTCGAAGATACACTCCAACTACCAGCTATCCCGTAAAACTCAACTGAGAAATTTTCAAGAAACAGTATAGAGCGAGAAATTGAGGGAACCCCTACATATCGCTCCCGTAGAAACTGTAACGCAAGATTAGGATAATTAAAACGAGCATAAAGGCATTTAAGCAATGATTATTCCAGCACGTCATACACGAATGACGCGGGAAAGTACATGTCGTACAGTCAGAAGTACCCTCTGCGTGCACTTCATAGTGCTTTGCAGAGAGTACATCTAGACGTTGATCAAGCTGCAGATGTGCATGCATGTCGTAAATGGTTCGGGGTGCAAAGGAGGAGGAGATGATCTCATTACTGTTCCATATTGTCTTATTTAATCTCTGACGAGAGAGGTACATATGTACACTCGACAACAAAAAAAGTGGGTCACCCTGAATTCCAACGTGTAGGCTGCACCTGAATGTATGTAACCAACATAGCATATCTGTGTTGCACATATTCGCAACCCTCCACAGTACAGTCATTGTAAGATACACAATGGGTACCACTATAGACTACTATGGAACACCAGTCTGTATGACAGTCGGTCCAGATGTAAAGTAACACCATGATAGTACTGAACAGATCAGACAGTCCTTAACGTTTGTAAGCTAAACTTAATTACAATAAGTGACATTTCAAATGTTATGGGACAACTAGTTTTGTCACATAAATCGTTCAGTAATCCTTAGGCACAATTAAATATTTGAGACAGTATGTGGATTTATAAAGTTGTATGGCAATTGGAAACAAGTTCTTTACTGTCTAAAAGGTTTACCCAACACATGCTGAACGTCGTTCAACGTTCAACGGGAGTGGTCCCGCATCAACTTTATGTAATACTAAACAGTTAAAAGAAAACGTGATTAACGGCGGCAACCACTGTACGGAAATCCCAACATTAACAGCGAATCACAAGTAATATCATTGTTCACATTACTCATCAACAGTTAGTTGTACACGAAATTGTACTTTAAATGACATGACCAACGTCTTCGTTCTGGATCCAGATGCAAACCCAGATCGTAAAGCCATTGTTAACCAAGCAAAGCTTTGTGCCTTACCGAGACTCGATCACTAGGCAGAAAAAGACGTCAAATATTGACGTTTGCACCAGTATCATTTATCAATTCTCAACTTGAAATGACGATAATGTTTGTACGAAAGCAGGAACTCTAACATGACAATTACTTTCTTGGTAATTAACCTCGAAGGACGTTGTGTAGTGTTGCATTCTCAAGGAATAAAGGATGCACATGTTTAAAATTGAAATGCCATCGTGTAATGCTGGGGACAAGGATGCGAACCCAGCACATAATCGGATTGTTGAATAAGTGCGTAAAATCAGAATGTAGATATCACAGTTTGTCACCAGTAGTGGGGTTGGAACCTTAAATGACGACTGAAGTTGTATTGCCTGACAGGGATTCGAACCCGGCGCCTACCGCCGTTGTTGTCTAACCAGGAACAGACGAGAAATGTCCAATGTTGGTCCACCATCAGCGAGATGTGCACACGTTTAACTAGAAATAAGGTGACGAAAACGTCTATGCTGACTGAGAGTCGAACGCCGCACACATGGTTATGAAGACACGTTAATAATCAACTTCATATTCAGTAGTAACTAGGAGTAGCATGTTTAGTTGCAAACATTAAGGCCTTACTCATCCCTAGTAACGTGTTGCCTAATATCTGCGATATCATGATGTTAATTTACAGGTGGATTGACTGCCGTAAAGAGCAATGTTCTCTAGTAGTCGTGTATCATTGAGATGTAAATGAAGTGCCTCAGCAGAAAGTAATTTCCGTCGTGCAGCACGTATTGTTTCAGAGACACTGAGTACATGTTACAAGTGCACAAAACGTGTATTATATACTAAGTATATACTATTATTTGGAGAAGCTGCCGCCAAACCTGCTTACTTTTACATTCCGCTTATTTGTCGTGGTTGAATACAGGTTTTCTTAAGGCTACATCTAATGCACAGCGCTTACAAGAAAGTATAGTTTCCTGCGTCATGCTGTTGCTAGCTAGGTGAAATATTTTGTGGTAGCAATGTTTAAAATGAACGTATTTTTGAAAGTATTGTTCGTCAAATATTTGAATAAATCGTCAACTGTAGGTGTGCCTGCACATGTTATATCATAATAGCTGTAGCTGCGTTAGTTTGTACTACAGACTTGCGTAGGTTAGGTGTAACTTTTGATCCTTCAAGGGGTGATCGTGGCCATGCGGTCCGGGTCTGTACTAGCCGCGGCTCGCGAGCTACGGGCCAGGCAGGCTTGCCGAGGCGAGACGCAAGTTCAAATGGTTCAGATGGCTCTGAGCACTATGGGACTTAACAGCTGAGGTCATCAGTCCCCTAGAACTTAGAACTACTTAAACCTAACTAACCTAAGGACATCACACACATCCATGCCCGAGGCAGGATTCGAACCTGCGACCGTAGCGGTCGCGCGGTTCCAGACTGAAGCGCCTAGAACCGCTCGGCCACTCCGGCCGGCTGAGGTAGAGTAGTCGCTCTCATTGAGGAACGAGGATGTTCCATCAGAGAAGCTGGCAGACGGCATGGCGTACCACATACCACTGCAACGAGATGGTGGAGGATCTGCCTTGAAAGAGGCACCACCAACAGGGCTCCTGGCTCGGGCAGGAAGAGAGTGATCTCACAGCAGGAAGACAGGGAGCTAGTGTCTAGGAGCAGAGAAAATCCTTTTCTGAACGCGAAGCAGTTGCGGCGAGAGACCAACTTCCCCGGCTCCAGTGACACGATTCACCGAAGGCTGAGGGACGCTGGACTACATGCACGACGATCCGCCGTGAAACAACAGCTCAGCGAAGACAATGTTTTATACCGGCTAGCATTTGCGGAGCTCCATCTGAGGGCGTCGTGGGACAACGTCATTTTCACTTATGAGAAGGTGTTTTTCACCAATAACGAGGGTCCACGAATCGTTTACAGGCCGCAAGGGACTCGCCATCGACGCGAATATGTAACCACGACGAGAAGAAGTGGCCGGCTATCTGTTACCTGCTGGGGTTGAAATTCTGCGAGAGGGGCGGGAATTCTTCTCAGGATAGATGGAACTCTGGACAGCGCGCAGTATGCCCACATATTGGAAAATGTGATGCTTCCGTCAGTGCGAATGCTGTACGCAGAAGGGGCGTCACATTGCAAGAGGACCATTCTCCCATTCACAAGTCTGCATTTGTTCAGCAGCGGCTCTCCACGATTGGCGTCATCGTCATGGACTGGCCGCCACGGGCGGCTGATGTGGACTCCATGGAAAACATGTGGGCTGAGGTCACCGGAACATTAACAGAGAACTGGCCACGAAACCAACCAACTACTGCGGACGCTCTTTGGGACTACGTCCTGGAAGCCTGGGAGGAAGTTGCTTCTTCAGGCTGTTACGTCCGACGGCTTATACATTCTATACCAAGACGAGTGAGAGAAGTACAAAATAATGAAGGATTCTGGATAAAATATTAGAGTTCTTAAAACGTTTTGTTCTGTATTCTTTTTCGTCATTTTTCCTCATTGGGAGTTAGTGGAAGATCGCGTGGCAACAGAAAAGATACAATATGGGTTAGCTTTCCTTTGAGTTGCCCTTTTAATTCAAGTGGGTTTCCTTTGAATATACAGTTTGTTAAGTATTCTATTTTGATTTCATTTATACCCTGTCTACATACTTACCAACTAATCAGCGTAGATGGACAGTGTCACAGTAGTTTTTGTTATTTCAAATACGTCTCTCTCTTCCCCTCCATCCATGAATACACCCTCCGTCCTCCACACAATACGCCAACGATTTCATATTATGTTTATTCGCCGCGCGGGATTAGCTGAGCGGTCTGGGGGGCTGCAGTCATGGACTGTGAGGCTGGTCCCGGCGGAGGTTCGAGACCTCCCTCAGGCATGGGTGTGTATGTTTGTCCTTAGGATAATTTAGGTTAAGTAGTGTGTAAGATTAGTGACTGATGACCTTAGCAGTTAAGTCCCATAAGATTTCACACACATTTGAACATTTATGTTTACTCGTTGTTAATATCGCTTCTATTCTCTCTCACACACTCTCTCTGACACTATCGCCGCAAGTGCCCTTCTATTACACTCCCCCAAAACTTTGTAAACAAATCTAGCGGTTTCCAATGACGCTACATTTTCTCTTTTAATTGCTGCTGTCTTTACTCTCTATCATTCCTCTCACCACCTATGAAACCGTATTCTTTGATGTCCCCTTCCCTATAACCCATTCTTCGTTCTGAGAACAGTCCTTCCTTATCTCTCGGTCCTAAGATAAAACGAACTGTGGCACACATCTAAGTAAGCAATACTTTGCAAGCGTGTCACGCTTATATTTTGCACTTCTGCACTTCTATCCATTCCCAGATCCCGCCCTCCTTCCTGTGTTACGCGTCCCTTGACATCTGCATCTACATCTAAATAAATACTCTGCAATTCATAATTATGTGCTTGGCAGGGGGTTCTGTGGTCTGCTGGATTAATCTTGTATTGATGTGTAAAACATGTAGGTTCACATCTCACGTCAGGCGTAGATTTTTAACACACACAAGTAGCTCTCCTTCACCCCTAGTAACGCCAAGTGCAGAACGCCAGTAAGCTCCGTAGTTCAATATCCGCAGTAAAGATAACATCCCTTCGCTGCCGACTGTGCATTCGTTTGAGCTGTGACAGATGGAGAAACCCCGTAAGGCAGAGAATCTGTCACCAGCAAGCCGTCGTAAACTAGAAAACGTATTTCATTTAATGAACCAATGGCCATGTAAGTTCACAGGGCTCTTACTTTATTTGAAACTGATACGTTGAAAATTGTGGTGCTGGACTGGGATTAGAATTCGATTTCACTGTGTTCCCGAAGATTGCAAACTCTTCTAGGCGTCCTCGAAAGGTACCTATCTGGTTTCGAATCCTGATCAGCACAAAATATTCATTATTTCATTTCAAGCCCTAGCATGTGCACTCCGAACTGCTGGTGAAAAATAGTTGAGTTTTCAACGTCTCTTCGTGCGTTGTCAGCTGTAACGTGTTCGTTTCAACTCACAGCCACATGATGAGCTTTTTATCACAACATTACAAGATCAAACGTTTCCTTACATCTTTTCAAGTTCAAACGTTCCTCTCCATGCTACTGGTGAAAACGGATTTGGGTTTGACGTTGTGTTCGTTGTGATCACCAACGACAACATGTTGTGGATTCAACTTCTAGCCAGCAGAGTATTTTCCATCACATCATTGAAAGTACAAACATGCCATTCCTAGCTATTATTGGAAAAGAATTTGATAGTTAAAGTTTCTTCATGACCACGTGTGCGGGGTCTCAATTCCATTCAGCACAGAACTTTTCGTCGCCTGATGTCTAGCTAAACATGCGCCCATCTCGCTACTGGTGAACCAACAATAGCAATTTATCGCTGTTCCTGGCTAGAAACCGACGGTGCTAAATGCTGGGTTCGAATCCCAGTCAGGCAAAAACAATTCTATCGTCAATTAAGGTTCCATCATTTCGCTATCGTTGAAAACATTTGATATGTAACTTCTGATTTTATGTACTGTTGTCCTCAAAAGTATCAGAACGACCTGAATCGCATTTCACCTGATTCCCTTGTGACCTACATAACACAGCTGTCTAGCAGGTCCTCTAATCGCTCCTTGGTACAGTCGTTTGACTATTGAAAATGATTCCAACAAATCACCACTAGAAAACACTGCTCTGTATCGCAATAACTCAAGATGTAAAGTAATACCACGATACTACAAATATCAGGGAACACCTCATCACAGATAAGACTGTCCTTAAGGCTTGTAAGCTCACATTTATTGCAATAAATGACGTACCTGAAATGTTAGCACTCTCATTATTACGTCAGATAGGTAATGCACGTAGTAAGTTCGTCATATTCATGATTTCCTCTTCAAAGTAATACACCATACTTGTTATTTAACACAAAATGTCATTAAAAATTTACGTTATTCGCGAGCAGCTAGCTGAGAATATGTATGAACTTCAAATGACACGACGAACCGCCTCGTTCTGCATATGGATTCAAACCCAGGTCATGCAAGCTAGGCCGCGGTGGCCATGCGGTTCTAGGCACTTCAGTCCGGAACCGCGTGACTGCTACGGTCGCAGGTTCGAATCCTGCCTCGGGCATGGATGTGTGTGATGTCCTTATGTTAGTTAGGTTTAAGTAGTTCTAGGGGACTGATGACTCAGATTTTGAGTCCCATAGTGCTCAGAGCCATTTAAACAAATCATGCAGGCTAAGATTTCGTGGCTGACGGAAATTAACAGTCGTTCCTGACTAGTCATAAAGAGAGTAATATACCTCGATTTTAGACAGTATCAGTTAGCAAATATCAACTTTAAATTACATAACGTAAACATTTTTAACGGACGCGAATTCCTAGCCGGCATCTGTTGTCCCAGTTAACGAACTACGAGAGATGTTAAATACTGCTTCTTCACAAGTAACTTACTTAAAATGCAGTGAGGTAAAGCTTTGTGTTGGACAGGGATTCGAACCCAGAACCTAATCGGATTGTTATCGAAGCACAATCAACTTTGACATATCGGATTTTCTCGCCAGTAGCTAGATGCATTAAATGAAATGACGAGACGGAACATTAATTTTTCCTTCCCAGGACTCCAACCTGGCACGTATCGCTGTTATATTCTAGAGAAAAGGAACGTTAAATATGGGTTTGTTACACCAGCAGTGACATGTGAGCATGTTTGAACTAGAAATAATATGACGAAGTGTTCAGTGCTGACTGAGAATCGAACCCCTAACATATCGTTGTTCACTACACACAAAAAGACGACACTTACCGAATTTTCTCCACCAGAGCTCGGAATAACATCCTTGAACTTACAGTGATCTCGCAAATAGTTCTGTGTCTCACTGGGAGTCAAAAACGTCAGATATGTTTAGTGTTGACAACGAATGAAAAAGCATTAAAAATGAAAATTATTATCCACCAGCAGATAAGTGTTCTCATGCTAGAGCTTGATAATACATAGTGAAAAGTTTAGTGCTGGGCCAGGATTCCAACCCATTCATGCGCAATATGTGGAGATGTTGAGGAATCTGCAGTTTTGAACAAACAACAAGTTGTAGTCGAGCTGTATTGTCACGAAGGGATCAAATTCCGCGTTAAGGGCGGTCTGAGTTGCATTCCCAGATCAGAACCAATGTTATCGGTGTACAGAAGCTCAAGTAAAAGATGGAATAAGTGTCCTGTGACCATACACAGGGTTTTTTTCGTCACTAGAAATAAATAACTAGTATAAGAAAGGTTACTGATGATACAGTTTCTGCATGTCGCCACTCCTTACTTTATTGTGGTTCCACCTAACGTTTGCTTGGTAGAGAAGGAATATAATGTTTAGTGTGATTTTCAGACCACAATGCCATTATACCTTCTTCACTTGGCTTAGCCAGAAGAGAATAGAATCTGCATCTCCCTATCAAAAAAAAATCGGCAGAAGTTGGAATCGAACCGAGACCATCATCATATGAAACTATCATCAGTCCAACAGACCACCAAACTCTCTTCTCTACGACGCATTTCTCTATCGTAACACCGTTGCGGCACACAAGATGAGAATTCTGACACACAGGCTCCCTGTAGTGGTTTGCAGGATGTTCAGTACATTTATTTACTTGGTTGACCGGATCGCCATGAACTAGCTGCCTTGGCTACCCAGTGCATACATTCGATTCTATTTTGTAATCACCGACATAAAATAACGTAACTGCCACCTACACACAACTGCCAACAGTGTAGGCTGCACAAATGTAAATAGGAAGTGTTCCTTTCCGTATGAGCTACTCTATTGCCTATCTGTTTGTTGAAACCATCTCTCAGAAGTCTAGATCCAGCTATATGCCTTATCTCACAGCAATGTGGAATGCCGAAGTTCTGGAGGAACTGTTGTTCACTTCCAGAGGTGCTGTAGCTACGTCACAGCTAGTAGCGTAATGGTAGGCACTGCCCACTGTTGATAATACGTCGCGTGTTCTCTTACATTCGCTACTACATTTTTTTACAACGCTATTCTGCTGTCTGCTGAAGTTAACAATTTAATGGAACTTTGAACATAATTCTCTTCACTTCTCAACCCAAAATAGTCGTATGTGGGAAAAAGGCTAACTTCTGCGTCATTTTGTTCTTTTCACGTTTAATAGATGGCCAGGCAGCAGATGCCTCTCGAAGCTTTTGTATTATGTATGGGGAGAGCGCATCGTGCCAAAATAGTCAGAAAAGTATTTTCTACATTAGCTGTCGTCTGTTAGCGGCATTTTATTCTTCTTCAAACCTTGTTTGACAGCTTTAACTCAGAACAAGTTATCTACATGTATGTAATCAATAAACTGCATGTGCATTGTCAGACCGTTATAGATAACATCAGAGAATTCGCATATATCGCTGATGATTAATCTCTCTCTCATGTTTAGTATTGTTCTAACAACACTAAAAGAAACCTTACGAAAACTGTGCTCTGAATTGTAAGATATGAAATTAAACTACCCACGATAACCTTACGACGAAAGTAAGTCTATTTTAACAAAACTGAGTATCTGTTCACAAGCGTGCCTCTATCTGCACGAATTAGTAAAATACTACTCACTTAGATTTCGATTGGGCCTGTGTTTAAATGGTATGCTTTGTCATACTCAACAGGTATGCAAACGTGGCATTTCTTAAAAAAAGTTACGTATTCCTAGAAACCCAAAATTTGCTTGTCAGCAGCTGTAAGAGGCGTTACCTGTTGTGCTGCATTGTAAGGTTTTCGCCATTGCACTTTGAGCTGAAAGTATTTTCTTGCGATTTGCTAATCAATTTATTTCCTACATACTTATCTCCCTGGCATGAGTGTCTTAAGTGAAGAACATTACTGAATTTCGTATTGTTGACGGTCGATTCGAATTTCTTCAGAGACGCTTGTATTGTATAGCAGCTACGCAGTCAGAAAACCGAGATCTAAGACCATTAACACAACTTACTGAGTCGAGCTGCCAAGAGGATTTGATGTGTAAAGGTTTTCTTCTGATTCTGTTACAGAATTTTTTCTGGGGATTCGCAGCTCCGTGAAATAATACACAAAAAAAAAAAACTCGCACGTGCTGCCCCTATCACGGTTAGAACTGACGATTTTCTTAACCGTTGGAACACGAGACACGGCCGGTACCACGGGGCTACAGACACACTGCTGCCAGCACGCCACTCTCGTCATGCTATTGGTCGCTAAGCCTCATAATGCATCGTGAAAGATATTAAAAGTTGTCACTTACGTGAAGAATAGCATATCTTTAGCCAAAAAATTGAAATATCTGTCTAAGTGGCTTAGTTTACGTGAGGATTATATACCACGAGACATTCAAATGGAAAGGGAATATCAAGTGAATTTAGCGAGTCTGTTCAGTACCATACGCGGAAGTGATTGCACTGCCACAGTTTTGCCAAATGTTTGTGACGATGTTGCCAGTTCTCAGCTGTGCTAGGAAAAGCTCTGTAGCGTTATGGGAGGAGAATCCTGTGCTCGTGTCTTAGGAGGATACGGAGAGGAGGCGCGGGGTTTGGTTAATATGCAGCGTTTTCTCCTACCAGCTGTGTCAAACATTCAGGTGTGTAATCTTCCATCACGATTACAGTTTCCCACAAAATATATACGAATAAAACACTTACCTTGTTACTTTGTTGCAAAAGATTATTTCAGTACAATAAAAAGTCTTTGGAAATCAATTTTGCCAACCTCTCACGAGAAGTAAGATAACAAGCACTTTGCACCTCGAAATCGATTGCATCTATGTGCAGTCTTGTGATCATACAAGTAGAATTTCATGAATTGCACGAGAATGTAGAAAAATGTTGGTGCGAATGGAAGCTGTAAGAAACACAGTTACCTAATTATTCTGTACCACGTAATAATCAATTCATTTGGTAATTCAGAAGAGAAGAAACTAATAATTGTGCCCATTAAGACAGAAACTAAATTACAGATGCGGGCACTGTGCAGATCTGCGCTTTTTCATCTTCAGATCTATACAAATAATGTATACTAATCAGCGTATTCATTGCTTTCGTAATGTTTCCCCCTTGTTTAGTCTTCTGATGATGAACTGGATCGACACCCATGAGTCTGATTTTTTCTTTGTATCCTTCCATCTACTATCTTTGTGTGTTATTGTTCGGTGTTCAAAAAGCAAAATATTTTGCCTGCTCCCACGAGGTATTAAAATGAGGTCGCAAAAAGGCTAACGAATTATAATCAAAATACAGTGAGACGCGAATTTGTCTGTCGTCATGGTGTTAAGTGGACAGAAATAGTTGGGTGTTATTGTCGTCTTTTCTTATTGAGATTTTCATATTACCCTGACACAAGACGCCGAGATAAATGTGTATATTTTCCGTGACGAAACATCCCACATTCCATTCATCCTGATCCATTCGTTACGTGCATCGGCGGCAATGAGTGATAGGAAAGCTGTTGTGGGGTGACGAATAACAATAACAATGGTAGTAATTACAAATCAATAATCAAGGATGTTTACTGCATTACAGACGATTAACAAAATAACCAAGAATGGCTGAGTGTTTAATTGTCGCACTGAGTAGGTGTTCTTACCACTTTGTTACTGAATTCTGTTCTAGTTGTTTCCAGAGAGAAAACAAAGAACCCTGTAGCCATACATATCGCTAGTACAACGAGACATTACCTATCAACTATTCTTGCTACGAGATGAACATGGCGTCACGTAGCTGATATTTGAAATACATTTCTGTTTTCTCTCTCTGTCTCTCTCTCTCTCTCTTTTTATTTTAATTTTAATTTTTTGAGGAAAGCATCGAGAAGTGCGATAATAAGCAAGTAGGCATATAACTTGTTTACGGTTATTTTCATCGGGATACATAATGCAAAAATACAACTTTTAAGTGTGTTATTGCGTAATTCCAGTTATTGACAGTCTATTCGTGAGCTTTCTCGCATTCAGTGGGGTGAAACCTATCACAGAAGCAAGCAAAACACAAATATTTCTTGCACCATGCGCAACACATAAACGAAATCTCGCTGCACTGACGTGTTGTCCGATGTATTGCACGGAAAACATATCTGATCCATGTTGCTAAATACAGCTCTATGAGATATCAATTTGGAAGCGTACCAAGTGCATAAAAGTATATCTTGAAATACGCAGAAAGGCCCATAGAGGTATTCGACTGAAACATAGCCATGACCAAAATTGTAACTGGGGTCGACAGTATCGTCGTCTACCACCTTGACAACTCGAACGGTGACAGTGCTCGGCCGGTTACTTACGTTTACTGGTATCAAAGCTATAGCATGAAAACACAAAAATGTTAATAACCCGAAGATCATTAGTTCTGGAACCCATAGAAAGTAAAGCAGTCATCAGTCGCAAGAGTGGTTTGAACACCACAGTGCTTTAATAGGCACGGACTTGTAGGTGGTATGCTATTGCTTTCATCCGACCTTTGAGTTGACTTACCTAGCCAGTTAATAGGGGAACCTACAGTGTTACGTGGCTTTCGGACCACAGTGCAACTCGGCATTTTTCACATCAACAAACACTGCCCCAGGGGAAATATGTGTAAAACGGCACATAAAAATCGTGGGACTGGTGAGGAATCGAATCTGAGACCTTCGTATCCATAGTCTTGCTCTTTATCACCTTGTCACAATGCAGCCAACACTGTGGTTTCTGCTTGCCATTAAAATTAAGGATCTCTCGTTTGTGCCTGCGTTGGCAGTTGTGTGTCCCTTAGGAGACCTTACCTTTGAGATTACCCTCGTATACGTGTGTGTAAACGCCTTCCAACGCCCACTCAAGGAAGACAAGGCTACCTAGTCTAGCTTCAATATTACAAATACGCCTCTGTTTGTGGATGAACGCAGACTTAGGTTGATAATCATTTTGAATATTTATCAGTACTGTACCCATTGGTGTGAAAGTCGTTTTCTACGAATGATTCCTACAGCTACAGGAACACTATTTTAATACCTCTTACACAAAATACTCACGTAGTGCTATCAGACGAAAAGATCAACCTGACACGAACTGTGGGAATTTTGTTTTACAACCTTCGTACCTGGATAAAGAGCTTTTCCTATATGAGATATCTGTGAACGCTGCTGCATAAGACGATTTAAGAAGAAACTAAATTCCTTCAGCTACGCCTATGTTTAAAGAAATCGTGTTAACGGCACTAAATCGTGGTTTGTAAATCGTTTACGAGCCGTACTCTGCCGCATTTCGCTGGTTCGAAGGCAAAAAGCTTACTGACAAATTTCACAGAAGGAATAGTGGGACGAAATGTCTCCCACTCGAAGGTCATGTTTTACTTAAATGATTACAAAATCGGGTAAAACGAACAATGAGGTTGTCAGTATAAGCACATTATTGTTGTCAATATGATGTTGCACCGCCCAGGGCCTGTAATGATAAAGGGCCCGTTTAGATCAGGCATATTGTACACAAAACTGGAAGAGAGAGCACCACTAAATTCTACAATCCGTATGCATTGCGTACACACAGAAATTACTGTTACAGTGTACTTATGGAGCCCAATGAGTGAATTGCATATTTTCCGGTGAGAAAGAGCACTGGGAAACAGTCTTCGCTATATTAGGTTACTTAAACTAGCGTCACTTTGAGCTAGAATTTATGGCCAGCGACTAAGTGTAAGGACAGTGAGTCGGATGAGGGTTTTGCAACTGTGAAATACTTTCCTTACATTATGGAAGCCAATATTAAATTTGAACTAATATTGCGAAAATTTTGGACTTGGCTAGCTTAGAATGAAAATCTTTCTGTTTATTGCAAAGGAAAACAATTGATTTTCTAAAACATTCTGTGTCATACACAACTTGAAAGAGGTCACGTCGACCAAATCATAGGGAAGAACCGACAGTGACGTATATTGGAAGGCAGTAAGATCCCTTGGCTTTTGGTTTGGCAGTATTCGACAGCCATTTCTAGGCGCAAGTAAATGAAGAAAGGCAGCCCGTTTTCGTTATCAAGTAACGTCTTCATCAGTTTTAATGTGATCTGCGAGTAATTGCTGATGTTTGATATTAGCATGAAAAGGATTCCGTAGACAGGGAAAGAACTTGTTCTTGGGCAACTACTTCTATAATGACCAAAAGGACTTAAATGATCTTCGAGCACATGTGTTCCAGCAGCGGTATGAAGAAAATGATAGTAATAATGACGGCGATAATCGAATTATCCGGTAACTTCACACTTCACAGTGGATTTTCTGGAACTAAGAAATTTTCTGAATTAGTTGAAATTTCAAAATGGCTTCAAATTGAGGCTATGATGCCTAGAAGAGTCTTTACATCCTGCTGACATGAGAATAGCATAATCTCCACGTCAAAAGCTTGCTTCTACTTAACCATTTAATAGACTCGCGTTTTTTTCCACCGTGACTAGTTTAATAAGCTAAGCACATCATCCATTACAGCACACTCCTGGGGCTGGGAAACGTTGCCACAATGGTCTGGTGGAACGAACTATAACAAGTGCAATGCGTGGGTTCAGGCATTTACTTTACCTCTGGTTACCTCAAGAGAAAGCTGTTATAATCCAGAATCCGCATTAAACATCACATTCCTTCATTCCAGACTGGGCAGAGCAGGTTTTCGTTGGAAAATGACATAGGTGGAGGTCAGGGTAAACAGAACTATTGTCACCAGTAAACTTACTTACATTCGAAAATTTTATTTTATTTGATGAACTGATAGCCGTCTAAAGGAACAGAGCTCTTATTTTACTTGTACTTGATTGAACTAGAGACGTTGAAAAATTTGGTGCTGGACTGTGATTCGAATTCGTATCTCCTGTTTCGAGGATCTGAATCTCTCGGAACAGTATGGTTCCATCATTTCATTCCTTTTCCCAAGACTGCAGTCTTCTCTAGGTCTCCTCCAAAGGTAAATATGTGGGTCCGAATCCTGTTCCAGTACAAAAATATTCATAATTTCGTTTCAAGCCCTGTCACGTGCACACCGGCCTACTAGTGAAAATTAACGTGCATTTTTAATGTCTGTTCGTGTTGCCAACAATTTCTGGACAAACACGCACACATCTTACTGTTGGTGAGTAAGCAATTGATACTTAAGCAATAACCTTGGACAACAAAGAAGAACGATAGAAGTGCGGTTCGATTGTCGCTCAAGCACAAAAATTTGTGTCCTTATTCTAGATTAAACACCTAGCAGCTGCCAAGAAAAACCGATACGTAACATTTGATTTTACTTAGTTAACAATCCGATTACGTCTTGGGTTCGTATCTCCGTCGCAGTACTTCACATCATGCGCTTCATCTTTAAATTCATACGCAGTTCGTTACTTCTGAACTGAGGTATATCAGACATCTTTCATGGTTAGTTAACAGGGATGAAAGGGTCTTGATAGGAGTCATCGTTTATTACAAAAACTGTCGTCTTTTATTTTCAAGTTTAGATTTGGTTACTGATATAGGGGAAAATTTCGGTACTTCATGACTTATTGTTGGGCAGCTACTTCTATAATGACCAAAAGGACTTAAATGATATTGAAGCACATGTGTTCCAGCAGCGGTATGAAGTAAATGATAGTAATAATGACGGTGATAATCATATTATCCGGTAACTTCACACTTCACAGTGATGATATGATTAGATTAGATTGGATTAATACTTGTTCCATAGATCATGAATACGACATTTCGTAATGATGTGGAACGAGTCATTTTAATGAAAGATTTCTTTACATACCAGTATTCAATTCCCTTACAACAATTTTTTACCCTCTCTCTCTCTCTCTCTCTCTCTCTCTCTCTCTCTCACACACACACACACACACACACACACACACACACATTCTCTTTTTATTTTTATTTGTTTGTTGAGCTTGACTATCGGCGAGGCACGAAAACGTCCGTGAATGAGTTTCTTAGTTTTGAGTACAATTACGAAAGAAATATAAAAACAACTATGAGAGTTAGCGATTTATGATGCGTAGTAGCAGTCAGTTCTGAGTATTTTTAGCAACTAAGCTCCAGTCCCTAAACCTAGTTACAGAAATGCGAATCAGATGCATTACGTATTCCAGGCCGTAGCAGCCGTGTCTTTTAGGCGCCAGCTATGGTCACTTCTCAGCCCGCTGTAGGGTCACATCGGTTCGTCTCCTTCCTGCTGGCACTGTAACTGAGATTTGGCAACAACGCAAGGTATGTTTGGCAACTCTGTGATCGACGAGTTACTTCTTGGATTGCACGGAATTAAGCCTCAAAGTTCACTTGATTTCTCGTGTCGTTTCCATTGAATAACCTGAGTTGTTGTCGCTTGAGGTGTAACAGAAGATTGTAAATTTACGGTTTCCAGCCCAGCAAAGTCATTGAACGTGGCAATCGCAACTAATCTCGTCCTGTAAATAGCGGTTTACGAGTTCTAGGCACTATGGGCCTCGTAAGAGGAAGGCGCAAACTATATCTATGCGCTAGCCCTGTGTCGACGTGCTGAGCTGTGGAAACGCGACTGTTATGGTTCGCGGTTCCAGCCTCGCTGAATGTAACGTTTTTATCCCTTCTGTGTAAGAGCTGCAAGCAGTCAGATCAAACATCGATAAGCAAATCGTAAGAAAATACTTTCAGCTCACAGAACAATGGTGAAAAACTTACAATGCTGCACAACAGGTAACGCCTCGTTCCGCTGCTGACAAGCAAATTTTGGGTTTCTAGGAATACGTAACTTTATTTAAGATATGCCACGTTTGCATACCTGTTGAGTATGACACAGCATACCATTTAAAAAGAGACCCAATCGAGAATAAGTGAAAAGTGTTTTACTAATTCGTGCAGATAGAAGCACGCTTGTGTGCAGATACTCAGTTTTGTTAAAACAGACTTACTTTCGTCGTAAGGTTATCGTGGGTAGTTTTATTTCATTTCTTACAATACAGTACACAGTTTTCGTAAGGTTTCTTTTAGTGTTGTTAAAACAATACTAAACATGAGAAGGAAACTAATCATCAACGATATATGAGAATTCTCTTATGTTATCTATAACAGTCTGACAATGCACTTGCAGTTTATTGATTACATACATGTAGATAACTCGTTCTGAGTTAAAGCTGTCAAACAAGGTTTGAAGAAGAATAAAATGCCACTACCAGACTACAGCTAATGTAGAAAATACTTTTCTGACTGTTTTGGCACGATGGGCTCTCCCCATACATAATACAAAAGCTTCGAGCGCATCTGCTGCCTGGCCGTCTATTAAACCTGAAAAGAACAAAATGACGCAGAAGTTAGCCTTTTTTCCACATGCGACTATTTTGGGTTGAGAAGTGAAGAGATTTATGTTCAAAGTTCCATTAAATTGCTAACTTCAGAAGACAGCAGAATTGCGTTGTAAAAAAAATGTAGTAGCGAATGTAATAGAACACGCGACGTCTTATCAACAGTGCGCGACGCTTACCGTTACGCTACTAGCTGTGGCGTAGCTACAGTACCTCTGGAAGTGAACAACAGTCCTGTGAGATAATGCATATGGCCGGATCTAGACTTCTGAGAGACAGACAGTTATAGCATTTCTTTTGCACTGCACGATGGTTTCAACAAACAGATAGCGCAATAGAGTTGCTCAAATGGAAAGGAACACTTCCTATTTACATTTGTGCATCCTACACTGTTGGTAGTTCTGTGTAGGTGGCAGTTACGTTATTTTATTTCGGTGATTACAAAATAGAGTCGAATGTATGCACTGGGTAGCCAAGGCAGCTAGTTCATGGCGATTCGGTCAACCAAGTAAATGAATGTACTGAACATCCTGCAAACCACTACAGGGAGCCTGTGTGTCAGAAAATGAGAAATGAGTTGTAGAGAAGAGGGTTTGGTGGTCTGTTGGGCTGATGATAGTTTCGTATGATGTTGGTCTCGGTTCGATTCCAACTTCTGCCGATGTTTTTTGATAGGGAGATGCAGATTCTATTCTCTTCTAGCTACGCCAAGTGAAGAAGGTATAATGGCATTGTGGTCTGAAAATCACACTAAACATTATATTCCTTCTCTACCAAGTAGACGTTAGGTGGAACCACATTAAAGTAAGGAGTGGCGACATGTAGAAACTGTATCACCAGTAACCTTTCTTATACCAGTCATTTATTTCTAGTGACGAAACAAACCCTGTGTATGGTCACAGGACACTTATTCCATCTTTTATTTGAGCTTCTGTATGCCGATAAAATTGGTTCTGATCTGGGAATGCAACTCAGACCGCCCATAACGCGGAATTTGATCCCTTCGTGACAATACAGCTCGACTACAACTTGTTGTTTGTTCAAAACTGCAGATTCCTCAACATCTCCACATATTGCGCATGAATGGGTTGGAATCCTGGCCCAGCACTAAACTTTTCTCTATGTATTATCAAGCTCTAGCATGAGAACACTTATCTGCTGGTGGATAATAATTTTCATTTTTAATGCTTTTTCATTCGTTGTCAGCACTAAACATATCTGACGTTTTTGACTCCCAGTGAGACACAGAACTATTTGCGAGATCACTGTAAGTTCAAGGATGTTATTCCGAGCTGCTGGTGGAGAAAAATTCGGTAAGTGTCGTCTTTTTGTGTGTAGTGAACAACGATATGTTAGGGGTTCGATTCTCAGTCAGCACTGAACACTTCGTCATATTATTTCTAGTTCAAACATGCTCACATGTCACTGCTGGTGTAACAAACCCATATTTAACGTTCCTTTTGTCTAGAATATAACAGCGATACGTGCCAGGTTGGAGGGCTGGGAAGGAAAAATTAATGTTTCGTCTCGTCATTTCATTTAATGCATCTAGCTACTGGCGAGAAAATCCGATATGTCAAAGTTGATTGTGCTTCGATAACAATCCGATTAGGTTCTGGGTTCGAATCCCTGTCCAACACAAAGCTTTACCTCACTGCATTTTAAGTAAGTTACTTGTGAAGAAGCAGTATTTAACATCTCTCGTAGTTCGTTAACTGGGACAATAGATGCTGGGTAGGAATTCGCGTCCGTTAAAAATGTTTACGTTATGTAATTTAAAGTTGATATTTGTTAATTGATACTGTCTAAAATCGAGGTATATCACTCTCTTTATGCCTAGTCAGGAATGACTGTTAATTTCCGTCAGTCACGAAATCTTAGTTTGCGTGACCTGGGTTTGAATCCATATGCAGAACGAGGCGGTTCGTCGTGTCATTTGAAGTTCATAGATATTCTCAACTAGCTGCTCGTGAATAACGTAAATTTTTAATGATATTTTGTGTTAAATAACAAATATGGTATGTTACTTCGAAGAACTTACTACGTGCATTACCCATCTGACGTAATAATGAGGATGCTAACATTTCAGGTATGTCAGTTACTGTAATAAATGCGAGCTTACAAGCCTTAAGGACAGTCTTATCTGTGATGAGGTGTTCCCTGATATTTGTAGTATCGTGGTATTACTTTACATCTTGAGTTATTGCGATACAGAGCAGTGTTTTCTAGTGGTGACTTGTTGGAACCATTTTCAATAGTCAAACGATTGTATCAAGGAGCGATTAGAGGACCTGCATTATGTGGGTTGCATGGCAATCAGGCTAAATGCACTTTTAGCATAACTGTACTTCATTAACAATCCGATTAGGTGCTGGGTTCGCATCCCTGTCACAAGCTTTATATGATGGCATTACATTTTTAAACATGAGCATACTTTGTTCCTTGTGAATGACACCATATTAAACGTCGTTAGGTATAGTTCCCAGGACGGTTACTGTTATGATAGGATTCCCAGTACAGTACAAACATTTTCGTCATGTATTTTCAGGATCTGAATTGATAACTGGTACTGGTGCAAACGTCTATACTTCACGTCTCTTTATGCCTAGTGATCCGGTCTCAATAAGGCACAAACAAAGCTTAGCTTAGTCAGCAATGGCTATAGGTGCTGGGTTTGAATCCAGGTCCAGAACGACGACGTCGGTCACGTCATTTAAAGTTCAAATTTGTGTACACATAGCTGTTGATGTGTTACGAGAACAATGATATTACTGGTGATTCGCTGTTAATGTTGAGATTTCCTTAGAGTGCTTGTTGCTGTTAATCGCGTTTTTCTACTGGTTCGTCCAATATCCAGTTTCCAGAGCCACTCGCCGTTGAGCGACCTCAGCACGTGGATGGAAAACCTTTTGGAGAGCGAAAAACTTTTTTCCAAATGCCGTACAGCTTTGTAACTACATATATTGTCTCAAGTATTTAATTTTGACTAAGGATTATTGTACGATATATGTAAAATAATGCGTTTTCTCAGAACTTTTGGAATGTCACTTGTAGTAATTAAGGTTAGTTTATGAGTGTTATGGGGTGTCTCATCGCTAAGAACGTGTTTTCTAATATGTTTTGTGTGACGATATTAGTTGACGCTTAGACTGACTGCCATAAAGACCTTTGGTCTCTTAGTAGTCTCTTGCGGTACCCATTGTGTGTAGTCAAACGACTGTACCCCACGGGGTTTTGGTGTTTAGAGGACCTGCAACACAGCTACGTTATGTTGGTTGTATTCGGCAGTGACCCACTTTTTTTGCTGTCAAGTGTACATAGCAACATACATAATGCAGAGAGTATTTTCTTCATCCACCCACCGCCTTAATGTAGTAGTATTCCATAACAACTCTGTCAGACTTCATGCCATTTCCAGTAATCTCTAGTCTTTCCACAAATAACACGAGATTATTCTTCTACTATTGCCCTTATTCAAGGATGAATTATCATCCCACAACATACACCAACTCATCCTGCCCATCACATTCACCACTACTGATGAATCCAGACGAAAACATCTCATTCATTCCAATCAGTAAGTTTTCAATATTTTGTAAACACTTTTTTATCTCCATTGATTCAGTTTGCAGTATTACAACCTCGATTAATGTTATGAACTGGCATACAGGTGCCGTTAGTAGCGGGTTAATTTGACAGACATTCCTAGACTGGTGAGCACTGCTTTTATTAAACCCTTCTATTAAAGCCGTAAAATTTGAGTTATGAAACTGATTGTTGATCCCGTGAGTTAAAATCCGTTTTAGCGCAATATAAATTACTAAATAGTAAGTTCAGTAACGATGTTAGATAACACCCTGCAATAGATATCTGGAGTGGTCTATTGGATTGATTCATAAGTTCGTTCGTTTTGCTTGCGCGTTCCACCTATAGCGCACCTTACATCCGCCATGCCCCCCCCCCCCCCCCATGGTAAAACGGTATTCTAGCCGCAACTAGAATGTTGAGGTCGACAACCCGACGCGCCACTAGCGTTGGGAGGAACAGCGTAAACGTGTGTTTACAAGCTATGGAAAGCAAGAAGTAGCATTTACGACGTCTTATGGTGTTTTACTTATCGTAAGGGAAAAACCGCCTCAAAATCCCGGCAGAAGATTTTCACAGTATATGGAGCGATGCAGTAACGGATTTAGCATGTCAGAAGTGGTTTAGTCGAATTCGAGCTGTAAATTTCGCCCTAACAAACAAACCTCGATCTGGACCACCAACGGCTGAGTTTATCGCGGTGTATGGGTTTCTCATGAACTGAGTGAAGCGAATTTGATTCAGCGCTTGTCAATCTGTGACTTATTATTGAGACGCAACCAGAATTCTCCTTTTCTGGAACGACTGGGGAGATGAGAAGCGGATCGTGTATCACAACTCCCAGAAGAGTAAATCGTGCCGCAAAACAGGGCAGGCACCACTATCGGTTCCTAAACCAGGGCTGCATACGAGAAAGATTCTGCTAAGCATCTGGTGGAATTGCAAAGGCGTCCTATGATACGAACGTCTTCCAAATGAGACTATTACTTCCGTACATACTGTTCGTCGTTGGATCGTGTCAAGGAACTTATTGATGAGAAACGACTGGATTTGGGACATGATGTCATCTTTCCCCGCGACAATGCTAGACCATACACCTCCATGGCGAGTCGTCAAAAGATGTGTTCTTTTGAGTGGGATGTGTTACTCAACCGCCGTATTCGGCAGACATTGCCCCATCAGACTTCCTTGTCCTCCATTCCCTGCAGAATTTCCTGAATGGTAAACACCTCACCTCCTTGGGGACATGCAGAGCGATCCTCGTAATCAAACTAATAACACCAACATTTTGGTAGAAATTTATAAGCTTCCAGAGAAATGGCAATATATCGCCGGCAACAATGGTGTACACAGCAGGAAATAGTTTGTTCAAAAAACAGATCCGCCTTATTTAGTTATATCGTGCACATGATTTTGTCTGAAATGAGCAAGCAGACAGTCTGGTAAGAATAATGCCGAAGTTGTGCTGCAGGAAGATGTGTTCTTTGTGATCTCATTTAACGAGCAAGAACAAACTTGTGATACAACCCAATATCTCTACTTAGCTTTTAAGTACGTAATAGTTTTCTTTTTTCTTTCACTGTTTGTCCCGCTTCAACGCGTGGTCGGCCTTGTTATGACGGATTTGGCTGCGTCCAGTGTAAGCCATGAAAAAATGCGAACATTTTCAAATGTCTGTGAGTCCTGTAACTGAGGCGTAACGTGGGGACCAGCCCGGTATTCACCTAGCAGGATGTAGAAAACCGCCTAAAAACTATACCAACGCAGGCCAGAACACCGGCCCTCGTCGTTAATCCACCAGGCGGATTCCATCCGGGGTCGGCGTGCTTATCCCAGTCCAGGAAGCAGCGCATTAGCGCTCTCGGCTACCCTGGCGGGTTATTTTAAGTACGTAATAGTAGCAGAATATAATGCTTACTTTGACCATTTCAAACAATAAGATGCAAATAGCTCAAAAATCTCGGACCCCATCAAAACATTTTCCCCATAAGAAAGGTGTTGAAATTGTATCCCTACAATACTTATAGTAGTGATAAGAACAATGTAATTTTAATTCATTATAAAGTTCATATATAGCTAACGAAAGATATTACGTTTGATTTTCTGCTAAATAGTGTTTAGAGTGTCGTTTCTAAAGAAAGACATATGGTGCGTGTAGTTTTGTGGATTTTGCACAGATAGATCAATGCCCATAAGAGCAAGGCATGTTCGAAGCGCTGTCAGCTAGATAAGATCGTTTAAGGCGTTTAGATGTTATTAATCAACAAAACCGATTGCAGTGTCTTTTCGTCTTTTACCACAAATACGCTCCAGCACGCCATATTGTTTTTCCATAACCACCATGCTCTCTGAACTTGTGGGGTAGAGCAACGTTAGTATTTTATAACTTCCACAGTCTTTGCTCTGAGGAACCAGTATAAAAGGGACGCAATTAGATATGTTGGAATACTTCCTTCAACATTGCGCAGCGCAAATCATTTCCTATCATCAATTCTCGTTGCGTACTTCTGATTGCGACCTGACTCCACTACCGTCCGACCACGAATGACTCACAACTGCTCCCCTAACAGTGCGTTGCAAGACAGAAGAGGTGTCAAAGTAAAAGGCGTAATTTCCCTAGCTCCCTGGTTCAAGACTAGGTTGACAAACCTCAGGAAAAGACCATTTATTGTACTTACATGATTAAGATTTTGTAAAATTAAAATTTATTTTCTTTATAATACTAAAAAAAATTTGCTCGGCAAAACAAAATTTTTACATAGATGACATGAAAAACACCAATTAAATAGTTACTGTACGAACACCTTTACATAGGATGTAATCTATACGAGACTAGCCGCGCTTTAGGACGCCTTGTCACGGTTCGTGCGGCTCCCCACATCGGAGATTCGAGTCCTCCCTCGGGCATGGGTGTGTGAGTTAGTTTAAGGTAGATTAAGTAGTGTGTAAGCCTATTGACCGATGACCTCAGCAGTTTGGTCCCATAAAAACTTACCACTATTACTATACGACAGCCGGTCGCTGTGGCAGAGCGGTTCTAGGCGCTTCAGTCTGGAACCGCGCGACCGCTACGTCGCAGGTTCGAATTCTGCCTCGGGCATGGATGTGTGTGATGTCCTTAAGTTAGTTACATTTAAGCAATTCTAAGTTTTAGGGGACTGATGACCTCAGATGTTAAGTCCCATAGTGCTCAGAGCCGTTTGAACCATATTTGAACTATACGACACGCAGTGGAAGATATATCAAGTAACATACAAAACGTTGTGTTGTTAGATCACGAGTTTACTACGTAACCCTCCAGCAAATAGTGGCATTCTGACGCGTCTGTCCGTAGCATGCGTTTCGGAGTGCGCATAGAACATTTACAGATGATTTTCTTACTAGTTTAGGCAGTACTGTTTGTTAGTTTCAGATTTCACGATACGTACCGATAGGAGTATATCGCTACTGGTCAACTTCAATTACATATTCTGGCTGTCTTCTCTCCTATACTAAATCAATTCGTCAGTCTGTTGGAAGGGACAAGCCGTAAGCTGCACTTACGAAGATTCTAAGACTCTTTTTTCTTGGGCGGCGGAGTGGAACGGCAAGGAGCTGTCCTTCCCTGCCTCTCTCAAGGTACACTCTTGGACTGCTACTTTAACTGTTGGGAGATGTTCAGTTAACACGCCATGATTTTTATGATACAAGGATGACGAAAAGTGGAACACTGGAAAGCAATCTGGCCTCTTTTGCATCTTTCCTTTTTAAGAAACGTTTAACAGTCAGCGTTGATACACGAACAAATCGAGTAGCTGCGTCAATCACAATCCTCGATTAACTGAAGTTTATGGGATGATTGTACGGTCAATAAAGCCGTACTTAGTAATTCAACCTATGTAGTCCCGGGACAATCTTTAGACTGAGGAGAATTCGCGTATGGAAACCCCCCCACCGTCCCATGTTCAATCTTAGGTCTGCTATTGCTCCTCATGTACGTAAACCATCTTCCATGTAATATATAGCAAGCAGAATTAGTTCTTTTTCCAAATGAAACTAACATTGTAGTCAATCCATGCATACATACAGAAACAGAAATAATGGTAAAAATGTTTTTAAAAGTATCATTGATTGGTTTGCGAATGGTCTGACCACAATTTTAAAAACAAACAACACATTCAGTTTTGCACATCAAGGGGTACTACACCAGTGATAAGTGTAATACATGGCAAGGAAATAATAAATACGGTAGGAACTTCGAAATTCTTAGGTTTCCATATTCATGAGAAACTGCAAAAAGCACATTTTGGAACTCCTAAAAAACTTATTTCAGACACACTTGCACTTGAGCATCAGTGCAAACTTTGAGGAGAGACGAATCAGAAAGTCGTCATATTTTGAGTATTTTCATTCAATAACGTCGCAGGCCATAATGTTCTGGGTAACTCATCTTTAGGAAACAAAGTCTTCATTGCTCGTAAACGTGCTGTAAGAATAATATGTAGGCATTCAGACTGCTGTTTCACAGTATATTTATTCCCTCAAAAAGCTTATTGTAAGCAATCCACTGCAGAACAAAAGGAACTATGACGAACATAATTACAATACCAGAAGGAAAAGTGACTTTCATTACTCCACATCAAGGTTGACTTTAGCACGAAACTGGATGCACAACGCCGCAACTAAAATGTCTGATACCTTAATCCAGTGACATAAAATAGTTGATCGACAGCAATATAAAATTTGAAAACAAACTCCAAAAGTTTCTCCTTGACAACTTCTCTTATTTTGTATAAAAATTTCTATTATTGTGACGTGTAAAAGACGATGGGTGGGAACTACTGACTCACATTTACGTCTTTTATAATGAAAACTATTAAATAAAAAGTTATAAATTTTCATCATATATCCTTATTTGCAATTTAATTTGCCGTGCAAACGTAAAGTGACCCGTTCCACATCATTAAGATTTATCGTGTGAATGATCCATGAAACATGAAACTATGCAACTAACTAACAGTACGACCATAAATTCATCCTTTCTGCAATTCTGTTGCGTCTCCAATTACATGCGCACTCCGAAACGCATGCTATTGACAGACGCGTCAGAATGCCACTATTTGCTGGAGGGTTACGTAGTAAACTCGTGATCTAACAACACAACGTTTTGTATGTTACTTGATATATCTTCCACTGCGTGTAGTTCAAAAATGGATTGGTTTCACTTAGTCTATTGGTAAAAACAATACATCACATCACTGCCATAACATACGTCAGAGGTTGAAGGTCACATGACAGCCTGGTGGCATTTCTACACCATCTGAAGCGCTATAATTCGGATCAGATGGTGATAGGTAAAATTTTGTCCACTGAGCCTAAGTTGTTATTTGTCCATAGTGCGACAAAACTCTAATTTTACCTATATTTATAATAAATAATTAAATAAAATTCAGCCAAGTGCGGCTCACGTAGGGGCCGTTTGTAGGTTGGCATCGTATAATAGGGATAGTGGCGTCTCGTTTTCTTCTCGTGTTTACTCGCACCTCTATATTTGCTCGTGCTGTCTGTCTATGAGTGGCAGCAGCAGCGTTTATCGATATCTAATACCGTGGTACTATTTTCTGGGTCGAGTGTGTCGGCAGTTCCGTTGGGATGGAACAGCAGTGAGGTCCGACAGCACGAGGACATGCCGGGATGGCTGGCGGCAAGCAGGCACTGCCGGATCGAGGGGCTGTAGTTGGGAGGGCGACAACCTCGTTGTCCACCGGACCCAGGACGTTTGAGTTGAGTGAAAATTAACCCAGCAGTAAAACCTCCACTATTTTGAGATCACACCGTTTGTTCACGCGTTTCTGCTTGCAAGATCACTGAGACAAAGAGCAACGAGTGGGGTGTTTGGACTTGGCGAGATTAGTCAGCCGTCCTCCACGTCTTATTATCAATCATTGATTTCCTTGTGTTTATTGGTGAAGTTCAACCAGTGTATTTTTCTGCCTAGTGGCCTCTAGCGCCCATGTTACCTCCCATGGAGGTTAGCGTATTTTCGCAAAGTGTACCTTTCCTCGCCTTGCCGCTGCTGTCCGGTAAGGTGTGTAGTTCGACAGCCTCATTGATTGTGGTCCGGATATGTTGTTTCTTTAGGACTACTTTGGTCCTAGTGGTTCCTTCTGCCATTGGATGTTCCAAACACCGGATTCTGAAGATGCAGTGCTATCCACTGCTTCTGCCTTGCCTGGGTTATTCCATTGTTGTATTGGTTATCAGACGTTAGGTAGATTTTGCAACAATGTTGGCCTGCATTTAAACTGTCACTAGTTTGGTTGCTTAAGTGAATGCAACTCTTGGCTGCCTGTCTCATGGGTTACGAAGTTCAGCGACTTTCCCAGGCCGATTCTTGGAGCACTGTCTGAGGCCTACTTCTCTCTTGATTTGATCAGATTGTGATTCTTATCAGTAAAGCCTTCTGCCATGAATGCAATTTGTCTTAATAATTATTATGATATATTGTCTCTGACAATGGTTGTCCCTTTTTTTATATTTTAGTAAGAATTTGCTATCTGGGCCTTCAGCTGTCAAATTGTTTTCAGTAATTACTATTGGGCCTTCAGCCAACAAATAATTTGAATTTCTTGTCAGTAAGGCCTTCAGCCGAGAATGCAGTTTGTCTAGAATTTTAATTAGATACTGTCTCTTAATATGATTGTTTTTTATAATATTGTAATAAGAATTTGCTATCTAGGCCTTCAGCCGTCAAGTTGTTTTTTGAGTTATTACTATTGCGGCCTTCAGCTGACAAATATTTTGAATTTCTGGTCAATAAGGCCTTCAGCCGTGACTGCAATTTGTCTAAAGAATTTTTAATTGGATATTGTCTTAACAGTCAAATTTGATAATTGTTCCTTATTGTCAACCTTACATGCAATTGGTTCGAAATAAAGTATACATGACTAAAAAAAAAACTGAGCAACGAACGGTAGCTCAGCAAGGCCCCGTCCGCACCGAAATCTTCCTTTCCCTAAGCCCCACGTTTCAAAAATTTTATAATTTTTGCTAGCATTTGTTGATCCATTTGGCTGTTTATTTACTTTTTTGCTAATGACCCAGAATTCAAAGGCACTTTTAGATTATGGTTTGTCGCTGAGATAGTAACAAACGAAGAAAGAATTCCAAAAACGAGTCACATGACAGAACATTTTAAAACATTACGCAGTAAGCCCATCCTTTGGTTACGCAAGCTTTCATTCCTAATCTTTTTAATCCGGAGACATTCAGTTCGATAAATAACTTCCAAGAATACGTTCAAACAAGAGAGCATATGTCATTCTCTGCTTTCACAAAATATCTCCTCTCTTCCGGACTCTCAAGCCTTACGTAATCGGTAAGTATGCGCCCCAGTTAGTGGCCCATCGGAGAAGCATCCGATTCTTCCTCTGCCGATGTAACTGTTTCTGCCCACATTGCCGCTGGCCGCAGAACACATACAGCAAGCGGCCTCGGAAGACGGGGCAGCGGGGGCCGTACTCTGCCTTGGCTGGGTGCTCGAACCAAACCAGAGAACTGAGAACTGTAGACAAACACCCGGCCCGCCCGCCGATCCCGTCGGCTAACTTTATAACGGACTCGCCAACATCAGAACTTCGGCAGACTTTGCCTCCTCGCTAAGTATGATATTCCCGTCCCTCTAAATGAATATAAGGCCTCCAACGTCCTACCTGAGAACCGCCTCGTTTCTCCCTGACGCTCTCATATTTCCTCTTCCCTTTCTGCTTCTCCCCTTCTTTTTCTCTCTCTCTCTCTCTCTCTCTCTCTCTCCCTCTCTCTCTCTCTCTCTCTCTCTCTCTCTGTCCGCTGCGACCTCTGTGTTCTCAATTTCTCTGCTGGGAGAAGCGCAAAGCAGAGACAGATTTCGCGGAAGACCAGAGGAAAATTAAGGCTACGCCGTGAGTTCTTGATTTCCTGTCACTGGGGTGGAATACACGTTTCGACGGCGTATTATTATTCCAGTCGGTACACTTTGTGCAGTATAGTTTGCATATTAGAATCTGCGGCAGCAGTCAAGGCTCAAAGGTGATCTCGCGTACATCTACATCTGCATTCGCCACGTGACTGTCGCGTGTTGGTATAGGATAATCCTGAGAGTTTGTAGAGATGATGCAGAAGCAAAGTTTTACAAAACAGCGTCTAAGAAATAGTCTTTGCTTGCACTGTGAAGACCAGGTCGTACCGTTTTCTATGTTCGCCACATTTATTGAATGCTTCATCTAATGGTTGTTTTTCCGACTTTACAGCATTTTTGTTGTTCATTGAGCAGCTCAAACAAACATGTGAGCTTTCGCTCCGACCCTTCTTTTATAAGATCGAGATCTCCGTTTAATCAAATATCTCAGACAGTAAGGTTTTTTGCGCTATCATGACTCCACCATAACATAATGTCCGTAGTCCTACAGTGACCGTAGTGTTTTCTTTCGGTACGACACACTGAATACATTCTGTCTGCGCTGCTATTTCACGTTATCTTGCTGACATATCTCCCTCTTATTTCTCGACTATCTTATTAGGCATGTCCCAAATTTCTCATTCTCTCCGTGTTTTAAACTACTACGTCAGTTTTAAATTTCTATTCGCTATTGTAAATCTACACGGTTCATTACTTGTGTCACCGCTGACCGAAATCGACAGTCTGTGGATTTTTATCTGTGATATTTTAATGCGAATAAAATGGAAAAGCTTCTTAAGACATTATTAGTTTCTAAGAAATCCATTTACTACGAAACTGTGCGTTCACCACTGCACCAGTCCGCTTCTGTGATGAGATGGGAGTAGTGGGACAGTGATGATGGAGATGTGATATTAATTATAACAATAGGTAATTAGCAGGATATTATAAATCGGACAAGGAGAGTAATACGCTGGCAATATCCACAAGGGGTCTTCCGTTTATTGGCAACTTTTCATTCAAGATAGGCAGAATCAAACAACAAATTTCACGTTGAAGTTTCTAGCGTCGACCAGCTAAGATTGGATTTTTTGCTAAGGAAATCTGGAGTATATATAAAATAACACAGGAATGCGGAATAGTTTACGTACTACACATCATACGTGTCTTGGAAGAACCTTGGATTGAACAGCAACGCAGCACTTGCTGAACTGTGTATATCCTCTGGACATAAAATACGGTAAAACAACAATTTTGACTAATGTTAATTCATTTTGGGCTATCAATTTAGTCCGTAGAGATTTGTGTGGTAGAAAATCCTTTATTAGGGACAGCGGCTATCAATTGGGTAAATCACAGAATCCCACTGACTCCACGATTTGATCTCAGGAAGACATCAGACTGCGATGAAAGCGACGGTGAACGGCAACCTGTCGGATATCTCAGATTAGCATATCATCCTTCGTGGTGGTTGCCAGCTGGCGGTGTGGTCAGTCCTGCAATTACGATCATGACACATGCGCGACACGCAAACAGCATGCTAATAAATTTCTTGACGTGCGTGGGTGATGCCGCTCTTCAACTTCTCACCTGTAGCTGTTTGGCAGGTATCCAGATAAAAAAATCGTGAGCAGTATTAAACGACGACCATTTGCAATCCTGTAACATCATACGAGGGTTGTCCAGAAAGTAAGTTCCGATCGGTCGTGAAATGGAAACCAGTGGTAAAATCTGGTAAAGTTTTGCACAGGTGTGTTCGGCAGTGTCTGTAGTACGCCCGTCGATCGTGTCGCGTAGCTCTTTTCGGTTTTGAGTGAACAGTGAGCACGTAAAGATGCGTAGGGAATAGCGTCTTCCGCCAAGTATGAGGGCCTGGTTAGAGATTTCGCCTATGTCATGCAGCCCACAAAACACAAATGTCGAGCAGTTCCTTCTTCATATTAATTCTCGGCCGCACACTGCAGGGGCAATGAAGACGCTCCTGCAGCGTTTCCGATGTGAAGTGTTTAATCACCCACAATACGGTCCGTAACTGGCTCCCCATGAGTCTCATCTGTGCTCACAAGAACCGCTGGCTATGAAGACACAATTTTTCCACAGACAACGAGTTGCAGACCAGTGCAGATAACTGGTCGAAAGCACAGGCGGCTGCTTTCTATGACGATGATATTAAAAACAGTACTACAAAACTCGAAGTTGGAGCGGTGACTATGTAGAGATGTAGGTGGAAGGTGTACTTAACTGTTGCAAATAAAACGCTTCTGGTTTTCACTGTGGTTTTCATTTCGCGACCGATCGGAATTAACTTTCTGGACAACCCTCGTATAATAATCAGTTTGCTGGGAAAATTTTTCAAGTTGCACAATATGATATGCATTGGTCGGCAGATGAATGACCCATGTGTAACGTAACTAACTCGAAAAACTGTCCACAAACCTGGGCTAAGACGATGCGGTGTTCGTGCTCTTGCATGAGCATGAAATTATTTTCGTGCTATTGCCGTTGTTCAAGCGACCACTCAGAACTCCAAAGTCTGAACCATTCACTTATAACCTCATTACTTCAGAATCATTTGAAAATGAAAAGGTGCAATTACGCATGTTCACATATTATTGTCGAACAGTCATTGCTCATTTCTTAATTTCAGTTGGATTCAAGAGCTTTAAACGTTACATGTAACAATAACAGAAATACAAGTATCCGTGCTAATCCTACAAAAATTAATAACTTCATAAACAATTTCACAGTTGAGTTATTTAGCTATAGTACTAGACACTTGAATATTTAATGCAGTTTGTTACTCGTAGACACAAGCGCTGCACCAACTGAAAATAATTATATAAATCATACTTACGAGCAACAGAATTAGAGATGCACTGAAGAGCCAAAGAAACTGGTAGAACTGTCTAATATCGTGTAAAGCCTCCGCGAGCACACAGAAGTACCGCAACACGACGTGGCATGGACTTGACTAAAGTATGAAGAGGGAACTGACACCATGATTCCTGCAGGGTTGTCCATAGATCCGTAAGAGTACGAGGGATGGAGATCTCTCCTGGACAGCACGTTGCCGGGCATCCAAGATACGCTCAATAATGCCCATGTGTGGAGGGTCTGGTGGCTAGCGGAAGCGTTTAAACTCAGAATAGCGTTCGTGAAGCCACTCTGTAGCAATTCTGGACATGTGGGGTGTCGCAGTGTCCTGCTGCAATTGCCCAAGTCCGTCGCAATGCACAATGGACATGAGTGGTTCCAGGTGATCAGACAAGATGCTTACGTACGTGTCACCTGTCAGAGTCGTATCTAGATGTATCAAGGGTCCGATATCACTCCAACTGCACTCGCTCACACCATTACGGAGGCTCCCCGACCTTGAACAGTCCCCTACTGTCGTGCAGGATTGAAGGATGTCTCCATACCCGTACACATCAACCCGCTCGATACAATTTGAAACGAGACTCGTCAGACCAGATAACATGTTTCCAGCAGCCGGTTGTCGAATGACGGTGTTGACGGGTCCAGGCGAGGCGTAAAGCTTTATGGCATGCAGTCATTAAGGGAGCACGAGTGGGTCTTTGGCTCCGAAAGCCCATATCGGTGATGTGTCGTTCAATGGCTCGCACGCTGACACTTGTTAATGGTCCAGCATTGAAATCTGCCGCAATTTTCGGAAGGGTTGCACTTCTGTCACGTTGAACGATACTTTTCAGTCATCTTTGGTCCCGTTCTTGCACGATCGTTTTCCGACCTCAGCCAGGTCAGAGACTAGATGTTTTACCAGAACCCTAATATACACGGTACGCTCGTCAAATGGTCGTACGGGAAAATCCCCCACTTCATCGCTTCCTCGGAGATGTTGTGTCCCATCGCTTGTTCGCCGCCTTTAACTCTACGTCCAAACTCACTTGAATCTTGATAACTTGCCACTGTAGCAACAGTAAGCGAGCTAACAACTGCGCCGGGCACTTGTTGTCTTATATCGGTGTTGCCGAAGGCAGCGCCGTGTTCTGCCTATATACATGTCTCTGTAGTTGAATAGACATGCCTATAGGAGTTTCTTTGGCTCTTCAGTGTATACATTGCAACGGCAAGGTACCGTAGCTCTATAGACCTGTCCTCAATGATAGTGAAACACATTGTGGAGCCATAACATTATGGCTACAGCTCACCCCGAGAACGAAGGCCGCTTGCTAGCGTCGCGGGCACATGACGCGCTAAGGAAAATACAAAATCAGAGCAGAGACGAAGAGGAGTCATTCTAGGAGCGAAACGGTGATCATTAGAAAAAGACTGAATAACCAACAAAAGTGAACATTCTACGCCCGCATCTCGTGGTCGTGCGGTAGCGTTCTCGCTTCCCACGCCCGGGTTCCCGGGTTCGATTCCCGGCGGGGTCAGGGATTTTCTCTGCCTCGTGATGGCTGGGTGTTGTGTGCTGTCCTTAGGTTAGTTAGGTTTAATTAGTTCTAAGTTCTAGGCGACTGATGACCTCAGCAGTTGAGTCGCATAGTGCTCAGAGCCATTTTCTGAACATTCTACGAGTCGAGGCGTAGAACGTCAGAAGTTCGACGCGGTAGGAAAGCCAGAATATCTAAATAGCGAAATGCTAATGCTTAATCTATAGTGGGGGTCAGTGAAGCAAGATGAAAAAAAAGAAAACAAGGATATTTGGTCAGACGAATATGGGTTAATATCAACAGGAGCAGAAAATAGTATAATAGGTGAAGAATTCGTTGTGACAATGAAGGTAGGGAATAGAGCAACTTATTATGAACATTTCAGTGTTAGGGGTGTCCTCATCGACAAGAAACCATCATCGAAAACGACGGTTTAGGCATACTGGCCGATGTCGAAAGCAAAAGATGAAGAAACAGAGAATGAATATGATGTTATTGAACTAGCAATTCAACGTGTAAAGGAAGATGAAAAAACTAATACTCATAGGAACGCCGTTTAGGGAAGGAATAGAGGATAGGGTAACGGGATAATACGGCCTAGCCATTAAGAGGAGAAAGACGAGTTCTGTAACAAATTTCAGATGGTAATAGCGAATACTCTGTTCGAGAATCTCAAGAGAAGGAGGTATATTTGGAAAAGAAAATTCAGCTGGATCACATCATGGTCAAACAGAGATGCCGAAAACAGATATTGGATTTTAAGTCGTACACAGCATCAGATACAAATGGTTCAAATGCCTCTGAGCACTATGCGACTTAACTTCTGAAGTCATCAGTCGCCTAGAACTTAGAACTAATTAAACCTAACTAACCTAAGGACATCACACACATCCATGCCCGAGGCAGGATTCGAACCTGCGACCGTGGCGGTCGCTCGGTTCCAGACTGTAGCGTCTAGAACCGCACGGTCACTCCGGCCGGCGCAGCAGATACAGTCGCATGTCGTAATTTACTAGTAATGAAGAGTACACTGAGGTTTAAGAGAATCCTACGGAAGAATCAGTGTGGGAGGAATGAGATACTGTAGTATTGAGGAATAATGAATGATACGCGTTCGAAGTTCACTAAAGGTGTGGATACGGTGACAAGGAATATCACAGCAGACAGTTCAGTTGAAGATGAATGGACAGGTCTGAAAAGGTCAATCACAGCTGTTGGAAAAACAAACGCAGATAGTAGGAAGGTAGAAAGAAACCTTGGATAACATAAGAATACTTCAAGCGGTCGACTAAAGAAAGAGGTATAAGAAAGTTCAGGAAAATACAGGAATACACCAATTAAAATCACTTAGAAATGAAAGAAACAGAAAAGGCAGGGTAGCCAAGGCGAAATAGCTGCAGGAACAATGTGAAGAATTCGAAAAAGAAAAGACTGTTGGGGGTAATGACTCAGTGTACAGAAACGTTTCATCGATAAAATTAAAATCAGGTATGGCAACTTTAAGAGTGCAATGGGAATTCAGATGTTAACCGTAGAGGCAGAGAGAGAGAGAGAGAGAGAGAGAGAGAGAGCAGATAAGTGGAAACACTACACTGAAGGCCTCTATGAGGGAATTGTCTGATGGCGTGATAGAATAAGTTGGTGTCGATATGACAGTGTTATAGTCGGAATTGATAGACGCTTTGGAAGACGCGGGATTAAATAAGGCAATTGGATAATATTCTATTTGAATTTCTAAACTTTTTGCGGGAAGTGGCAACGAAAGAACTATTTAGGTTAGTTTGTAGAATCTATGAGGCCGGTGACATACCATCAAACTTGGGGAATAACATCATCCACGCAATTCCGAAGGTAGTGACAGCAGATAATTGCGACAACGATGCTACACTCGGCTTAACAACACATGCATCCAAGTTGCTGACATCATACACAGAAGAACGGAAAATAAAACTGAAGATCTGTTAAATGATATGGGATAAGAATAAACCGCAGAAACATGAAAGTAATGAGAAGTAGTAGAAATGAAACTGGTGAGGAGCTTAACATCAAAATTGTATTACGAAGTAGACGAAATTAAGGAATTCTGCTACCTTGGAAGCAAAATAACACGTGACGGATGAAGCAAGAAGGCATAAGAAGCAGACTAGTGCACACAAAGAAGACATTTCTTGCCAGAAGAAGTATGCCAGTGCGATTCTTAGGCCTTAATTTGAGGTATAAATTTCTGAATGTAATTTTGTGGTAGTGAATTAGGGACTGTGGGAAAACCAGAAGTGAATCGGTGAATTTTAGATGTGATGCTACAGACGAATGTTGAAAGTTAAGTGGACTCATAAAGTAACGAGGTTCTTCGCAGGATGAGCGAAGAAAGAACACTCGAAAAAAATTGATGAGAAGATGGGATAGTATGACTGAAGTCTTAACACATCAGAAAAAATATTCCATGGCACTAGAGGGAGCTGTAAAGGGTAGAAACTGTAGAGAAAGGCAGTAATAGTAATACATCCAGCAAGTAATTAGAGACACAGAGTGCTATTGCGAGACGAAGAAGCGAAGAAGTTGGCACGGGAGAGTGGTCCATAGCTGACTGCGGCCGGCCGCGGTGGACGAGCGGTTCTAGGCGATTCAGTCCGGAACTGCCCGACTGCTACGGTCGCAGGTTCGAATCCTGCCTCGGGCATTGATGTGTGTGATGTCCTTAGCTTAGTTAGGTTTAAGTAGTTCTAAGTTCTAGGGAACTGATGACCTGAGATGTTAAGTCCCATAGCGCTCAGAGCCATTTGGACCATTTGAACCATCATTCAGGCATACTGCTGCATGCACCAAGCCACGAACATAAATCAGTGGGTTTAATATTGAGCTATGGGACACATTTACCTGGGCTCTCATGAGACCTTGGGTAGTTATTGAAGGAACCGTAACTACTGTAGACTACCTAAACGTCGTCGCGGACCTCAAGCATCTCTTCATGCTTGATGCTTGCCTGACAGCAGTGGCATCTTCCATCATGTAACAGTCCACACTACAGGGACAGAATCGTGATACTGTGATTTGAAACGTATGGCAGTGAGCTCACGTTGATGTGTTGCCCGCCAACGACCTCATCGAACCTGATGGAGCACATAGGGATCGCTATCAGGCACCAGCTACGCGCCCACAAACTACCAGCCAGTAATATACACCACAGCGCCAATGAAACGGGTGCAGGATGCGTATTCAAATAGAGAGATACGTAAACAGACAGAATGCGGCACTTCGGGCGGCAACGCCTATATAAGATAAAACGTGTCTGGCGCAGTTGTAGGATCGGTAACTGATGCTACAAAGTTGAGTTTCAAAGTGGTGTTATATTCAACGCACGAGCGATGGGACACGACGAGGTAACGTCGAAGTGGGGATTTCCCGTACGACCATTTGACGAGTGTACCGTGTATACCAGAGATCCAGTAAAATATCAAATCTCCGATATCGTTGCGGGCGGAAAAAGATCCTGCAAGAACGGGACCAACAACGACTGAAGAGAATCGTTCAACGTGACAGAAGTGCAACTCTTCCGAAAATTGCTGCAGATTTCAACGGTGGGCTATCACCAAGTGTCAACGTGCGAACTGTTCAACGAAACATCATCGATGTGGGCTTTCGGAGCCGAAGACCCACTCGTTTACTCTTGATGACTTCACGCCACAAAGCTTTACGCTTGCGGGCCCGTCAACACAGACATTGGACTGTTGATGATAGGTAAAGTGTTGCCTGGTCGAACGAGTCTCGTTTCAAATTTTATCGAGGAGATGGAAATGTACGCATATGGAGACAACGTCATGAGTCCATGGACCCTGCTTGTCAGCAGGGGCTGTTCAAGCTGATGGAGGCTCTGTAATGGTGTGGGGCATGTGCAGTTGGGATGGTATGTGACCCCTCATGCGTCTAGATACGACCCTGACAATGACAGGTACGTAAGCATCCTGTCTGATCACTTGCAGCCATTCATGTCCACTGTGCATTCCGACGGACCTAGGCAATTCCAGCAGGACAATGCGATACCTCACACGTCCAGAATTGCTGCAGAGAGGCTTGAGGAACACTCTTCTGAGTTTAAACACTTTCGTGGGCCACCCAAGTCCATAGACAACATTATTGAGCATATCTGGGATGCCTTGCAACGTGTTGTTCAGAAGAGATCTCCAGTCTCTCGTACTCTTACGGATTTATGGACATCCCAGCAGGATTCATGGTATCAGTTCCCTGCAACACTACTTCAGACAATAGTCGAGTCTATGCCACGTCGTGCTGCAGCACTTTTGTGTGCTCGCCGGAGCCCTTCACTATATCAGGCAGGTGTACCAGTTTCTTTGGCTCTTCAGTGTTTTATCGTGACATGGAATACACATCTGGTGCTACATGCCTCCAGGAAACTTCCAAGGACAAGTGAAATCCCTCCAGCGCAGAGTATTTCTTTCCGCGCGGAATTTTTTTTCCTCGCGCCCTACGTCCCCAACTATTTGCTGAATGTATTCCAGGCTCTGTCTTTCCCTACACTTTTCACCCTTTGCAGTGCCCTTTATTATATTATAAGTTATTCCTTGAAGTCCTTACAAATATCGTAACATCCTGTAATTTCTTCCCGTCAGTGTTTTGCATATATGCCTTTTCTCGCGGATTCTGCGGAGAAACTCCTCATTCCTTACTTAAACAATCGATCTAATTTTCAACATTCTTCTATATCATCAAATTCCAAATGTTTAGATTCTCTTCTGTTCCGATTATCCCATACTCCACGTTTCACTACCATCCAATGGTGTTCTCCAAACGTACATACTCAGAAACATCTTCCTCAAATTAAGACATGTATGATACTAGTAGACTTCCATCGTGTCAGTGCTAGTCTGCTTTTTATGTCCTTGTTTCGTCCGTCATGGGTTTTTCTGCTTCGAAGGAATCAGATTCCCTTTACTTCGTCTACGTCATGACCACAAATTTTAATGTTAAGCTTCTCGATATTCTCATTTCTGCTACTTCTCATCACTTTTGTCTTTTCCCCTTTTGTTGTCACTCCATGTTCTATGCTCATCACACTGTTCATTCCATCAAACAGATCTTGCTATTCTTCTTCGCCGTCACAAAGGATAGCAATTTCATCAGAGAATCGTATCATTGATTTCTTTCACCATGAATTTTAATTACGCCCCAAAGTCTTTCTTTCATTTCCATCATTTCTTCTCCGACGTAAATACTGAATATTAGGAGTAAAGCACTATATCCTAGCCTTACACCCTTTTTAATCCGAGGACTTCGTTCCTGGTCTTCTAATCTCAGAGTTCTATCATGTTTCTTGCACATATTCTATATTATTTATTCTTCCGAATAGCTTACTTGTATTTGTCTCAGAATTTTGAATACCTTACAGAATTTTACAATGTCAAACGCCTTTTCCAATTCCACAAATCCTATGAGTGTGTCTCCTTTTCTTCAGTCTCACTTTCATTATCAAGCGCACAGTCAGAATTACCCCTCTGGTGCCTTTATCTTCCCTAAAGGCTAACTGAAAATCATGTAACAGATCCTCAGCTTTCTTTTACATTCTTCTGCATATTTTTCTTGACAGCAACTTGGATGCGTGAACTGTTAAGCGGATTTTTCGATAGTTCTCTCACCTATCTCTCCTTGCAGTCTCCTGCATTGCCTGGATGATATTTTTTCGAAAGTCTGATGGTACGTCGCTATTATTATAGTTTCCACATACCAACCTGAATAGTCGTTTTGTTGCCACTTACCACAATGATTTTATAAATTCCGATTGAATGTTACTATCCCTTCTGCCTTGTTTGATCTTACGTCCTCCAAAGATCTTTTAAATTCTGACTCAAATACATGATCCCGTATCTCTTTCCTGTCGACTCCTGTTTCTTCTTCTTCTATCAATCAGACATTTATTGTCCCTTATAGACGCCCTCAACGTATTTTTTCCAACTATCCACTCTCCCGTCTGCATTTAACAGTGGAATGCAGGGAAATTCCCACTGCGCTCTTAATATTACCACATTTGTTTTGATTTTTCTGTATAATGAGACACTCCTTCCAACAACCGCTTCTTTTTCGATTTTTTTCGCATTTTTCATGCAGCCATTTTGCCTTAGATTCCCTGAACTTCCTGTTTATTTCGTTCTTAAGCGGTTTTTATTTTTGTACTCACGAATTTCTTTGAAAATTTTTGTACTTCTTTCTTTCATCGATGAGCTGAAGTATTTCTTCTGTTAGCAATGGTTTCTTCGCAGTTACCTTCTTTGTACCTATGATTTTCTTTCCAGCTTCTGAGTGCCCTTTTTGGAGATGGACAACCCTGTTCAACTGAATTCCTGCTTAGATTTTTCTTATCGCAGTTTTTATAACATTAGAGGCGTATCTCTTCATCCCTTAGTATTTCGGTATCCCATTTCTTTGTGTATTGATTTTTCCTAACTATTCTTTTAAATTTCAGTCCGCTCCTCACTACTAAATTGTGATCTAAGTCTATATCCTTTCCTAGGTACGCCTTATAATCCTGTATCTTCACCTGACCAGGATGTAATCTAAAATTCTCCGGTTACTCCCGGTCTTTTCCAAGTAAACCTCTTCGTCTTGTGATTCTCGAACAGATTAGTCGCTATTACCAGCTGAAATTTATTGCAGAACTCAATTACTCTTTCTCCTCTCTCGCTCCTTCTACCAATCCATATTCTCCCCTAACCCTTTCTTCTATTCCTTCCCCTACAATTGTCTTCCAGTCATCCATGACAGATTTTCGTCTCTCTTTACATACTGAGTTACCCATTCAATATCCCCATGTACTTCCTCTACATCTTCATCTTCAGCTTGTGACGTCAGCATGTATACTTGAACTATTGTTGTCGGCGTTGGTTTTCTGTCGATTCTGACGAGAACGACCTATCACTGAGCTGTTCACGGTAATACATTCTCTGCCCTACCTTCCTATTCATAATGAATCCTACTCTCATTGCATAATTTTCTGCTGCTGTTGATATTGCCTTATACTTACGTCACCAAAACTTCTTGTCTTCATTCCATTTCACTTCACTTGTCCCACTATATCTAGACTGGGCCTTAGCATTTCCCTTTTCCGATTTTCTAGTTTCTCCACCACTTTGAAAGTTCTGGCATTCACGTTGAGATTCATGGAACTTTTTCCTTTCGTTGGTTATTTATTCTTTTCCCCATGGTCACCTGCTCATTATCAGTCATTTCCTGAAGGATCGAATGGGGGACTAGTCCGAAATTGCCGAGCGAGGTGGCGCAGTGGTTAGCACACTGGACTCTCATTCGGGAGGACGACGGTTCAATCCCGTCTCCGGCCATCCTGATTTAGGTTTTCCGTGATTTCCCTAAATCGCTTCAGGCAAATGCCGGATGGTTCCTTTGAAAGGGTACGGCCAATTTCCTTCCCCAAAATCGCTTCAGGCAAATGCCGGGATGGTTCCTTTGAAAGGGCACGGCCAATTTCCTTCCCCATCCTTCCCTCACCCGAGCTTGTGCTCCGTCTCTAATGACCTCGTTGTCGACGGGACGTTAAAACACTAATCTTCCGAAATCTTTTGTCAGTGGAGAAATTATTGCGATACTGTTTTAATTACAGGTCACTTGTCCTGTGGATACGCATTATGTGTCTTTTTAATGCAGCGGTTTCCATTGCCCTCGGCATCGTTATGTCGTTGACTGTTAATGAACTGTCCGCCTCTTAAGAGCACTTTCTCAACTCAAGTACAAGAGATTGCCCTGAACCTGTGTCCACTCTCTGTCAAGCCCGTTGTCAGAATGAGGGTTACTTCTCATGCTAGAAGTATTCGGAACACATTGCTGATGACTTTATTCAAAATATAAACAGTGGCGTGGTTTGAACCCGGAAACGAAGACGATTTGCTCACTAGTCAAAGACGCTATTCCTAGACCGCGGATGCTATGCTCTTGAAATTCAATTTAAACGTTTTAAGTTATTATTGGTGCAAATTTATTATATTATTAAAACTTCAAGCACAAAATTTCTATATATGCCAAGAAATGGTGTATTACCTAGTCTGTCCAGTGCAAAATATCTTGAAGATCATATGTCGACCATATTGACGAATATATGTCGATCAGCATGCTAATAGGTGGTCGCAGCATAGTCGTCGTTGGGATGCGAACACTATCTTGGCGTCCCTGCTTTATTCATCACCACACAAACAACGCTAAAATTTTAACTAGCTTAGTGATGCACCGTGTGCCCAGCCTTCGACGACCTCCTTATGCCAACCAGCACGAATTCCGGAAACATCAGTCATGCAAATCTAACATGCGCTTTTCTCTGACGACATCTTGAAAGCCATGGATCAAAGCAATCTGGTGAGTAAAGACTTCCAGACTTCGAAACCCCTTGACACTGCACTACAACAACGCGTGTTGACGAAAGTGCAAACAAATGGTGTAGCATACGTAATTTGTTATTTAACTGAAACTTTCTTCGTTGGGATGACAAAGCATGTTATCTTGGAAGGAGAGTCATCGACAAATATTTAAATAACTTCGGCTGTGTCTCAAGGAAGTGTGCTAGGGGTCTTACTGTTCACGTTGCATAGTAGTGAAATAGAAGACAATGTTAAGAGTAGTTTGTGACTGTTTTGCGAATACTGCATTTGCGATGAAGTAGTATCTGAAAAAATCTCCACAAATATCCTGCCAGAATATGATAAAATTTCGTAGACATACAAATACCTTTAAAAATTTTTTCTCCGCTCCATTCTCCACTCCAGTGGTAAGAAACACTAGAACGACGTATAAAATGGTTCAAATGGCTCTGAGCACTATGGGACTTAACATCGGAGGTCATTAGTCCTCTAGAACGTACAACTACTTAAACCTAACCAACCTAAGGACATCACACACATCCATGCCCGGAACAGAATTCGAACCTGCAACCGTAGCGGTCGCGCGGTTCCAGACTGAAGCGCCTATAACCACTCTGCCACTCCGACCGGCAGAACGACGTATAATGGAAGTTTTCTCTGCCATGTACTTCACAGTGTTTTGCAGGGTACAGACGTAACTGCGTTCAAACGATGTACGTACGATTTCAGTCATACAGACATGCCATCTTATAATCATACCCTTTTGGCGAGTTCAGCTGTCTTTATATCTGGTGGTATCACTTCACTGTATCGACCCACTGATCACAGTTACTATTTCTGCTTCGAAGAACTCTCAACTATAGGGCAGGTCTTGTGGAGCATAAAAAGTTCGCTCACAGGTGGACACTGACGTGCAACGAAGCTCCACAAAAGCCCCTGTAGAGTCGATGCATGAACTTCTAACATGCAGTTGCAGCAACCCCAGAGAAGTTCTAGTTCAAAGTTACTCCGAAAGCTATATTTTGCAAGATTTTTTTTTCCTTTTACCGTACACTGTAGCTCAGGTTACAAGTAAGTTTTTAGGTCAACATGTTTTTTTACATAACTGACCGATAATAGAAGATTTTTTGCTGTAACACAGCTTCCCCAAATTAAACTGTTCACATACACACACGCACTATCTGTTCTACATCTTCCTGGTCTAAGGGATTTTGTTTCACAAAGACAGCCATCATGTCTTTGAAGTGTGTTACGGTTTGGTAATCTCCGCACCGTTGATCATTCTGCATACAGCACCTGCCTGCTAGCCTGTTGTATCCTGCATCCCCATAAATGAAATGCACGTCAGCTAACTCGGTTAGAGTGTAACCAGTTGTCAAACACCACTAAACGTCATTTGAAACTTAAATGTTAACATATCACAACACAAACAATAATAACAGATAACATGTTATGACCGCCAAAAGAACTGTATTGGACAGACGGGTCGAACATTTAAACTCGCTTCAGCGAATATATTCTTATACAGAGTGAAAGTGCACTTGGTATACATTTATCAACACACCATCATGGAGTCATTAGTATTGACAATAGTATGGAGATATTACACACTGCACACAAGGAGAGGTATCTTGACGTGCTTGAAGAACTTTAAATTTAAGCTGCCAAAAGAAAGAACCTACCACGAATATTAAAGAGCAGAATGAATTTCCCGTAAAGTTTACTTCAATATGGAAATTCTTCCAATCCATATGTGGCATACAGCAAACCAGTGCTTAATAGTCTTGATTAAAAACAGCCTTGGTTGCAATTTTAGTTTTTTATTTTGCAACGACGCGTTTCGCCTTATTTAGGCATCTTTTCTAGATGGACGCGAGAGACACCAAGATCTGCATAACGCGTTCCCGTTCACAGGAGCGAGTAACAGAATAAGATGGGGGCATATTTATGATGACGTCCTAAGGTAGGTGTTTATAGTCTGATGTTCTTCCTAGTCCCGCGAACATGAATGTCTTCCTCATGTTAGCTGGCCGTCATGGAAAGCGGTCGGCGCGGACTGCAGCCCGTGACATGCAAAAAGACACCACTGCAACGCCCGTCAGTCAGCCTGATTTGGTAGGTGGCGCACTCTAGCGGCCATTCATTTCTCAAAGTGTTACCATTTAACACCGTCGTTAATTTGTTTTAGTCGTTGACTTAAAAGTAGTAGCCTGATTATTCTGTATCTAGGCTCCTTTTTCTTCGATGTTTCAATGAGTATTTCGCAACTACTTCACAGTATCTTCCCACTTTTCAACTTACTGCAAGAGTCCCAAGATCTAGGGATGGCTTCTTTGACTAATAAGCAAAACGTCCTCGCACCCGGGTTCGAACGACGCCACTGCTTAAATCTTGAATAAAGTCTCCAGCAATGGGGCCCGAATATTTGCAACTTAAGAAGTCACCCTCATTCTGCCAACGGCCTCGTCAAAGAGGCTGGAGGGGAGAACAGAGGTTCATGGCACTCTCTTGTCCTTGGGATGAGAAACTGCTCCTAAAACATGAACAGATCATCAATAATAAACGGCATGAGGGTGCAGAAGGCAATGGAAACCAATGTATTTGGTTTGTATTTGAAATACTGATTTCTCCATTGGCAAAAAATTCCGGAGTAGACCCCCATAACGACCTCCAGGAGTGGACTGACAATGGTGAGCTGACCCTCAGGAGAAGAATGAATAGCAAACGAGAGCGTAACGTTCTATGAATGTGGACGAGTATGTCAGAAGTTTGAACGTGGTGGGAGAACTAGAAAACCTGGAAAGGGAAATGCTTAGGCTCAGTCTAGTTATAGTTGAGGGTCGGTGAAGTGAAATGGAAAGAAGACAATGATTTCTGATCAGACGACTGCAGGATAATAGCAACAGCAGCAGAAGTAGTATAACGTGACTAGGATTCGTTATGAATAGGAAGGTACGGCAGAGAGTGACTTACTATAAACAGTTCAGTGACATGTTTGTTCTCATTACAATCGATAGCAAACCAACACCGACAACTATTATCAGGTATTCATGCCGACGTCGCAAGCAGAGGATGCAGAGGCAGAGAAAATATATGTGGATACTGAACTGCTAATTCAGAACGGAAATGGAGATGAAATTCTATTAGTCGTTGGGTGCTGGAATACGCTTTTAGCGGAAGGAGTAGAAAAAAGTGCCACGGGAGAATATGGGCTTTTTAGTAGGAACTACAGAGGAAATAGCTAATTAGTTCTTTAATAAACTGCGGTTTTTTTTCCTTTATTGTAATTTTCATCACCTGATACAGGCGGGCTGTCAACAGCATAGTACGCTGCTCTTCAGCCTTAAGCAGAACAATAACAAGACATACGGGTGATACAGACACTACAGTAAAAACGGCGAGCAAAAAAGGAGATTTAAAACACAATAAACATGAAGCCGTTCACGCTGGACTCGAAAAAACAGGAAACACTTGGTGACATGGCGCACAGAACACGGATGACGGCGACGGCACACGTGAACAGTTGATGCGTGACGGTCACAGAACACTAAACACAAATCGAGGCACACACACGACACACAGATGGCGATGATCTCCGGCGCGCGAATGTTCACTGAGCGTGTACGAGTCCGGGGACCTGCCAAGAGAGGAGGTGGAGGAGGAGGAAGGGGAGTGGGAGAGCGAGAGGGGAGAGCAGAGATGCCATGGGCAGGGGAGATAGGGGGAGGGAGGAAGGGGGAGGGGAAGCCCGGGGGAAGAGGGGTGGAGGGAGGGGACGAGGGAAAAGGAAAGAGAAGGGATGGGAAGAGAAGGGAGGGAGGGTGCCTAAAGGAAAGGACACCGGAAGTGGGGGTTGGGGCAGGGTCAAAGCTGATAGGAGGGGTAGATGGAGGGGAGGAGGACATCATCAGGGAGGGGGAGCTGGCGGAAGCCTCCTTGGGAGAGGGTAAGGAGGGTGGAGAGATGGAGACCGGGTGGGATGTGCGAATACAGGCGCCGCAGCGGGCGGGGATGGGAGAGGATCGGGGAGATGAGCGGATGAGGAGGATCGAGTTTGCGGGAGGTGTACAGGATCCGTATCCTTTCAAGGAAAAGGAGGAGGTGGGGGAAGGGGATGAGATTGTACAGGATCCGAGTGGGGGAGGGGAGACGGATGCGATGTGCGAGGCGGAGAGCATGACGTTCAAGGATTTGGAGGGATTTATAAAAGGTAGGGGGGGGCGGAGATCCAAGCCGGATGGGCATAACAAAGGATAGGGCGGATGAGGGACTTATAGGTGTGGAGGGTGGTGGAGGGGTCCAGACCCCACGTACGGCCAGAGAGGAGCTTGAGGACACTGAGTCGGGAGCGTGCCTTGGCTTGGATTGTCCGGAGGTGGGGAGTCCAGGAGAGGCGACGGTCGAGGGTGACGCCAAGGTACTTAAGGGTGGGAGTGAGGGCGATAGGACGGCCATAGATGGTGAGATAGAAATCAAGGAGGCGGAAGGAAGGGGTGGTTTTGCCTACAATGATCGCCTGGGTTTTGGAGGGATTGACCTTGAGCAACCACTGGTTGCACCAAGCGGTGAACCGGTCAAGATGGGATTGGAGAAGGTGTTGGGAGCGCTGTAGGGTGGGGGCAAGGGCAAGGAAGGCGGTGTCATCGGCAAACTGGAGAAGGTGGACGGGGGCTGACGGCGGCGGCATGTCCGCCGTGTACAAAAGGTACAGAAGGGGGGAGAGGACGGAGCCTTGGGGCACACCGGCAGAGGGGAAAAAGGTGTAGGAATCTGTGTTATGAATGGTGACATAGGAAGGACGGCGGGAGAGAAAGGAGCCGATCAGACGGACGTAGTTAATGGGAAGGGCGAAGGTTTGGACCTTGAAGAGGAGACCGGAATGCCATACGCGGTCATATGCACGTTCGAGGTCCAGGGAGAGGAAGATTGCGGAGCGACGGAATTAAGCTGTTCGGAAAGGAGATGAGTGAGGTGAAGGAGAAGGTCGTCGGAAGAGAAGGACGGCCGAAAGCCACACTGGGTAACGGGAAGAATAAACTGCAGCTAATAATAGCGAGTACTATGTTCAAGATCACGATAGCAGGTACAGGAAGATTCCAATTAGATTATATCATGGATAGCAAGAGATTCCAAATTCAATATTGGTTTTTAAGGCGTACCCACGAGCAGCTATATAGGGTCGTCCATTGATCGTGACTGGGCCAAAAATCTCACGAAATGAGCGTCAAACGAAAAAACTACGAAGAAAGAAACTTCTCTAGCTTGAAGGGGGAAACCAGATGGTGCTATGGTTGGCTCGCTAGATGGCACTGCCATAGGTCAAACGGATATCAACTGCGTTTTTTTTAAATAGGAACCCCCATTTCTTATTACATATTCGTGTAGTACGTAAAGAAATGTGAATGTTATAGTTGGACCACTTTTTTCACTTTGTGATAGATGGCGCTGTAATAGTCACAAACGTGTGGCTCACAATTTTAGACGAACAGTTGTTACAGGTAGGTTTTTTAAATAAAATATAGAACGTAGGTACCTTTGAATATTTTATTTCGGTTGTTCCAATATGATACATCTATCTTTGTGAACTTATCATTTCTGATAACGCATGCTGTTACCGTGTGATTACCTGTAAATACCACATTAATACAATAAATGCTCAAAATTATGTCCGTCAACCTCAATGCATTTGGCAATACGTATAATGACATTCCTCTCAACAGCGAGTAGTTCGCCTTGCGTAATGTTCGTACATGCATTGACAATGCGCTGACGCATGTTGTCAGGCGTTGTCGGTGGATCACAATGGCAAATATCCTTCAACTTTCCCCACAGAATGAAATCTGGGGACGTCAGATCCGGTGAACGTGCGGGTCATGGCATGGTATTTCGACGATCAATCCACCTGTCACGAAATATGCTATTCCATACCGCTTCAACCGCACGCGAGCTATGTGCCGGACATCCATCATGTTGGAAGTACATCGCCATTCTGTCATGCAGTGAATCATCTTGTAGTAACATGGGTAGAACATTACGTACGAAATCAGGGTACTTTGCACTATTTAGATTGCCATCGATAAAATGGGGCCAGTTATCCTTCCTCCCATAATGCCGCACCATACATTAACCCGCCAAGGTCGCTGATGTTCCACTTGTCGCAGCCATCGTGGATTTTCCGTTGCCCAATAGTGAATATTATGCCGGTTTACGTTACTGCTGTTGATGAATGACGACTCGTCATTAAATAGAACGCATGCAAGGAATCTGTAATTGTCCCGTAATTTCCCTTGTGCCCAGTGGCAGAACTGTACACGACGTTCAAAGTCGTTGCCATGCAATTCCTGGTGCATAGAAATATGTTACGGGTGCAATCGATGTTGATGTAGCATTCTCAACACCGACGTTTTTGAGATTCCCGATTCTCGCGCAATTTGTGTGCTACTGATGTGCGGGTTAGCCGCGACAGCAGCTAAAACACCTACTTGGGCATCATCATTTTTTGCAGGTCATGGTTTACGTTTCACATGTGGCTGAAAACTTCCCATTTCCTTAAATAACGTAACCATCCGGCGAACGGTCCGGACACTTGGATGATGTCGTCCAGGTTACCGAGCAGCATACATAGCATACGCCCGTTGGGCATTTTGATCACAATAGCCATACATCAACACGATATCGACCTTTTCCGCGATTGGTAAACTGTCCATTTTAACACGGGTAATGTATCACGAAGAAAATACAGTCCGCACTGGCGGAATGTTACGTCTTACCACGTACTTATACGTTTGTGACTATTACAGCGCCATCTATCACAAAGCGAAAAAAGTGGTCCAACTAAAACATATTTCTTTTTGTACTACACGAATATGTAATAAAAATGGGGGTTCCTATTTAGAAAAACGCAGTTGATATGCGTTTGACCTATGGCAGCCCCATCTAGCGGGCCAACCATAGCACCATCTGGTTTCCCCCTTCACGCTAGACGAGTTTCGTTCTTTTTAGTTTTTTCGTTTGATGCTTATTTCGTGAGATATTTGGCCCGGTCATTATCAATGGACCACCCTATGTACCTGCCTGTTCATAGTTTAGTAATGATGAAGAGTAGGCTGAGATGTAAGACGCCACTCAAGAAGAACCATCAGGCAAAGAAGTGGTATACGGGAGAACACCGAGGTGACGAAAGTCATGGAATACCTCGAAATTTCGTATCCTCTCGGCCGACCTATAGCAGCAACTTGACGTGGCATGGATTCAACAGGTTGTTGGAGGTCCCCTGGGGAAATATTGAGCAATGCTGCCTCTATAGCCGTCCATAATTGCCGAAGTGCTGCAGGTGCAGCATTTTGTGCACGAACTGACCTCTCAATTGTGTCCTACAAATGTTCGAAGGGATTCATGTAGGGCGATCTGTGATGCCAAATCTTTTGCTCTAATTGGCTAGAATTTTCTTCAAACTGCGACCAGGTGAGATGACTCATTGTGATGGGAACACAGAATGGGTGCAAACTGTCTCCAAGTAGCCGTGCATAACCATTTCCAGTCAATGATCGATGCAGTTTGACCAGATGACTCAGTCTCATCTACTCAAACACTTTTCACACCATTATGAAGCAACCTCCAGCTTGTACAGTGCATTGTTGATCATTTGGGTCATTGGCTTCAGGGGGTCTGCGCCACACTCGAACCCTACTATCAGCGTTTATCAAATGAGATCGGAGCTCATCTGACCAGGCCACGGTTTTTCAGTCGTCTAGGGTCCAACAAATATGCTCACGAGGCCAGGAATGCTCTGCACATGATCTCTACATCTATATCTACATGGATACTTTCCAGATCACACGAAAGCGTCTGGCAGAGGATTCATCGAAACACCTTCACAATAACTGCCGTTATTCCACTCTCTAACACCGCGTGGAAAAAAGAACATCTATATCTTTCCGAGCGAACTTTGATTTTCCTTATATTATTAGATTGATCGTTTCTCTCCATATAGGTCGGCATCAAAGAAATATTTTCGCATTTGGATGAGAAAGTGAGTGATGAAATTTTGCGAGAAGATCCCCTCGCAACAGGAAACGCCTTTGCTTTAATTATGTCCACGTCACAATCTTATTCACGCCCATCACACTCTCTTTCCCATAAAATGTGCTGCTCTTCTTTGAACTTCCTCGATGTACTCCGTTAATCTTACCTGGTAAGGATCCCACACCACGCAGCAGTACTCTAAAAGAGGACGGAGAATCTTTGATAGATCTGTTGCATCTTCTAAGTGTTCTGCCAATAACCGCAGTCTTTGGTTCGCCTTTCCCACAACATTTTCTACGTGTTATTTCTAATTTAAGTTGTTCTTAATAGTAATTCCTAGTCATTTAGTTGAATTGACGGGATTTAGATTTGACTAATTTATCGTGTAACCGAAGTTTAACGGATTTTTTTTTAGAATTCGTGTAAGTGACCTCACACTTTTCTTTGTTTAGGCCCAACTTCCAAGTTTCGCACCATAGAGATATCTATATCGTTTTGGTCTTCCGATGACTTTATTAGACGATAAAAGATACCATCATCTGCAAACGACCTAAGATGGCTCCTCTTATGGTCTCCTAAATCGTTGATATATATAATGAACAACAGCGGGCCTGTTACACTGCCTTGGGGAACGCCAGAAATCACTTGTGTTTTACTCGATGACTTCCCGTCATTTACTACGAACTGTAACCTCTCTGACAGGAAATCACGAATCCAGTCGCAAAACTGTGACTGTATTCCATAAGCAAACAATTTGATTACAAGCCGCTTGTGAGGTACTGTGTCAAAAGCATTCAAGAAATTTATAAATACGGAATCAATTTGAAATCCCACGTCAGTGATACTCAATACTTCGTAATTGTAAAGATTGTGTGTCAATAGACAGTTTTCTTTGGAGTAACTCCTAATGTTGGAACACAGTATACGTTTCAAAATCCTGTTGAATATCGATGTTAATGATATGTAATTTACTGGACTACCCCTACTGCCTTTCTTGAATACTGGCGTGACCTGTGCAACTTTCCAGTCTTTCGGTACGGATCTTTCATGGAGAGAGCGGTCGTATGCATCTCGCATTGAAGTCCGAGCTCAATTTCGAGTTTCTGTAAAAGATGGCCAGTCTTGGGGATTTTTGCCCTGGTTTACATTTGGCATGCTTTTTTCGTTGTTTCTTCAACAGTGTTCTAACCCGTTTTGTGTGCTAAGGGGTATTTGGCATAAATCTCTCAATTGCTGTCGATACTGCTTCTTTGAATTAAAGGGACATCTGGTCTACACTTTCATTGCTAATTTTGAAGGAGTGACAATTGTCTCTCGGTAAGGCGTCAAGTGAATTTTTATCTGCTTTTTTGAATGGGTAAACTTTTCGTTTACTTTTAGAGAATTTAAGACTTATTGTATTCAGTCTCGCTATGACTCATGAACTAATTGCTCGAAATAATTTTCAGAGCATGCGTTTACACGATTTCGGATGATGTTTTATGAGTACCTCCACAATTAAAAATGTATTTTCGCCAACACATTGAGGGTAAATTGAAGTCACCACAAACTATAATTGCACGAGTCGGATACATGTTTGTAATTAGACACAAGTTTTCTTCAAACCATTCGGAAATTCTAATATTTGAGTTGGCATGTCGATAAAAGAATCCAAGTATCATTTTATTCCGGTTGCCAACAATGACCTCTACCCATACTAACTCACAGGAGGTATCTGTTTCAATTTAGATACAAGATAAACTACTTCTAACAGCAACATACACACCATCACCAACTGTGTTTAGCCTATCTTTCCTGAACACCGTTGGGTTCTTCGCAAAAATTTCGGCGGAGCTTATATCCGGCTTTAGCCAGCTTTCAGTGCCTATAACGACTTGAGCATCAGTGCTTTCTATTAGCACTTGGAGCTATGGCACTTTCCCAACAAAGCTACGACAATTTACATCTGTTATACCAATGGTTCCTGTATCTATGTTCTTCCTGTGCTCAGCCTGCACCCTTTGTGACTGACGCCCTTCCTGTGTTTTTCCGAGACCCTCTAACCTAAACAACCGCCCAGTCCACGCCACACAGCTCCTGTTTCCCGTGTGGACGGCTCATGCGTGTAACGGACTTCCGACCTATTTAGTGGGACCCGAAACCCCACCACCCTGGGTCACAAGTCGAGCAATCTGCAGCCTATAAGGTCGTAAAACCGTATGAGCCTCTGATTCAGATCCACCACTCAACTCTGTACTGGATGTCCGTAATCGGTCCTGTCGACTATGCTGAAAATGGTGAGCTCTCCTTTCATCTAGCAAGCGAGACTGGCAGTCTTTACCATTTCTGGTAGCCGCTCGAAACCAGAGTGAGTCTCTTCTGATCTAAAGCGACTCGCGTCGTTGGTGCCAACATGAGCCACCACCTGCAGTTCGCAGGTGCTTAGCAAAAGATCTCGCGCCGGTCGTCTGCTGTCATAGAGCATTAACTCCAAATTGCGCCGCGTTATCGTAACATATATTTTTGTCGTCCAGCCCACATTGATTGCTACGGTTATTTCACGCCGTGTTGCTTGTCTATTAGCACTGACAACTCTATATAAGCTCCGCTACTGTCGGTCGTTAAGTGAAGGCCGTCGGCCACTACGATGTCCATGGTGAGAGGTAATACCTGAAACTTGGTATTCTCGACACATTCTTGACACTGTGATGTTCAGAAAATTGAATTCGCTAACGATTTCCGAAATGGAATGTCCAATGAGTCTAGCTGAAACTACCACTCCGCGTTCAAAGTGTGTTAATTCCTTTCATGTGACCATAATCAAGTTGGAAACCTTTCCATATGAATCACCTGAGTACAAATGACAGCTCCGCCAATGCCCTGCCCTTTTATACCTTATGAACGCGATACTACTGTCATCTGTATGTGTACGCATAGTTATCCCATGACTTTTTTAACCTCAGTGTATTAAGCAATGAAGAGATACGGCTGAAGGTCTCTGCGGGCGTAGACCCTGCGATGGTGAATAGTTTAGCAGGCAGGATGAGAAGTGGACATCTTTAAAAAGGTCAGTCACAAAACTGGAAAGAACAACATAGATACAAGATTGGTAACTGTGACGAAACCTCTAGTGCCAGAAGAAATACTTCAGTTGATCGATGAAAGAAGGAAGTACAAAATTCACAGGAAACTCAGGAATACAAAACCACTGGACACTTAGGAATGAAAAAATAAGAAGTGCAGGGAGGCGAAGGCGAAATGGTGGGAAGAAAAATCTGAAGACATTAAAAAATAAGTGATTGTTTGGAGTATTGGCTTAACATATAGAAAATTCAAAACAACCTTTCATTAAATTAAAGGGAAGGGAGGTAACACTAAGAGTGCAATGGGAATTCTACCGTTAAATGCTGAGAAGTGAGCGAATACTTGGAAAGAGTATATTGAAGGCCGTTATGAGTGGGAGGACTTGCCTGTTGACGTGATAGAAGAACAAACGGAAGTCGACTGGGAATAGGTAAGGGATCCCCTATTAGAATGAGAATTTAAAAAAGCTTAAGGTCAAAAAGGCAGAAGATATACGTAACATAATATCGGAAATCCGAAGTGCAATGGGAATTCTACTGTTAAATGCTGAGAAGTGAGCGAATACTTGGAAAGAGTATATTGAAGGCCGTTATGAGTGGGAGGACTTGCCTGTTGACGTGATAGAAGAACGAACGGAAGTCGACTGGGAATAGGTAAGGGATCCCGTATTAGAATGAGAATTTAAAAGAGCTTAAGGTCAAAAAGGCAGAAGATATACGTAACATAATATCGGAAATCCGAAAATCATTGAGGAAAGCGCAATGAAACCACTATTCACGTCAGTGGAATGTATGTAACTGGCAAAGTGCCATCAGACTTTCGGAAAAAACATTATCTATGTAATTCTGAAGCTAGAATGAGCCGACAAGTGCGAGAATTATCGCAAAAACTGCTTAACAGCTCATATATCCAACTTGCTGATAATTACAAAAAGAACGAAAAACAAAATTGAGGATCTGTTAGATGACGATCAGTTTGACCCTAGGAAACTTAAAGGCACCAGAGAGGCAGTTCTGACATTGCGACTGATAATGGCAGCAAGACTAAAGGTAAAGTCAAGATAATGTTCATAAGATTTGACGACCTTGATAAAGATGTCGACAAGGGTCAAATGTTGCAAGATGTTCGCGATTCTGAGGAAAATAGGGATAAGCTACAGGAAAGGCGGCTAATATACTTATGTAAAAGAACCGAGAGGTAACAATTAGACTGGAAGAACAATAACGAAGAGCTCCGATTAAAAAGGATGTTCAATCCATGTATGCGAAAAGCAATGACGGAAGTAAAAGAAAGATTCAAGGGTGGGATTAAAATTCAGGATGAAAGTATATCAACGATAAGAGCCACTGATGTCATTGCTTTTTTCAGTGAAATTCAAGAAAAATTACAGGATTTGTTGCATGTAATTAACAGTCTAATGAGTACAGAAGACGGATTCAGAGTAAATGGAACAAAGACGAAACTAATGAGATGAATTAGAAATGAGAGAAGCATGTATCTTAACATCAGAATTGGGATCACGATGTATACAAAGTTAAGGAATTCTGCAACCTAGGCACTAAAATAACCATGGCGGACGCAACTAGGACGACGTAACAGCAGACTAGCATTGGCGTAAAGAGCATTCCTGGTCAAGAGAAGTCTACTATTATCAAACAAAGGTCATAATTTGAAAAAAAAAATTTCTGAGAATGTACTTTTGGCGTAGAGCATTGTATGGTAGTGACTCATGGAATGTGGAAAAAGCGGAAAATAAGAGCATCGGCCATTTGAGATGTGATGTTACAGACAAATACTGAAATTCAGTATTACTGTATACTGAAATGAGTTGATAAAGCAACAAGATTCTCCGCAGAATCAGCGAAGAAACGATCACGTGGAAAACGTTGACAAGATAAAATTAAAGGATGGTAGGACATATGTTAATAACTTCCGTGGTAATAGAGGGAGCTCTAGACGCTAAAAACTGTAGAGGAAGACAGAAATTGAAGTACAGCCAGCAAATAATTGAGGACGTACTTTGCAATTGCTATTCTGAGATGAAAATGTTTAACACAGGAAAGGGCTTCGTGGTGGGTAGCATCAAACCAGCCAGAACACTGACGACTCAAACACCATTCACACCACTCTCACTGTTCTCTGCTAACAAACTGTCGCGCAGGGTTACATTGAGAGTGGAGTTTGCTGGGGTTCTGCACGTGTATAGCCTCTTAACCACTTGCAATTTAATTTTATTAACAATTTGACCAATATAATTACCAGATCGCTTCCACAAGACAAAAAAGTAGGATTTTGCACTCAATTTTCTAATGAAAGCGTTCAGGAAAATAGTCTCTAACCCAACAGTAATAACAAAAATCTTAGGGTGGCACTAGTTGATATATACGAGGTGTGGCTAGAAAAAAACCGGACTAGTACTGGTGAAACAATAAAACGAATGCAATAAGGCTGAAAGTCGCGTGGCCTGTCACGTGACTCTCGCTCCGCCTACTGCTCGAGTTTCATCTGCCTCCTGCACTCAGTCTGCCCGTGGCGTCTGTTTTAAGTAGTTGACGTTTTGTCTGTGCGTCGGAAAATGTTGAGTGTACAGAAAGAACAGCGTGTTAACAACAAATTTTGTTTCAAACTAGGAAAATCTGCAAGTGAAACGTTTGTAATGTTACAACAAGTGTACGGCGATGATTGTTTATCGCGAACACAAGTGTTTGAGTGGTTTAAACGATTTAAAGATGGCCGCGAAGACACCAGTGATGACACTCGCACTGGCAGACCATTGTCAGCAAAAACTGATGAAAACATTGAAAAAATCGGTAAACTTGTTCGACAAGATCGCCGTTTAACAATCAGAGCAGTGTCTGAGTTAACAGGAGTTGACAAGAAAAGTGTTAGGCAGATTCTTCATGAAAGTTTCAACATGAACAAAGTGTGTTCAAAAATGGTTCCAAAGTGTCTCACAATTGAACAGAAGGAACGCTAAGGAATGATTTGTTCTGACATCCTGGAAAACATTGAAAGTGATCCCACCTTCTTACAAAATGTTATTACATGCGATGAATCGTGGTTTTTTACTTACGATCCCGAAACTAAACGCCAATCGATGCATTGGAAAACTCCTGGTTCTCCACGACAAAAAAAAGCACGAATGTCAAAATCGAAATTCAAGGCAATGATGATTGTTTTTTTTTTTGACATCAAAGGGATTGTGCACATTGATTGGGTACCAGAGGGACAAACAGTGAATCAGCATTACTACATTAGCGTCCTGGCTAACCTACGTGAGCGAGTACGGAGAAAACGGAACGATTTGTGGAGAAAAAAGTCATGGATCCTTCACCAAGACAATGCCCCAGCTCACAGTGCGTTGTCAGTGAAGACTTTTTGGCAAAACACAACATTCCCATCTTAGATCATCTACCCTACTCACCTGATTTGGCCCCCTGTGACTTTTTTCTTTTCCCTAAAGTCAAGTCAGCTTTGAAAGGAACTAGATTTGAGACTGTTGAAGCAGTAAATGAAAAAGCGACGGAAGTAATGTATGGACTTACCGAAAATGATCTGCAGCATTGCTATGAACAGTGGAAAATTCGTATGGAGCGGTGTAGAGACCGAGGAGGAGAGTACATTGAAGGAGATAACATGATATTGTAAATAATTGTAAATAAATGTTTTTTCCAGCATCAGTCCGGTTTTTTTCTAGCCGCACCTCGTAGTAAGAAAATCTTAATCTAAATACAGACTAACGGAAAAAAATCGTAACACCATGAAAGCGATGTGCGATACAAACCAAAGTTGGGAGATGCGTTTCTGTATCTGAAAGATGATGTCTGTTCAAATTTCGCTTCAGTTCTAAAGAGGAGGATCATTATGAGGATTGCTTTAAATACACTTGGTAACGCTCGTGTGCGTTAGTTACCTTTGAGATTGGACGTGATGAGCAGATTTTATTCAAGAATGTCTTTAAGGCGACAATGATCCCATTTATAACACCGCACGGAGTTCGATCATTGTCGTATAATAGAGCTACGAGAAATCCAATGTTCCGTTTGCGGCATGGCCTCATCGTGAAGATACACTACAGCAGTTCGTCGATCACATTAATGGTGTCCATCCCAACATTAAATTTACTGTCGAGATTGAGAAGCGAGGCAAGCTACCATTCTTGGATGTTTTGGTTGAGCGGAAGGCAGGAGGCCAGCTTGGTCATTTAGTGTACCGGAAACCAACACACACTGATCGGTACTTGAACGTCAATAGTTTCCACCACCCTGTACACAAGAAAGCGGTCCTGAACACGTTGGTTCATAGAGCCAAGATTATCTCTGACGACGACCACCGACAGTGTGAATTGAAGAACTTAAAACGTGTTTTCGGGGAAAATGGATACAGCAAAAGAGACATCGCAAACGCTTTCAAGGGCCGCCGACGAAAGACTCCTGGTGAATCAGTAGAAGAGGCCAAACGGACTGCATTACTGCCATACTGTGGAGCAACTAGCAGCAAGTTAGGACGTCTGCTGCAGAATCTGCCCCCAAGATACGAGATATGTTGCGCCCTGTTAAAGACGACATTGCTTTTCTAGTGTTCGGCGTGTATGGTGGCAGCACGTATATCGGAAGAACAATTCGCACGGTTGCGGAGCGTTGTACTGAGCACAAGTGCCATATAAAACAAAGGGAGCTTGACAAGTCGGCCATAGCGGAGCACTGCCTATAAAACGGACATAAAATACTGTTCGAAAATACAGAAGTGTTGGCTCATGCCTCTATATATTGGGAGTCCGTTATAAAGGAAGCGGGCGAGATTCGTTTAAACAACAACAATTTCAACAGAGACCAGGGGTACACACTCAGCAGGGCATGGGGGTGGGCGTTGGACATCGAAAGGAAGCAAAGACAGATGCGCTTCGCGGGAGCGGCAGTTTCAAACGTGGCGCCTGTCGCTGACGTCACCGGTGCTGCCACGGGCAATGGCTCCGCTAGCTGCCCGGGTAGACTTGCGCGCGCTCGCGCGCCACATTGGGTCTATCTGATTGGCTGCTGATAATGTCATCATGCCTATATAAGCGACAAGCCGTAGCAGCCCCTGCAGTCAGTGCACTCCTGATGACGATGGCGGAGATGGGCATCGAAAGCTCGAGGATTTTATTCGAATTGATGCGGCTTGAAAACCGAGAACGTTTTATAAAGTTTATTCCTGTCTAGCACAAAGCACTTCGTGCACTGATCGTAAGTGGACCTATTTATCACTCATAAATGAGTGATTTATATACTGGATAGTTCCTTTCATTTACTTTTTGTATTTCATATTTCAAAATACAGATACTGATCAGTCGACAAGTATACTTTCACCAATTTCATATTTCACGCAAAGTAGGGTATTTGCACTATTGTTAACTAACTCAACATTAGCAAATATCACTCTCAAACCGTGTCCCTAGATTCTAAGTTTCTGACCAGCACTACGATTAATTTTCGAAGGTTTTATCAGACTGAAACACTAAAAAATTAATTCAGATTTTTTCGAAAACATGCAATGAACAATAATTAGCCTATGATCAACTAAGTAGTAAAATTAATCAAAAAACACTTCTTTTGAGAACTGCTGTGTTCTAGTCATTGCTGTTCATCACTATATCGTGTGTGTAAGTATGCTTTTGAAAATTGGTATAACCATTATTATTTTATGTAATTTTAATTGTATTTAATAAAGTTCTCGAAGAGAACGATCTATTGGCACATAGTCAACACGGATTTAGATAACATCGTTCTTGTGAAACACAACTAACTCTTTATCCATACGAAATCCTGAGTGCTATCGACAAGAGATTTCAAACTGATACGGGTGCTGATAACCTCGTTGTTGTGCGCCCTAAAACACTAATCATCATCATATTCAAACTGATGCCACGTTTCTAGATTTCCAGAAGACTTCGTACCTCACAAGCGGCTTGTAAAAAAAGCTGCGTGCTAATGGAACGGGTAATTATGGACAATATCTGTCGCACCAATTACCAGACACGTCTTGCCGATCCGCTCACCAAGCGATGTTCTTCTGTGTCGAAAATATCAGAGGCGACACACAATGGGGTGTCTGCAAGGCGAATCCCATAAAGGTGTGACCGGCCTACTTGCTTCCCGTTGATAGTAAGGTACCATGCAGACTGGACGTCAGTTTCAAGATAAGGAGCGCACACCGATCGCCGAACAGCTGTCGACGTGCGGTTTATTCCCCTTAACCACATTCGGTGACCTGTGCTGCTGAAGAAAACCATAGATTGCCTTCGTGGATATCAAGTGCGCCGTAATTATCGTAGTACTGACGTAGCTCAGGTTGATGAAAAAGTGGTGGAATTAAAAGAAGGGGGCCGGAACGTTCTAAACGGGATAGCTGCTGAAAGAGAGCGTGGTGCGAGGGCCTCCAGCAATAGGCTGGTAAGGCACGTAGGACAACGGCGGTACAACGGCATATGAGAGCCACTGAAAAGGGCTATCGCTCTGTCAGGCACATGGTACAGACCTTAAACGTCCCTGCACCGCGAGAGGTTGAGGGTCTGTACCTTGTCTCGAATAGCAAACCGTGGCAAACACATGAACCTAATGCCGCTAGCATGCAGCGGTCCACGGATGGCGGAACAGGAAGTGTCTGTGCCACGTAGAAGATACGTGTCGCCAAATATACGTTTAGATACTGTTGCAGAAGATCGAGTGCTCGTAAACGGCCCAGCACGTAGTTGGGAAAGTAACCGCCCGCAGTTGAGCGCAGTCAAGCACCGCTGATCACTTGCAAAATCGAGTTCTAAATATCGGAGAGTATCAGCTACAAGCAAAGGGGCAACGCTATCCGCAGTAAGCCCCGCGCCTAAAGCCATGCCGCTCGATGTACGGCAGCTACCTGAAGCCTCGCCGTAGGTGGTAACCCATGCCAGTGACTCCCTGTCCTCAACACCGCTTCGAAGAATAAGCGAAGAAGTCTGAATAAGCAGTGAAGCTGAATACATGGTACCAAGAGGCATCCCCAAGAGGCCGCAACGGTTCCATGGCGAAAGCATACAAAACTGCAGAGAGCGGGCAGCATGGACGCGCTGATCGACCGAGATGGAAGGAGTGAGACGGCCACTGTAGAGACTGTAGAGTACACGAGACGTCTCTGACCAGCGTCTGAACCAGTCTCCATCGGAGACATATAGAATGGACGTGGCCTTCCCGGCCATATCCTGGACAGGTGCACAGCTGGTCGTCGAACATGACGACAGCTCTGTAGCCCGCAATAACCTATTAGGTTCAAATGGCTCTGAGCGCTATGGGACTTAACATCTGAGGTCATCAGTCCCCTAGAACTTAGAACTACTTAAACCTAACTAAGTTTTTATCAGACGCACGCCATTAAGGACACGGTATGTTTCGGTCGTCTTCCACGTTTCATCAAGGTGACTGACGACGTTGCCGTAGGGTTTAATTGCACCACCACAACGTCCAACGGTGTCTCAGACGGGAGTTCGAAACCCAGCAATGTTCGGAGTCTAAAACCAGCGTGCTCAATCACTACAGGCCCTATATGTCCGTCAGGGTATCGGAACTTGATAGCGTTTACGTGGCGTCGCACAACGTCGGCGCACAGCTCCTTAGTCGCCAGCTTTGTGTACACAGTAGTACTGAGGATCGAAAAACGAATTCCACGAACATCGTGTGGCGGGAGACTCATTTCATCCCGTATAAAACGTTCTACTTGATACGCCTTCGGTCATTCGTGATCCAGAGGAAAAGTTAATTTAATTGCGGTTCGGCGGTAAGGAAACGCCATAAATAAATGTCGTGTGACTATGGCCTCCCGTTGCGTAGACCACTAGCCGGTTGCAAGTCTTTCGATTTGACGCCACTTCGGCGACTTGTGCGTCGATGCGGATGAAATGATGATGATGAGAACAACACGACATCCAATCCGTGAGAGGAGAAAATCTCCGACCCAGCCGGGAATCGAACCCGGGCCCTTAGGATTGACATGTTGTCTCGCTGACCACTTTTTTTTTCTTTTTTTAATTTTATTTTCAATAATGATCACTCTCTTAAAAGGAACACGTAAATCATTTCATGGTATAGTATGTGCGTTACATATTGAGTGGTGAGAGAAGCGTGAGGTTCAGTATCAGCTGTCAAATGTGCACCCCGACTGCACCCGGCACATCCCAACTGCGTGGTGGGTCGAGGAAGACTGCCTGAAGATAACTGGCAAAGGTTTTCCGATAGTGCGACTATCTATGAACCTCATTGTGGGCTTGCTGCAAGAAATACCAAAAGTCAAGTCGCGACTTGGCAGCATCCCCATAGAGGTACGCGATAGTCCAACCTTTGACCCAGATGATCGACTGTGATAAGTAGTCACTCTCCGGATGTAAGAAGGAAGCAGGTGTAATATGTTGCGGGGTCACACGGAGGTAGCAAGCCACCATCTGTCTTCCTAGGAGCCAGACGTCCTCCACCGCGATACAAGTTAAGCGGTGATGGTCGTCATTCCACTCAGCTACCGGGGGCGGACAGGAAACGCCATGACGGTTGGTGAAATCAGAGTCTGAGACAAATCTCTACGAGGAAGTAAACATACGCTCGCACGCTCGCAAGGAGCACAATAGGCGAGGCGCAAACAAGGCGCGCGCATCTCACCACTGCCTAAAGCAGGCTGCCATTAGGCTATCCGAAACACAAGCCATAGCCGAATCAAACCTTAGATATGTCGTTAGCTATGTGCCTACAACCTGCGCTTGTACAGCCATTATGTATATTTCCGCACAGAGGAGGCATTTTAATTGACAGAACGTTCCATCGTTCTTAACAACAAAGACACTGCAATATCGTATTTACCGGCCGAAACTATGCAGCGACTTCCTGTTAAAACGGCCCCCACCCTTCGAGTACACGCTGTGACGCAGGAACGACGACATATGGAAGTCTGGGTGTGGCCATAAGTCGTGCACGAGTAGCAAAAACGCCTAAAAGTTGGCCGCTCGCCTCAACGGGAAAATCAGGGTTCGAGTCCTGATCGGACAAAGATTTTCACAGTCATCGTTCCCTTATGCAGCTGATGGATGTTCGTATTCGCAACTGCGAATAAATTTCTTGTATAAAAGAAGTGCAGCCAACGGAAAATGTGCTTAGTGGTCTGAAATAGGTGAGGGCAGTGATATAAAATAAGCACAATGGACAAAAAATTAGTCACCCTCAGCAGATATGACGCCAAGACTGTGTCACACTGCTTCTGACCTTCATAATGGTGTCAGTTCGCCAAGGAAAGACTCCACGAGGTTCTAGAGGTATGTTCCATCTAGTTGTAGCCACTCATTTACATTTATATCTGCTTGATTACTCTGCAGTTCACTATTAAGTGCCTGACAGAGGGCTCATAGAACCACCTTCAAACTATTTGTTTTCCGTTCCACTCTCGAACATACCCGTCGGAGGTTACAGTCTTCCCTCGGGCATGGGTGTGCGTCTTGTCAGCGTAAGTTAGATTAAGTGGTGTGTAAGCCTAGGGCCCGATGACCTCAGCAGTTTGGTACCATAGATACTTACCACAAATTTCCAAACTCTCGAACAGCGAGCGGGAAAAACGGGCACTTACATCTTCCCGCGTGAGCTCTCATTTCTCTTATTGTATGCTGATTATCATTTTTCCCTGTAAAGGTCGGTACCAACAAAACATCTTCACATTCTGAGGAGAACGTAGTCGATTGAAATTTTATGAGAAGGTCCTGCCGGAAAGAAAATCGTCACCTCAATTCACGCTTCGTATCTGTGGCACGCTCTACCCTATTTCTCGATAATACGAAAGGAACTGCCTTTCTTTGAAATTTTCCGATGTCCTGCGTCAATCCTATCTGACTGACGCGAATCCTGCACTGTACAGCAATACGTCAGAAGAGGACGGACAAGCGTAGTGTAGGCAGTCTCTTTAGTAGACTTGTTGCATTTTCTAAGTAATCTGCCAGTAAATAGCAGTCTTTGGTTTGTTTTCGCCACAGCACTATCTGTGTGATCGTTCCAATTGTAGTTGCTCGTAATTGCAATGCCTAAGTATTAAATTGAATTTACAGTCTTTTGATTTGTGTTATTTACCGTGAAACCGAAATTTAACTGATTCCTATTAATACTCATGTGGATGACTTCACACTTTTCATTATAGTGAATTGACATTTTTCGCTCCATAAAGATATCTTGCCTAAATCATTTTGCAACTCATTTTGATCATCAGATGACTTTACAAGACGGGAAACGACAGTATCATTTACAAACATTCTAAAATGTCTGCTCAGATTGTCTCCTAAGCCCTGTATGTATATGAGGAACAGCACAGGGCCTGTAACACTTTCTTGGGCAGAGCTGAACATCACCTCTGTTTTGATCGACGACTTTTCGTCAATTACTATGAACTGTAACCTTTCTGGCAGGAAATCGTGCATCCATTCGTATAACTGAGACTATATTCCATAGGCACGCAGTCTGAGTAGGAGTCACTTGTGAGGAGCGGTATCAAAAGCCTTCTGAAAATCTGAAAATATGAAATCAATTCGACATCCCCTGTCGAAAGGACTCATTAATTCGTGAGAATAAAACTGGTTGTGCTACATAGGAACAATGTTTTCTGAATACGTGTTGGCTATTTTGTCAGCAGATCGATTTCTTCGAGGTAGTTTATAATATGCGAATACAGTATATGTTTCACAATCCTACTACAACGCAAGATTAGTGACGTGGGTCTTTAATTAAACAGATCACTCCCATTACCTTTCTTGGTATTGATGTGACTTACGCCGCTTTCCAGTCTTTAGGTACGGATATTTCAACAACTGATCGGTCGTACATGATTGCTGCTGTAAGTATGGAGCTATTGTATCAGCATACTCTGAATGGAAGCTGACTGGTATACAATCTGGACTGGATGCCTTGCGATTATTAAGTGATTTAAGCTGCTTCTCTACACAGAGCATACATAATTGCAAGATACGCATGTTAGCATTGGTACTTAATTCGAGTTCTGGAATATTTACATGGTCTTCTTAGGTGAAGGAATTTCGATTGTTGTTGCCCAATGAAGGTACTGAGTGCGTCGTGCCACTGGTGCACTTTACACGCGACCAGAATCTCTTTGGGTTTTCTGCAGATTTCGAGACAGAATTTCATTGCTGAAACTGTTAACAGCATTTAGAACTGAAGTTTGTGCTAGATTTCGTGCTTTTGTAAGAGTTCAGCAATCATGGGGACTTTGCGTACTTTTAAATTTGGCTTGGTTTTTTCGTTGTTTCCCCAGCAGTGTTACGACCTGTTTTACGTACTTTGTGGTTCAGTATCATTTCTGATCAATTTATTTGGCGCATATCTCTCAGCTGCCGCCGAAACTATTTCCTTGAGTCCTAACAACATCTCGTCTACGCTTATACGACGTATATTCAGATTGGTAGAAGTGGAGACTGTCCCTTAGGACGACGTCAAGCGAATTTCTATCTGCTTTAACAAACACGTGTATTTTTCGCTTATTTTGATGGGTTTGGAGGTTACAATATCCAGTATGTTTCCGCAACGATTTACATTTTCGGTAGGCTCCTGAACTAAATCTTCAAAATAATTTTCAATGAAGGCACTGAGAACGATTTCGGAAGACGTTTCACGCCTACCTCCGGCATTAAATATTTATTTTCGCCAACATACCGAGGGCAGATCGAAGGCATCACCAACTATAATCCTATGAGTGGGGTACCTATTTCAAATGAGAATCTGTCTTTGAACTATTCAGCAACGACTTCGTCGCACGCAGTCAGGTGCCTGAAGATGGGATTTACCTCCTGTAATCCGGGTTCTGTGTACGATTTTATCCAAATAAAGGATTGACCAAGTACAACTAGAGCGGATTTGTTCAGCATGAATAATTTTAGCAACTGTTGTGGATGTCCAGCAAAGAGTATATAATGTTAAATTTCAGTCGCGGGATCGGTAAAAGAAAGCAGTTATTAATTTATTCTGGTTTTCAGTTGTAACATCTACCTATAAGAGCTCACAGAAACTACCTGTTACAATTTCACTACAAGATAGGCTATTTATGCCAGCAATAAACAATCCATCACCAATAGAATTTGGTCTGTCCTTTCTAAACACAGTTAGGTTCTTCGTGAAAATTTCGGCTCAACTTATTTCCCGGTTTACCCAGCTCTTACTATTTATAATGATTTAAGCTTCTGTGTATTTATTAGTTGGAGTTCCGGTTCTTCCCCAACACAGATACGGCAATTAACAAGTACGATGCTAGGTTTACCTTCCTCCTGAAATAGTCCTGCACCCCTTTGGACTGACGCCCTTTCTGTAGTTTGTCGAGACCCTCTAACCTAAAAATCTCCCACGCCCCTCCACGCAGCCCCCATTACCTGTGCAGCTGCCTCCTGTGAAATAGTCGACCATGACCTATTAAGTGGAACCCGGAAATCCACCATCCTATGACGCAAGTCGAGAAATATGCAGCCTCTGATCCAGTCCCACCATTCGGCTCTGTATCAAAGGACTACAGTCAGATCTGTCGACGAGGCTCCAGATGACGAGCTGCTTCTTCATCTCGCAAGCAACACTGGCAGTCTTATCGCTGGCTAACCGCCCAAAACCAGACAATCTCTACCCATCCAATGAGACAGATATCGTTAATACCGATAAAAGCCACCATCAGCAGTTGGCTGCACACTGTGCTTAGCATGGTGTCCTGAAGAATCCATTTCAAATTTTGAATGACCCGGTATGCACACTGAGTGCAGACAGGGATCCTTACCCTCCTTGGCAGCGATACCTCTAAGGGTACGCATTACGCGTCTAATGTTGGCGCTCACACTTACCAATAATCCCACTGTCTGTGAATTCCCACACCTTGTGGGACGAGAGGCTTCCTCCAGAACAGGGCGAGAGACTGCATCTGCTCAACGTGTCTGTCACCCACAGATAGCACCTAGTCACCCACAGGTGGCCCGCAAAACATGTTCTTCAGGCAAACCAGGCATGCTCTTAGATTGGTCCCTCGCAAAGTCGTTAGCTGCCTGCCACACAGTGGAACAACCTCCCACATGACGTGGGTGAGAGATCAACCTCAGTGTGAGCAGCACCTGGGGCGGCCACTGCAGTGGACCGATCGAGAGGCACATGTAAAGTGCTGAACATCCCACGGATTTCCATTTCCGGCCTCCCACTTTGCTGCCCACTGGCAGTTACCTCTAGCCTTGTGACCAAAGCCTGGAGCTGTGAGCGATGGGTCACTAGCTCAGCTCGCATCTGAATACAGCAATCAGAGTTCCTATCCAGACTAAAGACGGCTGAAATATGGTCTAGCAAAACTTGGAACTGTGGCTGATAAGTACACATACACACACGAAATATAGGGAATTTAAATAAAGAGCACAGAAGAAATTTATAAATTCGCTTCTAACAAGAGCTGCATCGACTCACAAAATGAAAGGGGCACTTCGATGCACTGCTACAGTAACGAAGGCGGCCACAACTGAAGAACCTAACTAATATAAGTGGGTCGTCAACAACAAACAGAAGCCTAGCGCGATGTAAACGACAGTAGAATGCACTACACAGTAAATAAAACACGGGACTATGTCTCGTAAATATGGAAACACGAACGATTCCCTTCCACCCATCCAGATTTATATTTCCCGTTTTACTCCAAAATCGCTCGGGGCAAACGCCGTGATGGTACCTTTGAAGGGGCATGGCCGATTCCTTCCCCATCCTTGAAATATTCCAAGTTTGTGCTCCGTCTGTAATTCCCACAACGTCGACAGATGTTAAACCCTAATCTCCCTTCCTTTCATCCTCTTTTCCTCCTTCCTTCCTTTCAAAGCCAGCGCTATACTAGTTTAAATGAGTGACTGATATAAGGTGTCGATACTTTTCAACTATAGCCCTCAATACCTTTAAAAGTGTGCTAGGTTATAATAAATGGTTTTCAACATGTGACTGTATAAATGTGGACGACACAGGAGAAAAAGCGCAACGATGCTTACTGATGGTATCGTGTAGATCTACCACCACGACCCAAGTATTTGATCCTGGCGTACATCGTTTATGGAAACAGGTGATGTTCTCCACAAACAGGCGACGGGTGACCCATCTGTTTCAGACGTCAACGTGCTCCAGTTAAAGCAGTCAAGGCTAAAGAGTGAGCCGCGCGGGGTAACCATGCGGTTCCATGCGGTTCGCGCGACTCCCCTCCCGCCGGAGGTTCGAATCCTCCTTTGGGCTTGGGTGTGTGAGTTGTCCTTAGCGTTAAGTTATTTTAAGTTAAATTAAGTAGTGTGTAAGCCTAGGGACCGATGACCTTAGCAGTCTAGTCCCAAAGGAACTTACCACCAAAAAATTTAAGAGTAAAGAACTGAGGAATTTCGAAATGACGAGATCAGCTGAGGCCAAAGTCTTCATGAAGAGGTTAGGTTTTGTGCCAATAAGATATATCTGCTTCAGGCACTAACGTCGACAACCAAACATGAGCGTGAACAGTTTGCAGTTCGGCAAAACTGAAGATTGTGATTTTTCCCTGAGTTGTGATTTTGTGCTTACCGGGCTGTTTGGATCCGCCATAGTGTGATCTGTGTCGCTTTAGGAACTATTGGAGCCTGACCACCTCTGAGCTCGCCGAGCGCCATGTCTTGCTTTTCTGAAAAGTTGCTTAGTTGTGATCCCCGGGTGCGACAAACGTGGTGACAGTTTTTATTGTTTGATTCTAATAGCATTTTTCCTGGCCAAATGTTGCCTAAAATTATTACTGCCATCGCCAGTGCAAGCACTGGAATGTGACTGCAGTCGCAAGTGCTACTGGTGCTGTCATGATCATTTTGTGATTAATGTGCTCTTTTAATTTTCTTTTAGATTCTGATCAGGCCAGATCTGTTAGTTTACCGGATGCACTACCGGAGAGCTGTGAAATTTTCTGTGCTGGCACCCCTGTGTTCTAATTTGTGCTAGTCGTTGTCACATTTGACCTTCAAAAGTTTGGCATAAATTTGTCAGGTCTGTTAATGGACAGTGTTAAGCTTTGGGTCCCTAATTTAAAACCATTGTGTTAACCTGGTATCCTTTTGCTCACTATTCTAATAACTGCTGATTTCTAAAAGATTATTTCATTGTGTTTTACTGTTGTTGTTTTTTTAAATTGTTTAATAAATGTGAATCGCTTAGCAAATAATGGATGTTGCCTGTGCCAAGTGAGGGGCACACACTGACGCGTATGAATGACGAAACAAAACTCTGAGTTCTCTTGTCACATGCTAAAAGCCGGTCGTTATTGTCTAGTAAGCAAGACCGTTGAACGTTGAGGATAATGCCTCTAGACACACGTTATGTTTCCTGGTCGATGTTTCAGTCTAGTGATCTATTATAGAAACACATGAAGAAATGCGAACTAGAGACTGCCATAAGCTGTTTCCGGGATGTTGGTTGCTTAGCTGGTTGGTTGAGGGGAGAGGCCAAACAGTGAGGTCTTCGGTCCCATCGGATTAGCGAAGGATGAGGAAATAAAACAGCCTTGCCCTTTCAAAGGAATCATCCTGGAATTTGCCTGAAGCGACTTAAGGAAACAATGGAAAACCTAAATCAGAATGGCCGGGCGATGATCTGAACCGTCGTGCTCACGAATGCGTATCCAGTGTGCTAGCCACTGCGCCACCTCGCTCGGTTTTCCAGCATGTTTTACTGTTTTTGTTGTTGTGAGACGCGATAGTATGTTTGGTGCATCATTTGAAAATATTTTTAGTTTCAATACGACGCTGTGTATAATGCAGGGTGTAAGGGGTAAAAGATCTTTTTATTGGTGACTGAGGACGGCGTAAATACCAGCATTAAGTCACTATTTACTTAATTTTCAGACAGATAATTACAGCTATTAAAAGTAGTATGCTTTTAGGTTGGTTAGTACCTCCAAATACATGAGGCAAGAGAAAAACATTAATGCTTAATTTCCCCTGGACAACAGGTCAGATGCTGAAGTTGACACATGGATGCAAAACTGTTAGTCTACACTGACACGCATGGTCTACACAGTGGTGCAGTTATGACTGTGGAGAAAACATCAGGTAGTAAATTATGTTTGTGGGAAGGCTGACCTACACACAGAAAAAATAACCAACACGTGAACGGTTAAGCAATACTTTGTCGGTCGTGCACCATCTTGTACCTTGAAAGAGAAGGAGGTCTTCTACCATGGATCATGTGATATTTACAAGTGAAATGAGTTCCTTCCACATGTTAAAAACTTTTCCGGCTTTTAAAAAGGAAATTTTTTGTTCCTTTCAAATACTTTTTGTTTTAGAACGTATTTAACGTGTAACTGGTTTTCAGTGTTCCGTGTCTCACTCTGTAAAGGATCGCTTTGTTGTTTGTCTGTCGGTCCGACTGTTAACCAACACGTGAACGGTTAAGCAATACTTTGTCGGTTGTGCACCATCTTGAACCTTGAAAGAGAAGGAGGTCTTCTACCATGGATCATGTGATATTTACAAGTGAAATGAGTTCCTTCCACATGTTAAAAACTTTTCCGGCTTTTAAAAAGGAAATTTTTGTTCCTTTCAAATACTTTTTGTTTTAGAACGTATTTAACGTGTAACTGGTTTTCAGTGTTCCGTGTCTCACTCTGTAAAGGATCGCTTTGTTGTTTGTCTGTCGGTCCGACTGTTAAAAACCGTTTTTCTCAGGAATGAGTAAGCATATAAATTTTATATTTACGTCACGTATTAACGTTCATTGTCCCTTTGTGGTGTAAACATTTTAAGTTTGTAACTCAGTTCAGTCAAAAGATGCGGCAATGTATGTCACATATTCTGATACTCGAAAACTCACTCATCAAAACCTATAGAGCACTTCCCTCTGGAACCGGGCGACCGCTACGGTCGCAGGTTCGAATCCTGCCTCGGACATAGATGTGTGTGAAGTCCTTAGGTTAGTTAGGTTTAAGTATTTCTAAGTCCTAGGTGGCTGATGACCTCAGATGTTAAGTCCCATAGTGCTCAGACCCATTTGAACCATTTGAACTTCCCTTTGACCTAGAATGACGAAATTTAGCACGAAGCAAGGTTTCACCGTACAAGTAAAGAGAAAAATCCGAAATTATTAATTTTTCATTATATTAGATGGAAAAATATTTCTTTTGTCAACTATTATGCCACTTCAAACTTGAAATTCAAACATTCTCGAAAGTCTTGGAATCCCTCGGACAGATATCTTGCCGGTATCAACGTCAATAACAGGCAAAAGTCCTCGATTCCAGGAATGGAACTCTTTTTGAGCATTGTTAATTTTGTACACAACCCTCAGTGGCTGAGTCCCACTAGCACCTAGCCAATTTTGATAAAATTTGGTTTCACTTTGCGATTATTGGTGTGTAATAGAGTAATGAGGTAACAGATTAAATACAGTATTGACAAGAATTTCTCGATTGAAATTCTTTCAAATTTCGACAGAATATTTGCTCCTGGCTTCATGGCTCTGTAGTACGTTAAAAAAAATGCCGGCCGCTGGTGGCCGAGCGGTTCGAGGCGCTTCAGTCTGGAACCGCGCGACCGCTACGGTTGCAGGTTCGAATCTTGCCTCGGGCATGGATGTGTGTGATGTTCTTAGGTTAGTTAGGTTTAAGTAGGTCTAAGTTCTAGGGGACTGATGACCTGAGATGTTAAGCCCCATAGTGCTCAGAGCCATTTGAATCAAGCCATTTTGAAAAAAAAAATAATAATTTTCTAGATTAACTTTAATAATTTCGGTCAGCACACAAAAAGTGAATGCTGTCATTTAAAAAAGAAATATGAAAAAGTTACAGTACTGGGTACAGACCTAGGTACCTATCTGTTTGTCCGGAGTAGCCGAGCGGTTCTAGGCGCTACAGTCTGGAACCTCGCGACCGCTACGGTCGCAGGTTAGAATTCTGCCTCGGGCATGGATGTGTGTGACGTCCTTAGGTTAGTTAGGTTTAAGTAGGTCTAAGTTCTAGGGGACTGATGACCTCAGAAGTTAAGTCCCATAGTGCTCAGAGACATTTGAACGTATCTGTTTCCTATAGTTTTAAAGTTACTAAAGCCTAAAATTGTAAATTTATAGACACTATGTATTAGCCCGGTGAGCTTATTTATGGCTCTTTGCTGTCTTCTCTAACAATCTGTTACCGATGATGGCAGAATAACAGCAGGGACGCATCATTAATCAGGGAAATATCTGATTGCATGCAGGAGGAGAGCATTTCCAGCGCTTCTCGGACTGAGAGTGATTGCTGAGTTCGCGTCCGGTCGCATGCGTAGATCAGCAGAAGGAACGGCGCCCGTCGCCCTGTCCCGGGGACCCGGAAGCGGGACGTCCGCCGTGAAAAGTGTCGCACCCGCCGGAGGCCGCTACAGCTGGCGCTGGACGCCGGCCGCCCCCGGCGCACCTGCTGTGATGCATTGCGCGCGCGCCGCCGCTACACGTATCCTCGCCGAGATAGCACGCAGATTTATTGCCGGAGCCGTTCGTTTGGCCTGCGAATCCTTTGCCGGCCTTCTTCCGTGAAAAACATGTTTCCTCCGCAACAGTAATTCTTCTGTTGCTAAGCCGTACAGTACTGTATAATCATATTGTTCCTCCTAATTAATGGCGCGGCGAAGCTATATTTGGAGGAGGTCGATACTCGCGCCGAGCAAAACGGCCGTGCGGGAGAGCGCGCACGCTGCCGGCGAGGATACTCGTTCGGGGAAAACCTGCACTGCCGCTTCGCAACGCCTCACACATATATGCACTGCTGACCACTAAAATTGCAACCCCAGGAAGGATAGCAAATAATGAATTTTTACTGCTGTTCGCTTACAGTACAACGGGAACAGCGATGACTCCAACCCGGCTGGACTTGGATGACTGATACAGGTACACCATCCCATGCTGCTTCAACTCTAATCCAGATATTGCAAGTTGACTTGGTTTCAAAACCGCAAGGTAAGCCTAGCAGGCGTCGCTATAACATTAAAACTAAACTAAATTCCTCCTGAGCAGGCCTTGAAGGCCCAACGGGACCGACCGGCCGCCGTGCCATCCTCAGCCCATAAGCGTCATTGGATTCGGATATGGAGGGCATGTGGTCAGCACACCGCTCTTCCGGCCGTATGTCAGTTTCCGAGACCGGAGCCGCTACTTCTCAATCAAGTAGCTCCTCAGTTTGCCTCACAAGGGCTGAGTGCACCCCGCTTGCCAACAGCGCTCGGCAGACCGGATAGTCACCCATCCAAGTGCTAGCCCAGCCTGCTATAATATTAAGGTGGCCTCCAAAATAATGAGGCAAAAATCACAATTATTTTCATTTATTACGAAAAAAATTATTGACAAGAACATCAAAAACAGCGGCAACACACTGAAGCTCCAAAGAAACTGGTATAGACATTCAAATCTCCGACATCACTGCGGCAGGATAAAGGTCTTGCAAGAATGGGGCCAACGACGACTGAAAAGAATCGTTCAATGTGACAGAAGTGCTACCACTCTGCATATTGCTGCAGATTTCAATGCTGCGCCATCGACAAGTGTCAGCGTGCGAACCATTCAACGAAACATCATCGATGTGGTCTTTCGGAGCCGACGGGTCGCTCGTGCACCCTTGATGACTGCACTACAAAAAACTTTCCGCGTCGCCTGATCCTTTCAAAACTGACAATGGACTGTTGATGACTGGAAACATTTTGTCTGGTCGGAAGAATCCCGTTTCAGACTGTATCGAGTGGATGAACGCGTACAGATCTGGAGACAACCTCATGAATCCATGGACTCTGCATGTCAGCAGGCGACTGTTGAAGCTGGTGGAGGTTCTGTACTTACGACTCTGACAGGTGACACGTACGTAAGCATCCTGTATCATCACCTGCACCCACTCATGCCCATTTTGCAATCCTACGGACTTTGACAATTTTAGCAGGACAATGTGGCACCTCACACGTCAAGAATTACTACAGAGTGGCTCCAGGAACACTCTTCTGAGTTTAAACACCTCTGCTGGCACCAAACTCCCCAGGACAGGACATTCTTGTGCATATCTTGGATGCCTTGCTACCTGCTGTTCAGAAGAGATCTCCACCACATCGTACTCTTGCGGATTTATGGGCATACTTGCAGGATTCATGCTGTCAGTTCCATCCAGCACCAATTGAGACATTAGTCGAATCCATGCCACGTCGTCCCCCTCCGGGTCTGGGGATTAAAATAGGCCCGAGGTATTCCTGCCTGTCATAAGAGCGACTAAAAGGAGTCTCCCACGCTTCGGCCTTTATGTAATGGTCCCCTGTCGGGTTTGACCTCCATCTCTCTAAATTTTCCCGAAGAGTGAGCCAGTTGCGGAAGTGCATCTTACATGGTGCATCGTGTCCATCGAGCATTGAGGTCTTTAGCCCACAGCATTGCAGACCCGCTCATTCTCCATCTCTTGGGCGAGGACACCTTCCTGTGTGCGTTTTCCACCATGCACTATGCAGTGTCGCTTTCTGCGCCGAAGATGAACATGTTCTTAGCACCTCATATCCAGCATGGTAGTTAGTCCGTTGTGGTGGGGCCGCCATAACTACCCACATATGCTTTGGAGTAAATGCCCATCTCCCTGGGGCTTCGTGACTCCCATTAATCCTGCCAGGTGTCCCTTCCTGGGGCTGGGTGGCGCCCGTGGGGAGGGCCCCTGGTCAATGTGGGTGACATGAGGGTGGATGACACGCCATGAAGCGTAGTACATCATCTCTTGCATCAGCAGTCTCTAAGCTAAGTGCTAAGAAATATGACCCCAAATAGTTCGCTCCCTGGCCACACCATGGGAGGAGTGACATGCTAAGGATAGCAGTGAAGCCTATTCGCCCCAGTACCTCACATGTACGGGAATTCAAAAAAAAAAAAAGTTCAAATGTGTGTGAAATCTTATGGGACATAACTGCTAAGGTCATCAGTCCCTAGGCTAACACACTACTTAACCTAAATTATCCTAAGGACAAACACACACACCCTTGCCCGAGGGAGGACTCGAACCTCCGCCGAGACCAGCCGCACAGTCCACGACTGCAGCGCCCTAAATCGCTCCGCCAATCCCGTGTGGCTGTACGGGAATTGATGGGGAATCTTTCATTTCCATGAAGTCTCAGTTTTTTGTGGAGGATTTGGAGGACAAGTTTGGAGAGGCGGAGGGCTTGTTCAAAATGCGCTCTGGGTCAGTCCTGATAAAAATAGAATCCTCTGCCCAGCCACAGGCATTACTCGCTTGTGACAAGTTGGGGGTCATTTCTGTTACCATCACTCCCCATAAGAGCTTAAATATGGTCCAGAGTACTATATTCCACAGGGAACTTCTTTTGACGCTGACAACGAGCTACATGCCAATTTAGAGTGACGAGGTGTCCATTTCGTCTGGCGCGTCTACCGAGCTCTGAGGGATAATTAGGTTGCCACCAGTGCATTCATCTTGGCCTTCGAGGGTGACACATTGCCCGAGAAGGTCAAGGTGATGGTCTACTGCTTTGACGTCAAGCCATATGTCCCTCCTAAAATGCGGTGCTTTAAGTACTGGAAGTTCGGCCATATGTCTCCCCGCTGTACTTCCAGCATCACATGTCGAAATTTTGGACGTCCATCACGTCCCAATGCTCCACGTGGCTCGCCTCCCAATTGTGTCAGCTGCAGAGAGCATCATTCACCTTGCTAGCCAGACTGCAGGGTTTCACAGATAGAGAGGAAAATCATGGAATATAAGACCCTGGACCGACTGACTTACACCGAGGCTAAGAGGAAATTTGAGTGCCTCGGTACTTTGACTATGTCCTAATCTTACGCCACCGCCACGAGAACAATTGTCGCCCCATCTGTTCCTCGCATTCCTGTGGCCTCTCAGAACCAAAAGACCACATCTAACCCCTTGACGGTGGGGGCACTTCCCTCTCTGTTGCTCCCACACCACCTACTTTGGGAGCAACACCCCCTCCCTACCCTCCCCCAAACTATCGGGGATATCACTCCCCACTTCTGAGCTGGAGAAGCGTAAGTCTTCTTTGGCTCCTCTCTCTAGGAAGGAGTCCCTTGTGTCACTCCTTTCCCAAGTTTCTGCTAGTGGGAAAGATGACACCCGCCAATGGCTTAAGAGCCCAAAAGCAGCTTGTCGTAGGGCTTCACGCTCATCCTCAGTCCTGGAGACCGAATCTGTGAAGTCCACCCAGCCAGGGAAACCCAAGGAGCAGCAAGAAGAATTCAAAAGAAGTTCCCCAAGACCAAGGGAATGGCGGTGGCACCCACACCACCGCTACCTATAAGCTCTGTGTCTGCAGATGAGGTGAAGATTCTGTTATCTGCTGAGGACCTAGATCTCGCTGGTCCCTCAGACACAATGGATGTAGACTGCTCAGGCAAAAAGTCGGTGGCAGCAGGTGACAGTGATGCGTTAACTCCCCCCTTGAATGTTCCATGCCTTCCCAGTCTCAAGATGACGTCATCCTCCAGTGGAACTGCGGCGATTTTTTCACCGCCTAGCTGAGCTACAGCAACCGTTAAGCTTTATACCTGCTTCCTGCATTGCCCTCCGGGAAACTTAGTTCCCGGCAATGCCGATCTCTGCCCTCCGTGGCTATAAGGGATACCACAGGAACCATAGCGACTATGATGAAAAGTCAGGTGGAGTTTGCGTTTATGTCCTAAACTCAGTCTGTAGTGAAACTGTGCCCCTTCTACATCTACATCTACAAACATACTCCGCAAACCGCCATACGGTGCGTGCCGGAGGGTACTTCGCACCACAACTAGCATCTTCTCTCCCACTCTCTTCCACTCCCAAACAGAACGAGGGAAAAATGACTGCCTATATGCCTCTGTACGAGCCCTAATCTCTCTTATCTTTTTTTGTGGTCTTTCCGCGAAATATAAGTTGGCGGTAGTAAAATTGTACTGCAGTCAGCCTCAAATGCTGGTTCTCTAAATTTTCTCAGTAGCGATTCACGAAAAGAACGCCTCCTTTCCTCCAGAGACTCCCACCCGAGATCCTGAAGCATTTCTGTAACACTCGCGTGATGATCAAACCTACCAGTAACAAATCTAGCAGCCCGCCTCTGAATTGCTTCTATGTCCTCCCTCAATCCGACCTGATAGGGATGCCAAACGCTCGAGCAGTACTCAAGAATAGGTCGTATTAATGTTTTACAAGGGGTCTCCTTTACAGATGAACCACATCTTTCCAAAATTCTACCAATGAACCGAAGACGACTATCCGCCTTCCCCACAACTGCCATTACATACTTGTCCCACTTCATATCGCTCTGCAATGTTACGCCAAAATATTTAATCGACGTAACTGTGTCAAGCGCTACACCACTAATGGAGTATTCAAACATTACGGGATTCTTTTACCTATTCATTTGCATTAATTTACATTTATCTATATTTACGAGTTAGCTGCCATTCTTTGCACCAATCATAAATCCTGTCCAAGTCATCTTGTATCCTCCTACAGTCACTCAACGACGACACCTTCCCGTACACCACAGCGTCATCAGCAAACAGCCGCACATTGCTATGCACCCTATCCAAAAGATCATTTATGTAGATAGAAAACAACAGCGGACCTACCACACTCCCTGGGGCACTCCAGATGATACCATCACCTCCGATGAACACTCACCATCGAGGACAACATACTGGGTTCTATTACTTAAGAAGTCTTCGACCCACTCACATATTTGGGAACCAATCACATATGCTCGTACCTTAGTTAGGAGTCTGCAGTGTGGCACCAAGTTAAACGCTTCCCGGAAGTCAAGGAGTATGGCATCCGTTTGATACCCTTTATCCATGGTTCGCAAGATATCATGTGAAAAAAGAGCGAGTTGCGTTTCGCAGGAGCGATGCTTTCTAAAGCCGTGCTGATGCATGGACAGCAACTTCCCTGTCTCAAGGAAATTCGTTATATTCGAACTGAGAATATGTTCGAGAATCCTGCAACAAACCGATGTTAAGGACATTGGTCTGTAATTTTGAGCATCCGTCCGTCTACCGTTCTTATATACAGGCGTCACCTGCGCTTTCTTCCAGTCGCTCGGGACTTTACGTTGGGCAAGAGATTCGCGATAAATGCAAGCTAAGTAAGTAGCCAATGCAGTACAATCTGTAAAACCGAATTGGAATCCCATCAGGACCTGGCGATTTATTTATTTTCAACCCATTCAGCTGCTTCACAACCCCAGGGATGTCTATCGCTTTGTTCTCCATACGGGAATCTGTACGAGACTCAAATGGCGGTATGTTTGTACGGCCCTCCTGCGTGAAAGATTTTTCAAATGCTAAATTTAAAATTTCAGCTTTCTTTTTGCCGTCTTCCATTGCCAGGCCAGACTGATCAGTGAGTGACTGGACGGAAGCCTTCGACCCGCTTACCGATTTTACGTAAGATCAGAATTTCCTTGGGTTTTCAGCAAGATCTTTTGCTAAGGTATGACGGTATGCTTCGCGCATCGCTCTTTTTACAGCAGCACGAATCTCTACTAACTTTTGCCTGTCCTCATTCTCCAGATCTTCCTTGTACCGCGAGTGCAACTGTCTTTGCTTCCTGAGCGTTCTCCGAATTGCGCTGTTTACCACGGTGGGTCCTTTCCGTCCGTAACCCACTTTTTCGGCACATACTTCTCCAATGCGTGATTTACAATGTGTTTAAAATTTGCCCATAATTCTTCCACGTCCATCGTACCGGAAGTACATGAAGTCGATTCATTTACTAAGTGGGATGTTAACAACTGCTTACCTGCTCTTTCTAGTAAGAATACTCTCCTAGCCTTCTTGACCGACTTTTTAACTTTCGTAACCATAGTCGTAATGACAACATCTTGGTCACTAATCCCTGTCTCAACACTGACACTGTCGATGAGATCTGGTCTGTTCGTGGCTACCAGATCTAACATATTTCCATTACGCGTTGGCTGTCGATTTAGCTGCTCAAGACAGTTTTCGGATAATGTGTTCAAAAGTAATTCACACGACGGCTTGTCTGTACCACCTGTAATAAATCCATAGACATCCCAGTCTATACTAGGTAGGTTGAAGTCGCCTCCGACTAATATAGCATGTTCCGGGTACTTCTGCGATACAGAGTGAAGACTCCCTTTGAATGATTCTAGAACTGTCACTGTGGAACCTGGTGGCCGGTAATAACACCCAACAATTAACTTTATTTCTCCTAGCCCTGTTAAACATATCCAGATAACTTCACAATCACACTCTACTTCGGCCTCAGTAGACACAATATTTTTGTCAACTGCAATGAAGACACCACCTTCTACGGTGTCTAATCTGTCTTTCCGATACACGCTCCAACCCTCACTAAATATTTCAGAACTTCCTGTCTCAGGGTTCAGCCAGGTCTCAGTCCCGAGAATAATTTGCGCGCCACACGCTTCCTGGAGGGCATTAAATTCAGGAACTTTATTCCGAACACTCTGAAAATTTACTGCTAATATCTCGAGCGCGTCCTGATTTCCCTCCCTGCACGTCGACTGGTGAGTGTTCATCAGAACACCTCGCACTACTGCCTAGCCTAAAAAAAACCATGTGCACGCCACAAGTACTCTGCTACCCGAGTAGCCGCTTCTTTTGTGTAGTGCACCCCTGACCTATCTAGGGGCGTCCTACAATTCCCCACCCAATAGCGCAAGTCTAGAAATCTGCAGCCAAGACCGTCACAGAGTCGACGAAGCCTCTGGTTGAGACCCTCCACTCGGCTCCAAACCAAAGGACCCCGATCCACTCTGGGAACGATGCTGCAAATAGAGAGCTCTGCTTGCACCCTGCGTGCGAGGCCAGCGATCTTCACCAAATCCGCCAGCCGCCTGTACGAACTGAGGATCGCCTCAGAACCCAAGCGACAGGCATCATTGGTGCCGACGTGAGCAACTACTTGCAGACGACTGCACCCCGTACGCTCGATAGCCGCAGGCAAGGCCGCCACCACATCTTGGATGAGGCCCCCTGGCAGACAAACTGAGTGCACGTTGGAATACTTTCCAGCCCTGTACGCTGTCTCCCTAAGGGGCTCCATCACCCGCCTAACGTTGGAGCTCCCAATAACCAGCAAGCCTTTACCCCCGTGTGCCTGCTCGGGCCCTGCTGAAGGAGCGGCCACCTGCCCACTGACAGGATGAACGGGCGAGGCCAGCCGGCCAGCCTCCACATTGACCCTTCGCCTCGAGCGACGCGAAGGCGTTGCAGTCCGCCACTCACCCTGAGGTGAGGGCGGCCCCAACCCGCCGGGTACACCAGAAGGTGCCTCGGCGGCTGAGTCAGGGGACGCAGCAAGCGACTCCTGGGGTGTCTCAAGCGATGCGCCAGACCCTCCGCCGTCACTGCACCTCGAGGCAGCAGCCTGAAGGCGGCTGACCGTAGCCAACAGCACGCTAAGCTGCTCGCGAACCGCGCCAGTTCCTCCTGCGCCCGCACACAGCACGCACACACCCTATCCATCCTACTGCTAATATCTGGACGTATAGAGTTGCGAAAAGACAAATAAAACAGCAATATGCGACTGCAGAGTTGAGTCACCAGCGCCAGATTGAGCTGCGATATATGAACATTTAATTACGAACCAGGCAATCAAATGACCACGACTACGCCACTACACAAATATTACAATGCGATCCTACCCCTGTCTTAGTACAAATGACAACCACCTACGCGATGTTACACTCCACCATTATTAAAATTTGATACCACTCCTTTCTAATTCGAAAATACGCAAAGAACCGAAAAATTTCACCACACAAACACACAAAGTAATTTGAATTAACCTGCGGAACTAATACGAAAAACTGAATATACGACTACTGCTACTGCTGCTCGCACACGTCACTCAGGAAGAACAGATGAAACTGCACTGGCCTCTGTCTGCTGATAACTGACTCCACGAAATAAACAGAAAGCACTGCCTGTCCGAAACAAACAAATGACTAACGACTCCGCGAATTTATACTTTACAGCTATCAATAAGCAATATTACTCCTCTCAAATACGATAATACGCAAGGATTTTATGTAATTAAATATGCAAGCGCACAAACACTCGGAAAGAAATTAAGAATCAAACTACAAAACAGATATGAAAGCTAAATATGCGACTCGCTACTGCACTGCTGCTGCACTACTGCTGCACTCATACTTCACCAGCGGCTGTTGAAGGCTCACTCCCCTTCAAACCCCTCTTGAAGCTGTGGCTGTCAGAATATTGATGACGCAGGAACGTTTTTTAAAATAGGAACCCACATACATACTTGTGTTGTACGTGAAAAAATATGAATGTTTTAGCTGGACCACTTTTTTCGCTTTGTGATAGATGGTGCTGTAATAGTCACAAACGTAGAAGTACGTGGTATCACGTAACATTTCGCCAGTGCGGACAGTATTTACTTCGTGATACATTACCCGTGTTAAAATAGACAGTTTACCATTTGCGTAAAAGGTCGATATCGTTTGATGTACGGCTATTGTGTTCAAAATGCCCAACGGGCGTGTGCTATGTATGCTGCTCGGTATCCTGGACGACATCATCCAAGTGTCCGGACCGTTCGCCGGATAGTTACGTTATTTAAGGAAACAGGAAGTGTTCAACCACATGTGCAACGTCAACCACGACCTGCAACAAATGATGATGTCCGTGTAGGTGTTTTAGCTGCTGTCGCGGCGAATCCGTACATCAGTAGCTGACAGATTTCGCGAGAATCGGGAATCTCAAAAACGTCGATGTTGAGAATGCTACATCAACATCGACTGCACCCGTACCATATTTCTATGCACCAGGAATTGCATGGCAACGACTTTGAACGTCGTGTACAGTTCTGCCACTGGGCACAAGAGGAATTACGGGACGATGACAGATTTTCTGCACGCGTTCTGTTTAGCGACCAAGCGTCGTTCACCAACAGTGGTAACGTAAATCGGCATAATATTCACTATTGGGCAACGGAAAATCCACGATGGCTGCGACAAGTGGAACATCAGCGACCTTGGCGGGTTAATGTATGGTGCGCCATTATGAGGAAGGATAATTGGCCCCCATTTTATCGATGGCAATCTAAATGGTGCAATGTATGCTCATTTCCTACCTAATGTTCTAACAATGTTACTACAAGATGTTTCACTGCATGACAGAATAGCGATGTACTTCCAACATGATGGATTTCCGGCACATAGCTCGCGTACGGTTGAAGCGGTATTGTATAGCATATTTCATGACAGGTGGATTGGTCGTCGAAGCACATTACCATGGCCCGCACGTTCACCGGATCTGACGTCCCCGGATTTCTTTATGTGGGGAGAGTCGAAGGATATTTGCTATGGTGATCCACCGACAACGCCTGACAACATGCGTCAGCGCATTGTCAATGCATATGTGAACATTACGGAAAGCGAACTACTCGATATTGAGAGGAATGTCGCTACACTTATTGCCAAATGCATTGATTTTGACGGACGTTATATTGAGCATTTATTGTATTACTGTGGTATTTACAGGTAATCACACGGTAACAGCATGCGTTATCAGAAATGATAAGTTCACAAAGATACATGTATCATATAGGAACAACCGAAATAAAATGTTCAAATGTACCTACGTTCTGTATTTTAATTTAGAAAACCTACCTGTTACCAATTGTTCGTCTAAAATTGTGAACCATATGTTTGTGACTATTACAGCGCCATCTATCACAAAGCGAATAAAGTGGTCCAACTAAAACATTCATATTTCTTTACGTACTAAACGAATATGTAATAAAAATGTGGGTTCCTATTAAAAAAAAAAAGTTGATATCCGTTTGACCTATGGAAGTGCCATCTAGCTGGCCAACCATAGCGCCATCTGGTTTCCCCCTTCAAGCTAGACTAGTTTCGTTCTTTGTAATTTATTCGTTTGACGCTTATTTCGTGAGATATTTGGCCCGGTCACGATCAATGAACCACCCTGTATACTTATATGGATATGGTGTCTGTTGTTTCGGACATGTCCGAAAGAACAGACACCATTGATAACCTGCAACTGTCTGGAACGAACTTAGAATTATATATTAATATCTTCAGCTGTCGATATATATCAGTGGGGACACGTGAAAAAGTGTGCACTGACTGGGACTCGAACCTTGGATCTCCTACTTACATGAGAGACGCTCTATCCATCTGAGCCACCGAGGGCACAGAGGATAGTGCGACTGCAGGGACTATTTCGGGCACACCTCTCGCGAGACCCACATTCTCACCTGATATGTCCACACACTACATTTGCAGTGTCCCTACTCAACACACTCATTTCTCGTGGATGACATTCTTACCAAGTCCCGTAAGAGTTCGGATAATATGTGTGCATGTGCACAGAAGAGGAAGGCCATGGCCGGTATTGCCAGAACTGTATACTTATATGGATATGGTATTTTTTCTTTCGGACATTTCAGTGTGGCTCGTGGTAGATACTCCACCACTGATTTATCAATCTGCAGCCCAGGACTTCTCCCATCTACCCGCTGGAGAGCACATGACGACCTGTGCGCTAGTGACCACTTCCCCATGTTCCTGTCGCTCCCGACGTCAGGCCCACGGACGCCTGCTCAGATGGGCTTTAAACAAGGCGGACTGGGAAACTTTTATCTCTGTTGTCATCGTTGAATCTCCCTCACACGGTAACATCGATGTGATGGTTGAGCAGGTGACTACAACCATCGTTTCTGTGGCAGAAAACAGGACCCCTCGCTCCTTAGGGTGCACCCGGCGAAAGGTAGTCCCTTGGTGGTCGCCGGAAGTCGCTGAAGCGGTTTAAGTAGCGTCGGCGAGCTCTACAGCGGCATAAGCGGCACCCTTCCCTGGAGCACGTCATAGCCTTTAAACGGCTCCATGCCTGCATTCGCCAACTTATCAAACGATGGAAGCAGGACTGTTGGGAAAGATATGTCTCGACCATTGGGTGCCATACGTCATCTTCCCAAGTATGGGAAAAGATCAAACGTGTTTTCGGATACCAGACCCCAACAGGTGTTCCTGGTGTTAACATAAATAGCGTGTTACATACAGACGCAAACATTATTGCCGAGCACTTTGCTAAGCACTATGCTCGAGCCTATGCGTCAGAGAATTACCCCCCACGCCTTTCGCACTCTCAAACGGCGGCTAGAAAGGAAAGTCCTCTCGTTCACTACACGTCATAGTGAATCCAATAACGCTCCATTTACAGAGTGGGAGCTCCTCACTGCCCTTCCACATTGCCCCGACACAGCTCCTAGGCCAGATTGGATCCACAGATGATTAACCGTCTGCGTTAAATCAGAACAATGAAGGACGTCTCCATGCGGCACAAGCATGGTTGATGGCCGTTGGGCTGCTCACCCTCACTTCTCCTTCAGCAGGCCTTCTGCGAATTGATACATAACCAACACGGATTCAGAAAATATCGTTCTTGTGCAACACAGCTACCTCTTGATTTCCATGAAGTAAAGAGCGCTGTCGACATGGGATCTCAGATCGACTCCATATTCCTAGATTTCCAGAAGGCTTTTGATACCGTTCCTGACAAGCGACTATTAATCAAATTGTGTGCATATGGAGTATCTACTCAGTTGTGCGACTGAATTCGTGATTTCCTCTCAGAGATGTCACATTTCGTAGTGATGGACGGTAAATCATCGAGCAGAACACAAGTGATATCTGGCGTTCCGCAAGGTAGTGTCATAGGCCCTCTGCTGTTCCTGATTTACATAAATGATCTAGGTGATAATCTGAGCAGCCCCCCTTAGATTCTTTGCAGATGACGGTACAATTTACCGTCTAGTAAAATCATCAGACGATCAGTTCCAGTTACTAAATGATCTGGAGAGAATTTTTGTATGGTGCGAAGAGTGGCAATTGGCACTAAACAAAGAAAAGTGCGAGGTCATCCACATGGGTGCTAAAAGAAATCTGATAAATTTTGGGTATATGATAAATCGCATAAATCTAAGGGCTGTCATTTCGACTAAATACCTGGGAATTACAATTACGAGCAACTTAAATTGGAAAGACCACAAAGATAATATTGTGGGGAAGGCGAAACAAAGACTGCGCTTTCTTGGCAGAACATTTAGAAGATGCGACAAACCCACTAAAGAGACAGCTTGCATTACTTGTCCGTCCTCTGCTGGAATATTGTAGAGCGGTGTGGGATCTTTACCAGGTAGGTTGACGGAGGACATCGAAAAAGTACAAAGAAGGGCAGCACGTTTCGTGTTATCGCGCAATAGGGGTGAGAGTGTCACAGATACGCGAGTTGGGGTGGCAGTCACTGCAACAAAGGCGGTTTTCTTTGTGGCAAGATCTATTTACAAAATTTCAATCACCAGCTTTCTCTTCCGAATGCGAAAATATTTTGTTGACACCCACCTACGTAGGGAGAAAAAATTATCATAATAAAATAAGAGAAATCAGAGCTCGAACGGAAAGATTTAGGTGTTTCTTTTTCCACGCGCCATTCGAGAGTTGAATGGTGAGAATTAGTATGAAAATGGTTCGATGAAACCTCTCCCAGGTACGTAAGTGTGAATTGCAGAGTTAACCATGTAGATGTAGATGTAGATGAATTAGATGTAGGGATAATGGCCAACTATACTGCCCCTGGCAGTCCGCGTTCTTTTTCCGCTGCTCAGAATGCTTTCAACGTTCTTTCACTTCTACAAGGCACGCAAATCCAAATCGAAAGAAAAAAATTGTTCAAATGGCTCTGAGCACTATGCGACTTAACTTCTGAGGTCATCAGTCGCCTAGAACTTAGAACTAATTAAACCTAACTAACCGAAGGACATCACACACATCCATGTCCGAGGCAGGATTCGAACCTGCGACCGTAGCGGGCCGGCCAGAGTGGCCGAGCGGTTCTAGGCGCTACAGTCTGGAACCGCACGACTGCTACGGTCGCAGGTTCGAATCCTGCCTCGGGCATGGATGTGTGTGATGTCCTTAGGTTAGTTAGGTTTAAGTAGCTCTAAGTTCTAGGGGACTGATGACCTCAGAAGTTAAATCCCATAGTGCTCAGAGCCATTTTTGACCGTAGCGATCTCCATACATGCATGAATCCATCGTCATGATGTAGACTACACAGAGGCGTAGTGAGGGATAGGGGCAATGGGTCTGTGGTGCCCCAGACGCCGCTTGTAGGGGGACACTAAACGGCCTTCAACAGAACTAAGACTTTCCGAAAAAACTGTTATTTTACATAGGGTGAACATTAATAAAACCGACACACTGCAGGGACAGATTCATGATTGCAAATGGAGTAAGAAAGGTCTCGTGGCCACGTGTCCACAAATGCATCGTTGCCATGGTAGATGGCACTGACGAATTAAAGTTCCTCTGGCCATATGCCGTGTCTTATTTGTGTGTTGCAGGCTGTGTGACTGATCTAGCGTACGTAAGCAGTAGAATGCTCCGATATTCATGTCGGGAACAAGTCGATATGGTGTTTGTGTACGCCCAAGGAGATGGGAACGGTCGAGAGGCAGCCCTCACAGACACCAACCACGTCACACAACATTTCAAGCTCTTTTTGACCGTACGATGATGGGTGCTTTCACACAGAAGAACGTGCAGGGAGATGGCAGACCGTGCGTCACTGTATTTGCATCATCGGGTTCTACAGGGTATTGAAACGAACCCTAGTGCAATCTCTAGGCAAGTGGTCCGCCAACGTGGTGTAAGCCAAAGTACGATTATGTGTATCCTGCATGACAACCGCTACTATCCCTACCACTTGCAACAAGTGCAAGGTTTACCAGCAGCGGACTTCCCTCTACGGGAAGGGTTTTGTCGGTAGTTTTTGGACCAGACCACCACAATTATGGGATTTCTGTCATCAGTCCTCCTTACAGACGAAGCAACTTCCACCAGAAGTGGCATTATCAATCTGCATAATCATCATCTGTGGGCTAAAGACATGACGCGTGGTCAGAGGAACTTTCATTCGTCAGCGCTATCTTCCTTGGCAACGATGCGTTTCCGGACACATTTTCATAGGACCCTTTTTTCCTCCATTTCCAATCAGGGATCCAGTCCTGCAAATTGTCGGTTTTGTTAATTTTCACCTGTATCATTAAATTGTAGTGTTGTACTCCGGGCGCCGAGAAAAGGGGAGGGGGGTAATAAATGTGTTGTAACCTGGGCGCCGATAGGGAGGGGGGAGGGACGCCAATAAAGTATCGCGTCCCGGGTTCCAGTTGTTCGCCATGCCACTGGCTCTACACAGAACAAGGATTCGTCCGAGAGACGAGGTGGTTCCACTTTGGTGTACCGTGTTCTCGTTAGGAACACCACAGTCAGCGCGGCTCAGTTTGCTGCAGCATAAAGGTAAACCACAACAATAAGGGCTGTGCTGGCAGTACACGACACTCAAGAATTTTTTGCACTCTCCATTCGTACACCTCTCTTTCAAGCAAAACCCATTTCTTCGCTCGTGTTTTAAATGGCTCTATGCACTATGGGACTTAACATCTGAGGTCATCAGTCCCCTAGACATAGAACTACCTAAACCTAACTAACCTAATGACATCACACACATCCATACCCGAGGCAGGATTCGAACCTGAGACCATATCAGCAGCACGGTTCCGGACTGGCGTGGCTCTGCTAACGGTATACTACGCTTTCCACATCGCTGGCAACGGGTTCTACACAACGCTGGTAACAGGTGCAAACATGTAACTCTTTTGTATCGGTTGTGAATAAATAGTTGCAACTATTTACGTTCCAACCCTCGTACATAGGAGTTCCGTCAGGGTAGCTTATTAGGACCAATACTGGTTTGTATGTACATCAGTGGCTTTCCCACTGATGCTAGTCATAGGGAAAATTTTCATTTTGCTGCGACAACGCTACAGTCACTGCAAAAATATGAGAACTTTCAATGAAGGTAAATGAAACCACTAGCAAGCTTACAATAAAAGTGGTTAACGTGCAAGGACATTGTTAAATTAAATGTTGATTGTGTGCCTGTAGACCGCATAGTTAACACAAAATTTTTAGCTGTGAGGTGTGATTCTCTTTTGAAGTGTAGTGAATAGACATAGATACTTCTAAACAGAATGTCATCAGCTTCTTATGCTCTTACAGTCCTGTTATAAATGTGTAACAGCCAGGGACTTTTTGCACATACAGTTTGTAAATAACTTAATGTTTAGCCTTGAAATTATTTTCTGAGGAGCAAACGCACGACATAGAAACACAGTTTTCAAATTAAACTAAAAGAGCAGTCGGGCTCATTGTAAGGATTTATGGCAGACATTGGGGATTTAACTATATCATGTGAGGACACTTTCCAATCAGTTGCGCAGATAAAAATTCCTTGTACAGACAACGGTGTCCATGAACTTGGGACAATATCTGGATTGAAATTATACCTACGAAGGCAAAACAAACTACAACTGAACCACATTTTCTGCTAAGGAATAAACTCTCTTAATCAGTGAGATTAAAGAGTATCAAAAGAAACTAATATAAATATCACTAAGTAATACAGTCTGTTTGCATCGCATCGTGGACCAATATGTCTATAAATTTTATTTAAAATAACATAAACAGCATAGTTTGACACTATCGTTATCGCCACCCTGATAAAATGACTCACACATCTTACAAATATCAAAAACAAAAATGTTTTTCATAAATATACCCAATTTTACGCTTCTGTAGTTAAAACTATATGTGACGAAAGTGCATTATATTAAAAGAATCATATCCATTTACGCAGGTCCCCATAAAGTGTAACATCTAGTAATTTAAGCGCTATACAAGGCTAAACTGGACATTTACATCACACTAGAGTAACTGTTTCCTCATCTGTTGTCGTACATTTACACCAGGAGTAGAATGAGGAAACTGCGGGTGGTTCTTCCTTGATTATTTGAACGTCTTTGGGGAAAAGCAGTCGGTGAAACATGAAACCTTAAGAACGTATTCACATCACTCCCACAGGTGTATTGACATAGTGGCATTAACACTTTAACTGAGGCCCAGAAAAAGAAAACTGATCAGTTACATTGCACCACGAAGAAGCGTGCAAGTCTTATACAACATGCTAGGATACGTAAACGGTTAGAATTTCAACACAATTGCACGAAATCGGTAGGAGAAACCCCATCTTCATTCGTTATATATAACGAAAGATTAGGCAGCTGGTTTCTCATTCAGATATTGCATTTAGATGTTGTTAGTTTCTGAGAAGTTCGTTTCACGCCCTCTGTAATTCGACATCACCTAGGATTGTGACTCATCAAGACTACGATATAGCTAGGTGCGTTGATCGAGAAATCGCGACTATGGAACAGAAATGCAGCACGTAATCGCTACCATGTGACTAGCGCCCGAGAGCATTTGTTGGCCGTTTGGCTACTCAGGATCGTACAACTACGTCACATATTATGGACCGAGTTGGCACAGTGGTTAGCTCACTGGATCCGCATTTGGAGGATGACAGTTCGTATACTCGTCCGGTCAACCATATTTTGCTTTTCCGTGACTTCCCTAAATTGTTTGAGGAAAATGCCAGGATGGTTGCTTTGAAAAGGGCACTGCCAATTTTCTTCCTCATCCTTTCGCAATTCGAGCTTGAGCTCTATCTCTTAATGACAGCACTGTCAACGATGCGCTGAACTCTAATCTTCCTTCCTTCCTTTCTTTATTATTTACTTACTTTCTTACCGCGAGCGAGCCGACCGCTGTCTCCAAGCCGTTCTGTTCACTTGCCACACAACTTTATGCACCAGTATATCATATCACTAGCACCACCAAACCGATCATGTTTGACAATGCTGGTCGTAGCTTCATATGCCAAGGGTCCTAAGACGCAGTGCACCCAGGAACAGTCTCAAACGAGATTGCTTTCGTGGTCCTGGTGTTATGGTGTGGAGGCAAATTGTTACATGAGCGTACTGACCTCCAAATCCTTAAACTCACCAGTCAGCATCGTTGTAACACTGTACTCGTTCGCCAGGTGCGTCTTTTCACGGGTGCCATCGGCTCTGATTCTATTTTTATGGGTGCCAATGCGCAACAGAGATGAACAGCGGAGGTAGAGGAGTTCATGGCACTAGAGGATATTCGGCGAATGGACTGACCTGCCCGTTTCCCCGACTTACTTCCCATAGAACACTTGTGGTGTGCGTCGGGGAGATGTATTACAGCACGTCTACATGCACCAAACGATCATCCAGCAGTTGACACTCACGCTGACGGATGACTGGAACGCCACAAGAACTGCTTACCAACCTTGCTGCCACCACGTAACACTTTGCACAGTATGCACTGCCGCCCGTGGTGAACACACACCCATTAAGAACCATGTGCCTCCTTTTCTAACGCCCATGGAATCATCATGAAACGTGGTAATTTCAGTGTAATTATTGTCTTTGAACAAAGGTGTTATTTCTGATTGTCTCATTGTGTATTTATTTCGGTTACCTTGTATAGTATACTGTAGCAGCCCTTTCTATGTATGGGCCAAGTTGCATTGAGCTATCTTACTTACCCGTGACACATATGCGAAAGTTACTTTCGTCTTTAAATTTTGCATACCAGTGTATTACTGGTTTTCACTTTCTGCTGCTTGAAAGTCTAAGTGCGGTAACGTCTGACATCTAAATATTTTGGATATAATGATGCAGCAACCAATTATACTCCTTTCCATGAGATACGATGCGACTTTAAGTTGGAAAGAGTACACATGGGTTGCCACTGGGTTTAAAAGAAATTGGATTTACTGTAATAAATATATTTTCTCGGGGCGTCTGTCATTATATCTCGAAGGTAACATAGATAAAAACAGATAGTTGCAACAAAAACTTAGTGACAATTATTGCACAAAATAAAGGGTTTTCCTCCAAAATGAAAATCTAGACATCAGAGTATATTAACCTTTAAACCAGAAAAAAAGATGCAATGTTTGGAGCACAGCTGTCGATGGCTGTGGAACGTCGACAATGCCGAAGACACAAAAGTAAATAATTTGAAGCCTTTAAAATGTGGTGTCGCCGAAGACTATAGAAGATCAGAAAGATTAATCGAGTAAGAGATGAAGACGTCCTACGACTAGTCAAGCAGAAAAAAACGCCTATTTAAGAACGTAATGAGCAGGAGAGGCATGAATATTTGAAATATTTGTTTTAGCTGGAAACTATAGCTATAGAAATGAAAGACAAGAGGCAAAGAGTCAGGGCTAACTATGAGTAGATTATGAGTGATACAGTATGCATACCTATGCTGAAACGAAGAAAATAGTTAAGGAACTGCATGAAACCAGTTTAATGCCGGTGAGCTAAGAATCATACAAAAAACTCTCGCAAAAACGTAGCATGAACGGCAACAAAGTGGCGAGAAAATAGCAGAAAATTGTCACACTACTGACATGATAGCGGAAAGAGTGAAATATTATTAAGGGACTAAATGCTGATGAAGTTTTGCTAAGTAAGTAACAATTCCAAAATTATCTAATTAGATTGCTCGAGATCTGATATAAAGGGAGGAAGAAAAAGAGTTTGCGAATATTTCATTGCAATTACGTAAAAGCGCAAGCACGTAGACCCTTAAGAGGCCCATTTTTGGCTTTAAATTGTACGTTAGATGTTGCTCTTTTATTTAAATAGTTCTCCCCCGCTGATGCTCATATTTCATGCGGTATACCTTGGGAATAATGTTTTATTTGCGTTATTCTGCTGCGGCACTGCCAACTTCTTCTTCGGTTGCATTCGAGCAAGAAAAAGTAGTTTCCTTTGCTACTTTAATTGCAAGTTCGACATATGACTGTCAAACGTCTTACATTTTAAGTAAAATAATGACGTGATAATTGTCACAATATTATTTTAGAGAAGTTCTTTTTTCAATTCGTTGTCAGATTTTATTTTATGTTTTAAAGATATATAAGTACGACATTAAACTGGCAGAAATTGTCACCAGACAAACTTGCTACTATAATCTTTTCCACACTTCCAGGCTTACTATAAGATTGCAAAAATATTAATTAACTTGGCCAGCTAGGTAAATAAGAACTCTACTTCGTGACATCGTTTCATACTGTAATATCTAACATGGTTGACATCCACAAGGGGAGTCATATGCTGCCTCCAGCATCTCCTGCGCCACGGAAATCTACGCTTCCACAAAGATACGAGAACATACTCGAAATACATAACAACTCGAACATGAGATAACTGACGTAAATTCCAACCATGTCTGTTAATGACAAGCTTACCGCCATGAAAAACCTATATCCCTCTGTACGTAAAGGTTTTCTCTGTCACGCTCGCCCCCATATGTGCTATGGAGCTCTCCTCGGTAAACTATGTAACTATCTGACACTACAGAAACTACAGGGAATATCGAAAAGTATTAATAATCACCTCGAAAAAATCGTACTGCGACCTGAGCAAGTGCATAAAAAACATGAAAGGAATTTATAGCAAACTGACTGCTGGGAAGCCTGTTGTCTTCAAAGTGGACAATGTCAACACACTTTTGATTATCAGATAGGATGATTGTAATTATTAAACAGCTCATGTTTTTCAAAATGGTTCAAATGGCTCTGAGCACTATGAGACTTAACATCTGAGGTCATCAGTCCCCTAGAACTTAGAACTACTTAAACCTAACTAACCTAAGGACATCACACACATCCATGCCCGAGGCAGAATTCGAACCTGCGACCGTAGCAGTCGCGCGGTTCCGGACTGAAGTGCCTAGAACCGCTTGACCACCGCGGCCGGCAGCTCATGTTTTAATTGGATTGGTACTTCCGAAATACTAGAAGACCCCGTTATAAAGTTCCAAATGAAAGTTAGAAATTTCATAGAATATAGTAATTTTATGCCAAAAGGAAAGGAACATCTAAAAGTGGTGAATATGCAATTGTCTAAATTGAGAGGACAAGTGAAACTGTATAAGCTATGTGTTCTGATGGTAGGTAATATCAATTCTCCATGTTACAAACTGAATAAACAGTTAATACACTAAGGAATATATAGCCTAAATTTATGAACAGTCGTTCCGCATCAGAAACAATTAGAAACTGGCCTACGAAATCTAGTAGATATTTCGAGCGATGCGAAGTTTGCATCGGTAGAAGTTAATAATCCTTATACTGTCATTTACATCAAAGAGACAATGAGATGAGTGACTGTGAAGTAGAGAAATTTGTGTCATTATTGAACCTTTTTTATTTTAGCTGTTTTTCTTCTTATAATAATAGATACTGGCAAAAAGATGGACTGGCTACAGGCTACTCCCTCACTGGAATAACAGCGCATTTGTCAACTGTAGAGAGGATAATTTTTTAAAGAAAACTTAGGAAGCAGTGCGAAAACTATTTATTTAAAATGTATTCGTATGACATTACAATACTTCATGTAGGCACCAAGGATTAAACTGATATTCATCCACACTTACGTGACTACACTCAAATTCACAATTAAGTGATTGGCAGACAGTTACTCGAACAACTTTCATACAATTTCTCTACTGTTTCACTCCCGGACACAGAATGGGAAACACAAACAGTTAAACCTTTCTATGTGAACTCTGATTTCTATTATTTGATTGCGGTGGTCATTCTCCCTTTGTAGAGCCAACAAAATATTTTCTTACTCAGAGAAGAAGGTTGGTGGATGAAATTTCATGAAAAGATCTCATCGCAAGGAAACGTCTTTAATAATTACCACCCTAACTAGTTAACTTATCCGTGACACACTTTTCATTTTTTACGATAATAGAAAAGAGCTGCCTTCTTTCAAGCTTTTTTGAAGTCCTCCGTCAATCCAGTCTAGTAAGTATACCTTATGACGCAGCAATACTCCAGAACAGGACGGACAAGCGTATTGTACGTAATCTCTTTAGCAGATTTGTTGCATCTTTTAAGTACCGCGTCAGTAAAACGCTTTCTTTTGTTCGCTTTCCAGTTGCGCAAATCCTGATCAATATGCATCCCAAAAAGATTCACACTTGAAAATGAGGAAAATAGTCATTAATTTCTTAGATTTGACAATTATGAACAACAACGGTAGACATCAATTAGACTTATTTAGGAATCCTAACATTATAGATACGCCAAACAGTTCTGCTGGAGAAACATTCTCAACTGAGCATTATAGTAGAGATCGAAAATACCGTTTCAGTTGTAAGATGATCCAATGCTCTTCAATTCATCTAAAGCAGTATAAACTGGCTGCTCTTCGTGTAACGCTTTACCCTCTCTCAAAACAAAGCTACCAGAGTGATCTGGTTATCCCTAAATTCGTAGCAAATTGTAATGATTACCAGCGTTGTTGATGTTTATCTCCAGCAAATCGACAGTCGCATCTAACAACTGGTATCAGATTGCCCTATCATCTACTACTAATGTTTTTTGCAGAATTCCACACGTTGGCGTTATATCTGATAGTGTCGGTAAAAGGCTTCGAAAGGTCGGTATTGTAGCAACATTCTATATCCCCAAAAAGGTCAGACACGTAATGAAACACCACGAAACCAGAGAAGGCAATTGCTACACGCAATCGAGTGTCTGTCACATCCATTCTTGTGAGTGTATTTCCGCCTACAAGGGACAAACCGGCCTCTCCTGGAGCATATAGTTCAGAGACCATCAGGACTTCGAACATGTTGTTGTTGCTTTTGTGATCTTCAGTCCTGAGACTGGTTTGATGCAGCTCTCCATGCTACTCTATCCTGTGCAAGCTTCTTCATCTCCTAGTACCTACTGCAACGTACATCCTTCTGAAACTGCTTACTGTATTCTTCTCCTGATCTCCCTCTATGATTTTTTCCCACCACGCTGCCTTCCAACACAAAACTGGTGATCTCTTAACGCCTCAGAACATGCCCTAGCAACCGATCCCTTCTCCTAGTCAAGTTGTGCCACGAACTCCTCTTTTCCCCAATTCTATTCAATACCTCCTCATTAGTTATGTGATCTACCCATCTAATCTTCAGCATTCATCTGTAGCACCACATTTCTATAGCTTCTATTCTCTTCTTGTCCAAGCTATTTATCATCCATGTTTCACTTCCATACATGGCTACAGTCCACACAAATATTTTCAGAAACGACTTCCTGACACTTAAATCTATACTCGATGTTAAAAAATTTCTCTTCTTCAGAAACGCTTTCCTTGCCATTGCCAGTCTACATTTTATATCCTCTCTACTTCGACCATCATCAGTTATTTTGCTTCCCAAAGAGCAAAACTCCTTTACTACTTTAAGTGTCTCATTTCCTAATCTAATTCCCTCAGCATCACCCAAATTAATTCGACTACATTCCATTATTATCGTTTTGCTTTTGTTCATGTTCATCTTATGTCCTCCTTTCAAGACACTGTCCATTCCGTTCAACTGTTCTTCCAAGTATTTTGCTGTCTCTGACAGAATTACACTGTCACCGGTGAACCTCAAAGTTTTTGTCTCTATGGATTTTAATACCTACTCCGAATTTTTCTTTTGTTTCCTCTACTGCTTGCTCAATGTACAGATTGAATAACATCGGGGAGAGGCTACAAATATGTCTCATTCCTTTCCCAACCAGTGTTTCCCTTTCATGACCCTCAACTCTTATAACTGCCATCTGATTTCTGTACAAATTGTAAATAGCCTTTCACTCCCTGTATTTTACCCCTGCCACCTTCTGAATTTGAAAGAGACTATTCCAGTCAACACTGTCAAAAGCTTTCTCTAAGTCTACAAATGCTAGAAACGTAGGTTTGCCTTTCCTTAATCTATCTTCTAAGATTGAAGAATTCGCGTTAGTATTTTGCACCCCTGACTTATTAAACTGATAGTTCGGTAATTTTCACATTTGTCAACACCTGCTTTCTTTGGGATTGGAATTATTATATTATTCTTGAAGTCTGAAGGTATTTCACCTATCTCATACATCTTGCTCACCAGATGGTAGAGTTTTGTCAGGACTGGCTCTCCCTAGGCTGTCAGTAGTTCTAATCGAATGTTGTCTACTCCAGGGGCCTTGTTTCGACTAAGGTCTTTCGGTGCGCTGTCAAACTCTTCACGCAGTATCATATCTCCCATTTCATCTTCATTTACATCCTCTTCCATTTCCATAATATTTTCCTCAAGCACATCGCCTCCTTCCAACTTTCTGCTTTCCCTTCTTTGCTTAGAACTGGGTTTCCATCTGAGCTCTTGATATTCATACAGGTGGTACTCTTTTCTCCAAAGGTATCTTTAATTTTCCTGTAGGCAGTATCCGTCTTACCCCTAGTGACGTAAGTCTCTAAATCCTTACATTTGTCCCAGCTTAGCCATTTTGCACTTCCTGTCGATCTCATTGTTGAGACGTTTGAATTCCTGTTTGCCTGCTTCACTTACTGCGTTTTTATATTTTCTCCTTACATCAATTAAATTCAATATTTCTTCTCTTACCCAAGAATTTCTACTAACCCTTGTCTTTTTACCTACTTGATCCTCTGCTGCCTTCACTGCTTCATCCCTCAAAGCTACCCATTCTTCTTCTACTGTATTTCCTTCCCCCATTACTGTCAGTTGTTCCCTTATGTTCTCCCTGAAACTCTGTACAACCTCTGGTTTAGTTAGTTTACCCAGGTCCCATCTCCTTAAATTCCCACCTTTTTGCAGTTTCTTCAGTTTTAATCTACGGTTCATAACCAATAGGATTGTGGTCAGAGTCCACATCTGCCCCAGCAAATGTCTTACAATTTAAAACCTGGTCCCTAAATCTCTGTCTTACCATTATATAATCTATCTGATACCTTCTAGTATCTCCAGGCTTCTTCCATGTATACAACCTTCTTTCATGATTCTTGAACCAAGTGTTAGTTATGACTAAGTTATGCTCTGTGCAAAATTTTAAAAGGTGGCTTCCTCTTTCATTTATTACCCCCAATCCATATTCACCTACAACGTTTCCTTCTCTTCCTTTTCCTACTATCGAATTCCAGTCTCCCTTCACTACCTGAATAATTTCTTTTGCCTCCTCATACGTTTCTTCAATTTCTTCGTCATCTGGAGAGCTAGTTGGCATATAAACTTGTACTGCTGTAGTAGGCGTGGGCTTCGTGCCTAATTTGGCCACAAAAATGCGTTCACTATGCTGTTCGTAGTAACTTACCCGCACTCCTATGCCGGCCAGTGTGGCCGAGCGGTTCTAGGCGCTTCAGTCTGGAACCGCGCGACCGCTACGGTCGCAGGTTCGAATCCTGCCTCGGGCATGGATGTATGTGATGTCCTTAGGTTAATTAGGTTTAAGTAGTTCTAAGTTCTAGGGTACTGATGACCTCAGACGTTAAGCCCCAAAGTGCTCGGAGCCATTTGAACCATTTTTGAACCGCACTCCTATTTTTTATTCATTATTAAACCTACTCCTGCATTACCCCTATTTGATTTTGTATTTGTAGCCCTGTATTCACCTGACCAGAAGTCTTGTTCCTCCTGTCACTGAACTTCACTAAGTCCCACTATATCTAACTTTAACCTACCCATTTCCCTCTTTAAATTTTCTAACCTACTTGCCCGATAAGGGATCTGACATTCCACGCTCCGACCCGTAGAACGCCAGTTTTCTTTCTCCTGATAACAACGTCCTCCTGTGTAGTTCCCGCCTGGAGATCCGAATGGGGGACTATTTTACCTCCGGAATATTTTATGCAAGAGGTCGTCATCATCATTTAACCATATAGTAAAGCAGCATGCTCTCGGGACAAATTACGGCTGTAGTTTCCCCTTGCTTTCAGCCGTTCGCAGGTCCAGCACAGTAAGGCCGTTTTGGTTAGGCCAGATCAGTCAATCATCCAGACTGTTGCCCCTGCAACTACTGAAAAGGCTGCCCCTCTTCAGGAACCACACGTTTATCTGGCCTCTCAACAGATACCCCTCCTTTGTGGTTGCACTTACGCTGAGACACGCAAGCCTCCCCACCAACGGCACGGTCCATGGTTCGTGGGGGGACCTTAGCAGTTCCAAATCCGCCATCACCAATCACCCGAAAGTTCATAGTCATTCCATCTCAGATATAAAGACGGACTGTAGCATTTTATTCAACATAACATGTGTATGTTCTTTTAGCTCAAGACTATGGCTCGTTATTGCATGTTGTCTTATGCGCCCCCACTAAATTAAAATTTCATTTAGTTTTACGGTTTTATGCAAAAACTTGAAGTCGCAGGCTCCCAATAAGGAGTTTTACTACGATTCTGTATTGCCCCTGATTCAGTATGTTCCTTTACCCTTTACTACTCGCAATGTATTCTTAGCACTTTTTATGCAACTTTATTCGTACTGGTTTTTTTCAAGTTGTGAACGGCTGGGTCCAGAGTTATTTTTCCAGTCAACTGATGGCAGTACGTTTTCCAATCAGATTTACCAGTTTACTTCCTCCTTAGTATACTCACTCCGTACTCTCCCCTTGTAACGTCCCCTTAGAAAAATTAATGCATTGCTGTGCTGATAAACCTCATACATTATTTGATTTTCAAACAGCTGAGGAAAACTGAACGTACTCATACATTCACTAAAGTGACACACAATATTCTTAGCGCAACGCAATCTGACTTTCAGTAATCTCTACAAAAGAATGGCCCTGACTAACAATAACCTATACTTTCCATGAATCACTTACCTCACAAAAATCTTCATTACTCGAACTACTGCAATACAGCGAGCGCCAATACTGCCCGCTAAATAAAAGATTCTAACTACTGAAGGCACTAACTATTGATAGGCATTGTTAGCAAGTGAAAGATTTTGATAGATAACAAAGAATGTATTTACCTTAATAGTGTTCAAAAGTCATAATATATATCAGTTCATGACATCCAGTCTTACAAATTTACTGTCTCTGTCCAGATCATCCGCTCTCAAAACTCCGCCATCTCACTCCCCACATCCACCACTGCTGGCGGCTCGCCTCCAACTGCCCAACACTACAATAGCAAATTCAACAATGCCACCCAGCCACAGACTGCACACAGCACAGCCAGTGATTTTCATACAGAGCGCTACGTGACGTTACCAACATAAAACCTAAACAGCCTACTTACACCCTCTCCACCGCAGCGCACGAGATCGCAGCACACGACGACAATTTCTTCTGCTTGTCTTCGTGTTTGCCAATTCCTACTTTGTTCATCAAGGTAGACGGATCTCTTCCCAGTTGAGAACGTTTGGAACATCACGGGCAGGGTCCGCCAACGAACTCGCGATTTTCACGATCTAACGCGCCAAATGGACAGAATTTGGCACGATATCCCTCAGGAGGACGTCTAACAAGTTTATCAGTGCCAAGCCGAATAGCTGCTTGCGTAACAGCGACAGGTGGATCGACGTGTTATTCACTTGTTCAATTTGCGAGGCTCCTGTCTCTTAAATAAATCGTCTGGTTTTTCTGAAATCGTAATCACTTGTTTCTCTGCACATGTACATCACATCTACCCATTTCCGTCCCATTCGAGTAATTCCCTCGCGGTGCGTCTCTTTCTCCTTAGAGTGTAAGGAGAAAACGTTTTACAAAGTATTTCCTGAACTGTTATAATTTATCGAACTGTTTTCTCTTTGTATACGAAGCCCTATTCATACAGTAGACAGTATACCGTATTGAAAACAGAACACTCTGAACTAAAACGTAGATTAGAAGTTTGTGCGCACAATAGCGTATTTAAGAACTACTTTTGTTGGAGAACTGTGTTATTAATAAAGTATACACAGGCAAATGTTGCATGACGTCACACGTTGTAGTGTGCTTGAGCGACGCACTGTACCTGACCGACGCCGTTTATTGATGCTGCTATGGTATTGTAATATTGTTTCGACTCGTTTTTGGTCTTGTTACCGAAGAATATATCTGGGTGGTGTTTCGGAAACTCCAGTGACAGGTACTGTCCGGGACACGTAACTGTGCTGTGCTTGCCCAACAGTAAGAGATGCTACGCCTGCGACAGCAGTACGAACTGACTTACGCTAAGAACATCACAGACACCCATGCCCGAAGGAGGGCTCGAACCTCCCACGGGAGAAGTCGGGCGAACCGTGGCAAAGCGCCTAAGACCGCGCGGCTACACCGCGGAGCCGCAAGCTAGAACGCTGCGCGTTAAGTTACAGGCGTACTAGCGGATCTGGGATGGAAGTAGCGTTTATGTAACAAAGCAGATAAAACGTATACAGTGTGTACCATAAGTAGCGAAACTGAGATTGATGGAAATATAGGTCCTACAATAGAAGCAAACATGTGTCCACCATTGAACAGTTTCTGAGACCATTCTCATGATCGGCACTGATTTCAATATACAGTATTGTCCTAGTTAGTACAAATATATTTGAAATGTAAACGTTTCAGTTTACGCTCATCGTAATTGGGCTGAAATTATACCCGCGCCCTACCTTAATGAGAAATACGACACTGTCTCCGCGTGTTACATGTCACAGTTCACTATGCAGTCGAAACCTTTAAAGGATGAGCTATCGTCGGATTTGGTTACAATAGTGAACTCTGCAGTGATTTAAAAATTCTTTCAAACACTCCCGGATGTCTCTAATCATGATAAGACTATACAATTCGATGCTCCAAGTTCTTCAACCATATCAACACTTCTTGTTCGCTTCACTTTTGATATGAGCCCAGGCTGAAAAATACAGAAGTTTGAGGTCAGGTGATCTTGAATGCCGAGGGACAAACCTTGCTCAGCCCATTCATTTTGGAGCATAATGGCGCATTTGATATTACAAGGGCTATCCAAAATGTCTATCGCGGCGGTGGGTGGGACTGCAGCCACCACCTTGGTGCCATAACGTTTCCACACTCGGTACGCATCCAGCGTTGGTAGCGTATGGCCTATGTCACTTATAGTTTGCTTCCTGTGAAGTGCTAAGCTGTGCGCTGCTATAGAAAATCCCGCCATCTCTGACGTGCGTTCTGCGATTAGCTTATTTATTGGCAAAAAACTTCAAACTAAATGAAATGTATCGCAATCTTTCTGATACGAAAGGAAAAGTAATAAGGAGTTGGTGCCGAGTCGGGCAATGGTGCACTGGTTTTAAAAATGGCCGCACCAATGTTCACGATGACGACCGCAGTGGTAGGCTGATAATCGTTGTTTCACAATTACGGAATTTTTGCAGCTTTTTCCCCAATTTCACGGCGTTTGATATATGAAATTGTGGAAGAGAAGCTTGGTTACCACAAATTTTGTGCTAGGTAGGTTCCCAAAATCCTAACGGAAGATCACAAAAAAAGAAGAAAAAACAGAGACTGGTTGCAGCTCAGATCGTCCTCGAAGATGGTAACAAAGTTATTGACAGTATCGTAATTGAGAATGGGACTTGAGTGTAGCATGTCAGTTGTGACACAAAAAGACAGTGGGTGGAATGGGGGGACACAAATTATCCAAAGAAATCAATGAAGTGTTTGCAAACGCTGTCAGCAGGTAAGATCATGACAGCGCACGTCCACACACGGCCCGTCGTACCCAAGAGCTCTTACGGGGTTTTGGATGGGAGGCGTTCGATCATCCACCATACAGCCCTGATTTAGCGCCGACCAACTACCACTTCTTCCTAGTAATGAAGACATGGCTCGCTACACAACCCATTGTTACTGACAGCGAACTGCTTGCAGGTATAAACCAGTGGTCGCAACCAGTGTACCTTTGACATGTATACAATAAAATTTAGTTTCCCCATATCGTTAACTTTTTATTTCACAACGCCATTTACTTTCTGGAGAACCTCACCAGGAAAATGTGTCGGTACTCCTTCGCGTTTGTACCACATTCCCCAAACATAAGCCACGGGTGCAATTTGAGCCCAATTAGATAGCGACTTACTCGAATGGTCAATTCAAACGCTAGGACCACATTTCATATTAAAGTTAATGGTAGTTCGTGATCATGCATTCCCAACCACCTCGTAAATGGCTCGTTAAGTACTTACTGCAACTATTTTGCATATATTATTGTATACCTTCTGTGGTGTCGTCCGAATAACGAGGTCCTGTGTTAAAGGTGGTAGGTCACGAAGGAACCTCAAGAAAGGACAGTCTCTCCTGAGGCGGAAGTCGGCGTGGACACGGCATCAAGAGGCTCCATACGCCACCGATGCCGGAAGCTTACTTACAGTACGTCAGATCGCAGCAGTGCTCACCCCACTCTGTAATAATTGCCTAAGATGACAGCGTCGTCTTAGCTCATCAGATCCAGTTGCTACTTAACGGAACTATCAGTCAGACCGTGTATCACAATTTATAGTCTTTTATCGAGTGATAACAGTTATAGTGTTCAGCGATGTAAAAAATACACTGCCGGAAATAACCATAACACCAAAAATAATTAATATACAGTAATGAAATTTCAGGACTACATTTGCCTAGTTAACATATTTAACAAGGAGGTGGTGCGATCGCCTTTTTTGAAACTATCTATACAGTGATGTAAATTAAGATCCCAGGAATCGCATACTGTAGCAATTCACCCTGGTGGGCCATCGTTTGCTAGTGACGAAAAAAATTCAGAATTTTTTAGTGATCCTGAATAACTTTTAAAAATTTTATTATACGACGTGGTTATGTGGTATGATAACGACTTCCTGTGTAGGAAATTGTCGGCTCGAAGCTCGTCGGATGTACAATATTTTTTTTGTTTTTAAATGTTTATTGAAATTACTTCAGTCATTATTTTTATTCAGTTACTTAGTTAAAAAGTATTTTTTTCTGTTCTTTTGTAGCATCATTGTAAGCACTGTGTGAACTTTTTCATTACTTTCATTTTCTTTCTTTGTATCATTCTTTTTTCAGTCGTAATGGTTGTGAAAATGAATATAATTACATTTATCTATTTTAAAATTCAATTACTTTAAAATTCCGACCTATCAGTTAAAAAACAAAAGACGAAATATTTTATTTATATTTGTGAGTGGTGTAAAAAATATAATTTTGCTACCTGATGCGCAATTTTTTTGCGTCATAATCGTCACACAAACATTTAAAACATAACATAAATACCTAATGCACTATGGACACAATAAACCACACGAAAATTTAAATGAAGGGAGGGTTTATAAGTAAAATTAAATTCAAGAAAATGAGAAATAGGTATAATGAACCCAATAACGTGAACGAGAAAAAGAGTGATAAAATAAAAAGAATTAAATCGAAATCAATACATAACATTAATTACAAACACATAAACGAGGATTTCAAGTGGAGAAAGAGTGATAGGAAGAAAAATGAGAGCAAATGAAGAAGTAGATATTATGATTAAAATTATTTGACAAAGGAGTGAAATTAAAAATGACATTCAAACAATTAATTGAATAAAAATGATGATCGAGGTAATTTCGGCAAAGATTTAAAAATAAAAAAATTAAGTTTCTGGTGAGGGTCGAACCGTCATCGTGTTGCATGAGAAGCTGTTATCTCATCCATTACAACGCACAACCACACTAAACAAATGCACTTGTTTTTAACATTATTAAGTAACAAAAATTTCCTAATTTTTCTTTCGTCGATTATTTGCAAACGAGGGACCATCAGGGTGACTGGCTGCAGTGTGTGAAACCTGTGCTCTTACCCTACATCACCGTAAGTCGATCGTGCCGATGATGACCTGCCGCGCGGGTTTTGCAGAGCGGTCTATGGCGGTGCAGTCATACACTGTGCGGCTGGTCCCGGCGGAGGTTCGAGTCCTCCCTCGGGCATGGGTGTGTGTGTTTGTCCTTAGGATAATTTAGGTGAAGTAGTGAGTAAGCTTAGGGACTGATGACCTTAGCAGTTGAGCCCCATAAGATTTCACACACATTTGAACATTTTGATGATGACCTCTCCGGCTGTAAGACATTAACAAAATGGTTCAAGTGGCTCTGAGCACTATGGGACTTAACATCTGAGGTCATCAGTCCCCTAAAACTTAGAACTACTTAAACCTAACTAACCTAAGGACATCACACACACCCACGCCCAAGGCAGGATTCGAACCTGCGACCGTAGCGGTCGCGCGGCTCCGTACTGAAGCGCCTAGAACCACTCAGCCACCGCGGCTGGCTGACATTAACATTCCAAGATCATTTGTTATTACAAGTGTGAGATATACTACTGCAAATAGTACATTAATAATCGGTGTAACCGACAGAATGTTGAATGCAAGCATGCAAACGTGATCGGTCAATACGGGGACGGTTAATGCTGTTTATGGATGATGCTGAAGTTGTTGTCCCATGTTCTCCCATATCTGCTCGATTTGAGACAGATCTGTTTCTAGAGCCGGGCAAGCCAACATGTCGACACTATGTAGAGCATACTGGGTTACAGCAGCGGTAGGTGGACAAGCGTTACTCTGTTGAAAAAAAGGAAGGAATGGAGTAAAATTGGGTTTAACATCTCGTCGGCATCGAAGTCGATTAAGACGAAGAACAAGCTCAGATTGTTCGACGATGGGGAAGGATATCTCTCGTTCCCTTTCAAAGGAACCATCCCATCATTTGAATGGAGCGATTTAGGGAAATCACGTAATCCTTAATCTTGATGGCCGGACGCGGGTTTGAACCGTAGTCCTCCCAAATGCGCGTCAAGTGTGCTAATTTCTGCGCCACCTCATTTTCTCTGTTGGAAAACACCCCCCTGAATGCTGCTCATGAATGGCAGCACAGCAGGTCGAATCAGCAGACTGAGGTACAAACCTGCAGCCGGAGTGAGTAGGATAACCATGAAAGTGCTCCTGCTGTCACACGAAACAGCACCCCAGACCATAACGCCAGGTGAAGATCCAGTGTGTCTAGTACACAGACACGTTGGTTGCAGGCTCTCAACTGGTCTCCTGCAAAACAACACACGCCCATCATTGGCACCGAGGAAGAACCAGCTTTCGTCAGAAAACACAGCAGACCTCTAAATTGTCCACCAATTAGCTCTCACTTGAAACTACTAAAGACGGAGACGTGGTTTGGAGTCACGATATAGAGCATGTGGCTCGGAGCTGCCTTTGAAGTAACCGATCTGCAACTGTTCGTTGTGCCACTATGGTGCCAACTGCCCGCCCGGTTGGCCGTGCGGTCTAACGCACGGCTTTCCGGGAGGGAAGGAGCGCCTGGTTCCCGTCACGAATCCGCCCGGCGGCCAGTCTGTGGGTGGTTTTTAGGTGGTTTTCCATCTGCCTCGGCGAATTCTGGCTGGTTCCCCTTATTCCGCCTCAGTTACACTACGTCGGCGATTGCTGCGCAAACAAGTTCTCCACGTACACGTACACCACCATTTCTCTACCACACAAACATAGGGATTACATTCGTCTGGTGTGAGACGTTCCCTGGGGTCTCCACTCGGGGCCGAACCGCACAATAGCCCTGGGTTCGGTGTGGGGCGCCGGAGGGGTGAAGTGGACTGCGGTAGTCGTCGTGGACCACTGCGGCTGTGGCGGGGTCGGAGCCTCTCCGTCGTTTCTCGGTGCCCGGTTAACGTACAATACAATGGTGCCAACTATTGCTCAAATTGCTGCTGTAGATGCAGTACGATGTGCCAGAGCCATACACCGAACACGATGGTCTTCCCTCTCGGTTGTGCCACATGGCCTTCTGGAGATTTTTTTTTAATTTGTGGTACGGTCTTATGGGACCAAACTGCCGAGGTCATGGGTCCCGAAGTTACGCACTACTTAATCTAAGTTAAACTAACTTACGCTAAGGACAACGCAGACACACATGCCTGAGGGAAGGCTCGAACCTCCGACGGGGGGAGCCTCGCGGATTGTGACAAAACGCCTCAGACTGCGGCTCCCCCCCCCCCCCCTCCCGACGCTTGGCTGCCTTCTGGATCCCGGTCTTCTTGCGATCATACATTCAAGTGACCATCGGTGCCAACATTCATTTACAGTGGCTACATTTCTGCCAAATCTTTCTGCTGTATTGCAGAATCAACATCCACCTTCTCATAGCCGTATTACACGACCTGATTCAAACTGCGAGGTATTGATAACGGCGTCTTTGTTGCGTTAAAGGCATTCGTGACTACCATCAATTCACCATGTGCCAGTCTCAAAGGTAAGTAACGCTCACGACCATTACAGTGTGTATTTAAAGCAAACCCAATTTGCATCCTCATAGTGTCGCTGCTAGCGTCACTCATGCGACTGGCACGAAATTTGAATAGACATCATCTTTCAGATGTAGGAACACGCTGACCAAGTTTCTTTTATGTCGCACAACTTCTCCTTGGTGTTGTGATTTCTGTTTCCGTCAGTGTACTGTACATAGTGACATTTCTGTGGATGTGGATTGTTTCTAAGCTAAGTATTTTAGATTGATCAAATTTTACTACAGTGATCTACGACACACTATACTTCCACTCGTGCCTGTTACCTGCTACTCATGATATCGTCTGAATATGTGTCATCTGGTAGTATCTGCTTTTCACTACATTTATGTGACCTATCATATTCAAATGGTCTTTACCTCTGGTGCGTGAATTGTACAAAATAAGTAAGCGTAAAGGAAAAATTGTTAATGTATGGGTACAGGTGTGATACCGGTCTTATCACTTAATCTCAATGGGACCCAAGTTTCTTTCCAAAGGAACAAACTCGTGGGGCACGTCCCAGTCGGCAGGCACCAGACTCTGTAAGCAGTACTCGCCCGCAAGACAGTGGTCGGTAATTACACTCAGAGAGGTCGTGGGACTGTGGCACCTGGCGCTTCGCCGTGTGTTCCTCGCAAAGGAAACATTTACCTTGCAAACATTTATCTCTAAGTATCTGGTGCGGGTGTGGGAGCGGTGCTGTATGGGGGGCGTACAATAACATTAGCCCGAGATTGTGAGGGCGGCGGCTGGGGCGGCATCTGACTTGCTAATCCCCGCGCCCCTTGCCGTGTCGCACCGTCATTAGTGTACGGCCCCGGCCAGTGCTGCTGCCCGCCTCTCTTGCTTGTAGGTTAGGTTGCCTGCATCGAGGAGCTCCTGAGTGATTACTGAACACCTGCTCGGACAGACGACACTGCGAGCGTAAACAACACGGCTTGCGTTGTATGTAATTTCTCTTGACGTAAGCTTCAGTTTTCGTACTCTCTACGTTATCCTTAATCCACCCCGAGGTTTATTCGGTAGCTCCGTCCTTGTTAAAAGAATGTTACTTCGATTTTCTTGAAGTCTGAACACTTTGCAACTTCCTGGCACATTAAAACTAAATGCTAGATCGAGACTCGAACCGAGAGCCATGCCTTTCATCGGCAAAGACTAAGAGACTGAGCCAACCGGGCAGGACTCATGACCCACCCTGACAGCTTCACTTCCCGCGGTATCTCTCTGTTACCTTCCAAACTTATGAGAACCTCATCTACCCTTCCTTCCAGTCAGTGTTTTCCACATATTCACTTATAAGATTCGGCGCAGGCCATCATTACGTATCTTTTTAATCCATTTAATTTTCAACATCCTTCTGTAACACCGTATCTCATATTCTTTTTTCAAGTTTTATCGGTTGCTTGGTTGATTGATTTAGTTGATTTCGGGCTAGGGGACCAAACAGCAAGGTCGTCGCTTCCATCGGATTAGGGAAGGATGGGGAAGGAACACAGCCGCGCCCTTTCAAAGAAGCCATCCCGGCTTGTGCCTGAAGCTATTTAGGGAAATCACAGAAAACCTAAATCAGGATGGCCGGACACGGGCTTGAACCGCCGTCATTCGAATGCAAGTCCAGTGTCCAACCACTGCACCACCTCCTCGGTCCGTTTTTATCACTGACCATGATCCACTTCCACACTGTACTGTCCACCAGATGTAAAAAGTCAGTCGCCCGCTGTGGCCGGGCGGACCTAGGTGCTTCAGTCTGGAACCGCGCTGATGCTACCGTCGCAGGTTCGAATCCTGCCTCGGCCATGGATGTGTGTGATGTCCTTAGGTTCGTTAGGTTTAAGTAGTTCTAATTCTAGGGGACTGATGACTTCAGATGTTAAGTCCCATAGTGCTTAGAGCCATTTCAACCATTTGTACAAAGTCATAAATTTCTTCCTCAGATCAACTAGTAGATTTCTTTTAGTAAGGAATTTCCTCTTTGCCATTGTCAGTATGTTTGTTATATCCACCTTGTTTCGTTCCTCATGCGTTATTTTGCTTCCAAGGTAGCAGAATTCCTTCACTGTTGATACTAAGTTGTCCCCAATTTTGACTTTAACCTTATTTCTGGTTCTCCTCACTACGTTCGTCTTTCCCCGGCTTACTTTCAGTCTACAGTCTGCTTTCAGCACACCATTCATTCCAATTTACATGTTCGGAAACTCTTCCTCACTTCACTGATGGCAGCAATGTCATCAGCGAATCGTATCACTGATAAGCCGAATGAAACTAAAAAAATAACTTTGCCATCAAATTAAAATAAAACAGTAACTAAAATAAAGGTGGTCTTTTCGAATCAGCATCTGTGAATTCAAAACTTGCTGTTACCTATAATTCAATATTGTTTTGCACCACTACAATGTGGTCGAGATGTTGCTACTCGAACATGTTCCATTGTCAGTTCATCTAGTGTGTCAGGAGAGACCCTGCTAATATGCACTGCAATCTACAACTTGTTGGAGACTCGTTCAGCTGAGTCCATGTCAGCAGAAACAGCTCATTATTCCATTCAGTCGATTCCTACCTCCTGGAGTGAGGCACTCGCGGGGGACGGGCGTGCCGTACTCGCATGTTATCATCTTAAAAATTAACCAAACGCAGAAATGTTGACTGTTGAAAGTATGTCGGGATATCATGTCGTACTGAGTAATCATAATATTTCCTTCGACAGCAATATGGGAGGCGCCAACATCCTTAGGGGAGATCGGCGTAATTGTTACTCTATGTATCTTGCTACATCAAAAATTTTGAACTAATTGTTGGTAGCAACACTATTTCTTTCCAACAGAAGATGGCACCTGGTAGTATAGCTCTTTTGCCCATCTGTGGAGGGCGCGTCGTCAGTATTAAAAAGACTGGGAGATGAAAAATTGTTTCTCCATCTGTAATTTTTTGCCTTCACCGATTTTTAATAGCAACTTAGCCTTTCTATGTATCAATTCAAGTCCTGTATCTTAGGTGTCTTAGATCTCATCATTTCAAATGAGTGATAAAGTGTTTAAAATATGTCTGCAAATAAAATCTGATGTCTATCTGTTCCCAAATATAAAATGGCGACATATGAGGCAATTATACAACTTTTTTGGGGCAAGTTGTTAGGTTTAACAACTGGCCCTGTGTCAAGTGCAGTTTCATTGTACGTATTTTCTATGTGAAGAGAACATAAGAAATTTAAGAAAGAGAGACAACGCCAAATGGAGGAAAAACGGCCATTTGGCTTTGTCATACATGAAACAATACGCAAATTAGATGTGGCGCCAGCAGTAACGGATAAACAAGCATGTTTGTCCTATACTGATTTCACGTGTCACATCTAATAAGAGTGTTATTTTATATATGAGAAAGCCAGACGGCTGTTTTTACTATTGTCAGTTTTAATAATGACTACGTCTATTGGCGGCACATCAGGATTAGCATGTAAAACGTAATAGGACTTCGGAGGAAGACCAATTTAAAATGGGTTGAAACCTAGGTCAAGAGCTTTTGACTGCTACCTTCGGTAACTGGTGGCTGTTTTTATTTCACGTATTACTTTTCACAGTTGCTGTTGCAGCCATGCTTAAGATTCTATAACCTGAAGTGTTGTTCCTAAGTTATCAAGCTTTGTTCTCTTCTCAGATGAGAAGAAAAATAATCAAATATCGCTTTTGACAATGTTGACTGGAATACTCTCTTTCAAATTCTAAAGGTGGCACGGGTAAAATACAGGGAGCGAAAGGCTATTTACAATTTGTACAGAAACCAGATGGCAGTTATAAGAGTCGAGGGACATGAAAGGGAAGCAGTTGTTGGGAAGGGAGTAAGACAGGGTTGTAGCCTCTCCCCGATGTTGTTCAATCTGTATATTGAGCAAGCAGTAAAGGAAACAAAAGAAAAATTCGGAGTAGGTATTAAAATTCATGGAGAAGAAATAAAAACTTTGAGGTTCGCCGATGACATTGTAATTCTGTCAGAGACAGCAAAGGACTTGGAAGAGCAGTTGAATGGAATGGACAGCGTCTTGAAAGGAGGATATAAGATGAACATCAACAAAAGCAAAACAAGGATAATGGAATGTAGTCTAATTAAGTCGGGTGATGCTGAGGGAATTAGATTAGGAAATGAGGCACTTAAAGTAGTAAAGGAGTTTTGCTATTTGGGGAGCAAAATAACTGATGATGGTCGAAGTAGAGAGGATATAAAATGTAGACTGGCAATGGCAAGGAAAGCGTTTCTGAAGAAGAGAAATTTGCTAACATCCAGTATTGATTTAAGTGTCAGGAAGTCATTTCTGAAAGTATTCGTATGGAGTGTAGCCATGTATGGAAGTGAAACATGGACGATAAATAGTTTGGACAAGAAGAGAATAGAAGCTTTCGAAATGTGGTGCTACAGAAGAATGCTGAAGATTAGATGGGTAGATCACATAACTAATGAGGAAGTATTGAATAGGATTGGTGAGAAGAGAAGTTTGTGGCACAACTTGACCAGAAGAAGGGATCGGTTGGTAGGACATGTTCTGAGGCATCAAGGGATCACCAATTTAGTATTGGAGGGCAGCGTGGAGGGTAAAAATCGTAGAGGGAGACCAAGAGATGAATACACTAAGCAGATTCAGAAGGATGTAGGTTGCAGTAGGTACTGGGAGATGAAAAAGCTTGCACAGGATAGAGTAGCATGGAGAGCTGCATCAAACCAGTCTCAGGACTGAAGACCACAACAACAACAACATCGCTAAATGATGTGACACTGTCACGCCATAAGTTTACTCCTGTTTTTCGCAGAATTTAGAACATCTTGCACCATTTCACATTGTCAAGCGCTTTTTCAAGGTCGACGACTCCTGTGAAGGTGTCTCGACTTGTCACCCGCTAAGCTGATTGTGCAATAGTCCTTGTACTTACTATCTTCAGAGTTGAGTGGATGGCACTTTTCCGAAAGACCGAAGGTATGTCCCAGCGTCGTAAATTCTTAACACCAACTTCCCCTCAATTTAGAAATTCCAGAAGAATGTTATCTATCCTTTCTTTCTCATTTTATCTCAACTCTTCCTGAGCTACGTTCTGTCTTCCTCTGAACATTTTTCTATTTCATTCTTTCGTCGATCGTTACAAAGGTTTTCTTTTCAGTTACTCTGGGTTGGGAATTTAGGTAGTCAAGACATTAAGATTTGTGATTGGTAATGATTCCTAAGATATGATTCTGTAAACTCTTTGTTATATGTCTTCTGTGAATTACAAATAAAGTGTTGCGTTACATATCAAATGGGTGCCTGCTACTGACATTCACGACATAAAAATTGGTGCCGAAACTCTCGTGCATTTCCAAGCTTGCTATTGTGATATCACAACTTTTGATCGCACTTCACTTCGAAATGGCACGAGGGCTCACTGCAGCGATTTCTCACGTCAGACAACAATCTCTTCTGACGACAACTGGCAGCTTACACAGCTAAGATTAACTGAATTATCGTGCCATACATTTTGCATTGCTATTTGTAACCGCAGCTGATTCGATTATTATATTCGATATTGATATTGTAGCTACCCAGTTGGTGCTTTAGCAGACTGTCAGATCTCATACTACGTTTGTAGATTATTTATGACTGGGGCTGCAATCTTTAAGTGCGTACTACCTTGGCACTTCACGATGTCTGAGACAGAAAACACTATAGCAACAGTCAGTTACAGCGCCTGAAACGAGTACAGGCGAGAGAAAGACCTAATATTACACGCATTTTGAGTGGCGCAACCCCGTTGACGATTATGAATATTCTACAGATCGATCACTGTGATTACTGTGTGCAGTAACAGACTGTGATAACAAAACACATGATCTTCTCGAGGACGCTGATTACGATGCTGACATTTTCAAATGCTAAGAATACATAGAAGTAATGAATCACGCTGTTTTACGCAAGTGACGGGGAACATAAGGGTACTGATGAATTCCATGTCTCACACTACCATCAATGATAAACAAATTGCTACTACTGCCACTTTAGTTGTTCCCCCACCTAGTATTAGACTGCCGACTATAAGACTTCAGAGTTTTCTGGAGATGTCGAGGTTGGTAATGCTTCTTGGAAATACCTCTAGTAGCCGATTGGTCAGGATCCTACAACATCCATCACTCATAAAAACATTTTTACGTCGCTGTTTAGCAGATTGAGCCAAAATATTTAGTTTGTGGTATCAAAAAAATGTTCAAATGTATGTGAAATCTTATGGGACTTAACTTCTAATGTCATCAGTCCCTAAGCTTACACACTACTTAACCTAAATTATCCTAAGGACAATCACACACACCCATGCCCGAGGGAGGACTCGAACCTCCGCCGGGACCAGCAGCACAGTCTATGACTGCAGCGCCTTTGAGGTATCGTTGTGATCTCTGACACATACGGAGAAACCAGGAGAGTTCTCACAGCACGCTGCGGCGATAAAAAGAGAATTATGCAAGGTCATTTGGATCATTGGAATCTATTAAACCCACACACTTTCCGAATCCAGACTCACGTTCTAATTCTACATTTATCCAAGCTTCGCTCTCGTTCGGCGAAGACGTAAACGCGTATGGTCGTTTATTAGCATTTTTCCTGATGATATCTGCCATCGCTGGGTTATTCAGGTCAAGCAAACCGGTTTTTCAGAAGGGACGAGCTATAGTTCATGGATGTATGGGCACAGAAATTGATGCAACGCTTGCTTCCCAGAAACTCCGCTGTGATAGTAAAACGTTGACTTACACACCCATGACTGCAGCCTCGCATGTCCGCACTAACCAATCATTACCGAAGGGCAATAAAAATTATGGTCCATTTTTTGCGAAGAACATGGCCATGGGTTACTGACGTCGCTGAACGAAAAATGAAATATAAAAGTGCTAACAGATGTTTTCAATGCGTAAACAGAGTACATAAAGCGTCAAATTTCAGAAAAAAGGGTGAGGCATTAAGCACTAACTGTAAAAAACCGCATGGCAAGTGGATATGAGTGTAATGTACGACGTGTATGATCTCAGCAGCACAGAGGAGCATCACTTCTGTTAGTGAAATAGTTGCAATTACACCAAACTTCACATTCTTACAAACAACTCAGGTGCGCAACTATTACCAATAAGACTAAGTAAACTTACTTTATATGTGCTAGATAAAGGAAGCATCCTTCATACCAAAGTCATTAATTGAAACTGCCAACAACAACCTAGTGTTTGCACGTATCTTGTATTAGCTCATATGCCCGGTGAAAAAAATTGAATCATTTTATTATTATTGTTTCAATACTTATTCTTTCAATAGGGTTTTTAATTATTAGTCCTAATTTGATTAGAATTTATCATCTAAATTGAAGCTATCTTAAAATAATTTCAATAGAGTAATCTATAATGAGAGTGACGGGCGACGTGTACACACCTCAGTACTTCCTATTTGGAGCACGATCGGGAACAGTGGGAACATCAATAATAATGCTTATTCGTGCCGAATTAGGTCAACCAGGATCACTAATTGGAAATAAACAAATCTATAATGTTATCATTACAGACCACGCATTCGTAATAATTTTCTTTATAGTAATACCTATTATAATTGGTGGATTTGGTACCTGAGTTGTACCATTAATAATTGGGGTAGCCCGTGACTGCATAGTCTTCTCAGTTTCGAAATTAGAAGACTTGCAAGAGCGCGTATGAAAGTGACCACTGCTGACCACTCCTTCACGCTCAAAGCCCAGATTTCCACAAGATATTGAGAATTTGGCTCATGTCCCCAGAGTTTTGTTACCCGATCCGGAGATATGCCCATCGAGTTTTTAATTGTTGGTGATCACTACTGGAAGATTGTCACCGGTAGTCTATCGATTTGTTCTGTTTCCGATCTTACTTGGTTGGATCCTCAGTGGGAGAAAATCTGCCATCTGTGCGAATCAAGCTGTTATTAACTTCGTACTTCAGGCTCACGACTAAAAGCAGGAAGTGAAGTTCGTGGTTTACATAAAACGATTTTTAGCAACGTTTCCTTAAAAGTCCCTTACAACTGCCTTAAGTGTGATGGACCACATTGCAACGAACCAAGTGGAACTCGCTCCACCTGAAAACCCAAGTAACACCATGTTTTACCTGCCGCATCAGGCAGTTAAGAAGGAGAAACTTACTAACATAAAGTAAAGGACCATTCTTCATGCGAGATCTATGCAGCCTCTCTCATCAACATTCTAGAGAGGGCACCTAATTTCCTGTTACGTTTACGATTATACCATGCGGCTGTTCTTAGCGATATTACGCAAAAATTCTACAACTCGTCTTACACGAACCCGACAGTGATTTCACAATTTATCTACGGTACAACGTTTTTGAAGATGGTCACAGAAATTGCCATACAACGAAGAAGTAACGATTAACCATTTCAATAGGTTTACATTCGCACTGTCATGAAGTCCACTATTGCTTTCGGCAACGCCGAAAGAATACACTTCTAGACACGACACAGCCTTTCGCGTCGCCGCACATATAATAGGCAACAATATTGTCATGGTTGACTTCGCGTTTAGGGCAAATGACGACAATGAAGCTATCGCTGTATGTTGCATTACGAACTGACGGCCCTCATGACATTGCTGAACTTTCAGTTAGTGAAATGGGCCTCAGTTACAAGACATAAGGAGAATCAAAAGACGAAAGATTGCTACAGACGCTCAAGATTTAGGCGTATGTTGGAACACGGCAATGGACAGTTTTGTCGACAACTCGGATGATATCACAGAAAAGCTATTATAGATTGTAAGTAAGTTTTGCGGCCATTAGGACTATCCTGTCCTGTGTCAGTCAAAGACTTTTATTCGAAGAAACGTGGTTTAGGGGAACTGACTGGAATGAATTGCTACCCAGCGATTTGTCGGTACCGATGGAATACTTGGATGTCCATTTTCCCTTCATTGTCTTGCATTTGTATCGTCCTACGATATGCACACATCAAAAAAAGGTATGCCTTACCCCGGTTCCCAGAACTCCTGAAGAGAGACGTTGACGGTGGATATTGTATCACAGACACAGTCCCTCCGACTGTTCAGAGATGTCACTGAACCCGCCTAAAGATGTAAACAACCACGCATGAGCAGCGCCTATTAGACGGAGGAGGTGTGACAGTCGATCAGTAACACTCAATCCACGGTCGTGTTATCTGTAGTTCAACCATGCCTAGACGGTCAATACCGCGGTGCGATGGGATCCGCATTGTTACTTTGTGCCAGGAAGGGCTCTCAAAAAGGGAACTGTCCGGGCGACTAGGAGTGAACCAAAGCAATTTTGTTCGGACATGGAGGAGATACAGAGAGACTGGAACTGTCGATGACATGCCTCGCTCAGGCCGCCCAAGGGCTACTACTGCAGTGGATGGCCGCTATCCACCGATTATGGATCGGAGGAACCCCGACAGCAACGCCACCATGTTGATTAATGCTTTTCGTGCAGCCACAGGATGTTGTGTTACGACTTAAACTGTGCGCAACAGGCTTCATGATGCGCAGCTTCATTTCCGACGCCCATGGCGAGTTCCATCTTTGCAGCCACAACACCGTGCAGCGCGGTACAGATGGGCCCAACAACATTCCGAATAGACCATTCAGGATTGGCATCATGTTCTCTTCACCGATGAGTGTCGCATATGCTTTCAACCAGACAATCGTCGGAGACGTGTTTGGAGGCAACCGCGTCAGGCTGAACGCCTTAGACACACTGTCCATCGAGTGCAACAAGGTGAATGTTCCCTCCCGTTTTTGGGGTGGCATTATGTGGGACTGACGTACGCCGCTGGTGGCCATGAAAGTCACCGTAACAGCTGTACGATACGTGAATGCCATCCTCCGACCGATAGTGCAACCATCTCAGCAGCATATTGGCAAGGTATTCGTCTTCATGGATGAAAATTCTCGCCCCCATCATGCACATCTTGTGAATGACGTCCTTCAGGATAACGACATCGTTAGACTAGAGTGGACAGCAAGTTCTCCAGACATGACCCCTATCGAACATGCCTGGGATAGATTGAAAAGGGCTGTTAATGAACGACGTGACCCACCAACTACTCTGAGGGATCTACGCCGAATCGTCGTTGAGAAGTGGGACAATATGGACCAACAGGGCCTTGATGAACTTGTGGATAGTATGCCAAAAGGAATACAGGCATACATCAATGCAAGAGGATGTGCTACTGAGTATTAAGGTACCGATATGTACAGCAATCTGGACCACCACCTCTGAAGGTCTCGCTGTATGGTGGTACAACATGGAATGTGTGGTTTTCATGAGCAATAAAAAGAGCGGAAATGATGTTTATGTTGATCTCTATTCCAGTTTTCTGTACAGATTCCGGAGCTCTCTGAACCGAGGTTATGCAAAACTTTTTTTGATGTGTGTATATCAGTTACTAAAAATCCCAATGTTCAGATTCCCGTATTTTGTCATGCTTCGGAACAAGCGTGTTGGGCTGGTCTGTACATCTGCAGTGTCTTATGTGGCAACACAGTGATTATGACTCACTTATCCAGAAGCAAGAATGGACTTTCACCTGTCAAAAAGATAACAGTGCCACTTCTAGAAATTCTAGATGCAATTCTCTAAGCACGATTACTAAGATATTTCTGAGCAGCTTTACGGTGCGATAGTGGTTACTCAGTGTTATAGACGAACGCGACGGTGACCTTATGCTAGATACGCAGCGACGCTAATCGATGGGACCCTCATCTGTGAGAGTGTGACAGAAACTCATACACATACGTAGCATAGTTAGTGGAGACATTGCCCTGAACATGATAATCCAGTGGATCATTTAATCTTGGGAATCAAAACCAATCTGCGAATGTTTGGAGGAAAGGTCCACCATGACCTTCACAGCCAGTAGAATGTTGGCCATCTGGTACTCCAACAGAGTGCCACAAGCTGAAGGAAGAGAGGAGTATTGTAAAACATCTGATGGCAATTAATGTACCTCCCAGCCTGCTAGACACTAATTCGAACAACATACTGGATCCTTCTCTGTTACGGCGTAAAGTCAAGTTTTCGGCACGCCAGTCAGGAATGAAAGGGAGCAGAAGGCTGTGAGAAAAAGTCAGGCAATTACACAATGAACGGACCTCCCTCTAGGACGACAATGCGACAGCAGCGGGCCCTATGTGAAGAGGACATAAGCGCCGCGACCGACTGGTGACTCCGCAGTTCAATAGCAGCTTCAAGGTTAGCGACTTGGATAGCAGCGTCAAAATTAGCCACTTCAATAGCAGTTCAGGACAGACTTTTGTCAGTTAGAGATAAGCAGTTACTGCAAAGACTGATTGTTTAGTATGTGGCGCTTTGCTTGCGACACACCTGTGTAATTGCGACAATTAAGTATTGTAAACCCACGTTTGATTGTTTGTGCAGCGAACCTAGTATGCAGGCTTCCTAGAGACTACAAGATTGGCAACCAGGTGAAAGAAACCATAGCAACAACCCAGAGCCTGGCTGGCACAGATTTTGTGTAGTCATGGTCTTTTGTGTTTTGCTAGGGACTTAATTCTGTCTAAGGCGCTGCAGACATGGACTGTGCGGCTGGTCCCGTCGGAGGTTCGAGTCCTCCCTCGGGCATGGGTGTGTGTGTTTGTCCTTTGTATAATTTAGGTTAAGTAGCGTGTAAGCTTAGGGACTGATGACCTTAGCAGTTAAGTCCCATAAGATTTCACACACATTTGAACATTTTTTGAACTTAATTCTGCCTTGTCTTTACTTTGCAGGAGTGTGTTTACATGTTTTAATAGTGTCTCTCATAGTGTTTCTGTTTTCAGGTGGGCGTCATGGAAATTTTCTTTGCTTGTGTGCTTATTTTTATTGCTTGCATTTACCTATTCCAAAATGAGCAGCTCACCTCTGTCACCCTCTGCGCAGGCACCTCAGTTGCAAGCGATAGATGCAACGCGGCTAACATAGATGTTTCCGTTTCAGATGCAGCAGATTGCAGCCCTTCTCAATACGGTACAGCAGTTATTGGCAAACCGAACACCTAACTCAGCCCAGCAGGCAACAACTGTAGCTCCGAGTGCCACACCTCCTTGTCACCAGTTTAACGAAAAATAGGAGGAATAGCTCGAGCGATTGCAACAGTATGAATCCCATGTCATTACTCACAAAATATTAGAAACTGTGAAACTACATTACTTTTTGTCAATGATAGGGAGTGCAGTCTTTCGCCTCATTCAGAAATTGATTCCTAACGCCACTCCCTGTGAACTTTCCTATGATCAGGTTGCATATTCTCTAACTGTTATGACTAACAAATGAATGTGGTGGCAGCTTGGAACCAATGCTTTCGTTGCAAGAAAAGGTCAGAACAAACTTATCGTCAGTGGGTAACAGATGTGCAGGGTATGATGAGGAAATGCAAATTCAAATTTGCTTGTGGTGCTTTATATTCAGATTTTATGTTGCGTGATGCGATCATGTACAGTGTAGCTGATGTTAACCTTAGAGAACAGATTTGGGAACAGTTCGATGCATCATTTCAGCACGTAGTGCCAATTCTCGATCAGTATGATTCAGGTGGCGTCACGGCCGATAAATTTGAGCTGCCACCAATTTGTCAGGTTGAGTTGTCCCTTACTCAAGACCGTCCCAGTAAGCAGCAACAGCACGCACTCATGTGCGGAAGCTCAGTCCGCTCCATCACAAAAACTCTCTGCTTGGCCTAAATCGCTATCACCATGAAAACGTGTGCACGTAGTCATTGCTGGACCTTGTGGAGCACTCGTTAGTTGATCGTGTTAGATTCTTATTGCAAGTTTCCTTTTGCTGTGCCAATGACCTCGACAACGTCACGTAGCACAGTTCAGGCGTTATCTTCTATTTTTTGCCTCGAAGGTTTGCCTAAGTCATAGTGTCGGACTACGGCTCTCAATTCACGTTAAATGAGTTTGAGGCATACTGTGAACGCAATGGCATACACTAACTAACTAGTGCACCGTTCCATCCATAGTCAAACGGCGAAGCGGAACGTTTTGTTAGAACCTTCAAGCAACAGATGGCCAAACTTCGCGCCACACACACTAGGGATCAAGCAATGTAACTGTTTCTCGCCTCCTATTGTTCGCACCCACGAGATGAACCATCGCCGGCGGAATTGCTTCAAGGCCGTCGCCATCGGACACTGGTGTACCTGCTCCACCCTCCTCAGCATCCGGCGCCGAAGGAAGGCCGCAAGCATCGCTTCACGCCACATGATACTGTGGTTTTCATGGTTTTTAGCAGCAGCAGACGGTGGGAGCGAGGCGAGATCCTTCGTCGACTTGGCGCATACTGTATCTCCTTTCAGGGCCAGACGGATTGCAGCGTCGACATCGCAGTCAAATTCGCCACTGTCATGTGCACGGTGATCCTTCTGTATCTCTTCCCCCAGATTCACGGATCCTGAGGACAGTGCGGATACAGAACCGCCAGAGGGTGTCATCATGACACTGCGGGACGACCCCATGGAGAAGGAGCCTTCGCCTCCTCTCGTCCTACCGATGGAACTAGACGCACCCACGCTGCAGCGACCGGCACCTTCTATATCTAGGTATGGGCCTCAGGAGGTGGACACGTACCATCTGGGCGTTTTCCGGGGTACGTTTCCACCAGAGCGAATGCCGGATGGCGGGATACGGCCGGAAGTGTGACGTCCCCTACCACCACAGCTTCCGGTCCATCGGAGCGTCCACGCCCTGCCTCTCTCCCAGTTTCCGTGTGCTCCATATACGCCGACTGTCCGTCGCCGTCGCTTTGGGGGGTTGGGGGGGGGGGGGGGAGGAGGAATGTTCCGGCGTAAAGTCAAACTCCGGCACGCCAGTCAGGATAGAGAAGGCTGTGAGAAGAAGTCAGCCAACCGCACGCTGACCCGACCTCCCTTTAGGACGACAACGTGAAAACAGCGGCCCCTGTGTGAAATAAGCGCCGCGACAGACTGGTGACGCCACAATTCAGTAGCAGCTTCAAGATTAGTGACTTGCATAACAGCATCAAGATTAGCCACTTCAATAGCAGTTCAGGACAGACTTTTGTCAGTTGGAGATCAGCAGTCACTGCGAAGACTGACTATTTCGTATGCTTGCTTGTGACACATCTGTATAATTGCCGAAGTTACGTATTGTAATTCTCTTACTGTAAAAAAACTAATTAAGACTTATTTCATTGTTTGTCTAGCGAACCGAGTATGCAGGTTTCCCAGACACCTCATTCTCCTCACTAAAATAAGCTTGCTAGAGAGATGACATCTGATAACAGTCAAGCTCGCAAAAGGACTCACTTACATGATCAAAATAGTTCAACCCTAACGTTTCACGTGACAAATTCACGCACTGCAGAAGGGAAAACACATCCCACAAGACTCTAAAATTTGAAATTTTCAAGATAGGTTATTGAAAATAGACTCCTTTCTCTTGGAGGTACGTTACAGCTTGCAGACCTCACCAATGAGCATCCAGCACTCCATGATGGGTCACATCACTTCACGAGACTCATTGACCACATCAGAGACGCATCGCTTCCCAGCAAAAAAACGGGGGCACTTGGTAGTTAATAGTACGATGGGTGTCCTGGTGGCGAGAGGGGTCCGGTTCAGCTTGTCACCACCCCCTCCCCCTGCCCCTGCAGGATGACAATGGTGGCGAGGATGTTGGCATTGTGGGAATTGATGTAGTCAAGACATTTATACCTACGACTAGTAATGCTGATTCCTAAGGTACGATCTGCTGTGACCTTTTTTTTGTTATATGTGTACTGTGACTTACTAATTACTGTAAATTGCTGCCCATTTCTGTCATTCACGATCGTTTCCATGCACCTACGTTGGTCTGTCATCGTCCTTTCTAGAAATGTCCGTTCTTCTCCAACTGAACTACCTAATGATATTGATTCTCGCAACATCTAAGGCCACAGAGAACTTCAAACGCGCCAGTATCAGTATTACTACCACTCTTATTCTTCCGGACGATTTTCTTAAACTTCAGTCCACTCTTCATCTTTACTGAAATGTGCTCTGTATGTCTGCTCCTGGGTAGGTCTTACAATCCAATATCCTATTTCGGAATCACCGTCTCACCATGACATAATCCAACTGGTATCTTCCTGTATCCCAGTCTTTTTCCAAGTATGCCTCATCCTCGTACAGAGTGATTCAGAAGTGATGGTCAATAATTCACACATAGAAAAGCGCTATTTAAAAATGATATACTGCTGTTCATATCTTCCTAATAAGAAAATTTACAAGAACGGTCGTCATGCTAGTTAACGAGGTGGCTAAACAGAAATAGCTTGTACACACATTTCTTGTTCTTCCAGACAGAAAGTAATTTGGTAATTATTCTAATCAAAATAAATGGAGCATCCTGTACACGCAATGAGGTGTCATTGGATAGCGTTATGCACGTATAGAGACGGTGGTAACATTGCTTACACAAGAACAAAATACAAAATGTAGTGCATTGCGGTAGCTGTCAGATGGTTTGTGTAAAAAGGTTTCCGACGTGATTACGGCCGCTCGATGAGAACTGACAGACTTTGAGCGCGGACTGGTAGTTTCAACTAGATGCATGTGACATTCCGTTACAAAAACTCTAAGGAAATTCAATACTCCAAGATTCACAGTCACAAGTGTGTGGTTAGAAAACCAAATTTCAGGCATTGTCTCTCACCACGGACAACACAGTGGCCTACAGCCTTCACTTAACGACTGACAGCAGCGGAGTTTGCTCAGAGTCTTCAGTGCTAACAGACAAGTAGTACTGCGTGAAATGACCGCAGAAATCAATATTGAACGTACGGCAAACGTACCTATTAAGACAGTGCGGCGAAATTTGGCGATAATGGGCTATGGCAGAAAACGACCGACGTTAGTTCCTTTGCTAACACCATGACGTCGCTTGCAGCGTCTCCCTTGGGCTAGTGACAATATTGGTTGGACTCTATACGACTGGAAAACAGTGGTCTGGTCAGATGAGTCCCGATTTCAGTTTGTCAGAGCCAGTGGTAGAGCTCAAGTGTAGCGCTGACCCCAGGAAGCAATGGACCCAGGTTGTCAACAAGGCACTGTGCAAGCTGGTGGTAGCTCTATAATTGTGTGGTCTGTGTTTACGTGGAATGTCCAAACTGGATCGATCATTCAGTGGAAATGGTTATGTTCAGCTGCCTGGAGACCATTTGCACCGGTACGACGATGGAGATTTTATGGATGACAATGCGGTGTGTCACTGGACCAAAATTGTTCGCAATTGGTTTGGAAAACAATCTGGACAATTCGAGCGAATGATTTGGTCACACAGATCATCCGACATTAATGCCATCGAACATTTATGGAACGTAATCGGGAGGCCGGTTCGTATACAAAATCCTGCACCGGCAACACTTTCGTAATAATGGACGGCTGTAGGGGCAGCTCAGCTCAGTAGTTATGCATGGAACTTCCAACGACTTGTTGAGTCCACGCCACGACGAGCTGCTGCACTATTCTGGGCAAAAGGAGGTCCGACACAGTATTAGGAGGTATCCCATGACTTTTGTGATCTCAGTGTAAATGATACGGCATGCAATGTTCTTACCCGTTCAGTCTGTTTTCAGACGACATATTTGTATACAGAGAGGCGAATTAACTAACAAAAATTTCGGAAAGAAGGATATCTTAGGGATGATCAGTGCTAATACTGTCACCTTACCATAAACGTCACAATCACAGTCAACGGTTAGTCATTGCAATTACAATCTTAGAAGATCTGTGAGCATCTATATCGAGCGGACTAAGGTGAACGATCACATAGATCATTCAGTGGGGAAGGTAGATCGCCGTTTGAGGTTTATCGGGAAAGTGGAATTCACCAATGAAACAGCTTACTTACAAAATCTCAAGTCAAAGAATTTTTGACTAGCGATTATTGATGTGGGAACTAGGTTTATATCTACGACGGAGACGATTCAAGGAAGATCTGAGTGATTTTTCACAGGATTGATTCGTTAATGGGAGAGAGAGACACATAACCCTAAAAAAAATACAAGGGAGACGTAAACGCTGCAGTGGGCCTTACTTCCAATCAACGACAAACGACAGTCCAGTACGATTCAAAAAGCATATTATTCTCTCCAATACGCATCACGAGTAAAAGTAATGAGCGGAAAAATTTAAAAACGTTTTTTAACTAAGATGTGTCACAATCCCAACTATAAGAGGATAAAGTGTTTCCGATTTAATGTCTTCTCCCACCATAGAGGGCGTGGCGGTTTGCAGACGAATATTTACGAGGTGCGTCAAAAGAGTATAGTGTGTAATGTCGTGCCACATAAGATACAAAAAACTTCTATTTGCTTACAAAGAAATCTGGATGCATTGAACCTACCCATGCTGGGCTGTGACCCTTGATGTAACGTCATGCGTTCTCAAACAGAAATAGGACATAACACTGACAATAATTATTTTTCGTTTACATCACTCTTTTGAAAGTGTGTTGTGGTGACCGACTGATTTGCAGCTCAGCTCAAGCTCTAGCGTAGAGCTTTTTTTTTCCTTTATTGGTGAGAGCTCGCAGCAGCTTAGTACGCCGCTCTTCAGCCTACAGAATTTTAAAAACGCAATAAGAAGATAATAATAATAAAAGCAGACGATAAAAGCGGTGAGTTTTAAATTTTAAAAATGGCGGAAATCTGTAGAAGTTAAAAGATAAAACAAGAGATAATTAACAAACACAGTAAGCAGTCAGGTGCAATAATAGACAGACAAAAAAAACACGGTGACAGAATGGTTCTGTTCGCTACACTTCGTAAAAGACGCAGAACACTTCGTACTCAAAATACTGCACTAAAATGTTGGCACAGAGTTGACACACCACAGCGTAGGGCAGATGGAGGGGGGGGGGGGGGGGTGGACAGATGAGGGGAGCAAAGGGGGAGGAGAGGAAAAAGTAATGGGTGGAAAGGAGAATATGGAGGGAGAGGACTCATAGGGAGAGGGGGAAGGCGGACACGAGAGGGAGTGGGGAAGAGCAGAAGAGGGGAGTGCAAAAGGTCTCGGTGGAGAGAAGGGAGACTAAGAGAGGGTAGGTGGGGAAGAGGGAAAACAGGATAGGAGGGGGTGAAGAGGGAGCCATGAAAAGGACAGAGGGGGGAAGGGGGAGGTGAGGATCAGAGTTGATAGGAGAGATAAATGGAGAGATAGAGGGCATCATCCGAGAGGGGGAGTTCACAGATGCCACCTTGAGAAAGATGAAAGTTGTAGAGGTGGAGATTAAGTGGAAACAATGAAATTGGGAATCATCTGGAATGCAATGGATAGGTGGGAGGCGAACTTGTTGTCAGGTAATGGACGGTCATCATGGAGGAGAGGGTATTGCAGGGTAGAATGGTTCCCAGTAAGGTGTTGGAAAGCAGACCAATACTTGGAAGAGTTTATCAGAAGTGTGGCGTTGAGTTGTGTGCATGTCTGTCGCCAGGCACGGCATTTCTTCGCAGTAAGCATGTTGCGAATGTGTCGATATAATTGTCAGTGCAGAGTGCAGAGGAAAGATCGGTAGAGTCAATGGGATTCACAAAGGAGAAGGACAACCTTCGGGGGCATGGCTAGGCAGTGAGGATGGATATCTTTGGTAGGGATATGGTGGAAGAAGGTAGCAGTATGGGAGATGTCATTGGGAGATTGGAGGGTAAGGTTGTGGCGTTTGACCTATGTGTGTAAGGAGTCCTGGTAGGCATCACAGTTGGCGTGGGAGTAATCAGGGACAAGTTTAGGAGAAATGTTCAGTTGAGTAATGGGGCAGGGATGGCGACCATCAGTGAGGAGGATAGGGGCATGCTCACTGCCAATGAGGTCAAGGACTTCCGCAGTGACGCTCACAAGGAAGTTGGGAGATGGTGTGCAGGAAGAGATGTTTGTGGGTGGCAGAGAGTAGATATTATGGTAAACGATACTGTAATAATGTCACGCCATGGTTGGGAAGATTTAGACTAGGGTGGTGAGGGGTGAAGGTGAAGTGGCCCTGGTTGTGGGAATAGGTGGCATAGGTGGTGAGGTGAAAGATGAAATGGGCAGCGAGGCAATTTGGGAATGGGTTTGGGGCACTGGAAAGGGTGGATGTTTCATAGGATACTGGTGATGAAGCAGATGACGTCCTCTGCTGTAGGAGGAGGACAGATGGAGTTGTTGGGGTGGATGGGATCATCTACTGAGTGGATAGGGACAGTGAGGTCTGGGATGACAGGAGGAGGCTTTGCTTTGCATTTATAAGAGTGGGTAGGATGGAATTCATTGCAGGTATTACAGGAGGGAGGAGAGGTGAGGTTGGGGGAGTTCTTGAGGAAGTGTGAATCTTTGCAGTGGGGACAGGTAGGGGGAATCTACAATTGGTAGTGATATATACATTATATTTATGACACTGTTGGCTGTGGTAGGACTGGAGGGGGGTAACAGGGGTGGTCAACTTTGTGGCATCTGTTAAAGATGGGGGATCCCTCTGTAAGAAGGTAGTCGAAAGGAGGATTCGTTGAAGATTCTCTTAAGGTGAGTCGGCCCAGCATCATTAAAGATGTGACGAGCCAAGTGGATTTCAACGTCAGGGTGGGAACTGAGTTTGGCCAACATCTCAGCCTCCATGACCATGGGACTGAACTTCATAGTGTTGCAGGTCAGCTGACATCAGGGAGATTGAGACTGTCAGGAAGAGGAGGGAGTGTGGAAGGGGTAAGGGTGGCTTGTCAGCCATAGTGGACACATGGGACTTTGTAAAGGAGATTAGTGTGAAAGGATGCATTGGGGATTTGATGAGGACAAGTCCTTGCAAGGAATGATAAGGGAGATGGTGGCACTGGGGAAGTATTTACAGATGGCCAGGGTGAGGGTGTGGGTGTCGAGAAATTGAGAGTAAGGATTTGAGAGGATGAAGGTGTGGGTCAAAGGAGCTGTAGGAGTGGGGGATGAGGTCGTGTCCATGGGAATGGGTGGGGTGCCGGGATTAAGGGTTTTCTTTGGGGATGGGATGGAGGCAGGATCAACGGTAGGTGTTTGGTAGGTTTCTTGGATGGTGGCAACTGCAGCAGCTGGGGCAGGGCAGAGTCCCACCGGATCGGCAGCGACGATGGCGAGTCGGCTCCTCAGGGCGGCAGCTGTGGCGGCGACGGCATGGAAGACAGCTCCACCCAGCAGTGAATGACAGCAGTGGTCCTCCAGGAGAAAGCGGCAGCGGCGACTCCTTGAAGTGGACACGCGGCAGGTAGCAGCTCCAGTAGGCGACGTTGGCAGCGATGAGACGACGACAATCTGTAAGATCACACAGGTACAATTATTCTCTGTAAACAGGTGGATCTGGATGGATGCTAACTTAGAGTGGAACGTGACAGCTGTATTGTGAGTTTTCGAAGCCAAGCCAGGGAAGCTCAGTGTGAATGGTCAGGGGATTAGCTGCCCTCTGTAGTAAAAAATTGAGTTAATGGTCAACGATGAACTTGAACAATCGTTGCAGGACGTCCGGCCCGAACAAATAGAACGGAAAAAAGTCACAGTGGTTAACGTACCTGCCTAGTATGCAGGAGATATCAGGTTCGAATTCCAGTGAGGTACACCCTTTCACTCGTCTCCGTTGATTCTACGTAATGAGCCAATACAGGCGACATCAGTAATCCTTTCATTTTCCTTTAATTCTTCCTCCACCTTCAATTTACAAACAAGTTTGATGACATATGTCTCTAGAGTAGTCAGAGCTCTACGTTAGATTGTGAGGCGACAATTGTTAATTTGGCCAACGTAACGTACGATATTCTCTTTAATTCTTATTACAACGCGTGTTTGACTCTTACTGGATTTCGATTAGTGACTTATGTAGACCATTTTGATGACATCCTGGTTCAGTGCTGGATGTACTGTCATGTGGCGAGAGGCGGGACAACGTGACGCAACCAGAAACATTGTCGAACATGATCGTTTTGGAGGTCTAGATGTTATGGTGTTATGAGGCATAATACCACATGGGCACACTGATCTTCAGATCTTTGAACACGGTACCCTGATAGGTCAATGTTATTGTGACACTGTACTTCTTCCCCATGTGCGTCTTTCCAGAATTACATTCGGACCTCACTTTGTTTTTATGGTTGAGCAACGCAGGTGACAGGACTCTTGGAACGACAATATGTTCGGCGAATGACCTGCCCATCCCTCCGACGTAAATATCACGAGCAGGTATGGGATGCGTTGGGTAGACGTACTGCAATATGTACGTATGCACCAACGACCGTTCAGTAATTACCAACCGCGTTGGTGAATGAAAGGAACACCGTGTTACAAAGACTCCTCACCAACCTTGTACCCAGCATAGGAGCACATTGCAGAGCATTCATAGCCCTCCCAGGTAATCGCAGACCCTATTAAGTACCACGTTTCGTGATCTGTAGTGTCCGGGGGACCATCAGCAATCCCAGTGACTTGAGTGTAGTTGTTGGCTTTGAATAAAGATGTTATTTTTGTTCGTCTCATTGCGCAATTCTTTCACATATCGTCCGTTCTACACTGTAGCCGTTCTTTCTGTGTATGGTCCAACTTTCATCGATTTACAGTACTTGGCAGTGACACGTCATGCAGAAGTTACCTTCGTCTTTAGGTTTTGCACACCCATGTAAGTTAGCACACTTTTGACAGATTATTTTCTTCAGGGGTATCTCTCTGGCAACGCTGAAAGTCTCAAAGCATAGCAATAGCAGTAAACAAAAGAAAGGAGGACTTTCGCTTGCTGTGCTCTTGAAGTAATATTGCAATCTGTGACGCTGCTCCCGGTGGAACAGCTTTTATTCTTAAGAAAGGAGTTTCATTATTTCTCGTTTCAAATCAAAGTTAATTTGTCTGAGAAGTACAGTCTGGTAAAAAAGTCAACGTAACAGCTCAGTGAGCTGCGTTTCACTGTTTCACTGCTAATTTAAAGATGGTCACTGTCTTCCGCGTCCTTGTAACGTCATTACCACATTTATTATTGCTTCTGGCGAAATAGCCGTCTCCTGACACTTCAATGTTGTCATCATCATTATTATTCTTACACAAACCTTAAATTTTTCCCTCATCAACGAAACCTATATATATGGTATCCCATTTACCTTGACCACCCGAAATATCTGTTTTTCCAGATGCAAATTACAAAATGTTTCAAGCAAATGTTCTTTAGTCGCCAAGGGGACATCTATCAGAATGATTGGCTTTGTTGTAGCTTTGTTTTTTACAAAGATATGAACAGCGGTATGACTTTCTTAAATGGCACCCTGTATTTATTATTCGGTAATTTATTTCCTCTCCTAACGACATATTCAAAAATGTATCACAGTGTACCATTCACGGAAACACAACGTTATTGATTACATAACACAACAATGATGACGCTCCCAGCGCTTAGTGAAGGTACTCTGGGTAATGGAACACATCCACGAGCACACGTTGACAGAGGACTAATGTAAACATAAGTAGAACGCACACCCATCATTCCGTAAGCCTTCGTCAGTTGAAGAATTTTGTGAGTAGAATGTACACCAACGAAGAGAAGGTAGAAATGCCGCTCATCTATGGGGAATGTAAGTTAGCAGAACAGAAATTGCAATACTGTTTTCTTAAATACGGGTACATTTAGTACGATAGTTTAGTCCTTTTAAATACTGTTGTGCCGGCCGGTGTGGTCATGCGGTTCTAGGCGCTACAGTCTGGAACCGCGCGGCTGCTACGATCGCAGGTTCGGATCCTGCCTCTGGCATGGATGTGTGTGATGTCCTTAGGTTAGTTAGGTTTAAGTAGTTCTAAGTTCTAAGGGACTGATGACCTAAGATGTTGAGTCCCATAGTGCTCAGAGCCATTTGAACCATTTGATTTGAAATACTGTTGTGTAGAGTAGGCATACAGTAAAGACTGTCCTTCCTACAAACTGCATCGACATAACGTTTCTTTTATTGTTGGTGCTGACGGTAGGCGAAATGCTATGCTGGCAGCGGAATTGTACAGAGAGCGATATTCTGACAAGAGACCACCTTCCCGACGAATGTCTTCTCGTCATGCTGCGACGCTTCAGGAAACGGGAAGTTTCAACCCACGACAACACAATCGTCTTAGCACTCGCACAGACGAAGCTGCTGAAAATGTTCTCGCTTCCGTTGCTATGGATCCATATGTGAGCACACGACAGCTTCAACACGAGATTGGCATTCCTAAAACCAGTGTGCATCGTATTCTCTCACACTATCTGTTCCATCCTTACCATGTACACTACACCAAGAATTGCATGGGAATAATTTCCAGAATCGTGTACAGTTCTGCCAGCGGGCACAGCAGCAAATCTTCGCCAGCCCGAACTTCTTTTCCAATGTTCTACTTACCGATGAATGTTCCTTCTCAAACAGAGGGCAGGTAAATACGTACAAGGAACGTGCATTATTGGTCCAGCGACAACCCGCGATGGCTTACATAGGTGGAACATCAACGTCAATGGAGAGTTAACGTCTGGTGTGGGAGGCTTGGTACTACAATTATTGGCCCTTATTTCATCAATAGTAGTCTAAACGGCACAACGTATGCCAACTTCCTCATACGAATTCTTCCTTCTCTTCTGGATGAAGTGCCGTTAAGAACCAGAACGTTTGTATGGTATCAACACGATGGATGTCCAACACCTAATGTCTTGTGTGCACGTCGTGTTCTGAAGCGAAGGTATCCTGCCACATGGATTGGTCCAGGAGGAACAGTTATTTCCTGCTACGTCTCCTGATTTAAATCCTCTGGACTTCATGCTTTGTGGATGCATTAAAGACATTGTCTGTCGCGACATTCCAACAACTCCTGAGGACATGCAGGAGAGTATCGTGCTTGCTTGTAATTCTCTTCAGCAGGCAACACTGAAAGCAGTAAATAATTCTTTCATTCAACGAGTGCACCAGTGTATCGGTGCCCAGGGTCACCACTTTGAGCACCTTTGAATGTTCTACTCTTGGGCAATGGTACAGGAGAGTCAAAGTCAATTTTGTTTGTTGTGTTTTTACTTGGTTTTCATTCGTTTTCTGACAACTCCAGCAAGTGGACGAGTTTGTGATCCCGGGCTCAAAGTCAGTGTTGTGTTATGTAATTAATAACGTTGTGTTTCAGTGAATGGTCCACTGTGACACATTTTTGAACAGGTCTTTAGGAGAGGAAATGAATTACCGAATAAAAAAATACAGGGTGTCATTTAAAAAAGTCATAGAGCTGTTCATATCTTTTTAAAAAACGAAGCTACAGCGAAGGCAATCATGCTGTTTGATGTCCCCCTGACGGCTAGAGAACATTCGGTTTGAAACATTTTGTAATTTGCATCTGGACAAACAGTTATTTAGGGTGGTCAAGATAATTGGCACACCCTATATATAGGTTTAAAATAATCACAGTATCTCGCTACATGTTTTCAATTTCAGTATCTAAAATATACTTTCTGTAGTTATCCACGGGGCAAACGGCTTTGCTACAGTGTAAACACCAGTCCCGTCAGATTAGCGAAGTTAAGCGCTGTCGGGCTTGGCTAGCACTTAAATGGGTCACCGTCCGGATGTGCCAAGCGTTGTTCGCAAGCGTGGTGCACTAGCTACTTGATTAAGAAGTAGCGGCTCCGATCACGAAAACTGACAACGGCCAAGAGAGCGGTGTACTGACCACATGTCCCTCCATATCCGCATATAGGCTGAGCATGACACGGCGGTTGGCCAGTCCCGTTGAACTTTACGAGGTCTGTCCGGACCGAGTTAGTTATCCACAGAAAATTCCACGGTATTAACCACACAATCTTCTTGTCTTCTTAAGCTATTTACCTCATGTGCACTAGTCGGATGCTGATAACAAAGGGAAGGAAGGAAGTAACATTAGTGTAAAGTCCCGTCGACGACGATCTCTTCAGAGGGGGGAACACAGGCTAGGATGGGTAAAACATGCAAACGGAAATCAGGCGTGCCATTTTGAAACAAACTCTCTTACCATTTGTCTCAAGTGCTTTAGGAAAACCACTGAACATCTTAATCTGGATAGATGTAAGCATATTTTAAATGCCTCTGTCAGTAGGAGAACAATTCTTTCCAGTTATTGTACCGTTACCGCGGATTAATTTGGCAACTTGTTAGCAGTTTCACGTGAAGACAGAGCGTGTGACATTGAATGAAGGCGGCATTTTTCGTGGTTGTGGTACCCACTATTGAGTCGATGCAAGTGACTTTAGCAATAACGATAAAGGTAAACCAGGCAGACTACTTGCTGCTAGTGGAGAAGAGTTGGCTGTCGGTGACTTCCACTTCTTTCGTTCCGTTCTCATTCATATGTAAAAGAAGACAACACGCCACTGCACAAGCATTCATCATTCATCCACATAATGCATATCTACACTCACTACAGAATTGGCAGGAGATAAACGATAGCCATCTATTATCTCGTTAAGGACACGAAACCATAACTACATTTCCCCAAGAAGCATCCAATTGGACCTAAGAACAAGATAATTAATGTCTGTCAACAAAGTGCTGTATCAATACACACCTTTACAGAGTACTGCAGGCGTGTTTTCGTACAGTGCGTTTTCTTTGTTCCGATGATCCAAAATCACATCAAAGACTACAACAGTATCCGCATTTCCGTGGCATATACTCCTATCGCCGTCTATTCCTGTTCCGTTTAGGTGTGTTAAGACTTCTGAATTAAGTCAATATCTGCTTTTTCTTTATGAATATTCTGAATGGTTTGATGGCACCCACCTCGAATTCCTCTCCAGTGCCAACCTTTTCATCTGCGAGTAGCTCTTGCACCTACGTCCTCAATTATTTGTTAAATGTATTCCAATCTCTGTCTTCCTCTACAGCACATTCAAGCAACATGTAAGTTACTGCCTGATGTCTTAACATAAACCCTATCATCTTGTCCCTCCTTCTTGTCGGTGTTTTCTTATGTTTTCCTCGACGTTTTTGCGGAGAACTTCCTCATTCTTTATCTTAAGAAATGGCTCTGAGCAAAAAAAAATGGTTCAAATGGCTCTGAGCACTATGGGACTTAACATCTGTGGTCATCAGTCCCCTAGAACTTAGAACTACTTAAACCTAACTAACCTAAGGACATCACACACATCCATGCTCGAGGCAGGATTCGAACCTGCGACCGTAGCGGTCACGCGGCTCCAGACTGTAGCGCCCAGAACCGCACGGCCGCTCTGGCCGGCTTTCTTTATCTTATCTGGCCATCTAATTTTTCGACAATCTGTAGCATCACACCTCAGATGCCTCGGTTCTGTTCTGTTCCAGGTTTCCCACTGCCCATGATTCACTACCATACAATGCTGTACTCCAAATATACATTCTCATAAATTTCTTCCTTAAATTAAGGCCTATGTTTGATAGCATTAGACTTCTCTTGGACCGGAATATCCTCTTTGCCTGTGCCAACTGCTTTCAATGTCCCCTTTGCTTCGTCCGTCACGTGTTATTTCGCTTGCAACGCAGCAGAATTCCCTCATTTCGGCCTCTTGGAGACTATCAGTTTTGATGTTAGGTTTACCGCTAATATCATGTTCTTTACTTCCCATTACTTTCATTTTTCTTCGGTTTCCTCTGAATCTATATTCCATACTCATTGGAAAGGTACTGTATTTCTGCTTCACGTCGCTGAGGATACGAATGTCATCAGGTAATCTTCAATTCATAACCTTTCGCCCTGAATGTAATTCCTGCCTGGAGTCTTTTATTTCCATTATTGTTTCTTCGGTAAATGTAAGAATAGTAAGGGCCAATGACTACATTCCTGTCTTATACCCTTTCCAATCCGAGCACTTCATCCTTCATCTTCCACTCTAACTTTTCCTTCCTCATTCTTATGCGCGTTTTATATTGTCTCTTCCTGTAATTTACAGTCATTTTCCGTAGAATTTCGTACATATCACACCATTTTACATAGTGGAACATTTTTCTACGCCGACAAATCCTATGAAAGTGTATTTACTTCTAGTCTAGTCGAGTCATTTCTTGTCTAGTCTTGTCCAGTCTACTCTGCAAATAGTTTCATGTGAAAAGTGTAGCTGAGTACCATTCTTTTTCCTAGTATCTTTGGATATAAAGCTGTGTATCCGCAGCTGTTTTTATCAGTCTGACAGGGAGAAAATACAGGAAACAGATTTTTGTAATTTTTTATATTTATGATATGTGAAGTTCAATGATGAGTATCAGACACCCAAAGCAGTTAGATGCAACTATTAAACATTCTTGAGAAAATTAAGTTTGAAGATTCCCAAACTTCTTTAGTACATGAAGGTAACGTTAACTTTTCGACAGGCAGTGCGTCTCTGTGGTAAAGGCGTTCACCTAATGCATCGCCGGCACGGTAGCTCAGCGTGTTCGGTCGGAGGGCTGTCTGCTCTCCGCAATAAAAAAATAAAACTAAAAATAAATAAATAAAAATAAAAAACCGAGTGAATTTTGACGATCAACTTTAAGAGATGACATGTGACGTCCATCCGGACCAAATGACTAGAACAAGGACAAAGAAAACGAAGAAAAAAAATAAAACGAATCACGCTTGGCTGACCTCGGTTTGATTTCCACCTAACACAAATATTCAAAAAAGCTGCATATTCTAGGAGAATTTCGGTGACGCGTAAAACGCATAAATATGGAAAAAGATCTGTAGCCCTCGAGACAAGTAATCTCTGGTTGGAGTCTTGTTTTATCAAAATTTTTCTAGGTTTTCCCGTTCAGTTTGAGTACCTATGTCATTCAAATATAAAGGCTTTCAAATATATGTTAAATAATAAATATCTAATTATACGTTTCATGAAAAATGCAGATCTTGTTTCTAACATCATCACGCGAAAGCTCGTTTAAATTTTGAAAAGAATACAAATTAAAATTTTTCCATCGTTATGTTTTTTACTCTTCACGGAAATCCTCGTAGAACAAGCACCTCTATTTGAACATCTGCATTAATGAGGAATCGAACCCAGTACTCCCAAGTCGCAGACAAGCACTCTACCATAACGTCAAGTTGCCTGTTAAAAAATTGGCCTTACTTACGGTAGGAAAGTCGATTTACTAGAGAATTTTTATAAGTTGCGTCGTCATGCCTTGTGACATGGATATTTGAGTTCTGAACTTGGCCTACCATAAATGCAAAAAAACTGCAATATTCCGATTGTCGTGTCGTCTAGCAAGATCGACAGCATATATATCCAATCGATTGTTTAAGATCGAAAGCTCTTTGTTCGTCTTACCTAAATTTTCATATAGTAAAAGTTCATTCTGATGCTTTATAACGAAGACTTTTAGCTGTCGTATTAAATTGTTTTAAATTGTCTATCTTATTTTACTTATATTTTTCAGCTCTTACCTATGTTTAAAGCTATCGCTTTTGGTTTCCCTTTTAGAAATTATACCTTACGTTACTAAGATCAGTTGCAAATCAGAACCTTTTCTTCTCTGCTTTTTGTGGAAGATATCTTCCATGAAATAATGCCACTAGGCGTTATCCGACAGCAATGTTCGCCTTATTACTTTACATCTTTTAAAAAGTAATTTAAAGAAATTTATGTACTTCAGTCCTGGCAGCAGATTGCAATACTTCAATTCATATAGCTACATTTCCGAAAAAAAAAATGCAGCACCTTCAAAAACAAGATCCTCTTATTGACAAGTAAGGCGACGGGTAACTCGTAATTGCAGGAGCATATGATAACAAATGCAGACCTCATGAAGCACATGCATCTCAGTCAAGATGGAGCAGATATCTCAGTAAAGTGCGCCCATACAGTGTCATCAATACAAAGTGTAAACCCCTCTAGTGGGTCCGCTGGTGTGCACTCTCGCATCGAACGATTGTAAAGCTGCGGAATGGCATCCTGTGATGATTGTACCAAGCACTTTCCATCTTTTGTTGCATTTCCGAGCCCTGGACAACGAGTAAGTTCCCACTTCATCATGTCCAATGCGTGTTCAGATGACGAGAGATCAGGTGATCTTGCTGGCCAGAATAGTTGGACATCACGAGGAACAACTTGCGTCGCATGAACCGTATGTGGACGTGAAATGGCCAGCTGAAAAAGCACATCATCTCCTCGTCGAAGAAATGGCACTAGCAGAGGTATAATAGCTTGTGCAATGCAGCGATCACTGGTTACTTTACCCTGCGGGAACACCAACTGCGAACGCGAATTGTAAATGATGGCCGCTTACATCATAAACCCTGCAACGGGACATGTGTGTCATGGGCGAATGCACTCTGGTATAGGCAGCTCACCAGGTCTACCCATCCATACGTATACGTCCATCACTAGCATACAGACGGAACCTACTCTCATCGCTGAGGACAACAGAGCGCTATTCCACTCTGCAGTTAACTCTTTTGTGACGCCAGAGCAGCCGCCCTTGGTGGTGTCACGGTGTCAATGGTAGCAGTCCAGAATTAAACGTCATCTTCATGGTCTCTGATGATACAGAAGGTGCAACATGTGTCCAGATTTCGTCTCGAGATGATGTTGATCAGCCACAGCTGCTAGCGCACTTGACGTGAATCTGTAATACACGGACGTCCGGATTCTGGTCTACAGAACGACTTTTGAAAGCAGCGACACACCACCGATGCATTGTGCCCAACATAGGCAGCAACCTATCAGTACGTACGTCCAGCCTCCCGCAGCCTCACAATGCGACCCCATTAAAATGGCGGAAGTCACTCAACATGCGTACGTTCACGTATGTGAGGGAAGACTAACCTCGAATAATGTTGCAAACACTGTTAACCTCTAAACTCAGTACAGTTAGTGCCTGCAAAATAGAAACAGAGATTGCACGCAGTGGTCTCCTGAGCGCAGCGTGGTCGTCGATGACGGTGACAGATCAATCACTAGTACTTCAGCCCTTCAGTACGCACCTATTATACTCTGCTGCCACCAAACACAGTTCTTGAGGGTGTTGCATTTTTTCCAGCAGTGCAGTTTCTCCTAAAAGACGATTTCTTAATAATAATCAAACAAATATTTATAAAAATGGCTCGATAACTTTCAAAATATTTTGGGCTGACAAAATCCGATTTCGTATTTGAAGGGTCAGGGAAAAAACGAGGTAAGTCTGTTTTTAAAAAAGTTGAGGAAAAGCAATTTTAATGTTTGAATTGTGATTACAGCAATGTCTAAGTACGTTCAATAATTTTTATTTCATAAATTAAACGTCTTGTGTATATCGACTGTGGATAGAGCGTTATGGCAATCAGATTGTTTTCAGAGTGAAGTAATTTACCAACATGCAGTCAATCTTCACTCTGCATGGAGAAAGAAACAGGTAAGTCAAGTGAAACAGCCACAATAATCCCATTAATAATCGCGACCAAACGAATTTTTGTTTGTAATAATACATCGGCTGTAGTCGAGTCGACCGTGTTGGCGTTAGGTGCGCGTCATATATCTTGGCGGCCGAGTTTAGGTTCGTTCTGCGCATTTGACGTCACAAATCACAGTCAGCCAATGAACAGAGAACGACGTTGCCAGATCTCGACTGCAGTGCAGAGCACGGACGATTGTCTTCAATTTTAGAAACGTTCAGTCATAAATGAAGTAATTGAACAAAAGCAATGTCTTGATAGCAGACTTTCTTTTATAGAAAGTTTGGAAAAAGCATTCTTTACACCAATTGCTTCATATTCTATTAATTAATTAAACCAAACAAACAATAAGCCTCCTAATTCAGGCGATAGCCAGGAAAGGTGTTTGTATGAGTCTCACGAACCGCTTTTTCGCAATAAAGAACAGCGGTAATTGTTTATTTCCTATTGTACTTCGACGCAACGTGAGTAATTCATAGTCATCCCAACAGTGTTTGTCGGTATTTTGCAAACGTTTAGAGTGCTCCGGGAGATGCCAGAAATGAGTAGCTGCGTTGGCGTAATGGTTAAGGTGTTGGGCTGCAAATCGGAAGATTCTGAGTTCAAGGCTTGTTGCATACTAAATATTTTATTTATTTAAAAACAATAGCGAAGTGTCTTACTTAATGAATTTTATTCGTTTGAATGTAATGTTTTGAAATTTCCTGTGCTTCATTATAATCATAATAAGTTTTCAGTTTTTGTAATTTTCTCCTCCAATATTTCTTTTCACAGCAATTAAAAACAACGAAAAGGCACACATACAATATTCATGTTATCCGTTTTGTTTGTATATCGCCTCTTCCGCAGTCGCTGTTTTACTTTTCATATTGAGATATATTCTTTTGCGGCAGTATTAAAAGTATTATTTAGAGCAGAATTTCGGCTCGTACGTTGCCGAGCTATTTGATTGTCTGACGGAATTCTTTGCTTCGCTGCTTTGGCAACATCATATTCAATGGTTTCGTCGACTGATCTATGTTTTGGCAAGTATTTGCTGTCCGTTGTGACAAAAACAAAATGTTTGCGCACTGTGCCTCACTGGCAATATATTTTAGTTTTATGTTTTATTACGTCCAAAATTCAGTTTTGTGTACTTCGCCAACTTCGCCAACTTCGTTTTAATCAGAACGCTTTAGAAAAAAGCGAAATGACTCTGGTATAAAGAAAGTTTTGTTACAGTTGCTAAAGATAGAATATTTCCCAATTTATAAACACTGTTTATGTTATAAAGGGTGTTCATTTTATGGGGACATTGAAATCTCTTGAAAACGACACACAGAGCCAAAAGAAATCCTAATGAAAATTAGTTCCTCCCGGAAGGGGACATCCAATTATAACAAATTTGACTACAAATTCGTCGAATTTGGTAACATTGGATGTCCCCCTCTGAGACAAAAAAAATTAGTTATAAATTTGTTTGATCCGATGTGTAGATTTGCGGATATTTCAATGTCTCCAATTAAAATGAACACTCTGTATAGTTGGAACCATGAACGACTGCGGTCGATTTAAGGCTCGTTCTACGCACCTGACGTCACGCATCCGTTGACAGCCAATGAGTGTTCAGTAGATTTCTGAAAGGTCTGCTGGGAATGTCTTGGCGAGTGCGAGTGTTAAATGTGATTGTAGTTATTCTTTGGTGAATTTTTATCGCATTTGTTGCAAGTTGTCATGGCTGATAATGGTGGTAAGCGACAAACTCTCCATAAACAGGCGAGGGACATAATTTACCGGATTCACGGTTTTTTCAAGCGCGAAGCAGAAAACGGTGGACCTATCACGGATGTCGCCAGATCTCAGGAACGCACTGCAGAAGCGACAGGCGTTAGCTTGAGAACCGTTCAGCGGATTGCCAATGAAGGAAAGTTATCTACGGAGACCTGTGGAAGCCCACTTTTCAGATCGCCAGGGAAATATCGCACTCGTGAGAGGACTGTAACTAATTTAGATAATTTCGACAAAGATGTTCTAAGACGAGAAGTGCTCAACATGTACAACACAGGCGAATTTCCTACTGTAAAAAAAATCACTGTGAAAATGCGTGAAACCATAAATTTTAAAGGTAGCATGACTTCAATGAATAGAATACTTAAAAACATTCGATTCAAATATGTACATACAAATGACGGAAGAAAGTTTTTAATGGAACGTAGTGATATCGCTGCTTCAAGGGCACAGTTTTTAAGACGTATTATTGAAGTAAGAAAATCCGGGAATAAGATCATTTTTTTCTTGGACGAAACATGGGTGAACCAAAATCACACAAGGAAAGCGTGTTGGAAAGTGAGTGATGGTTCGGGTGGGTTTAAAGTACCAGTTGGTAAAGGTGGACGAATAATTGTGCTTCACGCTGGTTCTGCTTCTGGATTCATTCCAGAAAGCAAATTAGTGTTCCGGGCAAAAAAGAGAAATTCAGGGGATTATCATTCCGAAATGAACTCTGAGACATTTAAATTGTGGTTTAGGAATCAGTTTCTCCCTTACTTGCCTGCAAACTCGGTGATTGTAATGGACAATGCGAGTTATCACTCTGTTGTTGTTGGCAAGACACCCACAACAAGTACAAAAAAAGCCGATATCATGTTATGGCTTGCAAGTAAAAATATTCCACATACTGCCAACCAAACTCGTGCTGAAATGTTGAATCTTGTAGTGCTTCATAAGCCTCGCACAAAAGTTTATGAAACCGATTGTATTGCACAGGAACATGGACACACAGTTTTGCGTTTGCCACCGTACCATTGCCAATACAATCCGATAGAGTTAATTTGGGCACAAGTGAAAGGGTATGTCGCAGAACGAAACGTGACATTTAAAATTGCCGATACAGAAAGGCTTCTGCACGAAGCACTTGACAGAATTACTTCTTCAGCATGGGCTGAATGTGTTCGGCATGCACAAAGGCTACAGGAGGAGGACATGGACAGGGAAATTGTAATTGACAATCTGCTTGAACCCATCGTCATAACTCTAAGACCTGATGATTCGGACTGCGACACTGACTACAGCGATGCAGAAGACTATCGCAGCGATTGACAACAATGAAGGGTAAGGCACATACACAATAATACTCATGTTCTCTTTCTTGTTTTTGTTCCACAGTTGCAATTTTACCAATGGTATTGAAATATATTCCTCTTCTGCAACTGTAATAAGCGTCTTATTTAGACCAGACGCGTTTTTCTCTTTTGAAGCATCTTCATTGGACAGCATTGTGTCTCCTCCATTGCCAAGTCACCTTTCGTAGTTTTGTGCTGAGGTAACACAATATTCAACGTTTGTGTCGGCCGATCAGTGTTTTAGCAAATAAATGCTTTTTGTGTGTGCCACACACAAAAATTATATTTGACATAGCCCAGAGCACTGATACACAGTATATTCAAGTCCTAATGTTTTTGTAAGTCCACAGTTTTGTTTAACGTATTTTGTGTACTTCCTTTTGATTGATTGAAGTGCTTTAAAATAAAGTCAAACGTGCCCGGTGCAAAAAAAACTTTTATTACAGTCGCAAAAGACGGAATATTTCTCAATATTACATACGACACCAATCTGGTACTTAAATTGAATGAGATGTTGTTATACAGTAAATTTTATATGAAATTTAGGTATCTTGTCCACATTTCATTCTCAACATTGTGGTAACTACAATCGAACATACGGAAAGTATACGCTATGAACTTTACCTCTGCAAACTCTTCAAAATTTCGTGCAATGGTTTACTACATTTAATGCTGCAATATAACTGCGTTGAAAATCGAAACAAAATTAAGTCATTTATGGGGGGAAGGTATCAGTCAAGAAGATGTGTCAAAATCAAATTTTTGGGGCAAATAGTTTTTGTGAAATCGAGTGATAAGTGTGTCAAAGCAGTCGGAACACTATGTGTCTGCACAGGCGAGCAGTGCAGTGGTTACAAAATCGCGCACGGCGTGGAATGCGGGGAGCACGTCTCTGTAGCAGCGAAAGGTTTAATGCGGCCGTGGTGGCTTTACTTCATAAACTGCGCGCTCCCCCCTAAACGTAAGTTTGAGAACTACACTGCTACAGCGCTGCTTCTCTTGGCGCGTACAACTGGCAACGCTGCAATCTCCCGCGTCTGGGCGGGCATGCGCGAGCCGCCAAGATAAATGAATTGAACTACGGCCAGCCAGTTAGGCAGCAGTAGCCGGCCGAGACACATGCAGCAACGGGGAAGTAACGGATATTGTGACCTTTACGAGATCCAAACCAGGACCGAATTTTATAATATCATCTTCGTGCTTTAATAGTTTAGTTTCTTGAATTTCTGCCTATTATTTTAATATCTAATAGCCACTGTTCTCTCGATTTCGGTTGCGTCGGAAAGTAAACCGATTTTGTGACATATTACAAGTTCCTGAATGCTTAGATAGTTAGATTTTTGAATCTCTGCGTATTAATCTAACTTATTAGACACAGTTCCTGCATTTTCGTCAGGGTCTGCAGTAGAGTTGAACAGCACGTATCGATAATACGTTTATCTGCATAGTTTAGTTTTCCATGATCTTGTCGTGTTCGGACGCGGGCCGAGTTGGTGACACATCGCTCTCAGCTTCAGGTTTCGGTTACACAGCTAGAGGCTGTTGATACTGTTGTGGGCCGGCCGTGGGGATCCAACGGACGTCCAGCACGGTCGAGTCCTCTGATTGGTCCTCACCGACGGCCTGCCCAGTTACTGCTCGCACTGAGGTTGACCCCTCACCTGTGGTCGAGTGGTAGGTCGCCCTGGGGCGTAGCAGGCTGCGAAAGACTTCACAGGCGGCTGCACGTAAGGCCTGCCCGGTTTTTCTGACAAAGAGGTTCCAGGTGCTGTCTGTGGCTGACGCTGTCGCTGAGCCGGATTCTGTCGCCTGTCCTGTTTCAGAGGAAACCTCTCAGCCAGCAAGGTCAGGACAAAAAAATGGTTCAATTGGCTCTGAGCACTATGGGACTTAACATCTGAGGTCATCAGTCCCCTAGAACTTATAACTACTTAAATCTAACTAACCTAAGGACACCACACACATCCATGCCCGAGGCAGGATTCGAACCTGCGGCCATAGCGGTTGCGCAGTTCCAGACTGTAGCGCCTATAACCGCTCGGCCACTCCGGCCGGCCAAGGTCAGGACAGTCACACAGGGTGAGATTATTAATAGTTGGCGCGTTATGAGGCCCCTTAGAGACATGGCTAACAAGAAGGGAAAGAAAACCAAAGTGCACTGCGTGTGCATACCGGGTGAAGTGATTCCAGATGTGGAAAGGGTCCTCCCGGATGCCATGAAGCGCACAGGGTGCAGCCAACTGCAGGTGGTCGCTCACGTCGGTGCCAATGATGTGTGTCACTTTGGATCAGAAGATATTCTCTCTGGTTTCGAGTGGCTAACAGAAGTGGTAAAGGCTGCCAGTCTTGCTTGCAAGATGAAAGCAGAGCTGACCATTTGCAGCAGTCGACAGGACCGATTGGGGACCTCTGGTACAAATCCGAGTGGAGGATCTGAATCAGAGGCACAGGCCGTTCTGCGGCCGTGTAGGCTGTAGATTGCTCGACTTGCTCAAGAGGGTGGTTGGGTTTCGGGTTCCGCTGAATAGGTCAGGTGTCCACTATACGCAGGAGGCAGCTACACGGGTAGCAGGGTCTGTGTGGCGTGGACTGGGCGGTTTCTTAGGTTAGAGGGTCTCGGGAAAACATCAGATTGGCTTCAGTCACAAAGGGTGCAAGTTGAACACAGGAAGAACATAGATAGAACAACCATTCGTATAACAGTTGAAAATTGTCGTAGCTGTGTTGGGAAAGTAGAAGAGCTCCAAGCGCTAAAATAAAGCACTGATGCTCAAATCAGTATAGGCACTGAAAGCTGGCTAATGCCGGAGATACGTTTAGCAGAAATTTTTGAGAAGAACCTGACGGTGTTCCGAAAGGATAAGCTAAACACGGTTGGCCGTGGCGTGTTTGTTGCTGTTAGAAGTAGTTTATCTTGTCGTGAAATTGAGGTACATAGTTCCTGTGAGTTAGTATGGGCAGAGGTCATTGTTGCTAACCGGACTAAAATAATAATTGGAGCCTTTTACTGACCTCCCAATTCAGATGTACAGTTGCTGAAAGGTTCAAAGAAAACTTGAGTTTGATTTCAAATACGTACCTGTTTCATACGATTATAATTTGCCCTCGATATGTTGGCGAAAATACATTTTTAATTGCGGAGGTATGCATAAAACATCATCCGAAATTGTGCTAAACGCATTCTCTGAAAATTATTTCGAGCATTTAGTTCACGAGTCCAAGCGAATAGTAAGCGGTTGTGTAAACACACTTGACCTCTTAGCAACAAATAATCCTGAACTAATAACATCAAAACGGATACAGGGATTATTGAACACAGGATTGTCGTATCGAGACTGAATATTGTATCCGCCAAATCCTCCAAAAATAGCAGATAAAAATACACTTGACGCCTTCCTGAGAGACAATCTCCACTCCTTCTAAATTAATAGTATAAGTGTTGACGAGATGTGGCTTGAATTCAAAGAAATAGAATCGGCAGCAATTGAGAGATTTCTAGCAAATACCCCTTAGTACACAAAACGGGTCAGAACACTGTTGAAGAAACAACGAAAAAAAACATGCCAAATTTTATCAGACGCAGAGTCCCCAAGATTGGCGATCTTTTACAGAAGCTCGAAATTTAGCGCGGACTTCAATGCGAGATGCTTATAACAGTTTCCACAACGAAGCTTTGTCTGGAAACCTGGCAGAAAATCCAAAGAGATTCTGGTCGTATGTGAAGTATGTTAACGGCAAGAAACAACCAATGCCTTCTCTGCGCGATAGCAATGAAGAAACTATCATATGCCGTGGTGCCAAAGCAGAGTTACTAAACACAGCGTTCCGATATGCCTTCACAAAAGAAAACGATGTAAATATTCCAGAATTCGAATCAAGAACAGTTGCCAGCATGAGTAACGTAGAAGTAAATATCCTCGGAGTAGTGAAGCAACTTAAAACACTTAATAAAAGCAAGTCTTGTGGTCCAGACTGTATACCAATTAGGTTCCTTTCAGAGTATGCTGATGCATTAGCTCCATACTTAACAGTCGTGTACAACCGTTCGCTCGACGAAAGATCCGTTCCCAAAGACTCGAAAGTTGCACAGGTCACACCAATATTCAAAAAAGGTTGTAGGAGTAATCCACTTAATTACAGGCTCATATCGTTAACGTCGATATGCTGCAGCATTTTGGAACTTATATTGTATTCGAACATTATGAATTACCTCGAAGAAAACGGCCTATTGACACACAGTCAACATGGGTTTAGAAAACATCGTTCTTGTGAAACACAATTAACTCTTTATTCGCATAAAGTGTTGACTGCTACTGACAAGGAATTTCAGATCATTCTGTATTTCTGGATTTCCGGAAGGCTTTTCACACTGTACCACACAAGCGGCTTGTAGCGAAATTACGTGCTTACGGAATATCGTCTCCGTTATGTGACTGTATTTGTGATTTCCTGTCAGAGAGGTCACAGTTCGTGGTAATCGACAGTTCGTGGTAATCGACGGAAAGTCATCGAGTAAAACAGAAATGATATCTGGCGTTCCCCAAAATAGTGTTATAGGCCTTTTGCTGTTTCTTATCTATATAAACGATTTTTGAGACAATCTGAGCAGCCATCTTAGGTTGCATGCAGATGACGCTGTCGTTTATCGACTAGTAAAGTCATCAGAGGATCAAAACAAACTGCAAAACGATTTCGAAAATATATCTGTATGGTGCAAAAATTGGCAATTGACCCTAAATAATGGAAAGTGTGAGGTCATCTACGTGAGTGCTAAAAGGAATTCGTTAAACTTCGGTTACACAATAAATCAAACAAAAGCAAAGGCTGTAAATTCAACTAAGTACCTAGGAATTACAATTAAGAACAACTTAAACTGAAAGGAACACATAGAAAATGTTGTGGGGAAGGCTAACCAAAGACTGCGTTTCATTGGCAGGACACTTATAAAACGTAACAGATCTATTAAGGAGTCTGCCTACACTAGGCTTGTCCGTCCTCTTTTAGAATACTGCTGCGCGGTGTGCGCTCCGTGCCAGGTAGAACTAACGGAGTACATCGAATAAGTTCAAAGAAGGTCAGCAGCTTCTGTATTATCGCGAAATATGGGAGAGAATGTCACTGAAATGATACAGGATTTGGCTGGAAATCATTAAAAGAAAGGCGTTTTTTCGTTGCGACGGAATCTTCTCATAAAATTCCAATCAGCGACTTTCTCCTCCAAATGCGAAAATATTTTGTTGACATCGACCTATAGAGAGAGAAACGAACACCACGATAAAATAAGGGAAATCGGAGCTCGTACGGAAAGACATAGGTGTTCGATCTTTCTTTCTTAGAGAATTGTGAAGGTGGTTCGATGAATCCCCTGCCAGGAACTTAAATGTGATTTGCAGAGTATCCATGTAGATGTAGATGTAGCTATGGCGCAGAATTTTACAGCACCAGGATGGCAGAACTTCATTATGCTTCAAAAATTTTCATATTCCATCCTGGAAACTGAAAGGAGACCTAGAATAAAAAACAGAATTGTTCAAGTTACGTTATAGCTAACAGAAGAAACCTGCAAAGCTGTTGTGCGGTAGACAAGTAAGGAATTCTGAGTTTATGCAGCTAGGGGCAGCTCAGGTGTCCCATGTCCCATCGCTTGATCGACACTGTCGTGGTGTCCTTAAAATGCCAATTTGCATTCCACTTTGGTAACTCGTTTCATATGGTAGCACACGGCAGTAGCTGAATTCAGACGAATTATCTTAATAGGCTGCATTTTGCAGCGGATTTTGAGCCAAACAATGTTCTAGTCTAATACCTTTTTAGATTAGCACTGACCATTGTGAAATAAAGGGCTTACATCATTTCCTTCAAATCTTCGGGTGTTTCCATCAGTGCCTTTGCCTTCCATAATCTAACGTTTTTATTGACTTACTTGGTTCTTTCCTCTTACAGCAAACTTTGAATGCTAATATCTCTGAACCTGCTTGATTTTTTTGCAGTTTAGCCTCTCAGCAGATGCGTATGATCTGTCGGAATCGAACTGTAGTAGTAACTAAATTTCGAGAAAAAGTGACTTACCTGACTCCCCCCCCCCCCCCCTCCCCCTGACATTTAATTTGTACTCCCGCTAATCATACACATTAATTTTTTGTACGTAACAACACAATTCTGTTCAAAAAGGGCTACAAAAATACCAACAAAACTATTTTTGTACGTTTGTAGTCCTACTACACCAACGTCAACCTGGTTCAGTTAAAGTATTATAATATACGAACGAGAAGACGCGGCAGTCTGTGAGGGATCCAGTTCTGCATGAAACTGGTGTTCATTTTAGATCAAACTCATATAATTTAAATTAAAACCTGTTGTAATTAGTTCAAACGGCTTTGTAACACAATAACTATTACTTCACAAGCCACTATTACAGAATGATGTCCCTCAGCTGAAGTGAAGAAAGTGAGAGGACACTGACATCTTCATTTCTTTCTCAATCAAGCTATCTCACCGCCTGTAACACCACACTTCTGTCCTTCCCGGTGTTCCTCGCCAATATAAAAACTGTCACGAATTATTTCCGTTGTCGATAGGCTTTTATTTCTTGAAGTTATCAGCCGTATCATTTAACAGATACACGATTCGTCTTGCATAATTATTATTACAGTAATTTCCTGCATCTTGCCTCTGCATCTGTTGTACTTCCGAAATACCAAAATTCATCCATCTCAAGAGTCCTGTCCTCGTTATTAAAAATCAGAATGGTACGAGCGTTATTGGCACTGTATCCGTACGTGTATAAATGCCGTTGCAGGAGGGTTGGCTGGGCTTCAGGTGGGATCTTAAAGTCAATGATGACAGTAATATGCTACGTATATATGGTGTCGGACTTTTCCGAAAAAGCAAGCTCCGTTTGGATCCTGCTGCCGCTATGAATCAAGACACAAAGGTTCAAAAGTGGCTCTGAGCACTATGGGACTTAACTTCTAAGGTCATCAGTCCCCTAAAACTTAGAACTACTTAAACCTAACTAACCTAAGGACATCACACACATCCATGCCCGAGGCAGGATTCGAACTTTCGACCGTAGCGGTCTCGCGGTTCCAGACTGTAGCGCCTAGAACCGCTCGGCCACCTCGGCCGGCAGACACAAAGGAATGAAAGACATTGGCTGCAAGTGGGTATTGATTGATATCAAGGGCAAGTAGAAAATTTGTGCCAGACCGAGATTCGAAGTCGGGTCTTATGCTTACTAGCGAGATCCACTGACCTGCTCTGACCAGTACGCCATCAAGACACAGTGGTCGTTACTCATGACATCTTGCCAATTCGCACAAGAGTTCGAGCTCTATGTGCATCTGCACATGTCCTAAAGAACAGACACCATTTTGATCCTGTAGCCACTACCAATGAAGACACAAGGGAACTGAAGATATTAGCTGCCAGTGGGGATTGATGTATATCAAGAGGGCAAGTTGAAAATTTTTTGCCGGGCCGGTATCAGAACACGGGTCTCCTGCTTCCTAGGTAGATGCGCTGTCCACAAAGGCATGCGGCCTGCAGACACAGTTGTCACAGCATCTGCCTAGCGAGCGGGAGATACGGGTTGGAATCCAAATCCGGCACAAATTTTCAACTTTCCCCATTGATGTGTGGCTAGCACATTGGAATCGCATTCGGGAAGACGACGGTTCAATCCCGCGTCCGGCCATCCTTAATTTAGTTTTTCCGTGATTTCCCTAAATCGCTCCAGGCAAATGCCGGGATGGTTCCTTTGAAAGGGCATGGCCGAATTCCTTCCCCGTCCTTCCCTAATCCGATGAGACCGATGACCTCGCTATCTGGTCTCCTCCCCCAAACAACCCATTGATGTAAATCATCGCCCACTGGCAAGTAATGTCTATAATTCCTTTGTGTCTTAAATAACATGTTTATTCATCAGAATTCACACAATCGATGCAGACAGTGTCTCAGTGGCGAGATATGACCCCGGGCGCCGGCGCTTACGCGGCGAAGAATTGTGCAGTGTGAAACGGCAGCCAGGACGACAAGCCAGAAAGACAGCTACAACAGTGGAGCGGTCTCAGCGACGAGGTGAGCTCGCAGGGCCGGCCGAAGTGGCCGTGCGGTTCTAGCCGCGGCAGTCTGCAACCGCGAGACCGCTACGGTCGCAGGTTCGAATCCTGCCTCGGGCATGGATGTGTGTGATGTCCTTAGGTTAGTTAGGTTTAAGTAGTTCTAAGTTCTAGGGGGCTAATGGCCTCGGAAGTTGAGTCCCATAGTGCTCAGAGCCATGAGCTCGCAGGTACCTTAGGCCGGCAGATGTTAGGCAAACAGTGGTAGTAGACTAGGAGTATGGGCAGGTCACGCCATAAGGCGCAGATGCGGTGTCCCCCAGCAGCTTCTAGTGGACCAGATGCAGAAGGCACCGAAGCACGTATTTTGAACTGAGGACTCCGTGAAGGCGCTCAGGAGTTGGTTGACGTCAGCCTGCGGCAGGCCCCAGCTGGAATGCCCATTTCAGGTCGCGGCAGCGTCAGGACTAGGCGCAGCCAATAGACCAGAGGTTAATGGAGGCAGCGGCTAGTTGTGGATGCGACACGATGACCAACATAAGATCGACGGTTGTGGAGAGGGCGTACTCGGTGTAGGCAGGAACAGAAGAGAGATACTGTTATGTATTGGTGGCTTGCATCTATACATCCTTGCCTTGGTGTTATCAAAAGAAGCCGCCACTGGCAGTCTCGTACAGGGCCCAGGCAACAAGCGTCAGGGCCCGACGTGTGGAAATCACGTTGCCACAGTGCCTGAGCAAACACTTTCACTATTCTGCTTCAGCTCTTTTCCCACTTTGACAGGGGAATTTGGAACGTAGCCAGCCGACTTGCTTGACTACAGGATGTGGAACCAGCTTAGGAAGGCGATGGCGTAACGTAATTTAACATTTAGGCATCCACTATGTTCACCTGCAGCCCACACCATTACCACGATTTTCTTTTTATAGGAACGCAGCCGGCCGCTGTGGCCGAGCAGTTCTAGGCGCTTCAATCCAAAACCGAGCTGCTGCTACGGTCGCAGGTTCGAATTCTGCCTCGGGCATGGATGTGTGTGATGTCCTTAGGTTAGTTAGGTTTAAGTAATTCTAAGTCTACGGGGCTGATGACCTCAGATGTTAAGTCCCATAGTGCTGAGAGTCATTTGAACCATTTTTGTAGGAACACACGTTAAAACCAGTAAGTCCGATGAGCTATTTCCTTACCACTTCTGGCGACCCCACCCATGCCACCAGTGAACTGTACCTTCCTAATCTGTTGTTCGTGACTAACAACTCCCATATCGCGAGAGTCCTTTACCTCTCTCACCGCCTCCTCAGCAAACAAATTAAATATTTTCAATCCCAAATTACACCTTCCCTGTTCTTGGATTCTTCTACCATTCTGTCGCTACTGACTCCTTCAGTCTATTTAACACAAAGAGAAGGGACAACTCTTCTGTCACTGCTGTTTCCCACAGACTGCCTAATCTACATCTACATCTACGTGATTACTCTGCTATTCGCAATAAAGTTCCTCGCAGAAGGTTCAGTGAACCATCTTAAAGCTATCTCTCTACCGTTCCACTCTCGAACAGCGAGCGTGAAAAACGAGCACTTAACTCTTTCTGTGCGAACCCTGATTTCTCTTATTTTATCGTGATGATCATTTCTCCCTATGTAGGAGGGTGCCAACAGAATCTTTTCGCAATCGTAGGAGAAAACTGTTGATTGAAATTTCATGAGAAGAAAAACTGCCACTCCTATTCACGTATGATGTCTGTCGCACTATCTCCCCTATTTCGAGACAACAGAAAACGAGCAACCCTTCTATGAACTTTTTCGATGTCATCCATCTGTCCCACCTGATCGGATCCCACACCGCGCAGCAGTACTCCAGAATAAGGCGGACAAGCGTGATCTCTTTAGTATACTTGTTGCACCTTTTAAGTGTTCTGCCAGTAAATCGCAGTCTTTGGTTTGCCCTACCAACAACACTATCTATGTGATCGTTCCAATTTAGGTTACTTGTAATTATAATCTCTAAGTATTTAGCTGAATTTACAGCCTTCAGGTTTGTGTGACCGCGTAATCGAAATTTAGCGGTTTTCTTTCAGTACTCATGTGAATAACTTCACACTTTTCTTTATTCAGGATCAATTGTTACTTTTCGCACCATACAGATCCAGTATCTAAATCATTTTGTAATTATTTTTGGTCATCTGATGACTTTACAAGACGGTTTATGACAGCATCATCTAGATTGTCTCCTATGTCGCTAGATCAGGAACAACAGAGGGCCTATAACTCTTCCTTGCGGAACATCGGATATTACTTCCGTTTTACTCGATGGCTTTCCGACTATTACTTCCAACTGTGACCTTTCTGATGGGAAACCACGAATCCAGTCGCACAACTGAGGCGTTACTCAATACGCACGCAGTTTGGTTAGAAGACGCTTTTGAGGAACGGTGTCAAAACCCTTCTGGAAATCTAAAAATATGGAATCAAATTGACATCCCCTGTCGATAGCACTCATTACTTCATGAGTATAAAGAGCCAGTTGTGTTTCACAAGAACGATATTTTCTGAATCCGTGCTATGTGTCAATAGATCGTTTCCTTCGAGGTAATTCATAATGTTCGAACACAGTATATGTTCCAAAACCCTACCAAAAATCGACGTTAGTAATATGGGCCTGTAATTCAGCGGATTACTCCTATTTCCTTTTTGGGTACTGGTGTGACTTGGGCAATTTTCCAGTCTTTAGGTGAGAGTCTTTCTGTGAGCGAGCGGTTGTATATAATTGCTAAATATGGAGCTATTGTATCAGCATACTCTGAAAGGAACCTGACTGGTATACAATCTGGACCGGAGGCCTTGCCATTATTAAGTGGTTTAATCAGCTTTGCTGCACCGAGGATATCTACTTTTATGTTTCCCATCTTGGCAGTTGTTCTTGATTGGAATTAAGGAATATTTATTTCGTCTTCTTTTGTGAAGGAGTTTCGGAAAACAGTGTTTAATGACTCTGGTTTGGTGGCACTGTCATCAGTGACTTCGCCGTTGCTGTCGCACGGTAAAGGTGTCATTGAGTCTTGCCACTGGTGTGATTTATGTATGACCAGAATCTCTTTGGGTTTTCTGCCAGATTCCGAGACAGACTTTCGTTGTGGAAGTTATTATAATCGTCTCGGATTGGAGTACGCGCTACCTTCCGAACTTCTGCAAAACTTTGCCAATCTTGGGAATTTTGTATTCTTTTAAATTTGGCATGCTATTCGTTGCTTCTGCAACAGCGATATGACCTGTTTTGTGTATCATGGGGGATCAGTAACATCATATACTAATTTATGTAGTACATATCTCTCAATTATTGTCGATACTATCTCTTTGAAATCACTCCACAACTTTTCTACGCTTACATAAACAGATCGGAAGGAGTGAAGACCTTCTCTTAAAAAGGCGTTAAGAGCATTTTTATCAGCTTTTTTAAATAGATGTACTTTGCGTTTCTTTTTGAGGGTTGTGGGTGTTACGGTATTTAGCCTAGCAGCAACTGCCTTGTGGTTGCTAATTGTTGTATTCGTCACGATATTCACTATTTGTCCAGGATTATTTGTTGCTAAGAGGTCAAGTATGCTCCATTCACGCTTCGAGTGGGATGATGAACTAATTGTTCAAAATAATTTTCTGAGAAAGCATTCAGTAAAATTTCGAGTGAAGTTTTAAGCCTGCCATTGGCTTTAAACGTATAATTTTTTCAGCATATCGAGGGCAGATTGAAGTAACCACCGATTATAATTGTATGATTGGGGTACCTATTTGAAATAAGATTCTAGTTTTCCTTGAACTGTTCAGCAACTATATCTTCTGAGTCGGGGGTCGGTAAAACGATCTAATTAATAGTTAAGTCCGAATTTCAAGTCTACCCATACTATCTCGCAGGAACTATCTACTTCAGTTTGGCTACGAGGTAAACTGATTCTGACAGCAGTAAATACTCCTCCACCAACTGTATTTAATCAATCATTTCTGAACACTGTTACGTCGTTTGAAAAAATTTCGGCTGAACTTATTTCCGGCGTTAGCCAGCTCTCCGTACCTATAACTATTTGAGCTTCAGTGCTTTCTATTAGGGCTTGGAGCACTGGTTCTTTCCCAAAACAGCTACGACAGCTTACAACTAGAATACCAATCGTTTCTACAACTACCTTTGTAACCTCCCAACAAAAAAAAACGTATAACATTCCGTAACCTCGCAATAATAACGTGACTAACATCTCAATAAAATTGTGGCTCACTTATAACCTTTCAGTAATTCACTGTGTATTTAAACTAGTAAATTTTGGACGTCAGCAGTGCTCCGTCATGGCCCTGAAAGATCATTCTGAATAAATTGAAAATTCTTACCTCAATGAAGTGGCCGGATAACGCGTATATATCCGCTCCTAAAAGAAATTTTTCTAGCACAGTCCAGTGCAGTGCTGGCCGCTAGATCTGTCATGTATTCAAAGAAACAACTGATTTTTCTTTACGATAATCGGGATGACCATGGATTGCAGAAATTAGTAAATTCTTTAAATTCAAATGAATGATTGACAAAAAAGTTAATTTTATAGAAAAGATTACTATTAAAAGATTTTTTGAAACATTTACATGGCACTTGATATATCAATACTAAAAAATCATATTAACAAAGTGCATATGCGCGCGGCTGCTTTTACCTTATATAAGATCGCTCAGGCACCGCCATCGCTCCCCACGACCGGCCCAGCCTACTCCACACACACGACTGCTCGCTACTGCCGCTACTACTACTGCTCTTACTGCAGCCAACACTGCTCTGTGGTCTGAGATTCTCTTACGGCTTACATATCGCAGGCAGCGCGTGAGCAATCCATCGAAATTACATCTGTTCGAGTGCGCTAGCAATAAATTCCTTAGTCATACACCTTACTGTGTTTTACTGTGTTTTACCTTCACCCTTTTAGACGGATGCCCTTTCTGTGGTTTCCTGAGACCCTCTACCCCAAAAACCGCCGAGTCCGTTGGACACAGTCCCCACTAACCGTGTAGCCATCTCCTGCGTGTAGCGGACTCCTGTCCTATTAAGCGGAACCCGGAAACCCACCATCCGATGGCGCAAATCAAGGAATCTGCAGCTTACACGGTCACATAACCGCCTGAGCCTCTGATTCAGACCCTCCACTCGGCTCTGCACCACAGGACCACAGTCGGTTCTATTGACGATGCTGCAGATGGTGAGCTCCGCCTTAATCTCGCAAGCAAGAACAATTCATTGAGTCCCACATCATTAGAAGTCTTCTCCAAACCTACGGAAACAATATAAAGGATGTCCCAAAAGTATTCAGGGGTATGACAGGACTGATCATTTTATGTAAAGACTTCAGATGGATACACGCCCTATTCCGAGATAGAACACAATGTAAGTTGTTATTTATTTTTCCATATTACTCAGTACATAGCCGGGTTTACAAATGTCCCATGTACAACAGTCAGTAAACATTACAACATGATTTTTACAAAGTATCATTTGAAAAAATAGGCATTTTTAAGCCATTCATTACTAATTATTATCGTACTCGCCACATTACAGCTGTTGAGCAGTTCACAATAAAGCTTCGAATATTCCATCGTCAACTTCAGTGCATTTGTGCACTCTCGGGAGAACATGTCGCGCTGCTTGTTTGAGGTCCTTTGTACGTTCACTGATGAGGGTAGCCATGAAGCGACCAGCCATTCATCTTTCATCCTTATACCCTATATTCATACAACCTCGTGAACAAACATCTACTAGCGTGAGCTCTGGCGATCTTTGCGGCCAATTAATTGTACTACCACGACCAGTTACCAGTGTAAGTGCTGTTGAGGTGTTCCTCACGAGTCTGGTAAAATGTGAAGGGGCTCAGTCATGATGGAAGCATATTGCAGCCCGCGTGGCTATAATAACGTCCTCACGGTGTTCAACAAACGAAGTTTCCGGCAGATGCTTCACTCTGAAACACATTCAAACGCACGCACTACCTCACTCACAAGACATCATGGACAAACGAGCATTCAACGGGCTAGTTCAATGGGAGAAAGACGTCACGAGCAAAGAGGCTGAAAGCAACGAGGTAGGTTGGACTAGAATAAAACCTCAAAGAGGTTGGATGGTAAGACGCGTACGTGCGGTTCACTATTCAAATAACAAATGCACATTAATTGACTTCTACTTTGGAAACTATTCGGAATACCATGTACGTGATGTGAGGTTTTTTACTTAAAATGTCAGTGTCATTCACGTCTGTTGCCTGTAGTCTGGTACGTGGACATTTGTTCCTGCAGAGTTTGTGGAAAACTTTTCACATTGAATGGTAACGATTGAATCTCTCCTACCAGTGTCTTCCCTTCGCTCCTCATTTCAGTTAGCCTAATTTCCTCTGGGCAGTTAATGGGCATGGATAGATGTTGGCCTGCTAACACTACGTGTTTATTTCAAGGCCGTGATGATATAAATTGTGCGATAAGTAAGCATGATATAAAAAATGGATAGGGTAAAGATTTTAGTAAATTACTAAACTTGCTATGAGGTAGTCGCAACTTATTAAACATTATAAAAGTTGTGTGTCTAGTATGCTGACGTTCTGAAATTGTTGGCCATTTTAAAATTAGTCGTTACCTAGATTCAGTAATGATGGGCACGAGCAGAAACTGCAGCGTATCGATATTGCATTACTGCAACTAGAGCACCTCATCTTTCTATACCTCTAATTGCAATTCAAGTGTATGTGTGTGTGTGTGTGTGTGTGTGTGTGTGTGGCTGGGTGTGTGTGTGCTTGTTTAATTAAGAACTAACTAATAAACACTCGTTTCGACCAGAATACTCCATGTGTAGACAGCTAACTACTGCATTGCCCTCTGTATAAATAGCTCTCCAATGTGGGATAGATCTTTCGGTAAATTGAACACTACATAATTGGTTTTCCAATGCGGTACCTTAATGAATCGAGTGCTGTAAGCTTTTAAAGTTTAACAGTTCGAACCTGTCATGAAGTTTTACAGCAGCACACTCTTCATCGCGCAGTATACATTCCGGAAATAGCTCCTGCGTTGTAACTGAGCCATTTCTCCGTGACATACTTTCTTCTAAGAAAGCTGGTCCAACAGGGGATGCAGGAAACCAAGACAGACGTAATAGCAGAACTGAAGCTGTGAATGAGTAGGAGGGACGGAGGAAGGGTGGGGAGGGGGGTCGCGAGTTGTTCGTGGATGACTCATTCGGTACGAGATTCGAGTCCCGCTGCAGTTCGCAGTTTTAAGCTGTCAACTACTTTAGAATCGTAGCGCACTCTTGTGTAAAGTGAAAAAAATAGCCGCGGAAACGTTTTCCTTGATGCCACAAAGCTGCTACCTACTTACTACAGGAGAATAGTCAGCACGATCAAATGCCTAAATTAACGGAAAGAAGATATCTAACAGCTTCAACTTAGTCTTAGTGCCTCACACATAAAAAGAATGCTTGTTTTCCTGCAGCCACCTAGAAAAACTGGTGCTTCACATTTTTAAGGATATATCAATTGGTTTGATGCTGTCCTCAACCATTTCTGTCTTATGTCAATCTCCAAATCTCTACGTAAACGCTAGTCGCAACATGTTCTGTAACCTGTTCGGTCTATCGCTACTATTTTTCCTGTCTACTGTTCCTCCAAACACCAGGACAGTTTTTCCTCGATGCCCTAGTAGATGTCCCATCAACATTTTCCTGATTCTGGTAAAGGTCTTGTTATAATTTCCTCACCAATTTTTTTATCATACATGTTCATTTCGTTATATACCCATTATTCTTTCTTCGAAAGCATCACATTAAAAATTCTTCCACTTTATTATTCTCCGGATTTCCGACGGTATACCCTTCTTGACTATATACAAACATTTTCAGGAGCTACATCCCCAGAACCATATCAGTATCTGATACTAGAAGAGTCCCTACGAAAGCTTTCTTTGTCTGTCTCTAATGCTGACGTCTTCCAGGCTTCGGTAATCATGTGTTATCTTGTCACCTAGATGAGAAAATTCTATCACTTCTTCACAGTTTTAATATTAAGCAAGGCGTTATTCAAGTTAAGAAACTGCAAAAAGGTGGGGATTTAAGGAGACGAGACCTGGACAAACTGAAAGAACCAGAGGTTGTAGACAGTTTCAGGGAGAGCATTAGGGAACGATTGACAAGAATAGGGGAGAGAAATAGAGAGAAGAAGAATGGGTAGCTTTGAGAGATGAAATAGTGAAAGCAGCAGAGGATCAAGTACGTAAAAAGACGAGGGCTAATAGAAATCCCTGGGTAACAGAAGAGATATTGAATTTAATTGATGAAAGGAGAAAAAAATACAGTAAATGAAGCAGGCAAAAAGGAATACAAACGTCTCAAAAATGAGATCGACAGGAAGTGCAAAATGGCTAAGCACGGTTGGCTAGAGCACCAGTGTAAGGATGTAGAAACATGTATCACTAGGGGTAAGATAGATACCGCCTACAGGAAAATTAAAGAGACCTTTGAAGAAAAAAATAACCACTTGCATGAATATCAAGAGCTCAGATGGTAACCCAGTTCTAAGCAAAGATGGGAAAGCAGAAAGGTGGAAGGAGTATATGGAGGGTCTATACAAGGGCGGTGTTCTTGAGGACAATATTATGGAAATGGAAGAGGAGATAGAAGAAGATGAAATGGGAGGTATGACACTGCGTGAAAAGTTTGACAGAGCACTGAAAGACTTAAGTGATAGTCTTGGGAGAGCCAGCACTGACAAAATTCTACCACCTGGTGAGCAAAATGTATGAGACAGGCGAGATACTCTCAGACTTCAAGAAGAATATAATAATTCCAATCCCAAAGAAAGCAGGTGCTGACAGGTGTGAAAATTATCTTACTATCAATTTAACAAGGCACGGCTGCAAAATACTAACACGAATTCTTTACAGACGAATGAAAAAACTGGTAGAAGCCGACCTCGGGGAAGATCAGTTTAGATTCCGTAGAAATGTTGGAACTCGTCAGGCAATACTGACCCAACGACTTACTTTAGCAGACAGATTAAGGAAAGGTGAATCTACGTTTCTAGCATTTGTAGACCTAAAGAAAGCTTTTGATAATGTTGATTGGAATACTCTCTTTCAAATTCTAAAGGTGGCAGGGGTAAAATACAGGGAGCGAAAGGCTATATACAATTTGTACAGAAACCAGATGGTAGTTACAAGGGTCGAGGGTCATGAAAGGGAAGCAGTGGTTGGGAAGGGAGTGAGAGTTGTAGCCTATCCCCGATGTTATTCAGACTGTACATTGAGCAAGCAGTAAAGGAAACAAAAGAAAAATTCGGAGTAGGTATTAAAATCCATGGAGAAGAAATAAAAACGTTGAGGTCCGCCGATGACATTGTAATTCTGTCAGAGACAGCAAAGCACCTGGAAGAGCAGCTGAACGGAATGGACAGTGTCTTGAAAGGTGGGTATAAGATGAACACCAACAAAATCAAAACGAGGGTAATGGGAAGTAGTCGAATTAAATCGGTGGTGCTGCGGGAATTAGATTAGGAAATGAGACGCTTAAAGTAGTAAATGAGTTTTGCTATTTGGGAGCAAAATAACTCATGATGGTCGAAGTAGAGAGGATATAAAATGTAGACTGGCAATGGCAAGGAAAATGTTTCTGAAGAAGAGAAATTTGTTAATATCGAGCATAGTTTTAAGTGTCAGGAAGTCGTTTCTGAAAGTATTTGAGTATAGCCATGTACGGAAGTGAAACGTGGACGATAAATAGTTTAGACAAGAAGAGAATAGAAGCTTTCGAAATGTGGTGCTGCAAAAGAATGCTGAAGATTAGATGGCTAGATCACATACCTAATGAGGAGGTGTTGAACAGAATTGGGGAGAAGAGAAATTTGTGGCACAACTTGACTAGAAGAAGGGATCGGTTGGTAGGACATATTCTGAGGCATCAAGGGATGACCAATTTAGTATTGGAGGGTAGCGTGAAGGGTAAAAATCGTAGAGGGAGAGCAAGAGATGAATACACTAAGCAGATTCAGAAGGATGTAGGTTGCAGTAGGTACTGGGAGATGAAGAAGCTTCCACAGGATAGAGTAGCATGGAGAGCTGCATCAAACCAGTCTCAGGACTGAAGACCACAACGACAACAACATTCTCCTTTTGATTACTCTTCACTTTGCTTATGGCATCATATTCTACTTAAATGTGACGGTGAAAAGAAGGAAACGTTAATGAAGATTATGCGTTACGATTTCGCAAAAATACACAACAACAAAAAGAACAGAGGTGGAAGAGAAGAGGTTAATATATCGCTAATATAGAGGTTATTAAAGGCACAGCACTCGTTGAAAGTGGTATACGGGGTCCTTAATCAGTTCACGACCCTGTGAACAACAGTTCTCCGTTGCTAGATTGGTGTTGACCGCTGTTCCACATCGCACATCATTAGGTGGAACAGTCTGGTGGATAGGGAAACGATCGCAAAGCGTATACAGCGAGGAGAGGAAGAGCACTGGAGCAGGAGATGTTGCACCTGCAAACAAATATTCGTGTAACCTGTGGCAACATCAACCTCTTTCAATCACCGAAATGACAACTGAGAGAAACTGTACAGAAACAGGATATGCAACATTGTCTGAAAAGTAAAAGAAACGACAGGATGAAATATAACATCCTATGTCTCAAAACTGATACCTTTCGGATAAACAGAGCAATTCGGTGGAGACCGTAGATGAGATTCAAACGTACTTTAGAAAACTCATTGATGCGCTTCTGATTACATTAGTTTCATAACACACTATGTGGTTCTTGAAAAGGGGCACCGAAAGTTCACAACTCATTATGGTACACAGAAGGCACTCTGCATTGCATTAAAAAAATGCAAGCACTCTCTACGTGAGGAATAAAATGTGCCGGCCGGAGTGGCCGAGTGGTTCTAGGCGCTGCAGTCTGAAACCGCGCGACCGCTAAGGTCGCAGGTTCGAATCCTGCCTCGGGCATGGATGTGTGTGATGTCCTTAGGTTAGTTAGATTTAAGTAGTTCTAAGTTCTAGGGGACTGATGACCTCAGAATTTCAGAGCCATTTGAACCCTTTTGAATAAAATGTTATTTGCACAACAAACGTGTGTTTCCATATGAAGCAGAAAGTTGATCACAGCTGGCTAATTAGTTAATCCACCGAGTTTGAGATTTGTGGTAGCGTTTTGTGTAATCGTAATAGATACCCTACAACCATAATCTAAAACGTAATTGTGCTAATTACACGGAAATATTACCGTAACTCTCTGCTATTACAACAAAAATACATCAAAGTAACAGATCAACAATATCATGAAATATAGTTCTGCGGTAAACCTGCCACAATAAGAAAATGATTTTTCTGCTGCGGATGGAAACTGAATCATACATGGGCGTCAGTTCGAAGAAATAAAAAAAAATGTACAAATTGCCTTTCATTCTCGAGTAAACATTTCAATAACTTTGCAAAATACACTAACGCTTTAAAATGATAGTAAGGTATGTTTTGCTATTAAATGCGTTATGTCAGAGATTCGCTGGGATACACATCACTTTGTGAAACGGGACAAGCAGGCCAACTTGTAGACATAGTCATTAACTTCGAAAGTCTGATTACATCATAACCTTTTGCACACCACAACTGCATCCGTTCCACTTATAACAATCATTTACAGTTTCATAAATTTATTAATCACACAAGAAGCTACCGATACTATTTCAATGTACAGTGACAATATACACATAAAGCGAATATTATTTAACAAATAACAGTAGCTCTACCGAAAAAACGTCCGTCTTTCGAGTTACTTGTAATTTCATATTATTCATGTGTAGCTAGCATTCGACTTTCATGGCGAATTTTAATTATTGGTCTTATATGATTACAGCCGTTTGGCAAGCTATCGATAATTATCTACTTATTACGTGCTTGTACATTATTACTTAGTAGCTGAGTAAATGCGGCAATTTCCAGAAAAAACGTTATACTATATTCATCTGTGTTAGATCAGATGTGTGAGGATCCCTGGTACCCTCCTCCCCGCTCACGCTCACTAACCCCACCATGGACAAAGCGCATAAAATGTATCTACTACGGAGCATCATTTCAGTTGCTCAGTCTCAGCTTCCACTGACGTCCATCACCTTCGATGGCCTTGGTTGCAGTTGGCATCTTATTGGCATACTCAGTAACAAAATTTTTCCATTGGTTGCTTCAAATCTTGTCATTCTGATGAAAGTTCTGACTTTTCTTTTCATGAACTGTATTTTCGGGAGAAAGATTCTGAAAGGTATATTTAATGTATCTAGCTCATACCCATTGATATCGGCGTTACATTAGTCCACTAGTTTGATATGTCCGTTTGTTGGAAGAGCTTTATCTTTGGAAAACAGTGTAACTACCTTCTCTCTTGATCAGGGATGACGAACCAAGGGCACGCGACCAAATAAATTTGGCAAGGCTTTAGCTGAGGAATTTAGATAGGCCTACCTATTCGGCATAATTCATATGAAGTCATAGTACCAAAGTTTATAGTGAAAGGGCTATAGGTACCGAGGCGTCATATAAGTTGTGGATGACAGATCTTCGCTCATGCTCACTCGCTGAAAGTTGCGGTGTACTCAAATGCATTAGTAATAATACGCTGTTATCCACTGTTAGATCACACAGTTTGGCGCAGCTGTTGCAACAAGGACGACTTCCGACCTTTACCATCAAGAACCATACTGTCAAATCGTCGCGGCGGAACAGCGTACACCTGTTTCTTTTTGTTTGTTGTGCGTTGACGTTTGCGCTGCAGTTACACATAGTTAGTACTACTCTAAAACTTGTGAATATTACTCAACAAGGTCAGAATTCCAAAGCAACCAAAAGCGCAAGATAACTGTAACAAAGAATTTGAAACTGGCTCGACTGGGAAATATAGCTTGATTAGTGATTACTGAAGGAAATAAAGTGGCGTGTCCTTAATGTTCCGGAACAATGGATGTAGAACATCGTATTTAAAATGACACTATGAAAAATCATAAAGCTTTTTGTTAAAGAAGAGAACCAGAGCAAGAGGAATTCATTGCACGTGTTATTAAAGACAGGGATAATCGGTAAATATGACTAAAAATGTTAGCAAGGATAGTCAAGCAAATTCCGCAAGTTTCTCGGCTGCAAATGTCATTACCCGAAATGGTAAACCATTTTGCGACGGGGAATTTTTGAATGAAGACTTGTTATCATGTGCCCCATCACTTTTTGAAGATTTTGAGAATAAAAGTACGATAACCAAGCGCGTCAAAGACACTCCTTCACCTAGAAACATAAAAAAAGACAGACTCCTAAAACTGATGGAAAATGTATAAGAACAACAAAAAAATGACGTCAAGTCCTCTCCTTACACTGTATTTCGCTGCGTCTTGACGGAAGTACAGATGTAACTAAATCTGCCAGTTTAGCTGTGTTTGCTCGATGTTGTGTTGTAAATGACAACAAAGAAGAATTTATTGCTATAATATCGTTGCCAGCAACTGCTAAGGGCAAAGGTATTTTGTATGGCTGCTACAAATTCGCTAACTGCAAAAGAAATAGAGTGAATCCATTTTTTTTCGATAACGACTGATGGTACTTCCAATAAACCGTGCAAAAAAAGTTTTCATTAGCTTATTCTGTGCGCAAATTGGACATTCTATTCTTGAATTCCACTGCACCATACATCAATAATCGTTGTGAGTATGTGGTAATTTCGCTTCCCTTGGTTACATAATGGCTGAAATTACAAAAATAGTGAACCTAATATCGTTGCAAGCTTTTTGTTGTGACTAGGAATCCTGCATACTCGGTTCTCTGGACAAACACTCGAACTACTCGTATTAATGAGTTTTATTAGAACTGGACAAACACAAATACTTAACTTTGATTACACAGATGTGTCGCAAGCAAAAGGGCGACGTACAAAATCAACTGAACTGTAGTTACTGCTGATCTCTAACTGTACTACGTAGAGACTGCTAATGAAGAGGCTATGATGCGTCGGCTAACGAAGTGACTAACGTTGAAGCTGCTATGTAAGTGGACTGCCACCAGTCAGGCGTGGCGATTATGACGTCTACATCTAGGGGCCGCTGCTCTCGCGTTGTCGTCCTGGCGGGTCGTCGGTCAGCGTGCGATTGGCTGACGTCTTCTCACAGCCTTCTCTTCTCTGTCGTTCCGGACTGGCGTGCCGGTGCTGTCTTTACGCCGTAACACTTTTAATAAAAAATAGTTTGAAGTGTTGTTAGGTAAAGTCAATTCAGTGTGCAGTGGCTTACTGATGTTAAAAATGTTCGCTGGTTGAGAGATTCATCAAAGATATGTGAATTATTCGCAATAACTCAGGGTGTTTTTAGAAAATGAGGGACAAGCTGTGCAATATTCATAGTTAACGCATGTTACATGGCTGACAAAATTGATGTTTTTTTATGGACATGTGCCAGCATATCAATGATTTGACCGTAAGGCCTCAAGGTGCAAGCAAAACAGTTATTTTTACGATAGATCATACACGCGCATTTGAGGTTAAGCTGTAAAAAAACTATCAATATATCCCAAATTTGAAAAATTTGCCAGCGTTTTGAATTCACATGAAAAGCCAGACCAAGAAATAGTCGCTGGAGAATTTTCTTCGTTCATGCGTTCTTCAATCTACGAATTTTTATCAAACTTTTTCAGTTTAGAGAGTTGTCGAAAATACTACAATTTGTGATACAGTTATCATTTCGCTGGATAAACTGAACTTGTCTCAATTTGATTCGTTGGAAATTGAAGAAACTGAAACGCAGCTGATTGATTTCCAATATGGACGCAGAACTTTATCGAAACAAGAAAAGAATTGGAAGTAAACGAATGTGGCCCCTCCCGCTGGAGGTTTGAGTCCTCCCTCGGGCATGGGTGTGTGTGTTGTTATTAACATAACTTAGTTTATGTAGTGTGTAAGTCTAGGGACTGATGACCTGAGCAGTTTGGTCGCTTAGGAATTCACACCCAATTTTTTGAATTAGCGAGGCTATCAACAGTATGAGCAAAAATGCTGACATTAAAATTATGGAAGCGTGGAATTCAGTTCCAGACACATACAGAGTGATTTACGAAGATATGCAAATATTTCAATATGTTATTCTACAACTAAAACTAAAGAAAAAAGTTCATATAAATATAGGCCCACAAATGTTTAGTACGAGGTTAAAGTAAGGCACAATTTCCATTTCTTTTGTTGATAGAGATCTGGTCACTCTAATAAAACATACCCCAGACGTGTATCAACATTATTTGCTCAAATTATGAATGCAACATACCAAATTAAGAACAACCCTGTGAAAGTGAACGAGCAACAAAATCTGTTCATGCATGTGCAGCTAAATCCATTGAGCTCGGTGAAGACATTTTTGAACATTTATTGTGAATGTATTGTGAAATTGTATGTACGCTGTACAACGCCCTTAACACTGAGCTTTGTTTTGTTCAGTTTAACACGAATTCACGAGTGCTATGGTATTAATAAAAGGAAATTATCTGACATATTCATATAGTTTCGGTGTTATTACCATCATTTTTCCAAAATTAAATTCTCTACATTTTCTCTTGAAAACTTTGCCCAATTGTCTGGAATTTAAGAAAAAAAAAAAAAATTTGGGCCAAGTTGTTATCAATTAAAAATTTTACGAAATTGTGTCTTTGCTTCTCAGGATGTTCTGGAAAATTACTGCAGATACACGTCTGGGACATGTTTTATTAGATTCGCCAGAACTATGACAACAAAATAAATGAAAATCTTGCTTTACTTTAATCTCCAACAGTTTTGCGATGGCTTAATATATGCGAAGTTGCTAAATTTCAGGCAAAATCTTTTGTTAGCAGTAATTCCGTAACTAAACACTGGCGGACCTATGTTTATATGAACTTCTTTCTTTAGTTTTACTTGTAGAATAACATATAAAATATTTGCGTATCTTCGTGGATCACCTCGTATAGCTGTCTAAAAAACCTGGCGTTTAATTTCTTGACAATACGTTCATCTACTTACATCTACGAGTCATTATTTTCTGAAACATTCAGAACTCGCTAAGGAGCTGTTTGTCAGCTGACACGAGTTCAGCGCGAAGTCTCCGAAAGGTTACGAAGTGTGCACCTAATAGAAAATATTTGGCATCGAATTTGCTGCAGCAGAAATCGCGTTAATTATTCTTTCATTTAAATAAACTAAAAGCATTATTTTATGATTGCCGTATAAAAGGTCTATCTCAGGTTGCAAATAAAAAGTATAGTTTGGAAGTATTTAGTTTTGTTTTCATTAATCTGCAGAGCACAATTACTATGCACTACCAGATCTTAAAATGTACATGCATTCATGCACTACCATATGTATGAACATATACAAAATAAGCAATAAAAAAAGATTATCAAAATTTAGTTCTACGCTCAGTTTGGTGGCACACCACGATTGTATGAATTAGTTTGAAAAAAAAATGGCATGTAGATGTACGAAGGTTTCCCATCTCTGGTCTAGAGCAAGATGTCTTATTGAATCTGCATTTAGAATATTACCCGATAAGTTTCTGATTTATCTTCGACATTTCAAACTCTTTCTGGAGTTAGATCACATACTGCAAATAGAACGGATAGGATTTTATAAGTACCGTTGAGCCAGGTGTCTTGAAACTTTCTAGTGAGACTGCTGAAGAAATAAGGCCAGAGGCTTGCAGGGCTATAACCAGGACGCCCTCACCAAAGCAGAATATCAACACTGAAGAAACTAAAGCTCTCCGTTCCTTAAGAAATAGTGATTTTACCCGCTGACAGGCAAAACGCTACTGTTCTTTTGCCTGCAACATGTTATTTCAGCAAGATGACGGATTAACCGCAGGACTCAGCTAACCGCCGTCTCCAAAAGGATCCAACCGATGCACTACAACGAAAGACATCTGCTTTCCTCAAATCCAGCCAGTTTCCTGAACGTCTTAAATAAGCTTGAGAATACAACCGCCAGTTCCACCACGGCTTAATGGGCTGCCTAAGGTCCATAAGGAATAGGTTCCTCTTCGCCCCATCGTGAGCAATATAGGAGCCCCAATATGTTACTTGGCAAAACATCTGGCTTCTAAGCCCACTGGTAGGAAAATGTGAACATCAAATTCGAAACTCAGAAATTTTATACAACGACTGAAGATGAAAGTTCCTGGTAGATTAAAACTGTGTGCCCGACCGAGACTCGGACACGGGACCTTTGCCTTTTGCGGGCAAGTGCTCTACCATCTGAGCTACCGAAGAACGACTCACGCCCGCTCCTCACAGCTCTACTTCAACCAATATCTCGTCTCCTACCTTCCAAACTAGGAACGACTGAAGACTTAGCGTCTCTTACCAGTTGACATATTAGTCAGTTTCTATGTGGTCACTTTGTTCACACGAGTACCTTTGGTGGATTCATTACAACTTATAGGAACTAAGTTGGAGGAGGACATCTTACATCTATTCAAACGTGTGCTTTCTTCCCATTTCACGAACAACATTTTGAATGGACTGACAGTGTTGCTATGGTTAGCCCTTTGTCTCCCGTAGTAGATAATCTATTTATGGAAGACTTCGAGGAAAAATCACGTCAGTCAGCGGTGTTGAAACCTAAATGTTTCTGGAAATACACTCCTGGAAATGGAAAAAAGAACACATTGACACCGGTGTGTCAGAAACACCATACTTGCTCCGGACACTGCGAGAGGGCTGTACAAGCAATGATCACACGCACGGCACAGCGGACACACCAGGAACTGCGGTGTTGGCCGTCGAATGGCGCTAGCTGCGCAGCATTTGTGCACCGCCGCCGTCAGTGTCAGCCAGTTTGCCGTGGCATACGGAGCTCCATCGCAGTCTTTAACACTGGTAGCATGCCGCGACAGCGTGGACGTGAACCGTATGTGCAGTTGACGGACTTTGAGCGAGGGCGTATAGTGGGCATGCGGGAGGCCGGGTGGACGTACAGCTGAATTGCTCAACACGTGGGGCGTGAGGTCTCCACAGTACATCGATGTTGTCGCCAGTGGTCGGCGGAAGGTGCACGTGCCCGTCGACCTGGGACCGGACCGCAGCGACGCACGGATGCACGCCAAGACCGTAGGATCCTACGCAGAGCCGTAGGGGACCGCACCGCCACTTCCCAGCAAATTAGGGACACTGTTGCTCCTGGGGTATCGGCGAGGACCATTCGCAACCGTCTCCATGAAGCTGGGCTATGGTCCCGCACACCGTTAGGCCGTCTTCCGCTCACGCCCCAACATCGTGCAGCCCACATCCAGTGGTGTCGCGACAGGCGTGAATGGAGGGACGAATGGAGACTTGTCGTCTTCAGCGATGAGAGTCGCTTCTGCCTTGGTGCCAATGATGGTCGTATGCGTGTTTGGCGGCGTGCAGGTGATCGCCACAATCAGGACTGCATACGACCGAGGCACACAGGGCCAACACCCGGCATCATGCGATCCTACACTGGGCGTACACCACTGGTGATCGTCGAGGGGACACTGAATAGTGCACGGTACATCCAAACCGTCATCGAACCCATCGTCCTACCATTCCTAGACCGGCAGGGGAACTTGCTGTTCCAACAGGACAATGCACGTCCGCATGTATCCCGTGCCACCCAACGTGCTCTAGAAGGTGTAAGTCAACTACCCTGGCCAGCAAGATCTCAGGATCTGTCCATCATTGAGCATGTTTGGGACTGGATGAAGCGTCGTCTCACGCGGTCTGCACGTCCAGCACGAACGCTGGTCCAACTGAGGCGCCAGGTGGAAATGGCATGGCAAGCCGTTCCACAGGACTACATCCAGCATCTCTACGATCGTCTCCATGGGAGAATAGCAGCCTGCATTGCTGCGAATGGTGGATATACACTGTACTAGTGCCGACATTGTGCATGCTCTGTTGCCTGTGTCTATGTGCCTATGGTTCTGTCTGTGTGATCATGTGATGTATCTGACCCCAGGAATGTGTCAATAAAGTTTCCCCTTCCTGGGACAATGAATTCACGGTGTTCTTATTTCAATTTCCAGGAGTGTATGTGTAAAACACGTTTTTAGTTTGGCCACAGGTAGCAGCAACGCTTCCTGCATTTTTGGAACACCTTAGCTCCCTCCAGCCCAGCATTTGCTTTTCCATGAAATGGAAAAAAATTGAGACCTCCCCTTTCCTGATGTCATGGTCCGCAGAAAAGAAGATGGTTCTTTGGGTCACAGTGTGTTTCACAAACCGACTCACACTGACCTATATCGAAGAGCTACGAGCTGCCATCACCCATATAAACGCAGTGGAGTGTTGTGGACTCTCGTTCATAGGGCTAGAATCAGCTCAGATGCAGGGAGCTTATCAGCAAAGCTTAGCTATTTGCGCTCTGTGTTTGTACAAAACGGGTACTCTGATAAACAGACCCGTAATGCATTTACATCTGCATGCACTAAAGCTCAAGAACAGCCAAAACATACAGAAAACTCCACGACAATGGTTTTTCTACTTCAATGTTAGTGGCGTGTCCTTCAAGACTGGCAGGTTGTTCCAAAAAACATTAAATAAAATGTGTCTTCCGCCCTCTAGCTAGAGTGCAAACTATGCTGGGTTCTCTTAAAGACAACCTAGGTCTAAGAAGAACAGAGATTATAAAATCCCGTGCCAATGAGGGAAATCATACATTGGCGTGTCACACTGTTATGAACAGATGTGCTGAACATCGACGTCACAACAAATTGGATCAGCCAGAAAAGTCGACTGTGGCTGAACACTGTCTTGACACGGGACAAAACATGAAATACGGAGAGACAAAGATGCTTTCGTTCGTTTCCAAGTATTGGGACTCCATAATTAAAGACGCAGTCGAAATCCGTACAAGCAGCGACCCGATCAATAGAGAGAAGAGGTTTTAACTTCGCACTGGCGGTGCTGTGGCATCATCGGCCGCAGACGAACGAATCCGAGTCAGCACAGTCGGAGAATCAAAGTCCGCATATTTAAACTGGGCACTAACACTGCCTGCGCACGCGCAGGGCCGCTATTTACCGCCGCGCTTTTCCCGCGTCGCGAATGAGAAGACCGTTCAAACGTTTGTGAATTCCTAAGCCACCAAACTACTGAGGTAATCAGTCCCTAGACTTACACATTACTTAAACTAACTTATGCTAAGGAGAGCACATGAGCCCATGCCCGAGGGAGGGCTCGAACCTCCGGTGGGAAGGGCGGCGCAATCCGTGACAGGCGCCTCGAACTGCGCGGCCATTCCGCGTGGCGAGAAGCCCATGGCCTGTTTGTTCGGCAGGGGGCAATGGATGTCGCCGTGCTCTGTGATTCGTCTACGATGACGTGAAAGGCTAAAGGCTCAACCCTTGGCGCCTGTGCTTTTCTAGCGAGTCAGCTCTACATTGACGAGCCATTGCAGCAACTCCACATAGTCACACATAATGTCTCCTGCTCGATGTTTCAAGTTGTTGTTGTTCTCTTCAGTCCTGATACTGGTTTGATGCAGCTCTCCATGCTATTCTATCCTGTGCAAGCTTCTTCATCTCCCAGTACTTACTGCAACCTACATCCTTCTGAAACTGCTTAGTGTATTCATCTCTTGATCTCCCTCTACGATTTTTACCCTCCACGCTGCCCTCCAACGCTAAATTTGTGATCCCTTGACGCCTCGGAACATGTCCTACCAACCGGTCCCTTCTTCTTGTCAAGTTGTGCCACAAACTCCTCCCCAATTCTATTCAATACCTCCTCATTAGATATGTGATCTACCCATCTAATCTTCAGCACTCTTCTGTAGCACCACATTTCGAAAGCTTCTATTCTCTTCTTGTCCATACTAGTTATCGTCCATGTTTCACTTCAATACATGGCTACACTCCATACAAATACTTTCAGAAACGATTTCCTGACACTTAAATCTATACACGATGTTAACAAATTTCTCTTCTTCAGAAACGCTTTCCTTGCTATTGCCAGTCTACATTTTATATCCTCTCTACTTCGACCAACATCAGTTATTTTGCTCCCCAAATAGCAAAACTCCTTTACAACTTCGAGTGTCTCATTTCCTAACCTAATTCCCTCAGCGTCACCCGACTTAAATCGACTACATTCCATTATCCTTGTTTTGCTTTTGTTGATGTTCATCTTATACCCTCCTTTCAAGACACTGCTCATTCCGTTCAGCTGCTCTTCAAGGTCTTTTGCTGTCTCTCACAGAATTGCAATGTCATCAGCGAACCTCCAAGTTTTTATTTCTTTTCCATGGAGTTTAATTCCTACACCGAATTTTTCTTTTGTTTCCTTTACTGCTTTTTCAATCCACAGACTGAATAACATCGGGGATAGGCTACAACCCTGTCTCACTCCCTTGCCAACCACTGCTTCCCTTTCATGCCCCTCGACTCTTATAACTGCCATCTGGTTTCTGTACAAATTGTAAATAGCCTTTCGCTCCCTGTATTTTACCCCTGCCACCTTCAGAATTTGAAAGAGAGTATTCCAGTCAACATTGTCAAAAGCTTTCTCTAAGTCTACAAATGCTATAAACGTAGGTTTGCCTTTCCTTAATTTATTTTCTAAGAAAAGTCGTAGGGTCAGTATTGCGTCACGTGTTCCAACATTTCTACGGAATCCAAACTGATCTTCCCCGAGATCGACTTCTACCAATTTTTCCAAAGAATTCGTGTAAGTATTTTGCAGCCGTGGCTTATTAAACTGGTAGTTCGGTAATTCTCACATATGTCAACATCTTCTTTCTTTGAGATTGGAGTTATTATATTCTTCTTGAAGTCTGAGGGGTTTTCACCTGTCATACATCTTGCTCACCAGATGGTAGACATTTGTCAGGACTGGCTCTCCCAAGGCCGTCGGTAGTTCCAATGGAATGTTGTCTACTCCTGGGGCCTTGTTTCGACTCAGGTCTTTCAGTGCTCCGTCAAACTCTTCACGCAGTATCGTATCTCCCATTTCATCTTCATCTACATCCTCTTCCATTTCCATAATATTGTCCTCGAGTACATCGCCCTTGCATAGACCCTGTATATACTCCTTCCACCTTTCTGCTTTCCCTTCTTTGCTTAGAACTGGGTTTCCATCTGAGCTCTTGATATTCATACAAGTGGCTCTGTTTTCTCCAAAGATCTATTTAATTTTCCTGTAGGCAGTATCTATCTTACCCCTAGTGAGATAAGCCTCTAAATACTTACATTTGTCCTCTAGCCATCCCTGCTTAGCCATTTTGCACTTCCTGTCGATCTCATTTTTGAGACGTTTGTATTCCTTTTTCCCTGCAAAAGTTAGAGACCGATTTTAGAATAACATGAATGAAAGCGCACCAAAGGCCGCTACGAGCAGTTTCCGGCATTTTCTGTTGTTTCTGTTGTTGTGAGACCTGAAGGTGTTCCAGGTAGCGTTTCCAAATATTTGTAGAGTTCTACGCATTTACGTACTGTATAATATAGAAGAGGTATTCCAAAGGTATTATAATTCTTCAGTTAAAGAATTTTATGGTAACATTCTGTATACTTGCATGGAGGGTTACGCAGTACTTTGTCGGTCGTGCACCATCATGTACCTTGAAATCGAAGAAGGGCTTCTACCATCGAACATAAGTTATCTGCAAACGAAAAAAATTGTTCAAATGGCTCTGAGCACTATGGGACGGAACTGCTGAGGTCATTAGTCCCCTAGAACTTAGAACTAGTTAAACCTAACTAACCTAAGGACATCACAAACATCCATGCCCGAGGCAGGATTCGAACCTGCGACCGTAGCGGTCTTGCGGTTCCAGACTGCAGCGCCTCTAACCGCACGGCCACTTTGGCCGGCTCTGCAAACGAACTGAGCTTCCTTAATGTATTAACAACGTCTGGTAAATGAAAATTTGTGTTATTTTGCTTATATTTAAAAATGAATATTTCTTGGAGCTAGCTTTTCATAATAATTCTACTTAAATTGATTTTAGTTACTGATTATTGGTGTGTATTAGAAAAGTAATGTATGACATGCTGTTAAGTATAGTAGTTACAAGATTTTCTCGATTTCGAAACTATTAAAGTTCAATAGAATACTTGTTCCTCCGTACATGGCCATGTTCTACCGTGGAACAGTTTTTCACATCTGTAAAACTCTTTTTCTGAAGTAACTTTTGTACCTTCAAAAAAAGACAACACCACGTAAAAAGTGAATGCCGTCTTTCAAATAATCAGTAAGAAAATATATTAAACTTCTATTATTTAGTTGGCCAGAGACGTAAGCCTGGAAAGTGTTCCAAAGCACAACACCCTCCTACTGAAGAAAGTGAAAGGCACTAATCTTAATTTACACCTGAAAAATTTAACAGATTAAGTAGAAAATTTGTAACCTGTTGTTACTTAGCACGGAACGAAATGCAGTATAATGTATCAGTTACAGTGAGGTGACAATTGTCACGAGATAGCGATGTACACCCATACAGATGGCGGTAGTATTGCATACATAAGGTATAAAAGGGCAGCTGTCATTTGCACTCAAGCTGATTCATTTTAAATAGTGTCCGGCGTGATTATGGACGCACAATGGGAATTAGGAGACTCTGAACGCGTAAAGTGAAAGGGAAGCTGGAGCTAGACGCATGAGGTTTCCATTTCGGAATTAGGGAGTTCAGTATTCCGAGACCCCCGTGTCAATAGTGTGCCGAGAATATCAAATTTCAGGCATCACCTCCCACCACTGAGGACGACGAAGAGCAGTGGCGTGTGCGTAGTGTTGTCAATGCTAATAGACAAGCAACACTGCGTGAAATAACCTCATAAATCAATGTAGGACGCATGAAGAACGTATCTGTTAGGAGAGTGCGCCGAAATTTGGCGTTAATGCGCTAAGGCAGCAGACAACCAGTGCGAGAGCCTTTGCTAGCAGCTTGACATCGCCTAGAGCGCCTATTATGGGCTCACGATCATACCGATTGGATGCGAAATGACAGAAAAGCCGTGATCTGATCAGATGAGTTGCGATTTCAGTTGATAAGGGCTGATGGTTGGGTTCGACTGTGGCGCAGAACCCACGAAGTCGCGGACCCAAGTTGTCACCAAGGGACTGTTCAACGTAGTGCAGGCTCCATAATGGTGTGGGCAGCTTTTAGATGGAATGGACTGGGTCCTCTGGTTCAACAGAACCGATCATTGAATGGGAATGGTTATATTCGGCTACTTAGAGGCCATTTTCAGTTATACATAGACTTCATGTTCCAAAACCACGATGGAATTTTTATGGATGATAATACACTATGCCACCAGTTTGAAGAACATTGTGACTATTCGAATGAGGGATTTCGCCACCCATATCGCCCGACATTAATCCCCTCAAAAATTTATGGGACATAATCAAGAGATTAGTTCGTACAAAAGTCCTGCACCACCAACACTTTCGCAATTATGGACGGCTATAGTGGACCATGGCTCAATATTTCTGCAAGGGCTGCTAACGACTTGTTAAGTCCATGCCTCACTACACCGAGCAAAAAGAGGTCCGACGCGATATTACGATGTATCCCATGACTCCTGTCAGCTCAGTGTCTTTCTTCGTGAAGAAATAATAAACTGGGAATCAGTTTCAAATGGAAAGCTTACTTTAACCGCTTGGCCGTGGTTACAACTTTTATACAAGCTTCTTCAGAAGAAAAATAGCAACGACTGGGTTAGATGTTGTAGCAGAGGTATTTTTAAATATAGCATCCGCCTCCACATGTAACCCAGTCGTCATTATTTTTGTTCTGAAGAAGACATTTTTATAAACGTTGGAACCATGGTCAACGGGTTAAAACCAACCTTCCATTTGCAACTGAATGACTGTTTCTTGTTTCTTCACGAAGGTTTCATCGTGTGGTTGCTGCTCCAGGCATGTAAAATTTTGAAGGTATCAGTTATATCCGTTAATACGGTAAACTATTGCGATAGATTATTGAGAAGAAGTCACAGGCGCTGATCTACCATTGTCTTCTGTAGCGGCAAGGTGTCAAAAGCATCGTCATATAGTCTAGATATTTGATTCCAAGCTTCAGCCTTTTTCAATTTGTTTCGACAGGTGCTGAGCCAGTCCCACACTACTGGCCAACTTCGCATCCTGCAATGAAGCTCTCTACGTCGAATGCAGCCACTGTTTTCTTAATTACCAGACATGCACCGGAAACTCGTTTGAAATCAGTTTATTATCCGGTGTAGCCACACTCAGTTTCAATAAGAAATTGTCGGTCTCGGCAGTCATCGACCAGCTTCATACCATCACCTGGAATCAGTAGTTCACTTCAACCCCTGTCCGTTAAGGCTCTGAGCACTATGGGACTCAACTGCTGAGGTCATTAGTCCCCTAGAACTTAGAACTAGTTAAACCTAACTAACCTATGGACATCACAAACATCCATGCCCGAGGCAGGATTCGAACCTGCGACCGTAGCGGTCTTGCGGATCCAGACTGCAGCGCCTTTAACCGCACGGCCACTTCGGCCGGCTGTCCGTTAAGGTTCCGGAATATTTACATTTTTGCAAATGAAGAATTTGAACAATCACTGGTGTCTCTTGTACGACCGAGACGTTGTCCATTCCAAAGCGAACAGAAAGCATGTACTACACTAACACTAATATTAAACTACGGATAGTAAACAGAAACAATAGAACGGCTGAGTTGGAAACGTGCACCGAAATACCGTGCGAAGGGCAAAGCTGTGAGCCACACGAATAGAGGCAAGTGGATGGTAGTGTGTAAAGCGAGTAGCAGCCATTCGCTTGACAAGGTACCCAGTGGCTACAGTCAATCGAAAACAGAGCTCTGCACTTCTCGTGTAAAAGACGTAGGAGTCTCAATGTAAAGCAATCGCTACATCTGGATGCACGGACTTCCACGTGAAAGGACCCTAAGACAATACGCGCTGAAGATGCTGTCTTGACTCAAGTATACAGGAAAGCGGCACATCGTCGCAACGTGTTATTTCGGAACTCCATTGCACAGGTCTGTGTGTGTGTGTGTGTGTGTGTGTGTGTGTGTGTGTGTGTGTGTTTGTATAGGCTGACCGGCGATTCCCGATTGCACACCCGCCAGAAGGTTCGATGGTGATCGGAAGGCAGACAGAAAAAGAGCAGTAAGGGGGGAGGGGGGAGAGAAGGAAACGGCCATTCGTATCGGGCTGTCCATCAGCGGCGCTGCGCAGTCCCGCCTGCTGTAAGGCGCCCCCTTATTTTGCTGGGGCACGTCTGACGCCCGGAATGAAGGATAAAGCTCTTCATATAAAAGTGGAGGCATGTCAGGATACTCCGCTAGCGCTCCACCAGTTGTCTCACGTCCCGGTCTTATCAGCCCCCGACGCCAGTCCTATCGGTGGCGCGCCGAGGAGCTCAAGTACTTTTGGTCTGCTCTGACATAGTTCCCAGCACTATAAGCCAGACCTCTGGTAGATTATCTTGCTC